>NW_023270323.1:70075174-70312907 GCF_011800145.1 Mirounga leonina | reverse complement strand
TTCCTTCCTTCCTTCCTTCCTTCCTTCCTTCCTTCCTTCCTTCCTTCTTCCCTTCCTTCCAAGTAGGCTCCACACCTAGTGTGGAGCCCAGTGCC
Source organism: Mirounga leonina (assembly GCF_011800145.1). Lineage (NCBI taxonomy): Eukaryota > Metazoa > Chordata > Mammalia > Carnivora > Phocidae > Mirounga > Mirounga leonina. Next base: position 70,312,812 of record NW_023270323.1, on the reverse strand, counting down.
GGGTTGGAACTCATGATCCTGAGATCAAGAACTGAGCTGAGATCATGAGTTGGGCACTCAACCAACTGAGCTACCCAGACGCCCCCTGCCCATCTTTCTATTGGGGTATTTGCCTTTGTTTTTGAATGATATAAAATATTTTTATGAAGATAAGCTTTTGTCATTTATATTGCAAAAATATTTTAATCCAGTTTGTCTTTGTCATTCTAACTTTGTTGTTGCTATTTTAACTATTCAGAATCTGTTTCGTGTGATGTAGCCATATTTAGCCTTCATTTCTTTTGTGGCTTCTACCTTTGGGGTCATGCTTTGAGAGTCTGTCCCCACCCTGTGATTATGTAAATGCAAACCAGATGTCAACACAGTCACTCCAGCTGTGCCAGATGCAGTCACGGGCACTGTCTGTAGGAAGATCAGCTCATTCACCAGTTTCCATAATAAATCCACTCACACCAATTGTTTTCTGGAGATTGAGGGAGGGCACACAGGTGGGGATTCATGATGGAGGACACATTACCATTAAGTAAAACCACCTCACCATCCGTGTCTCTTTTAGCCAAATCTCCTTTCCATTTCTCTCTCTAGTGAGCACCAAAACTTCTTTTATAATGCAGAGCAATTAATGAATCACCTTTTGATATATAAGCTTTCCTTGAGGGTCTCGACCTGAAACCCAAGCAGTTGATCAAGCATTTCTTCTAAATAAATATTCTACTGCCTTCCAAAAGATTTTGATGAACACATATCTTTCCAACTCATTACGTAAATATGTTGCTCTATTTTCCTTTAGTGATTTATAGTTTTTACCTAACATTTGAGTATTTCTGTTATTATTTGTGTCTGGACTATAAAACTGCAAGAAGATTATTAGAATTCTTGCCCTCCCTCATCCCCAGTAATGGACTGGGAGCTTTAGGAGGGTAGCAAGTGTATTCGTTCACTTTTGTATCTTCAGTTCTTTTCACAGCACCAGATGCATAGTAGGTGTTGAATAAATATATATTAACTGAATGGGGAAGGTACAGTGAGACACTATTGAGGCCAGATTTGGAATTCCCCCAATTCAAATGAGGTTTGCCCTCTCCAAATGAAACTCAGGAACTTTCTCCGCTAGACTGATTGGAATTTTTCACCTTTGTTTAAAGTGCTCTGTAGGGAAAGATTCATTTTAGCTTCCCTGGACCTCTTTTCCCTTCTTTTGGTAACTCTACCCTGACTTCCCTTTGAGAGGAGGATGAGCAGGGATGGGCATGTGACTTAAGCCAGACAATGATGGGTTCCCCAGGACTGGGGATGGAAGTTTCAGGAAAGAGGTGATCTCTTTGACTGAAGGTGTGGGTCAATGTACTAAACTGATAAGAGTGTGGAGATATGGTCTATAGTGACTGCCTTGGTCAACCTACAGAAAGAAGCCAACACAGAGGAACGCAGAACTAGGAGATGAAGACAGATTTTTACAAAGATTATTTGAACACTGGCTCTAATCTACATATTTCATTTATGAAAACAAACACATTTCTCTCTTGGCCAATTTGAGTTAGATTGTTATCTCTTGCATACCCACCCCCAAATGTTGCCCACAGTCCCAACTAAGACAGACTAATGTGTAACCCCTGTAATAGAGACAAGGGCTTATAACATAAAGATGTCAAAATCATTGACAATCTTGGTCATTGTTTCCCTGGTCTATCCCTGTGAGCTTCCTGGGCGTATGCTAGAATCCATAAATAAGCAACTTCTTGGAATAGAGCATTAAGTAGTATTGATTGAGCCTCCTACTATGCATCATGCATCGTGAACACATTTGTTATCTCTATTCTTTCCACCAGTTATGTAACATTACTCATAAGGAACTGAGGCTTTTACTAAGTCATATCAAATGTACAGGCCACACTCATAAACATCCCAAACAGCAGTTGTGGGGTGGTTATGAGTATGGTCTCTGGAGCTAGACCATTTACACCCGATGTCTAGTTCTGCTACCTAATCTCTGCAGGACCTTGGAGAAGTTACTTAAATTGTGTGTGCCTCATTTTCCTCATCCTTGAATGATAATAATAGTAGAACTGCTTTGTAGAGTTGTTCAAAGGATTCAAGGAGATTGTATAAAGAACAAAGGCTGTCAATTAGTGAATGCTCAATAGGAAATTAACTATAATAGTTTCTTGGTATGAATAGGCAAGACTGGACAATCAGAAACCCGTATCACTATGAAATCTTTTTAATATATTGTGACAAGGGCCCTGTTTTAGTTGTTTAAGTTGGATACCCAGAACATCCCCCTACTTCTTTAACATCCTGACCACAGAACAGGAAGGATGTGAAGCTTGGGGTTCTGGTATGATATTTTCCTCAAAGTAGGGGAACATATCTGGTAGAGAGTGTGTGTGTGTGTGTGTGTGTGTGCGCGTGTGTGTGTGTGTGAAAGAGAGGGAGAGAGGGAAAGAGAGAGGAGACTGATAACATTATCTGGGCCCTGAATCAACTCAGAAGGCAGCTTGGTTTTTGTGTTTCCCATTTATGGAAGCCAATAAATCTTACTTGTCCTCAAGCAAATTAGGTAGGACCTCTGTCAAACAGATATAGTCCCTTAAACTTTTAAAGGAGTTTGTAGATGAATATTACGTTCCTCCAGTTCCTGATGAATTATATCTTTCAGCCAGAGCAGAAGACAGCTCACTTTCTTTCTTTCATTCATTCATTCATTCATTCATTCATTCACTTTACAAATTCTTATTGAGTATCTACTCTGTGCTCACATGACTTAATTATTTCTGCACTAGCTACGACTTTAGTGTGGTGGTCTCACTTTGGTCACTGTGAATCCTCCTTTCCTTCTTTGGAAAATGGTGCCAAGTATCCCTAAATTTCCTTTGTTGTGGTGACCAAACAAGACTTTTAGTTTGAAAACTCTGAAGTGCTCTATAAATACAGGATGATAACTCTATGTTGTAGAAATCTGAGCAAGGAACAAGACTTCTACAGTATTATTAATGCTGATTTTATAGCTCTTTTGGGAAGCAGGTAGGATATAATGACTAGTTAAAATGTCTGTGGTAAATTAAACTTACCACAAGGATTCCATACTGAATGAGCACAGAGTGTCATGTGTTGGTAAACATGTAAGTCTGAAATTGCCTATCGATTATGTGAATTCTTTTCATAGACTTTCTAGAGTTTTGTAGGAATTCTTTCAAAGGCAAAGTAGAGCAATAAAGTACATTTCTTGTCACTGTAAAATAAGGTAGAACATAGTAAGCAAAATATTAATTTTAAAATGCCCTTTCTAAGCACTCAGTATGTGCTAAGCCCTGTGTTAAATACTCTAAGTTTTTCTCAATTAAATTTCACACTGCCTTGTAAATTTTCCTCATCTTATAGCTGAGGAAACTGAGGGAAGTTACAGATCCAGTCCCAAATCATAGCACTTGTAGATGAAGGGGCAAGTCTAGAGTAAGTTTGTTTTCCTTTTTTTTTTTTTTTTAAGATTCATTTATGTATTTGAGAGAAAGAGAGAAAGAGAGAGTGTGGGGGCGGAAGGGGGCAGAGGGAGAGGGAGAAGGAGAGAAATTCTCAAGCAGACCCCACGCTGAGCACAGAGTCCCATGCAGGGCTCGATCCCAGGACCCTGAGATCATGATCTGAGCTGAACCAAGAGCTGGATGCTTAACTGACTGTGCCACCCAGGCGCCCCTAGATTAAATTTGGTTTTCTTAATGAATGTTCTTGGGAAGCCTTTGTAGAAGGTTTAGCATCTGAAGTAGGTATTTTAGAGTGGTAGAACTTGAACTTGGAAAGGAGTGGGGGCAGGAGATGTAGTGTGAACAACACAAAAAAAAAGCATGGAGGTGAAGAGCAGGATGCATGAGTGGGACACAGAATGCAAAACTGGGGAATAAGTTGTTTGAAAACAAGGGAAAATTAAGATTGAAAAAATATCTTAGGGACAGACTGGGAAAGGCTTTGAATGGCAGGGTCAAGAGTCTAAGCTTGTTTTCTAGGCAATGGAGAGAAATAGAAAGATAAAGCCATGACATGGCATCATCAAAATGCGACCCAAGGGGGCCACTCAGCCTGCCACGTGCACAACCGACAGAAGAGAATGATCCTAGGCCAGAGACACTGAGCAGGACACTACCCCAGCACTGCAACAAGACAGATTTTGTGTCTACAAGTGAAACGTGAAGAGCAAGTTTGATTGTCAACGCCAAAGAGATGTCTTTCTGATGACCTATTTAAGACGCTTGGGTTTCGTTTGCTGGCTTTGTTTTTGCAGAAAATCAGCTCTCTGGCTGTAAAGTCTAGTAAAGCATGTGATTGCCTTTAAGATTTTGCAAACACACAGGGAGAGAAAAGGCTACCCTCCCTGCAGCTTCTTGAGATTTCCTCATCCAAAGACTCTCTCATCTTGCCAAGAATGTGCATGATTTGAGCCAGCTCGTTCTGGCAATGTTCCCTTATTCCTCCTGGAGCCCCACCCCCAGCAGGGCTCTCACCGGAGCCCAAGTTCCATCCAAAAGTTAGAAAAACTGCCAACACCTCCGAGCCTCCTATATGATCCCAATCCCTCCTAGTTCAAGTTTGGCCTTCTGGCTGAAAACTGAATATTTTGGACTTTGAAGAAAACATGCTCTGTTTCCTCTGATGGCATCTGCTGTGTGAAGGGAAATAGACTGGCCTTTGTTACTTTGTCCACCGTAGAAGGTTATGGGCAGTCCCCAAAGCTGGGGGCGGGGTTGGTGGCAGGAGGTAAGGTCTGGTCAGTTGACTTAGCATAAGGCCTGCATTGTCCTGGCGGCCGCTTGGAGAAACAAAACTTTTCAAGGAGCTGAGCTGCCCACTTGGGCTCAGAGCCTGGCGGGCCTGATTACCCAGCACTTTTTCCTGAATGTTTCTCATCTTCTAGGATCTTCTTGGGCTTTGAACATAGCTACCACATTGATATGCAAGGTGGTGTCTTCCACACGTGGAATGTTTTGTGAAACAAAAGGCAAAGCAGAAGAACCTGGATAATCAAAGGCTGTGCATGTAGGCAGCTGATTCGTAAAGGCAGGAACAAGGAAAAGTCACCATTGGCTACCAAGCATTGATAAAAAAAAAAAAAAACCTGCTCTGGGAAAGCTGCTGGACTGGGCACAGATTGAATTTGCATCCAAGACCACCTGCCCCTGAGCTCACATTCTCTCCACCAACCCCGTGTTTTGTTTCATGTACTTTTGTTCAGCAGTAATGTTTTATCTTCAAATAAAATCTTACCTAGGGTGCAAATATGCAAACTCTATGTAAAACCATAAGTGACATGCTTGTATAAACAGAACTGATTTGTTTAAACTTATAATATAAAATTGAAAGACAGTGAAACCAATGAGTCATTTCTCGTTAACACAAAAAAATTAAAGTCGAGGGCACAAACAACAGTCATAGTTCTCTGTGAGCTACAGGATCTATTTTTGAATTTTGTTTTTGTTGCACAGAATTGAACAAACGTCTTTTCTACCAGATACATAGCAGCCAAGGATTGGCAGTACCTAAATAGCTAATCTTAGAGTCTCAGCATGCTCATTCTTCAGATAAACTAGTCCAAATATTACTGAATTGAATTGCTATTAATTTTTAATTATGATTGCATTTTTCAATTTTTAATTTTATTTTATTTTGAGCGAGCGAGAGAGAGTGGTTGGAGGGAGAGAGAGAATCTTTTTTTTTTTTAAGATTTTTTTTTATTCATCAGAAAGTGAGAGAGAGCGCGCGCGCATGCACAAGCAGGGGGAGTGGCAGGCAGAGGGAGAAGCAGGCTCCCTGCTGAGCAAGGAGCCCAGTGCAGGACTCACTTGATCCCAGGACCCTGAAATCATGACCTGAGCCAAAGGCAGACGCTTAACCGACTGAGCCACCCAGGTGTCCTGGAGAGAGAGAATCTTAAGCAGGCTCCACGCTCAACACAGAGCCCAGTTTGGGCCTCAATCTCATGATCCTGAGATTGTGACCTGAGCCAAAATCAAGAGTTAGATGCTTAACCAACTGAGCTACCCAGGAACCCCCACATTTTTTATCATAAACTTAAACATCTAAGTCAGATCAGTAGCCCTTAAAATGTATAGTTGTCTGAGAAATTGCCTGTGTTGGCCCTGTTGTCAGGATGCCATGTCTTACCTTTCAACTTTCCTCGCCTAATATATAATCATGTAAAGGTGTGGTGTATAATGTTTCCTATATATACAGTTTTACGTGAGAGGACCAGATTGAACCTGAATTAAAAAGAAAAAGAAACAAACGAAAAACAGGAGACTTTTCAAATCAATGCGACGTTGCAAAAGAGTTCAGATACACACATCAGAACACCAGGAAAGCTTTAATATAAGGCCTTCCCCAAGGTGAGATAATCTAGCAGCTCAAAGTAACTCACTGATGGCCTCAGCTGAGTTAAAGTTTAATCTGTAAGGCATCTAAATGTGTGTTTTGTAGAGACAATTTAACAGGCAGTTAAAAACATGTAAGAAAAATAGTTTAAAAATATTTCCAGAGATGGGGCGCCTGGGTGGCTCAGTCGGTTAAGCATCTGCCTTCGGCTCAGGTCATGATCCCAGGGTCCTGGGATGGAACCCCACACTGGGCTCCCTGCTCAGTGGGGAGCCTGCTCCTCCTTCTCCCCCTGTCCTTCCCCCCTGCTTGTTCTCTCTCTCCCTCTCTCAAATAAATAAATAAAATCTTAAAAAAAAAAAAAAAGAAATATTTTTGGAATTTCTAAAGCATTCTTTTAAGAAACTGCCCTCTACTCTCTCTCCAAGATTGCTCACATAATCCCCAAGCCGATTTCAGACACAAGCCCAAGAAAGAACAGGAGGTTTAGACAAGGCTGTTGTAAGTGGGGCTCTGGGCACATGAGCATTTACTTAGTGATCAGTTCCTGAGCAATCATGTCACGATAGGAGTCATGTTGATGCACAGGTAAATGGACACGGTCTCTGGGGGTTTCAAGTCTGCAGTCAATAAGCAATTATTGAGCACCTACAACATGCTAGTGCTGTAGGGACCTTTGGAGATGTAGCAGCAAACAGAAGAAAAAAAATTGTCCCTTTGCTTGTGCTGCACAAATTCTATTTGGAAGAACCAGTGCTTAAATTCTGGGAGGGCGGGTGTAAGGAGGAGATATAAGGAAATTCACACACATGTTCACACACACAAGCCCAATCGGGTAGAAAAACAACAAAGTAAGAGGCAGAGGGAGGCGCAGGGAGAATGAAGAGGATTTTGTTGCAGCAAATGGCTATGTAGCTACTTTAGGCTAAGCAGCTAGAGGCCTCTGGGAGAAAGTGACATTCAGTGTTTTACACATGAATTTTTTTAAGCACACACAATATAACAAATCCCCATATACCCATCACACAGCTTCCATAGTTATCAACATTTTGGCAACCTCCTTTCTTTTATCTCACTTCTGCTTCCTAGATTTTTTGCTGTTGTTGGAGTATTTTGCAGCAAATCCAAGACATCACGTCATTTCTCCCATAAACACATCAGCATTTCTAACAAAAGAGGACTAAAACAGCAACAATAAAGTCACAGTATCATTAATACACCTTAAAGATGAGTAATTATTTCTTAACATTATTTGTACCAAGACTATAGTCAAATTTCTGCTTATTTTCTCCACCATGTCTTCTTACAGTTGGTTCGGCCGAATCAGAGTAAGATATGGGATTTAAACTGAGATTCAGATGCAAGCAGGAGCCAGGTAAGAGAAGACACAGGGGAGCAGAAAGTGCCAAGGCCTGACTTGGGAGCCCATTTGGCATTTGTGGAACCAAGAGAAGGCCAGGGTAGCCCAGGCACAGTCCACCCAAACCCGACCTGCAGTAAAAAAATGATTGGTATGGTATTGGTATGATTGGTATTACACATAGCTCACGGTCAAAGTCAAGGAGCTTGGCATGGCTTATAAAGGGGAGTAAAAGTGCAGAGGAGGCAGACAACTCCATGAGCGTTGGAGAGGATAGAAATTAAGGGAAGACTTCCTGGAAACAGTCTTGAAGTTGTACAGGGCCTGGAATCCAATTCTGCAACCCTCTGTTTATGCAGAAAATCTCAATTCAACTCCTCTCATGGTTCTGGCAAGTGAAGTAAATGAGTGGAGACCGTGGGTAAACAGGAGGGCATGGTGGGGACTGGGGAATACTGAGCAAAACATTCATGTCCCATCTGAAAGGGGCTGCCCACCCCTTCGGCACCAGCCAATTGTTGCCATGAAGATACGCTGTCTCAGTGTTGCGGTGTCTTTTCATTGTTATGTTTTATAGCCAGAAATCCACAGTTTTCTATAAAATTATTCTGAATGTTTAAAATCTAGGCAACTACTGTAATTCTATAAAACTGTTCATTCGTTTGAGGCCTCCTTGATCTGGCCTTGGCCTTACAATTTTTAGTTGCTATATAAAATAGTGGTTAAGACCTTAGGCTGAGGCAGTTTGCCTAGTTTTAAATCCTGGCTCCATTTGCAATGATGTGGATGGAAGTAGAGGGTATTATGCTAAGCAAAATAACTCATTCAGAGAAAGACAAGTATCATGTGATCTCACTGATGTGAGGAATTCTTAATCTCAGGAAACAAACTGAGGGTTGCCAGAGTGGTGGGAGGGATGGGGTGGCTGGGTGATGGACATTGGGGAGGGTATGTGCTATGGTGAGTGCTGTGAATTGTGTAAGACTGTTGAATTACAGATCTGTACCTCTGAAACAAATAATACATTATATGTTAAAAAAAAAAAAAAGAAGATAGTAGGAAGGGAAAAATGAAGGGGGGGAAATCGGTGGGGGGAGACGAACCATGAGACACTATGGACTCTGAGAACCAAACTGGGGGTTTTAGAGGGGAAGGGGGTTGGGGGATGGGTTAGCCTGGTGATGGGTATTAAGGAGAGCACGTATTGAATGTAGCACTGGGTGTTATACGCAAACAATGAGTCATGGAACACTACATCAAAAACTAATGATGTAGTGAATGGTGACTAACATAACATAATAAAATAAAATTTAAAATAAATAAATAAATAAATCCATCCTGGCTCCATCACTTCCTGGCTGTGTGACCTCGGGAAATGTCTTAACCTCTCTGAGCCTCAGCAAAATGAGTAGTTGCTCTGGAGTACGTTGAATGGTGGCCCTCCAAAAGATATTCCATGTCCTAATCCTAATCCTTAGAACCTGTGAATGTAAGCTTATTTTGAAAAAGGGAATTTGCAAGTGTAATTAAATTAAGGATCTTGAGATGAGACCATCTGGAATTTTCCGAGTGGGCCCTAAATCCAATGACAGGTGTCCTTGTAAGAGACACGCAGAGGAGAGTTGATACGAGGACAGAAGCAGAGATTGGCACCCAGCCACCAGCAGCTGGATGGGGTATGGAACAGATTCTCCCCTAGAGCCTGTGTAGAGAAATGGGTCCCCACAAACAGCTTGATTTCAGATTTCTGGCCTCTAGAACTGTGAAAAAATTAATTTCTGTTGCTCCAAGTCACAAGTTTGTGGCCATTTGTTGTGGCAGCCACAGAAAACTAACACACCCTCCTTCATGGTGCCGTGAAGATGAAATCAGATGCCAGAACACAGGCTAGACTTAGTGAAGGTTAACTCTTCCCCTTAACTAGTTCTTTTCTATGATATGAATGTCACCCACCTGGTTGGTTTTGAGCAGAGGAGAACTTACTGTGAAAATAAGAAAAATAAGAAACTTCTGCCTCAGGCCCCTCTTTTGCATGAGCCCCTTATAAGATATTCCTTATAAGGGGCTCATGCAAAAGAGGGGCCTGAGGTTCTCAGGGGTTCTCAGGGGTTCTCAGAGTCCATAGTGTCTCATGGTTCGTCTCCCCCCACCGATTTCCCCCCCTTCATTTTTCATCTGTTTCTGCAAGAATTGCAAAATTTGTATTCTTTTTCCCAGAGGTCTGCCGAACTGTGTAAGCCTCAGACCCTGTAAGACCTGGGTCTGGCCCTGGTTGTTGGTCATGAGGACTAAAACCGGGGCCCCTCGATCTATCACCAGGTAATACTTATCGTGCACTTACTATGTGGCAGACACCGTGATGCTGCATTAACTCAGACCTGGAACTGGAGGGAGAAAAAGGTAAAGACTGGTTCTTCACATCGCCCTGACTTCTGCCCTGGCTCTGATGCTCCAAAAAGCCATATTTGTTTGTATCTTGCTTCATACCACCAAAAACATGAGGTGGCTCCCAGGAAACATTCAATATAACCGCCAATCTCAAAAATAAAAGTGGAGTCTGAAAATGCTGAATTGAGCAGGGGCTTTGTGGATGCAGTTACCTCTGTTCATCATCTATGAATGCAAGTAAGAAGTCCTAAAGCCAGCAAGGGTGAGGAGGGTCCTACACAGACAGGAAGCCCTAGGACCGGGAATACTGGCTGGTGCTCGGCAGCTGGGGCGTCACAGGGGCCGCACAGTGGTCACTCGGCCAGTGAAGCGGTCAAGGGCAAGGATGCATGGGCTGCGGATACCTGCTGTGGAATTTGGACTTCACCTGTGGAACCCGGGAGGCATTCAAGGGTGGTGAGCATAGTGGTGACAGGACCTGATTCACTGATGGTGCAAGGGGACTCTCAAGACTTTACTTGTGTGATGTGGTTTCAGATCCTTGTAAGCCCCACTGTTCTTCTTTTATACCTTCTCCTACATCTGGCCGTCTTATTTTCATGCCTCTCCCTACACCTGGTAACCCACGGTGGTCACATGACCCAAACTAGGTGATCATTTTCTCTCTCAGGATGCTTAGTATTAAATTGGGACTCACAGATGTGGCAGGGATGGGTGGTGGTTAGAGCTGAGCTCTCTGGCAGTAGCCACGGGAGAGAGGCTCACCCGCTCTTACTTCCCAGACTCTTCGGGCTACTCTGCTCTTTGTCTCTCCTGTGGCTTAATTGTTGATCCTCAATTCTGTGAGCTCATTGTGTGCTGAAGGGAGAACCCATTTCTGCTATTTGTCACCAACCCTTGGGCATATTTACTCCCAAACCTAACCCCTAATCTCTCCCTCCACACCTGGCTAATGACTTGACTCCATAGTCCATTAGTTGATTTCAGGTTTTGTCACTCACTAATAAACAATGGCTATAGGAAGAGAGGACTCGATTCTTAGAAGTCATTTACATGTTAGTGTGAATTAATGTTAACCCCTTATTGAAGAGGTATTTTGAAAATTGTAAAAAGACAATAGAGGAAAGCCCATGGACCAGATTTCGGAGTTTTATCTAATGTTAATACCATCTTCCTTATATCCTCCCGTCTCTTATTTCCCTTTCCTGACAATCCCCTTTTCAACACTTCTGGCTATCTCTAAGAAATCCTAGAACCTGCTGATAGTCTCCAAGAGAAGGCTACATTTCAAATAACTTAGACCCTCCCATGCACAGGGTCATGTCTCTCACATGTTTCTACAGGTGGACACTTCCAAGTCCAGAAAGCCAGCTGTCACTCCTTGAGGGTTAGTGCTTACACAGAGCTAAATCCACTTCCTGCAAGGTTCACCCATTGGCCCTAAGTTTTTCTTCTGAAATAGGTCTGAGCATTATCCACATTTAACCTTTTAAACATTTGAAAACAGCAATCAAAGGAGCTTAAAGATTTTTCTGAGCAAAATAGAGCTAGGTGTCACAAGGAATACTTCTTCATTTGTGGGTGAGCCCCCCCCCATACTGGATTATTTCTTTACCTTGTCATTGTCTCTTTGGAAATGTAAGGCTTAGAACTAGACACAGAATGAATTCCAGATAAGGTTTAATCAATTCAGAACAATGCAGGCTTAATCATTTCCTTTGATCTAGAACTTAAACTCCTAGTGATGTTGCCTATTTGGGTAGCTTTCTAAATAGTAGTTTTGTTGCAAGTGTGGTTTATTCACACTAAAGGCAAGTATGGAATTAAGAATGTAAAGTAGAAAGAAGTCATAAGAGGCTCACATGCTATGCCAGGGTAATTTTGACTTTTACCGACAGAAGATGGAAAGCATGATCTGTAGCTAAACTAGATCTTGAGTCCCCTAGATGCTTTATTCTCAACCGAAATTTGGAACCAAAATATAGGACTTTCCTTTTACCCTGACTGTGTCTTGCAATGGGGTCACTCCCCTACAGGAGCTCTCCAATAGTGAGGGGCTGGGTCAACAGTGGTGCTATCTTCCTCTGTCCAAGGAGATTCCCATTTCTTATTTTTAAGCATGGCTATAGTCATTCATTCATTCATTCATTCATTCATTCATTCAATCTTTTAATTTTAAAAAAAAAGAACTTGAAATGGAGAATCTTTCATTTAGCCCTGTCCAATCTTATGATGCTGATTTCACCTTGGCTTTTGTCTCTCAAGGTCATTTTGAATTTTTATTCTGTCATTTATCCTATTTTCTCTCCCTCTCAGGTTTGTTTCACTTCAGATTTTCCCATAAGCCTTCCATGTTTTTCCCAAGGCAGAAAAGCCTGGCGCAATTTAAGTACTTCAGAAATAAATAAATGTGGGAGAGGACACTGGACTCCCACTGGCCATGGAATTATTGGATTTGAACCAAGTTACCAAGATTTCAAGGAGCGGAGGGATCCCAGATGATAAGTGGGTTACCCTTGGGAAATGTGACTTCAAACAGAACTGCAAAGGCAGGCTGATTTGCACCCTCCTGCTAGGAGACCATTAACATGCTGAGGCCATGGGTGCAAGAGGAACAAGTCATAAATGTGGAGGCAGAGTGAAGGGGCAATGAAATCGGATGCAGTGACTTGCAGGTCCCCCAACTCTGCCATTACTCTTAGTCTAGCAAAAAGCCTCTCTGCTTGCTCTCCTTCTGTGCTACAGGGAAGAGAAAAGTCAGCATTCTCCCCATGCTGATGCCATTCATGGATTGAGAATGGCTTCCAGAGATCACTGCCCTGTTATCTTGTTATTGCCAGGCTGACCAGCCTAAGGTCAACCACTCTGAAACCAAAATCACTTTCAATTTTTTAATGGTCTGATAAGACCTACTGAGGAAATTCTTCAGACTAAGATATAGCATCCATCCACTGTGGAAGTGGAAACCACTCTTGGGCCAATGCAGGGAGATTTGTTTGAGCCCTCATACCCTATTTTTATGCATCTTCTGTATGGGATTTCTGCATTGAATTTGCCTAAATAATGGTTTCTGCATTTTAAAAAGGACTTTAAAATATCTGTTCCTTGGTACTTTGGAAACTCAATCTATCTCCCATTTGTCTTTGGGTGGGAGCAGAGGGAGATAGATTATTTGAGGAGAATACTGACTCTGTCCATAGATATTCCCTCGATTCACCTGCAGGTAGATGTGGCATAACCATCTGTACGTGTTAATTGCAAAAGTGAAAAAACCTTCCTCAAGCATACTTAACAACAAGGAGCCTTCACTGGCTTATGTAATTGAAAAGTTCAAAGGGTAAATTGCTTCAGGCTGGATCCAGGTGCTCAAAGGCTGTCATGAAGTGGTTACTTTTCTTCTCATCCAGCTATGCTTTCTTTAGTGTTGGATTCTTAATTTATTATGTTCATATGACCAATATTAAACTAATCATCTTGTTCAGAAGAATGCTGACTGGCCAACCTGGATCATACGTCCACATTTATGGGGAGGCTGATAGGTAGGGAAGGGGCAGTCTCTGAAAAGAAAAAAAATCTGTTACCAGAATAAAAGGAAAGAAGTATCAGTGGACAAAATGATAAAATGTATTTATCCAGTTAGAAAAGAACAGAGATCCCAGAGACTAAGGCAAACATATATATAATCCAACATAAGGATGGGGATGGCATGGCTGATCAGTGAAGAAATCAGTGAGAAGCTACTTAACAGTGTTGATAAAATGATTATTCATATTGGGAGGAAAAAAGAGTGAAATTGAATCACTATCTCACACCATATACTACAAGTGAATTTCAGATGAATTAAGAACTGAATTACCAAAGTAAAAAATTTATGTAATACATTAAGGAATATCTTTCTCTATTTAGGGTAGGGAAAGATTTTTTTTTAAGACACAAAAGCACTAATTATGAGACTGACAATGTACATATAATTAAAAAATTCTATTGATCAAAAAGAGAAACATGAAGGAAAAGGAAGAGTCAAACTGCAAACTGTAATATATACATATGCTACATATAACCAACAAAGGATTAGTATCAAAATATAAAATATCAAAATGTATAAAGAACTTTTACAATTCAATAACTATATGATTAACAAACCAATAGGAAAATGGGCAAAATACAAGGAAATACATATTATAAACACAAAGTATACGTAATTAATAAACTTATGAAGAGTTGCTCAGCCTCCTTGGTAATCAGAAAAATGCATCAGGGTCCTAATGAGATGTGATTTTTTTTAACTTTTTTATTAACATATAATGTATTATTTGTTTCAGGGGTACAGGTCTGGGATTCATCAGTCTTACACAATTCACAGTGCTCTCCATAACACATACCCTCCCCAATGTCCATCACACAGCCACCCCATCCCTCCCACCCTCCTCCACTCCAGCAACCTTCAGTTTTTTCCTGAGATTAAGAGTCTCTTATGGTTTGTCTCCCTCTCTGGTTTCATCTTGTTTCATTTTTCCCTCCCTTCCCCTGTGATCTTCTTTCTTGTTTCTCAAATTCCTCGTATCAGTGAGATCATATGATACTTGTCTTTCTTTGATTGACTTATTTCACCTAGCATAATACCCTCTAGTTCTATCCATGTTATTGCAAATGGCAAGATTTCATTTTTTTGATGGCTGAGTAGTATTCCACTGTATATATATATACCACATCTTCGTTATCCATTCATCTGTCAATGGACATCTGGGCTCTTTCCATAGTTTGGCTATTGTGGACATTGCTGCTATAAACATTGGTGCATGTGCCCCTTTGGATCACCGCTTTTGTATCTTTGGGGTAAATACCTAGTAGTGCAATTCCTGGGTCATAGGGTAGCTCTATTTTCAGTCTTTTGAGGAACCTCCATACTGTTCTTCAGAATGGCTGCACCAGCTTGCATTCCCACCAACAATGTAGGAGGGTTCCCCTTTCATAGAGGTATGTACCCTCTATCCCTCCACTCTGAAGAGTTTTAATCAAGAAAGGATGCTGAACTTTGTCAAATGCTTTTTCTGCATCTATTGAGAGGATCATATGGTTCTTGTTCTTTCTTTTATTAATGTATTGTATCACACTGATTGATTTGCAGATGTAAAACCAAACTTGCAGCCCAGGAATAAATCCCACTTGGTTGTGGTGGATAATCTTTTTAATGTAGTGTTGGATCCTATCGGCTAGTATTTTAGTGAGAATTTTTGCATCCATGTTCATCAGGGATATTGGTCTGTAGTTCTCCTTTTTGATGGGGTTTTTGTCTGGTTTGGGGCCTCATAAAATGAGTTTGGAAGTTTTCCTTCCATTTCTATTTTTTGGAACAGTTTCAGAAGAATAGGTATTAATTCTTCTTTAAATGTTTGGTAGAATTCCCCTGGGAAGCCATCTGGCCCTGGGCTCTTGTTTGTTGGGAGATTTTTGATGACCGCTTCAATTTCCTTACTGGTTATAGGTCTGTTTGGGTTTTCTATTTCTTCCTGGTTCAGTTTTGGTAGTTGATACATCTCTAGGAATGCATCCATTTCTTCCAGATTGTCTAATTTGCTGGCATACAGTTACTCATAATATGTTCTTAAAATTGTTTGTATTTCTTTGGTGTTGGTTGTGATCTCTCCTCTTTCATTCATGATTTTATTTTCTGGGTCCTTTCTCTTTTCTTTTTGATAAGTCTAGCCTGGGGTTTATCAATCTTTTTTAATTCTTTCAAAAAACCAGCTCCTAGTTTCGTCGATCTGTTCTACTGTTCTTTTGGTTTCTGTTTCATTGATTTCTGCTCTGATCTTTATTATTTCTCTTCTCCTGCTGGGTTTAGGCTTTATTTGCTATTCTTTCTCCAGCTCCTTTAGGTGTAATGTCAGATTGTGTATTTGAGACCTTTCTTGTTTCTTGAGAAAGGCTTGTATTGCTATATACTTTCCTCTTAGGACTGCCTTTGCTGCATTCCAGAGATTTTGAACAGTTGTGTTTTCATTTTCATTTGTTTCCATGAATTTTTTAAATTCTTCTTTAATTACCTGGTTGACCCATTCATTCCTTAGTAGGATGCTCTTTAACCTCCATGTATTTGAGTTCTTTCCGACTTTCTTCTTGTGATTGAGTTCTAGTTTCAAAGCATTGTGCTCTGAAAATATGCAGGGAATGATCCCAATCTTTTGGTACCAGTTGAGACCTGATTTGTGACCCAGGAGGTGATCTATTCTGGAGAATGTTCCATGTGCACTTGAGAAGAATGTGTATTCTGTTGCTTTGGGTTGGAAAGTTCTGAATATATCTGTGAAGTCCATCTGGTCCTGTGTGTTATTTAAAGCCTTTATTTCCTTGTTGATCTTTTGCTTAGATGATCTGTCCATTTCAGTGAGGGGGGTGTTAAAGTCCCCCACTATTATTGTATTGTTGTCAATGTGTTTCTTTGATTTTGTTATTAATTGGCTTGTATAATTAGCTGCTCCCATGTTACGGGCATAGATATTTAAAATTATTAGATCTTCTTGTTGGATAGACGCATTATGATGTAGTGTCCTTCCTCATCTCTTATTATAGTCTTTGGTTTAAAATCTAATTTGTCTGATATAAGGATTGCCACCCTAGCATTCTTTTGATGTCCATTAGCATGGTAAATAGTTTTCCACCCCCTCACTTTCAATCTGGGGGTGCCTTTGGATCTAAAATGAGTCTCGTGCAGACAGCATATCAATGGGTCTTGTTTTTTTATCCAATCTGATACCCTGTGTCTTTTGATTGGGGCATTTAGCCCATTTACATTCAGGGTAACTATTGAAAGATATGAATTTAGTGCCATTGTATTGCCTGTAAGGTGACTGTTACTGTATATTGTCTCTGTTCCTTTCTGATCTATGTTACTTTTAGGCACTCTCTTTGCTTAGAAGACCCCTTTCAATATTTCTTATAGGGCTGGTTTCGTGTTTGCAAATTCTTTTAGTTTCTGTTTGTCCTGGAAGCTTTTTATCTCTCCTTCTATTTTCCATGACAGCCTAGCTGGATAGAGTATTCTTGGCTGCATATTTTTCTCATTTAGTGCTCTGAATATATCCTGCCAGTCCTTTCTGGCCTGCCAGGTCTCTGTGGATAGGTCTGTTGCCAATCTAATGTTTCTACCATTGTAGGTTACAGACCTCTTCTCCCGAGCTGCTTTCAGGATTTTGTCTTTGTCTCTGAGACTTGTGAGTTTTACTATTAGATGTCGGGGTGCTGACCTATTTTTATTGATTTTGAGGGGTGTTCTCTCTGCCTTCTGGATTTTGATGCCTGTTTCCTTCCCCAAATTAGGCAAGTTCTCTGCTATAATTTGCTCCAATATACTTTCTGCCCCTCTCTCTCTTTCTTCTTCTTCTGGGATCCCAGTTATTCTAATGTTGTTTTGCTTTATGGCATCACTTATCTCTCAAATTCTCCCCTCATAATCCAGTAGTTGTTTAACTCTCTTTTGCTCAGCTTCTTTATTCTCCATCACTTGGTCTTCTATATCACTAATTCTCTCTTCTGACTCATTTATCCTAGCAGTTAGAGCCTCCATTTTTTATTGCACCTCATTAATAGCTTTTTTGATTTCAACTTGGTTAGATTTTAGTTCTTTTATTTCTCCTGAAAGAGATTCTCTAGTATCTTCTATGCTTTTTTTCAAGCCCAGCTAGTATCTTTATAATCATCATTCTGATCTCTGGTTTGGACATCTTACTAATGTCCGTATTGATTAGGTCCCTGGCGGTTGGTACTGCCTGTTGTTCTTTTTTTTTTTTGAGGTGTTTTTCCATCTTGTCATTTTGTCCAGAGGAGAATAGATAAATGGGAGAACAAAATGCTGAAAGGATAACAATGACCCCAGAAAAATATACACTAAACAAATCAGAAGAGACCTGAAACTGGGGTGGGGGGGCAAGAGGGAGGAAGAAAGAGGAAAAAAAGAAAAAGAATATGATCAGGCTAGTGAATAGAACAGAGCCACACACTAGTTTATAGGTGTATTTTGGTGAGATGTGATTTTATGTTTATGTAAATGATGACATTTTCAAAGTTTGACAATAACAAATATTGATGAGGATGTGGAGCAAAAAGAATCCATCTATACTGCTGGTGGGAATGTGACTAGAACCATTTTGGAAAAATAATTTGTTATTATGATGTATATTTGGGCATTCATATATCTTAGGAAGGAGCACTTGCACTCCAGGGTGTAACCTTAAGTGACTCTCTTACTCATGTGTATCAGCAGCCATGACAAGATACTCATAAAGATGCTGGTTTTAATAGAAATCTAGAAAAAACCCAAATGCTTATTGACAGGAAAGTGGATAAATAACCGGTATTATATTTAGACAACAGAATATTGTATAGCAGTGGAAATAATTGGATGAGTTTACATAGAACGATATAGATAGATCTTAGCAACAAAATGTTTAGCGAAGACCACATACAGCATGACACCTTTTCAATACAGTTCAATAAGAACTGAAACCAAAAAAATGTCACTTTTAGGCATACACATATATGTGATAAAACTGTGTTCATAAAAAAAAACAACAACAAAGAAATGACAAATACAAAATTTAGGACAGCTGTTAACTCAGGGTGAGGACAGGGGAATGAACAGGTGAAAAACAAATAAATGGGTGT
The DNA here is from genome assembly GCF_011800145.1 of Mirounga leonina. NCBI lineage: Eukaryota > Metazoa > Chordata > Mammalia > Carnivora > Phocidae > Mirounga > Mirounga leonina. Next base: position 70,294,040 of record NW_023270323.1, on the reverse strand, counting down.
AAAAAGTTCTAGTTCTGCCACAGTCCTAGTTCAGGATCTGCCCTGTGGGCTCATGGGGGTTCATTATGTGGCCTGACTCCCACAGTATGTAATGAACTGAGGGTTCTCCTGTATCTAATTCTGTGTTCCAGAGATATATTTGGTTTTTAAATGGTAAGCTAATATATGCATGTGAATCTGAAGGCAAAGATCAGTACCAGAAAGATAAATTTGAACTTATTGGTAGATGGATGATATTTAAAGTCCTGGGAAGAATCAAGGAGAGAGCTGTGTGGTCATCACGGCTTAGAAACACAGCAGAGGGAGCCGAACCAACCTTAGAAGGCCTGGCCTCTGAGGAAGGAGGAAAACCAGTAGAGTGCAGTGTCATGGAGCCTAAGAAAAGGAATGTATCTGAAGAAGAAGGCAGTGGTTAACTGTGTCAAGAGAAGTCGGGTCCAAGAACAGATGGTTGGATTTGGCAAGCTCAAGATCATGGATGACCTTGAGGAGAGATGTTCCTGTGGAGTGGGGGAGACAAAACCTCTCTATCCTTCGTTCCACCACCTGGAGTTGGAATCTTCTCATTTCTCTCCCTGGTGGCATGTCTGCCCCAGTCTCATCCCCCACCAGCCTGTCCTCACGTTGCCACCACACAGGCCCAACCATGACTGTTCCTTACTTACGTCTGTTGGTGCCATATCTTTATGACAGGGCCTTCCCAGTCAAGCCCTAAACAAACTTTCTTGCCCCATTTCCCACAGCCAGAACTTAGTGCTGTCTATTTCCATGTACATGACCACTTAGGGCCCTTCCACAGCAGGCAGTTTCTCAGACTTTGCTTCTGGAACCATACAGTGTTCTCAGACTGTTCCTGGCCTTCCCGCTCTTCTGCTCACCTGGCAGTATGTGCAGCCCACTGAAAGATGCAGTCACCTCACTTTGGAGGCTGGCTCTGCCACTAATAAGCTTAGTGACATGGTGGAAAGCCCTTCCCTACTCTGGGTCCCAATGTCTTAATCGCTGAAATGAGGGGTTCCAACCAAGGTGGTTTTGAGAGCCCTTCCACCTGGAATATTCTCTAATTCTAGGGACAGTGGTGTAGACTTATATTCAGGACTCCTACCAGCAAACTTGTAAAAAGAGAGGCCATTATCCTCTGCTAATTTGAAACTCATCTGGCCTTTGGCTGGTGGAGAAGAAGTGGGGGTGAGGGGCACATGGTAAGAACCTTTAGGTGGGATCCACCTTGATGGGTGGTTTTCCAGACCCAGGATCAAGACTGTGATGGAGCTGCATCATTTACCTCTGACAGGTAAATTGGCCATCTTCCAACATTGGCTGATGGACCCTCACTGAGGCCAACATGGCCAGTTCCTGGTTTCAAATACTTCTTTAGTTTGCCAAGTCTTTGGGAATTGAAGGACAATTTTATTTTAAAACATCGTTATGTGACAGGGAAAGTGTTCCTCATTTTGAAATGTCCGGTGACAAATAGTTTTATTTTTATACCCACCATTTCCTTGCAAAGAAATTAAACAAATAAACAGATGCCTCCCTCTCTCCGTCTCTCCATCTCTCTTTTTTTGGCTTGGGTCCACAGACAATACAGTGCTTTCTGCACCATCTGCTGGCTCTGTAAAGGTAATTAAGAAATGCGCACTATTCCCAGATGAAGCTGGTTTATAAAGGACAAATCACGCCAGGCAAACAGGAGAGGAACAAAATAAGACCATGGCAGGCATGCTAGGCGGCTGAGTCCCAGACTCCACTGGAGTGTGTTCTTATAGCAGCTTGTCAAATTTTAACTCCTGAAAATGAATTCAAATGGATTTAAGTAAGGAAATTGAATATCACCCCTGCTGGGAGGCCCTAAATAAGGATTGAGGACAATTTCAGGGTGTCCAGTATTTTTGTCTGTCAGATCTTATTTTCTGTCTTTATTTATGGTAATTTTTTTAAGAAGGAGAAATAAAAACATATGTCAATGAAAGCTCAAGATAGAATGTCGTCTGGGACACTGAACTTCAGCTTTGGAGGAAGACAGATTCTGTTCCTAATTATCTGACCTTCAACATGTCATTTTGCCCCTCTGAGACTTGGTTCCACATTTGCAAGTTGGGAAAAATAGAAATACCAAACGTTTAGGGCTGTAACAATGAATGTGATAACAAATTCAGGTCAGGAACCTTATACAGTGCCTGACTAGCACTGTGCCTATTATAAGTGGTTGTTGTTAAAATTTTCATTTTCAGGTGAGGATCCATGACAGATGGCCTAATCCACCCTCAGCTGCAGGGGATTAATAACCCTTCTAGCAAGACCCATATCCTAAAAGGGGCAGAAGCACTGTATGTAAAAGGAGAAACTAGAGGGGTTGACCTTAACAGAGAAACTGGGTTTTATAAAAATGTGTTTTGGGCAGAAGATGCAACTACAGCCTATACATATTCAAAATACATAAAAACCAACAAAGGAAGTGCCCATTTGGACTAAGATTAAGGGTTGGAGTAGGAGATATATGGAAATTTAAAAAGTGAAACAAAATTAAAAGATGGGTTGCAATAAGATGGGTCTGCAATTCAATTGCAGAAATAGAGAATTGCCTTCCTGGGAATGAGGAAGTTCTTACATGGCATGCTTGGAGTTAGACTGGACCAAATAAGAGATGGTCCTCACTAATCTTACAGAGGTTGTGAAAAGAGACAAGTGTGGTGATGATGATGATGGTGATAGTGATGATGATGATGATGATGATGGTGGTGGTGATGGTGTTGATGAAGATGAAGAATGATAATGAAGATGGTGATGATGATGGTGGTGATGACGATGATGATGGTGATGGTGATAATTGCTTCTTTGTTTTCTTGACCTCTGACTAGCTAAGTCAGAGGTCAAGAAATCTGTTTCTAGTTGCCCAGAGAAAAACACCCCCAGATAATGTTGTTTCATGAGATTCCTGAGGCTGCTCAAGGCAAAGTCTGAAAGCTGGTGTTTTATTTCCCAATGGCAACAAAAGATGTCCCTAGTCAGTAAAATGATGACACCCACAGTCCACAGTCCCCTCCCTGATGACTGGAACTTGATATTTCTGGAGGGAAAGAGCCTTAATAAATATCAAATTCACCCACACTTGCCACTGGTGCCCAATCTCTTAAAATGACAATGTGTTGAGGGACACCTGGCTCACTGCCAGACTAGCAGCCAGCCAGCAGCCCAAACTGAAAGAACAAAAGACACCATTGCTTATTTAAGGAACTTTGTCTTCTTCTTACTTGACAGACATCAATATTGACATTCTCCTTGGTGACAATGGGGAATTCAGGGCACAGTGACCTAAATGCATCCAGTTCTCCCTTTGAAATGCAACTTGGATTTCACCTCTTCCATGATGTGTTCCCCAAGGCCACGGCTAATCAGGGAGAGATGCATGTTCCTCCCCTTTTCCCACCTCATGCCAGGAGCATCCTGATATCATTGTTCATCAGGTCAACTTCCTCATAACAGAAGTAACAATTATAATGGACATTAAAGGGATGGGTTGATTAACGGGGCGTGTGATGGCTCAGAGAGGCTTCCTGTAGGAGGAAACCCTCAATTTTGAGGCAAGAGTAGGGTTTTCCTAGAGGAAGGGGAGAATGGAATCCCAGCATACAGACCCAAGGAAGACTTGGTGGGTGGGGCCATACCCATGGTCCTGTTTGCTGGGCTGGAGTGTGCAGGGGGCCATTGAAAGGGTTTACAAGGTAAGGTCAGAAAGGGTTTTGCATGGCACATCAATATATTTAGGCCTTATCTTGTGGGCAAAGGAAGCAATTTAGAGCTTTAAATAGCAGCAACATGATTGTATCTGTGCTTAAAAGATTCACTCTGTGGCCATGGAGAGAATGGACTGTTAAGTGGCAAGGGAGACAGGGTACTGGTTATGTAAATCATCCCTGAGAAATGATAAGGACCTGAATTAAAGCAGCCATATTACTCAGCCATCAGAAAGGATGAATACCCAACTTTGACATCAACATGGATGGGACTGGAGGGGATTATGCTAAGTGAAATAAGTCAAGCAGAGAAAGTCAATTATCATATGGTTTCACGTATTGGTGGAACATAAAGAATAGCATGGAGGACATTAGGAGAAGGAAGGGAAAAATGCAGGGGGGGAATTGGAGGGAGAGATGAACCATGAGGGACTACAGACTCTGAGAAACAAACTGAGGGTTCTAGAGGGGAGGGGGGTGGGGGGATGGGCTAGCCTGGTGATGGGTATTAAGGAGGGCACGTACTGCCTGGAGCACTGGGTGTTATACGAAAACAATGAATCATGGATCACTACATCAAAAACTGGTGTTGTACTGTATGGTGACTAACATAACATAATAAAATTAAATAAAAAAAATAAAGTAGTCATGTGGATGGAGAGAAGGAAAGAGGTGTGAGAGGAGGGGGCATTTTCTCATTGTAAGGCTAGTTGGCAGAAGAAAGGTTTCTAGGCTCGGGCCATGCTTAACATTCTGACTGTGCCATTTAGTACCTGTGTGACCTTGGGTACATTTCTCCTGATGAGCTTTGGTTTTAAAATCTCTGAGACAAGATTGTTCTAAAGATGAAATAAAATAACAAAAATAAGGAAACTAGCCAGTACCTGGAATATAGAAAGTGCTCACACAGCGGTGCCAAAGTACTAGTAACAATGAGAGAGGAATCTCAGATGATGTCCAAGTTACCCATCGCCATATTTGCTCATCTGGAGTTCCTCTATTAACAAGGGAGACATTTAAGGACAGACTTTTCTCATTCCCTTCTGCATGCCCTGTGTCTACTTTAATGCCATACACATGTTTCTTGAATTGAACTTCATTGTTGAGTTTAATGGAGTCTACTTTGGGGTCTACAAGCAGGAGGAAGAAGGTATCAAGGTGGCGAAGTCAGTGCTTGGAGAATGATTTTGCACTTTTCACAAACACAAGCTCACTTGATACAACAGACCAAGCTAGGGAAGATGGTGCTAGATTCTCCCGATTTTACAAAAGTGAACCGACATTCTGAGGTCTGAGACCGTTGTATGAAGTTGCCTTCCTGAGTAGCTGCAATGCTGAGAGAGGTGCTTTGAATCTAAGGATGCAGCCTCTGGGTCAGGCGTCCTCTGGCCCAGCAGCACTCTGCAGCTCTGGGCCTTCAAAAAAGAGGCAGTAGCTTCTTTCACAGTTTTCTTGTGGGCATCATTTCCCTCCCAGCTGGGCCTAGCTGCTGTTTGCAGAGCATCCCGATGCTGAAATTTGAGCTGGAAATCCTACCAACAACAGCAGTGGACACAAGACAAAAGCTGGGCATTTCCCAAGCACAGAGGGGAAATCGTGGCTAGGATATGACACTGTTGAGATCTTCCACTGTAAATGGACTACAATACAATCTAGGCCCCTTTTCCATAGCTGTTGTCAGCTTTCTTCCCTGTCCGCATCCTTGAAAGGACATTCTAGTATGTATGGCAACAAGTCCAAGATCCCTAGCACTGGAGAACTCCCCTGGCCCCGCCTGCCTTTTCTTCCCCTCGTTACCTGCTCTCCCACCATTACTCCTATAGCCAGAATCCGGATAGTCTTGGGCTTTCCCGCTGCGGAGACTTTGCCTGTGCCTGCAATGTCTAATTCTGAGGCCAGGTAAAGTTGAATTCAAGCCCAAGCTCTGTGATTTATTAGCTGCATGACCTTAGGCAGGTTGGCACACTTCCTCGAGCCTCAGTCTGTTCATCTTTACGAAGGACATAACAACCCCTTCCTTGCAGACTTGTGCAGAGTGTTAGGTAAGTGAGCACAGGCCAGGCACACACGAGTACCAAGTGCTCAGTACATTCGATTGACTTACATCCTCTGAGGTCCCCTCAAGACCAGCCTCCCCCATGTCCCCGATCATCACACAAAGCAATCTCCCTCCCCTCTGCCTCCTAGAAAAATAAAAACAGTCAAGATTTATGAAGCATTTATGAGGGGCCCAGTACTATGTACATGGATCATCTCAGCTGATGTGCACCACGACTTATGAAGTAAGCATCCTATTACCTGCATATTACGGTCTTAGAAACTAAGACGAAGCAAGACTCAGTCATTTACTAGAATCAGACAACTAGGTGGGAGAGGGTGGATTCTTGCCTAGGCATTCTGATTCAGGGCCCATCCTCTTAACTGCCATGCTATGCTAGGTCTGAGGTGTCTATGTCCTAAAGTGACATGCCTCTGAGACGTACCCTAGAGTGCCCCATACTATGCGTTCACCTCAGCAGGCGCTTCCAGAGGCCCTATTCTGTGCCGGCAGTGAGCACAGAGAACAAATATGAATAAGGCAAGGTCCAGCTGTAAGAAGATCAGAGTCTATTGAGAGGGATACAGGCCTACAAACCAATGTCATTCAACATTGCAGGTGTGGTAGCTGAGCTTGGGTGCAAGCGTGGTCAAGTGTCAACTCAAGGGCCAAGCGTCAACATGGTCACACATCTTCCCATCTGATGCCCTTCTCAAGAATTGACATCTCTGGATTGTCCCTTACCTTTCTACTCCTTTTTTCCTTCTTCCCTCATCCTTTGCGGGGGAGGAGGTTGTCTTACAATCTCCGGCGGCTATAATAAAATACCATAGACTGGGTGGCTTAAACAACAGACATTTATTTCTCACGGTTTTGGAGGCTGGGACTGCAAGATCAAGGTGTCTGCAGATTCTGTTCCTGGTGAGGGTTCTCTTCTAGGCTCAAGGACAGTCACCTTCTCCCTGTGTCCTCACATGGCAGAGAGAGGAAGCTCTGATGTAACTGTTCTTCTCCTTCTAAAGTTACTAAGTGCAACATGGGGCCCACATTCATGACCTCATCTAAGCCTAATTCCTGCCCTAAGGCCCCCATCTCCAAATACCATCACACTGGGGGTTAGGGCATCAACATATGAATTTGGGGGGTGGGGTGGGCACAGAACCATTCAGTCCACAAAGAGGTCTTTAGTATAACTGAGTTATTGGACCAGATCCTGCTGGTATAGTAGCACAGTGAGCTTATACAGACAGGAATCTAACAACTGAGAAAGCTCTTAGTGCTGTGGATGCTTCGCTGTAAAGAATCTGAAGGGCCTGACGCTCAGAGGATCCAGCATCACTGCTCCAGGCTGGAGAAAGTCAGCAGGCAGGGAAGCTCAAGGTTCTGAGGCCGTCCCTCTGGGCTGCAAGGACAGAGGCCATGAAGAAGGAGAAGAGGGAGGGTCCACGGCAGGGAGGGATACCCAGAAGCCCTTCCAGCTCGATCACACAGAGCAGGAAAGATAAATAAGAAAGTGAAGATATGTTCCTTCTGTACCCCATCGAGACTCCTCATTGAGTGTAACCAGCAGCAACTTTCATCTTGAGCCCAGATGCTCGTCCTGACTCCATGAGCACAAGTAAAGAGAGACAGCCCCTTCTTCTCGAAGTCAGGAACCCTGCTTTGCTTTGTGCAGAGTCAGGGCTCCCTGCAGCTTTTGTACCCGCACCCCTTTACGGAGCTGTGACTGCTCATTCACAACCATGAACCCAGCTCCTGCCTTCTCTAATGCCCTCTGGTTCCCCTCTCTGGTGGTCCACATGCAACTACTGCAGCCCCAGCTCTCCACTCTCCACCGAGCCTTTCCCTCCACCCACACCAAGGGGTCCACCACACCCCTCCCTGCTCTCCCCTGTCTCCTCCCTACAGTTTCCAAGTTTTAGTCTTTATGATTCATACCCAAGGGGCTCTTGACTCTCTGGGTTTTTCCCTTGGGGCACGGTGGAGCCCTGGGCATCTTCACTGGGTGGGATGGGAAACAGATCACGGGCCTGGTCTCGGAAAACCTTCCATGTTGGTCCCAGTTCATTGGCTCATTTACTGGCAGGCGGATTTTGGCAAGTGTCAATCCTGACTCCAGGCTCCCATCAGAGCCACTCTGTTTACCATTGCTCTCACCACCTCCTGATAAACAGGCCAAAGCGTGACATCGACACAGTTTGGCCAGTGCAGGGGCCCCATCTAGGCCTTTGCTCATGAAGAGGGAGAGGGAAGGCGTGCAGCTCTGGGGACTCCAAGCCCTCTGTGCTCCTTCGCAATGTAGTTAGGGAAACAAAGGCTCCCCTCAGGCTGCACACTTCTCCCAAGGTCCTTGAGCCTCCTCCTTACTTCTCAGAACGTCCTTAGGCAAAAGGTTAGGATCAAAGAGGCTGATGACTCATGCAAGGTCACCAGAGAATAGGGTGTCCATCTTTATGGGGGGTTCTACTCCCCAGAACTTGGGTCTGTTCTTCCCAGCCCTACTCCTCATCTACTCATTTTTTTTTTTTAAAGATTTTAGTTATTTATTTGACAGAGAGAGAGATAGCGAGAGCAGGAACACAAGCAGGGGGAGTGGGAGAGGGAGAAGCAGGCTTCCCGCCGAGCAGGGAGCCCGATGCGGGGCTTAATCCCAGGACCCTGGGATCATGACCTGAGCCGAAGGCAGACACTTAACGACTGAGCCACCCAGGCGCCCTCCTCATCTACTCATTAAGATGCCTGCTGAAGCAACATTTATGAAGCTCGGTCTGCATGCAAAGAGCTGTGGAAACATGCTCACAGGTGAAGTCCTCTATGACATTTCCACAGATAAGGTGACAGATGACAACTGACCAGCCCTGAGTGGTGCCAGAGGCTGTACAGACCTTGGAAGCTGGCAAGGCTGAATGAAAAGTTGGGCGTGAGCAGTCTGAGGAGGAGGAGGAGGAGGACCAAAATCTACACAGCGGAGAACCTGGAGGAGGCACATTTTGCAGCGGCCTGCCAAATAAGGGACATGCGGCCTTGGCGGATGTCAGCTTGGCTACCAAATGCCTCTCTAGGGTCATCTTCCACCTCGGACCCTGGCAATCAGGGCCCCAGGGGTCCATGTTACTCCTGGAACATGCTGGGCTAATTCCCGCCTCCCTGATTTTGTGAACATCATTCCCTGCACTGGAACTGTCCTTTGCTCTTGTGTCTACTGGAAGAAGAGAAAATGGTCTTGAGTCTCTCCTCAGAGGAGGCCTTTGCAGGCTTCTGTAGGCAAAGATGACTGTTCTTTCTTCATGGCCCATCTGAACTGCAGTGAAAGCAACAATGGGCTCTTGAGGGCTGTGTGTGTGTGTGTGTGTGTGCGTGTGAAATACATATGTGAAATATATAGCGATCAACAGTTAGATAGCTAAAGCCCTCATTCCATTCTTAGAGCAACTCCGCATTCTTCTCCCCGTTTTACTGCCGAGCCTCCTAAAGAGATGGCTGGAGAGTTTAAGCAACTTGCCCAACAGGACTTGGCGCCTAAGTTTGGACTGAAACTCAAACTACCGCCTCCTCTCTCAGACACTCCGAAATGCTTTCTGCATTGTGACGCCTGCATTTACCTAACCCACCTCCCCTTCTATCAGGGCCGGGGCAGAAATTCAAAGCACAGCTGTTGCCTGGAGTTGACTTGAAGACAGCCGGGAAGGAGAAGGCTTCAGAGAGGGAGCTTGGGCCACGGGACAGGTGCTTCAGAACAAGCCATGGGTTAGTTAGGTGAGCAGGTGCCCATTAGCAGAGGAAGCTCCAGCCTAGGACAAGGAGCTTTAATTTGATGAGACATCTGGGAACCATTCATCGCGGAGCTCGGAAAAAGGCAGTGACAAGCCCCTAATGACACTCGAGGGCTTTTGAAACCTTTAACCGCTGCCCACAATTTTGCTATTTCTGTGCAGAAGTGATGCAACATGGGAGCAGCTCCCGGTTGCCCTATGCCCCGGGCTGCACCGCCCGCAGCAAGGTCACCGTGACAGCACCGCCCCTCCCCTGTGTGCAGAGGGAGAACACTGCCCAGGAACCAGATCAAGGCCCTCCTGCACCCCCACACCCTACATGGCTCTTGGGATGGAAGGAGCCTGCGGCGACCCTTGGACACCCCCACCCCGTCGGGACCAGCAGTCACCATCACTGCTGGCCATCCTGCAACTTCTAGCTCCTCCCCACCCCCCCACCCCGTCCCCCGGCCATGTCCCACTTTCGAACCCTCGCTGGTCTCTGCCCAGAGAGCGCATTCACGACTTCCCAGAATTTCAATTGCCCGGGGACGGGACGCTTCCCTCCCATCCGCTTCACCCCTATAAAACAGCACCGGGCAGGACCAGTGTGGGCAGAGAGGAAGGCGGCTGTGAAATCCTGCTCATAGGGAAGTCATGATAGGCTGTTTTGTGTTGTCTTTTATCTCTCCAAGCTTGGGGTCCCTTCCCTTCTTCCCTCTGGCACAAAGCCACCAGGAGACCAGTGGCTGGGGCTGGCCTTCCGGAGCCAGTGAGCACCAACAGCAGAACGGAGTCCAGACACACAGGACAATGGCCTCTTCAAGCCACAGAAAGCTGCTCAGTGTTTTATTGTTTGCATGTGATGCAGCTTCGTGAACACACACAAACACTCCCATTTTTACCAGCCCCGTGACGGTGACTTAATTACTTCTGAAGATGCGGGGCCTGACTCAAACGGCAAACCTCCATCCCCGCCCCAGAGGGACAAAAACAAAACCAAACCGCACACATGAAAAGGAAAAGCCAACCATTGTGCAAGTGCGAGAGAGAAACCCGAGGTGGGCACAGGTGCATTAATTACACTTGATGGCGTGTTGGTTTACGACTGTGGTCACTTTCGCGTGCTGATCTGGCCCAGCATCTGTGCCGAAGGATGGCTTTGATATTCCGAGCCACAAGATGAATATTGGCCAGATGGTGACTTCACGAGGACATAATTCACGTAGCATTTTCCTGCCCCAACACAGATTTCTGTGAAGGAATCTTGAATGCCATGCTGAACAAAACAGAACAAGAAAACGCAACCCCTGAGGAAACACAGCCACAGTCGAAGATTAATGGTCTCAATAGGGACTCTGACAGGAGCCCAAATGGTAGTCAGATCCCAAGCTCCAAGCAGCAAGTCTTGCCAACCCATCTCCCTGTTACCTGCAGAGCAGCCTGGCCTCATCCTTGGGCATCTCCAGGGCGGGGGCGCGGAGGGGAGCGGTGAGAAAGAGGCACGGCCCCAAGCAATAGGCCATAGGAAACTGGGTCACTTACCTTTTCTTTCTTTTCTTTTTTTTTTTTTAATTAACTTTGTGTAGTGACAGGCCTCGTCGGCACCTGCTTGCTAGGTAATTTGATTTTGATGGTGGCCAAGTGAAGAATGTGCTTTTGGCTACAGCAGCAGGGACTGGTTTTGGGGGTACTCCAAGGGGAAACAGGAAGAAGAACAAATCTCTCTTATTGGAAACTTTAAAAAAAAAAAAAAAAAAAGGAAGAAGCAGCAGCCTCGGTATTATTGGGCCACAAGCTAGCAAGCAAAATAGCCCAGTTGCAAGTTGGTTTAGAAAAATTCTTGCTCTCTGAGGAGTTAGACCTCCTTGTATCTGACCCACATGGAATTAGAAAAGCAGGCGTCACACTCCTGTCCGGGGCATTTAAATGCGGTAAGCCTGTCTGGAATCTGTGTAATTTCTACAATCTACACACTTCAGGCCTGAACCACGAAAATAAGGACGTGCAGACTGAAGGTCACTCTGCTTCAAAACAAGGTCAGCCCAAGACAGTCCAGAAGCAAATATAACCTGGGTGAAGTATGTGGCTTGGGTGTGTCCTCATCCCTGTGGCCTCTGCCCACAGACTTTCCATTCTGTAATGATGTGTGGGCCACAAGGCAGGACGAGCCCTCACCTCGTTCAGCACCAAAGGCAGCGCAGAAAACCATGTCACTATGCTGTGTTTTTATTGTTTGTTGTCAAGGAACGCATCTGTTAAGAAAGTACATGATAGTAATAACACCGACGGAGGCCATTTCTTGCACACGCACTAGGCGTGAGACCCACTGTTGCACACGGACCCATCAGCCCCCGCAGCCTCCCGCCAGGCGCACCTCTTGAGCGCGGGCCCTGGTGTCAGGCAGCCTGCCGTGCCCCTTGCCCCTGTGTGACCCCACACACGTGGCTTGCCCTCTCTGAGAGCCCGCGTCCTCAGAGGTCCAACAGGCATATGCCAAGCGCTCCCAAAAGGTCAGCGACTATTAATCATTCAGCATATGGAGCTGTGGAAGTGAAACAGAGCGTCTCGAAGCTTCTGCCGAAGGCACATCTCCCTTCGGCAGTAAAATCACGATGGGAACCCAGGCCCTCCTGGCCTGCTGCTGGCTGCTCCCTTCTGCCGATGCTAATTCAGGGCAAACAGCCCCCGTGGCAACAGGCTCCCCTCTCCTGGCATGATTCCGCCGGCCAGGCTTCGGCAGACAGCCCACTGCGCCCATAAAAAAACTCTATTGTTTCTTCGCAAGGCTTTCTGATCCCCCCACATAAAATGCTCTTCGCAGCACCCCTCTCCCCCAAGAACAGAAACAGCTCTGGGGGGGGGGTCGCTAGCTCTTCCTGTGAGGACTCTGCGGGAGAGGGGGCTGGTCAGGGTGACTCAGCAGAAAAGGGCCGCCTGCTCAGCGCCCGCCCACCCTGCTGGCCAGAACAGGAAAGCCTCTGTGAGGAAAACAGAAAAGGACACTGCTCAGGTCCCCAGGCGGCCGCAAACTTGTCTTTTGTCTGTAGGGACTTCAGACAGGAATGGCCCATGCTGACCTTCCAGCTGGCGGAACAGGCCAGGCCTGGCTGGGAGAGGCGGGAACCTCCCTGGAATTCTTCTAGTCCACACTCTGCAGCCCAGCCACACCCCACAGGCCCTGCCCGGAGCCCTTATACGTATTAACTCCTTTCATCTCCTAGATATGAGCTGTCTATCATTATTCTCATCTGAAGACGGGGAAGCGAAAGCACAGAGAGACCAAATACCTTGTCCAGAGTTACACAGCCAAGAGGTGGGGGAGCCAGGTTCGAGGCCAAAAGTCTAGCTTCTAAAGGGTTGCACACAGTGGCCCAGGTCGCTGTCCTGTTGGCTGTGGGTGAGTTCCCTCCCTCTCTGCTCTGCTGTGTCTGGGGAAGCTCAGAGCTGGAGGCCAGCATTCCATGGTTTCTTGAATGTTTTCCCCCATCCCCACACCACCTGCCCTGCCACAGGCCTCACTCTCTCTTCCCTGGATGCTGTCACCACCTCCTAACCCGCCCTTCGTTCACCCGGGCTCCCTGTCCTGGCCATCCTTGCCTCACAGCTGATAATCTAGCAACATGTTCTGCCTGGAGGGCCCACACGCATGGCGCTGGCCCTCCCCTCTTTTGGCTGGTGCCGTCCCGACAGCCGGAATGCCTTTCTTCCCCTGCCTCTCCGTTGTCGACTACTAGGACTCACCTCGGACCACCTGCAGGATATCCGTCCCTCTCTCCTCGGGCTGGATGAAGTGGCGGGTTGAAGCTCACATACCATCCATCCAGAGCCTGTTTCTAATGCTGCACTCGAAGGAGGAGAGCTTGTCTATGACTTTGCAGCAACCCCGTCAGGCACCATTCCCGACATACAGCAGGTGCTCAATGAATGCTTAGTCCATAAAATGAGCAATGGGTGACCCCATCACTGAATCAAAGCACTACACCTGCACAGATCAATAAAGGCTGCCTGTGGGTGGCTGAGGATTTCCAGTCCTCGGCCCTCTGGGTCCCTGGTAGGATGGCACTCACTTCCTGGCTCCGTGAGGCTGGAAGGGCCCTGTGGTCAGTTCTGGCCAACAAGTTGTGAACAGAGTGAGGTATGTCAGTTCCGGGCTGAATATTCAGTTACAGGGACAAGACCCTCAGAGCATGGTGGCCAGCCTGTTGGAGATGGTGGCTGTTCTATCAGCCTGAGTCCCCTGGCCGCTTCGAGAAGCAGAGCTGACCTATGATGAACATGTCATTCAAGCAAGAGAAACATCTTTGCCGTTCGAAGCCCCTGAATTATTTTCGGTGAAACCTACCTTATTCTGAGGAAAGTAAACTTGAATCTGTTTTTAATTTATATAAATGTTATTCTGGGCAATTGCCTAGAGTGGCCTTTCAAGTACAAGGTTGGCTGCAAACACCTAATAGTAATTATAGTAAACAGAGCAAGAACTCGCCAAGTTTAATGAGTGATTTAGAAACAAGTGGTCATGCACCTTCTGTGTGTTTCTAATCAGTACATTTACGTACCAGTGCACTCTGAACGCTTTATTTCTTTTGCGCCTCACCACAAACCTGGAAAAGACACAGCATGCGTCATCCGCTCCCCTTATTATGAAATATTCTGGCTCAGAGTTGTTATCCAGCCAAGATCACAGAGCAAGAAAGGTGTGGCTGGAATCAGAAGCTGGGATTTTTGACTCCAGGATAGGACTCTTTGTTTTGGAACAAACCTCCAAACACCTGAGGTCCTTAAATCTTATGAGCTGAGAATTCAAATTGGAGCCAATATAAAGAATAATCAGATGCTAAATCATTTGTAGAGGGCTTTAATAGCCTTTTGTTTCTAAATCATACCCAAAGAGTGGTAGTTATTGTTGTTGTTATATGTATTATAGTTATTGCCATTTTTATAGCAAATAGCTGACAAATATCAAAATGATGAATACCACAAGATTAATAACTGACGTTTAGTTATGGTGATGGGTGGTGGGTGGCCTTGGCCCACACTGTTGGGGCCTGAACCAGAGGACAGATGCTGGTAACTTGAGAAAACGTCTACAAATTCAAATCTGGTGTCCGGTTAGCCCTGGTCTGGACCACTCATGTCCAATCATCGGCTTTTATCTGGGGTCACCCAAGTTCACAGTAAGGTAGTGGTCCCGACAGCAACCTCTTTGACCTTGGCCACAGCAACTTCTTGCAAGACACGTCTCAAAGGCAAGGGAAACGAAAGCAAAAATTAACTATTGGGACTTCATCAAGATAAAAAGCTTCTGCACAGCAAAGGAAACAATCAACAAAACTAAAAGGCAACTGACAGAACGGGAGAAAATATTTGTAAATGACATATCAGATAAAGGGCTAGTATCCAAAATCTATAAAGAACTCACCAAACTCAACAACTCCCCCCAAAAAATTATCCAGTTAAGAAATGGGCAGAAGACATGAATAGACACTTTTCCAAAGAAGACATCCAGATGGCTAACAGACACATAGATGCTCAGCGTCACCCACCATCGGGGAAATACAAACCAAAACCACAATGAGATACCACCTCATGCCAGTCAGAATGACTAAAATTAACAACTCAGGAACAACCGATGTTGGTGAGGATGCAGAGAAAGGGGAACCCTCCTACACTGTTGGTGGGAATGCAAACGTGTGTGCAGCCACTCTGGAAAATAGTATGGAGGTTCCTCAAGAAGTTGAAAATAGAACTACCCTATGACCCAGCAATTGCACTACTAAGTATTTATCCAAAGAGTACAAAAGTGTTGATTCAAAGGGGCACCTTCACCCCAACGTTTATAGCAGCACTATCAACAGTAGCCAAATTATGAAAAGAGTCCAAATGTCCACCAACTGATGAATGGATAAAAAAGATGTGGTATGTATACACACACACACACACACACATATTATATGGAATATTACTTGGCAATTAAAAAGAACGATATCTTGCCATTTGCAACAACGTGGATGGAACTAGAGTGTATTATGCTAAGTGAAATAAGTCAGAGAAAGACAAATATCAGATGATTTCACTCACTTGTGGAATTTAAGAAACAAAACAGATGAACATAGGGGAAGGGAAAGAAAAATAAAATAAGATAAAAACAGAGAGGGAGGCAAACCTTTTAAATATAGAGAACAAACCTATGGTTGCTGGAGGGGAGGTTGGGGCGGATGGGCTAAATGGGTGATGGGCATTAAGGTAGGCACTTGTTGGGATGACCACTTACTTATATGTAAGTGAAGAATCACTAAATTCTACTCCTGAAACTAATACTACACTCTACGTTAACTAACTTGGATTTAAATTTTTAAAAAGGTAGTGGTCCTGAGAGTTCCACCTTCAGACCAAAGAGCTTCAGGAACGTGTCTGGCACTGACTTCAAATGAGACCTAATTCTAATTGGGATGGGAAGGCATTTGGAACCATGGTCCTTGAGCAAATGTTTCTTTGCCCCCTTCCCCCTTTGGTGTCAACGTACCTTATGGTTTTCCTTCACCGTCTCCCCTCCAGGTTCACCACTGTTCTTGTTTCTTCTTGTCCACATGATAAGTCACTTACTAGATTTGCTCCTCTGTATCTTCCAATGGTAGGCTTCATCTCTGCTGTGGCTTACGGCTTCTATTGGTGACATGATCCACAACGAGAAGCCTACTTCTTCCACCTTTACCATTCCACCCTGCCAGGATAGCTGTTCTGATTTGCTCATGCCAAGAACATAATTTGGCAATGTCACTGGGGACATTGCACAGGAAAATTTTTGTAAGAAAATAAGAGGTCTGTTTTAGAGTTTTAACTTTATAAAATCACCCTGTTCTTCCTCCCTCCTTCTCTCTCTCTTCCTCTCCGTCCCATTCTCTCTAATTCCAAATGGCAGTTGTAATAGTACGAGCATTGACTTCCACTGTCGGGTTGGGTGTTTGGAGCAAGCTTTGTTCTTGGCTTTGTCCTACCTTGCCTTTTATCATTATTTCAATGGTAAGACTTCAAGAACAGACTTAGAATCAAAGAATGGGGTTAAGGGAAAAGAACCAGTGTGACCCCCAATCTTGCCTTGCACTTGGTGTCTGATTGGCCAGACTCCCAAATTCTCATGCTTGTTGTCTGCCCTGGTCTATTAGAGCTGGGGTTCTCCAGTGGGATTTAGAGCCCAAGCACCATAATGATAATCTGCCCAGAGTGTCCTCTCTATTAAGCCTGAGAGGCCTTTGGTGACAGTAAACAGCTGGTTGCAATTTAGAGACTAGCCATCCTAGTCATCCCTTTCCCTTCTTAGGAATAATTAACATCTTCAGTTACCACTACTAAAATGAGTCTGATGTCTTTATCTTCATTCCTTGCTAGATTGGAGTGCTTCACTCTTTGCTTCCAAGATAATCTAAGAGCTAGAGTAGAGCTCGGACTAGAGCTACAGGTAGAGAGATAGAGAGCACACATAGTGTTGGCCATTGTGCCATGCACATTCTACACCTCATCTTAGCTTATCCTCACAACCATCAGGTAAGGCAACTGAGGCCTAAAAGAGTTTAAATAACCTGCCCAAAGTGACACGAGGACCTGGGAGATGGGGATCCCTCTTGCACACCAGGAGCGGTGGAATGGATGGAACCCTGGGGTCAGCCTCCAGGACCCATAGTCTTGAGCGCCCCCACTGTAAGCCCTTTAGACCTACCTACTATCTCACCATCCCTACACACTCAACCAGCCAAATGTCCACCTGGGTCCTCCTAAGTGCTTCCCTTTAGAGACCTTTGTTGTCATCATGCAGGCTGCCCAACCAGGTTTCACATCCTGCCCTCATTCTCAGTTCCTCTCTCCTTGCCCACAACCCCTGCTGAGTCACTGAAGCTTGTTTCTTCCTTTGTGTGGTTCTTCATGCCCTCCTCTTCCTTTTTGGTCTCACTGCCACCCCCAAGTCCAGTCCTTCATGAAGTCATGTCTTAAGTACTGTGATTGCTTCCCAAATAGTTTTCCTGATTCCTCCCTTCATCATACACTTATAACTTGCCAATCTCCCCAGAATATTACTCTGCACACATTGGCTCCTCCATGCTGAAAACCTCCAGGAGGCTCCTTTAATAAAGGTCATCTCCTTCCCCAGCATCTCTGATGTTATGTATCTCAACTTGTCTAGTAGAAGCTTCATCCCCTACCAAGCTGGTTGTTTCTACAACTTTCTTCAGCTTTCCACATATATTGTGTTTCCCACAGCATTTCCCATTGAATTTCCTCTGCAGTGAACGGCCTTTATCTTTTTTTCCCTTTGCCAGTGCTCGAGTCTTCCTTCTAGGGCATTCTTAGGTACCATACCCTTCAGGGAGCATTCCCCGTGTGTTCCAACCTTTCCAGATTGTTACCACTTTAGGAATCCTCAATACTGTCTGGACAACACATTGGGTTTTAAGCCATGAATGCCTTAGCCATCCATTGAGAGGGTATCTGGTCTCTGCTACTAGCATCAGAGGACAGTAATAGCTAACATGCATTGACTGTGACCAAACATCTCTAATTTTCCAGGACAATTTTGAGTCAAAATATTTTGCTTGTCATAAGATCATAATCCCTGATTCTAGTTTCAGAAAATAGAGTAGATGAAGATCATATATCTAACTTGTATTGCCAGTGCCCTAGCTCAAAGGTGGGTAAGGCTGGTTAAGTCAGAGCGGGTCTCTCTTTAGCTATATGACCATACACAAGTCTCCTTCCTCCTCTTGGTGTGTTATTTAAATAAAATGGTGAAATTGGGTTAGATGAGTGGTTGTCAAAGTATAAGCCTTGGAATTCCTAGAGTTCTAGAGACCTTTTCAAGACTGTCATGGAAAGAGAGGGGTGGAAAGGAAAGAAACCCAAGCCCGTAGGACCTCCCATTTTCTGAGTCCTCATACCTCTGCTGAAAGTCTCCTCTTGGATCTATTTCCTAGGGCTGTGTTCCTGTCCCAGTACATTAAAACACTGTCTATGGTTATTAAAATATTTGAAAATTCCTGGACTAGATAATTATTTCTACAGTCTCTTCCAGGTTTTCCATTGTTTATCTGTTAATGAGGATGAAGGAGAGTAATGGCTAACATACGATCCCTCCTACGTGCCAGCACTGTGCTTACTGTACATATTCAAGTTATTCCCATTCAATAGGAGAGGATAAAGGCTTACATTAAGATCACATGGTCATGAATAAACTTGAGATGTGAGTTGAAGTCTGTGATTTAACCATTCACTGCTTTTTTTTTTTTTTTTTTGAGTTGTCTAGGGAGAGAAGTTAGGAGCTGGGACACACCCACACTGCCTGCTTTGCAATAAGAAGACAGAGCAAATGACAAAGCCAAGTGTAGCATGTGAAGAGCTGTTTGGTGAAGGTGGGTCAGCCAGTCAACCTTAATCTCCTCTAAGAATAAAAAGCTTGGGTAGGGCTGCCAATATATGTGGAAAGCTGAAGAAAGTTGTAGAAACAACCAGCTTGGTAGGGGATGAAGCTTCTACTAGACGAGATACATAACATCAGAGATACTGGGGAAGGAGATGACCTTTATTAAAGGAGCCTCCTGGAGGTTTTCAGCATGGAGGAGCCAATGTGTGCAGAGTAATATTCTGGGGAGATTGGCAAGTTATAAGTGTATGATGAAGGGAGGAATCAGGAAAACTATTTGGGAAGCAATCACAGTACTTAAGACATGACTTCATGAAGGACTGGACTTGGGGGGTGCCTGTACTCTCTAGGGCTGGCTGGCAGATGTTCTTATCTGTCCAACTCTATTGTTTGGAGTCTGGAGGAACACTGGGCTTGCAAGGATTTAAAGAGACCTGATCTTCTGATGGTTTCACATTTTTTTTTTTTTAAAGATTTTATTTATTTATTTGACAGAGAGAGAGCGCGAGAGAGGGAACACAAGCAGGGGGAGCGGGAGAAGGAGAAGCAGGCTTCCTGCGGAGCAGGGAGCCCGATGCGGGGCTCGATCCCAGGAGCCTGGGATCATGACCTGAGCCGAAGGCAGACACTTAACGACTGAGCCACCCAGGCGCCCCGATGGTTTCACATTTCTGGCAACACCACTGACCCCTCCAGTAAATCATAACATGGCTCAGAACTCAGGGTGTTGAACTGAGCCAAAAGAACCTTCCTTAAACCAGCCTGCAAACGAAGATACACAGAGCAGGTGTTTCTAGTCAGTGAATATCTTATACACAACTATGCAAACCCAAGACAAAGGGACACCAGAGTGCCTTAAATAGGAAAGATGAACAAAGGAAGCTAGCAATTCCATTCAGAGAGAACTGGTTATCATCTGAGAGTGGTTCCAAGACAAGATTTAACCACAGCCAGACCATTTGCCCACCAACCTCTATCATTAGGAGCGGCTGTGAGTTCCTTACATCCAGCGTTGCCCAGATTACTGAGGGGGGCTGGCCCAGCCACGCAATCAAACCCATCAAATGATTTCCTCTCTGTTAACAGGGGTTCTCTGTGGGCTGTGGCCTGATTGGAAACCAGATTAGAGTTTAGCAAAAGCCGCTCTTGGGAGGCCGATTTTCCAGGAGCCATGGGGTAATTTCACTCAGAACTTGTGAGCCTGATTTTAAAACTGTTGATATTGTCATGGAAATTATCACTGCCCTTGATTCCAATCAATTGGGTTTTTTTTTCTTTCTTTCTTAAACTAGGGCAGAGGAATTGAATGAAGGGGGAAATTAGGCCTTTCACGGAGGAAAAAAAATACAATAGAGCATTTCAGAGGATGAATACAGTAAATTATAAAGCTTTAAAAAAAATAGCATTTCTCTCCAATTCTTGCCAATTTCCCACCTCCTCCTGCTCATCCTTCAAGACATCTCCCCTTCTCCCCACAACACACTAGCAGCAGCCTTAGCTTTGGTACCTTTTGTTGAACTACCTCCAGACGTGGGAGTGGTGTGATAATGAGGGCTCCCAAGCTGGGTTCTGGAGGACAGCTAATAACTCTTTGTTGGCCAGGGTTCATCCCACCTTTCTGCCGAAGCTTTCGATGGCCTAAAATAAGGCTCTACTAAATAAGTATAACAGATGTTCTTAACTTTTATTTTTCTGAGTAGAAAACTGAAGGAAGTAACACCCTAGGGGAAAGGCCATGGCTTCTATTTTATTCATTTTCAAAGTCAAACGAGGAGTGGTCCTTCTGTGTCTTAAAAAAAAAAAAAGTTCTCTAATAGCTTCCTAAGAATAAAGCAGTGATTAAAAAAAAAAAAAAATCACAGACCTGTACCCCTGAAACAAATAATACATTATATGTTAATAATAAAAAAAGAAAAAGAAAGAAAGGCAAAGAAAGGAGGGAAGGAAAGACGGGAGGGAGGAGGGAAGGAAGGGAGGAAGGAAGTAGGAAGATGGTAGAAAGGGAGGAGGAAGGGAGGGAGGAAGGAGAACAGAATGCAAAAATAAAGCCAAGACTAAAATCATTCACTGTGGAATGAACCGACCAACACAGATTTCCCCCACAGTATGTGCAGTTTGCAAAAGAATATAGAAAAATAGATGTGGCCCCATCTTCTGGCAGTGTGAAGTAATAGCGGTAGCAATCAAGTTGATTTTTCACGTCTTTTGTTTTATTTGTATTTTAAGGTACTCCTCGAAGTTTGTCTTTCCTCAAGGTAATTGTCATCAGAAGGTAAGTATTGCCTTATCAATCTTTCTATTCCCCAAAACAAACAAACAAACAAACAAACAAAAAGCAGGGGAGAGCTGAGTAGCTATCAAAGAATCTTCGGGATCCCGCGCGGAAGATCATCACTCACCTGTCTCCGTGGACCAGCCTGGCTTCTGGGCTAGGAGTCTGTGCATGCGTAATTGCCTTCTATGCCCAGAAGCAGACAACACCCTTTGGATTAGCTGACTGAAACAGAGAAACACCATGGATCTGAATGTTCTAGAAAGATATTTTGTCAGCCGCTACTGGCGACAACCTCCACCCTGCAGCCCCAATATATAACTGGACGGTTCTTCGGTTCTCCAAGTATGACGGGCAACATGCACACACACAAATCACACCTGCTTCCTAGCAACAGTTAATTCTTCCCCAAGACAAAGGTTCAAAGAGTGGAGACCTGCCCAGGACTCCTTCATGACCAAGAATTCCGTGAAGTGTTTGTGTGGGGCAGCGAGGCCTGGGGGACAGGCAGTGGCAACAGGAAGATGCTTGTCTGTTCCCTGAGACAAAATAAAGAGAAGTGTACCAGCTGGTTGAGTCTGAGGGCCCATCACTTGTTTTTTCTTCCCCTGAGGGGGTCTTTGGGCATGCCTGGCCATAGGCCTTGTAATGGGTTGGACTACCAGGGCCTTCCCAGCTGAGTGGATCCGGATGAAAAGCTGTGCAGAAGGCATCTTCCCTCTCTTTCCCTCCTGCCCCACCTGTCCGCCAGTCACACAGGAAGGCTCCCAACCTCCCATGGAAATGGCAATGTGGGTAGAGAATAGATAATAGCCACATTGTGAAACCTGAAACAAGAGTCGGGGGTCAGGATATTAACTACCCACCTAGATTATAAAACCAAGGAACCATGTCAAATTGCATCTCAAACCACAGACTAAAACCAAGAGCACCCACAGGTGACATCTCGCAACAATGATGACCACTATCCCTCCAGAGCGTGCTGGCGCCGGCTGGCCCTGTCTCCACCACTTAGTCCTGCTCCGAGGGAGACTGGAGAACACCGTTGAGGATTAGCTTCAACATAATCCTAATATTGGCAACAACAATAATCATAACAGAAATAAATGATCGATACTGTGCTCTTACCATATGCCAGGTACAAGGTGAGGCACTTGGCATGAATTATCTCCTTTAACATTTACAACAAAACTGTGAAGCAGGTATACTTATTATCCCCTTTTGATAGATGAGAAAAGGAAAGATTAGTGAGTGCAAGGATACGCGAAAGACCATCCGGTTATTTTGTGTGTGTGCATTCACGAGTTCGCAGTATTTTACTGAGCTCCCACTATGTCAGCCTGTATTGAAGGCCCTAGAGATGCAGCAGTGGACAGAATGTCAGTAGGTTCTTGCCCTTGTGGAACACTCATCGGACAGATGATAAAAAGATAAATAGGTCATGCTGTGAACTGAATCGTGTCCCCCCAAAATTTGTATGAAGCCCTGAGCTTAAGTGACTATATTTGGAAATAGGAAATGTGACTAAATATTGGAAATTTCCACATATTTGGAAAATGTGACTATTTATGGAGGTCAGTAAGCTTAAATGAAGTCACAGTGTAGGGTCCTAATCTGATAGGATTGGTGGCTTTATAAAAAGAGGAAAA
The DNA here is from genome assembly GCF_011800145.1 of Mirounga leonina. Classification (NCBI taxonomy): domain Eukaryota; kingdom Metazoa; phylum Chordata; class Mammalia; order Carnivora; family Phocidae; genus Mirounga; species Mirounga leonina. Next base: position 70,271,180 of record NW_023270323.1, on the reverse strand, counting down.
TCTCTCTCTCTCCCTCCCTCTCTCTTCCTCTCTCTCTCCCTCCCTCCCTCTCTCCCTTTCTCTCTCTCTCCCTCCCTCCCTCACCCTCCCTCTCTCTCCTTCTCTCCCTCTCTCTTTCTTCCTCTCTCTCTCTCCCTCTCCCTCTTCCCCAGCTCAGAGAAAAGGTCATGTGAGGAATGCAGAAATCAGAGAGCCAACTACAAACCAGGAGAACAACTCTCACCAGACATCAAACCCTCTCAGACCTTGATCAGGAACTAGTTTTTAGAAATATGAACATCTGAAATATGAAATATGTTGCTTAAGCCACCCCATCTATGGTATTGTGTTACAGCAGCCCAAGCTGACTAATACATGTCATATGTCAAGTGGTGATAAGTACTATGGAGATGGCTATTTTACATTTCAGCACAAGGAGGAGTTATTTCATGTAGCCATTAGGTATTTCCTTTCTGATAAGGAGACTTTAAGGAAGAAGTATGAAAAAGTGGAGAAGCAAACTAAGTGGGTACCTGGAGAAGGAGTGATGCAGACAGAAAGCACCCACATGGGAGAGTAGGCGATTTCTGAAGAAGAGCTAGGGCACCATGACTGAAGCAGGAGAAAGCAGAGGGGAGGAGTAGGACCCGGCTGGGGAGCAATGAGCAGGAATTCCCACGCAGGCAGCCTGCTCTGATGCAGTTCATCCAGCAGAGGTAACTGGCTTCCTTGATTAGTTCCATTTGCCTAGGAAATCTCTGCTTCCATAGTTCTTTTGAATCACTCATTTAAAGAGTGTCTCTTGAATATAGTATAGTGTTGGGTTTTGCTTTATAAGCCAATTTGAAAGAATTTCCTTTTAATAGGTGAGTTAAGTCCGTTCACATTTATTGATATGATTAAGATGTTCAGTCTCAATTTTGTCTTATTTCCTTATATTATTTTTTATTGTTTATTTTATTCCAATATAGTTGACATACAGTGTTATATTAGTTTCAGGTGTACAATATAGTGAGTTAACAGTTCTACACATTACCCAGTGCTCATCACAGCAAGTGTGCTCGTTAATCCCCATCCCCTCTTTCCCCCAACCCCCACTCGCCTCCCGCCTGGTAACCAGCAGTGGGTTCTCTATAGGTAAGAGTCTGGTTCTTGGTTTGTCTCTCTCTCTCTCTCTTTTATTTCCTTTGCTTGTTTGTTTTGTTTCTTAATTCCATATATAACTGAAATAATACTATATTTGTCTTTCTCTGACTGACTTATTTCTCTTAGCATTATACTCTCTAGCTCCATCCATATTGTTGCAAATGGCAAGATTTCATTCTTTTTTAAGATTGAATAATATTCCACAGCTTCTTTATCCATTCATCTGTCAGTGGACATTTGGGCTGCTTCCATATCTTGGCTATTGTAGATAATGCTGCTATAAACATAGGGATGCATGTATCCCTTTGAATTAGTGTTCTTATGTTTTTTTAGGTAAATACCCAATAATGCAATTGCTGGATCATAGGGTAGTTCTATATTTAACTTTTTGAGGAACCTCCATGCTATTTTCCACAGTGCCTGCCCCAGCTTGCATTCCCACCAACAGTGTATGAGTGTTCCCCTTTCTCCACATCCTTGCCAAGACTTGTTGTTTCTTGTTTTTATTACCTTGTATTATTATATATACACATTTATATGTATATATATTACATTATATCTACTATGTTTCCTTCCTATTTGGTATATTATCCTTTTTTCTTTCAGTAGTTACAAAAAGTCTCATTTTTAGTCTAGTAGTTCTTTTGGTTTTAATACTTTTTATAGTTCCACCAAATTTCTATTTTCCTACTCCACTATCTTCTATGTCAGTTTTAAAAGGTATCCTCTTACGTCTAAAAAGAGTTATCCTACTTTCCACTACCTCTCTTCTCTCTCTATTTAAACATTTTTATTTATTTTTAACTTTTTATTTCAAAATAATTATAGATTCACAAGAAGTTGCAAAGACCTCATGGAGAAGTCTGATATTCCCTCAGTTTCCCCTTGTAGTTGCAACTTATGGAATGACAGCACAATATCAAACCAGAAGTTAACATTGCCATGATGTCTGTACAGTTGCACGTCATTACTCCCATATGTGCATTTGTGTAACCATCACTGCAATCCAGATACAGAACTATTCCTTATCACAAAGATCCCTCGTGTTGCCCCTTGGAGATAGACCCACTCCTAGCTCTTCCCAATCCCTGAATCCATCCGTCCTCCATCTATAGTTGGTCATTGTGAGAATATCATCTTTAGTTATGGATATATGTTAAAGCTTACGTCTGCCATATATATATATTTTTGGCTTGTTCCCTTTGTTTAATTATCTTTTCTTTTTCCTGCCATACCATAGATCCCTCGAATATTTTTTTAGAATTTCATTTTGATTTATCTAAGTGCTAGCATGATTTGATGCACTTTTCCAACTCAGGATCTTTGCACTTTTTGTGCCCTCTGACTGAAATATTCTTTCCCCAGCTTTGGGCAGAAGTTTTTGACTATATCTCTTTGTATAGCTTTTTGATGGTTGCACTAGGTGTTACATTATAGGCACATGAACTTATCCCAGTCTGCTGGTGATGACATTGTATCAGTTTGAGTGAAGTGTAGAAAACCTCCCTCCCAGTTAAGTCTCTTTGCCTTCCCCGTTTATGATAAAATTGTCTTATGTCTTTCTATATATACATATCTCCTGTATCCATTGAGCACCACATCACACAACTCTACAAAATCTCAAGAAGACCAGAAAAGTCTGTTGTGTTGCTCTTCTGCTTTTTCGTTGAATTTCTTGGTAAGAATTTCCATCAGCAGAAATCTCCAAAGTAGAAATCATGCTTTGAGTCTCATTTTCTAATTTTTTTACAGTAGTTTTGTATGATTGTGATCTACTTTTCTAGATTCTTATTTCTATTGTGATCAGAGTTCTTTGTTTAAAAGCTCCCTTAATTTAAGTCGGTTCTCCCCACTTCTGTGCAGTTTCTGTTCTGGATGATTTTGGTGATGGTGGGGTGGAAAAAGGAAGGCTTATTTCCTTGGAGAGTTTTTAATCTTCCCTACTTACTTCCTTCACTCATTTGTCTCTAAGGAACACCAGCCCTTCTCCATGTATCTGTGTCTTCCCCAGAAGAAGTGCTTCGCAAATTGTGCCCTTTCATTCTCTTACCCATTCAAAACCCTTCCCTGTATTCAGTGCTCTGAACTTCCAAGTTGCAGCCTGGGGAGTTTGGGTTTTTTGTTTTGTTTTGTGTGGGGTTGGGCTTTGTTTGTTTGTTTGTTTTTTGTTTGTTTGTTTGCATTTAATGTTAGAATTTCTATTTCTGGGGTTATTTTGTTTGTGCTTTATATAGGTTCTCTGCTATTTTCTACATTTCTCTTAAGCCTCTTCTTTTCTACTCCTCACCCCCAGGCAGGGCCTCTGTTGGGATTCATCCTCCCCTCTGCTTATGGGGAAATTAAAGGCCATGGGGCCTTGTATCCTAGTAATGCCAAAGGCATGATTGTGTGTACTTTTAGCTGCTCTCCCTGTTGTTTCTATGTGTTTCCCTTTGGGGAGGGTGTGGGAAAGTTTTGAAATCAAGAAGCATCTACTGTTCTCTAAATCCAGAAGTCTCCTTTGCCTGGCTTTATTTAACATACTCTGCAAAGAAACTACTCCTACCTAGCTCTACCCCTTGCTCAGTTGCAGATTTGGTAAGACCATGTGCCCCCAAAGCTCTGGTTGCCCATTTCTTCTAATTGTTTTTATATTCCCCACAAAGATGTAATGTTTTCAATGATTTTGTCTACCAGGAAAGAAAACCTTATTGACTAAGTAATAATTTCTTTATTGATTCACTTATAGCCAATAATATCCCATCTGACAACAGTATTAGCACAGAGTTAATAAAATAACCACCAAGCAAAGAGGCATTTCATGTAACCAGAGCTAAACTCTTCGTGGTAGATGTCTGGTATTCATTAAAGCTATTCTATATAGAAAATAGCTTGTGAATGCTAGTTATTGCCTTTCTAAGTGTCTGAAGGATCAGTGGTCCCTGGGTTAGGAATTATTGCCCCACCCATTCAATCTCATTTAATCAGCAAACATTTATAGATGACTAGGATTGTAGAGAGGAAGGATTCTACCTGAGCTCAAGGAGAAGATCTTTACGGACAGGAGGAGACAGATAAGCATAAACGCTTTACAGGGTTATAACCACCTTAATAAATGCTTGTTTATGGTGGAGAACAAGGATCAATCGGCTTGGGTGAATCAGAAAAAGCTTCAAGAAGGATATGTCTAAACCAGGTCTTAAGAGGATGAGTAAGAAAGTTTGTAAAATCAGCTTATTTCAGGAATCAGTGCCTTTCAAAACTGCCTTCCAAAAACAGTGAGAAACACAAGTTAAACCCACCTCCACCCTTTGCTCTTCAAACGCATGCACACACACACCAAACTCAAGAAAAAATAGGATACAGTCTGTTCTTTTATATAAAAAGGGGGGGTGATGGTATTAACTATGGGAGAATATCAGTATCATCTAAAGAACTTTTTTGTTTTCAAAACACCCAAATAAGAAGCCTCTCTGCTCATAATCTTGCATCACCTTCAGTGTGAAGCAAGACTGAGGCATTCACTGGCTCCAGCATTTACACAACATTAACCCCTAGTGTGGAGAAAATTGAAGGAAAAGAGCCCTATCTACCACCCTAGATTTCCTCAAGGCACGGAAGATTTCTCTCCACAGCATTAGAAGACTCACTTATAGAATGCAAAGCCACATCAGTCACATCTTTGAGTGTTTTCAGGGTAAGATATGGGAAGACTTCAGTTTTCAAAGAAGTTCATGTCCTTCATGTCAGGGGGAAGGGCTATCTCCCACAGCCCCTTGTAAGGCAATTCCAGTCAATAATACCATCTGAGTGTGCTCAGAAAAATAGCAGGCCACCTCTCCTGGTGCTTCTTTCTTCCAAGAAAATAGAAACCCATTGAGTTGGTTGTTGGTTCATTCCATTGTGTTTGATCAAAGGGAACAGAGAGTCCTTTGAGAAACTTCTCTTAGGTGGAAGGGCCGGCTGACTGTCATTCATTATCTACCCCTGCCCAGTGGCACCTAATTGTATCCTGGCTAAAAGCTGTAGAACTTTATGAGTCAATCTTCCAGTTTGGCCGGACAGCCCCAGTACGATGACGAGCAGTGTGTGGGCACATATTCCAGGAAGATGCTTTGTATTTTAAACTCAGGAGCCTGTACTTCAGCTTCTCAGGTTTAAGTGCCCTGTATGTTAAGGTGGATGAGGGTAGGGGAAGTAAAAAAGGTCAGAGACAAGTTAAGTGTTGGAGAGTGCTCCCACTCTCAAAGCCTGGGCTTTTTGTTGGGGACATGCCTCTAGCTATAGCCTTTCTTTCTAAACCACCCCAGGACTTTTTGAAGAAACATAAAAAGACATCTGCTGCTTCTCTCTCATTTTAAATGTTAAATCTGGCAGGGTTACAAATGTTATAAGAGAGAGACCAAAAAAAAAAAAAAAAAGGACAGGAATGAACAACCATCCATTTATTGAGCATTTACTGTGAGCTGGCTACTGGATGAAGAGCTGGGGGAATATCAATGCTGAGACAGAGTCCTTTTCTTCGTCAAGGTCCCTGCCTATGGGGAGAGAAAGAAAAGGACACAGCTGAATTATACATAATTCAAAATTACTTCAGAGCTTCAGACAGAAATGTGGCTACCCTAAAACCAAGCATGATTTACAAGGCACTCTGCCTCCCTCTCCAACTTCACCTCAAAAGACTCTCTTTGGTATCTATCACTTCCTCGAAAAAAAGACAAAATCTAACCAAATTTTAAATTCCCACATTTTCTTGGTCTTCTTTCATATACCATGTCAAGATCATCTGAGATTTATTTATCAGATATTTTAATAATTAAAACATTCTTATTCTTTGTTATATATGTTACTGTTTTTGTTTCCTCTTTTTTCTTTTACCCCACATCTTCCTCTAAATTCATTTTGGTTTGTTTTGCCAGATACATTTTCTAGTAATTGTTTCAGTTAGAGTTAAGGATGGTAAAATATCCAGGTCAGTGAAATGTGTCTATTTCATCCTTCCATTTGAATTGAACAATAGTTTAGCTGGGTATAGAATGCTGATGATACTGTTATATTTTCTTCTTGCTTCCAGTGTTGTGAATTAGAAGACTTCTGCCAATATGATTATTATTCTTTTGTAGAATAGCACTTTCTCCCCCTTGCCTGGAAGGATTTTGGATTTCCTCTTTATTTTTGTGGTCTGAATTTTTCTACAATATTTCTCAATGTGGATCATTTTATATTCCTCCTGCCCAATCCCTAAGAGTCTCTTTTAATTTGAAAACTCATGTCTTCCTCAAATTGGATATATTTTGTCTATAATTTTTTTACTACTTTTTTTCTATTTATTCTGTGTTCTTTTCTTCCAGAATTCCTCTTAAAACTTCTGATTTCTTCTAGTTTCTTAATTTTTCTTTTGTGCTTTCATTTTTGCCATTTTACTTGGTGTTCTGGGAAAATTTGTCAGCAAGGTCTTCCAGCTGCAAGTTTTCTTCTCAGTTCTGTACATTCTGCCTCAGTACATCTACTAAATATTCCTTTTATTTCAACAACTTTCTTTATCCAAGATCTTTAGCTGAGTTTCTTTATTTGAATGTAACGTCCTCTCCTGTCTGTCTATATTTGCTATATTTATTTGGTTCCCTTAGTTCTCAGAACTTGTGTTTATTGAGCTTGCTGACTCTCTTTTATTAGATTGACTTTTTTTTTTTTAGATTGACTTTCTTAAATGTTAGATGAGTCTTGGTTTTGTACTGATCTTTGTATTTTTGATTCTCAGTTTGCCTATTTGAGAGCTAGATTATACTGCCTGTTGCCAGTGATGATAAAACAAAGGTAGAATGGATTGCTGGGATGATTATTATGTAGTCTTCTGGTCTGGAGACTCCTCCTTTCCCTTGAGTATTAGCAGCCATTCAGGGGACTATTTTGCCTCTCAGGTCTAATGTCTCCATGTACTGCTTCTGCCTAGGGACAGACCCTTCTGCCACTGCCCTCACAAGTGTGGTATGTGTGGTGGTGGGGAAGGTGAGGGGGCAAGCCATCTGGTCTCTCCTACTATGGTATTGTAGAAGTCACCTTGACTGCCAACAGTTCCCTAGAGCTCAGTCCTGCTCCAGCATTCAATCCTCAGCATTTAGACAGAGTATCTGAAGCTACTCCCAATAGGGAGCAGACCCCCTCCTGAGTGGTTAGGCTTCATCAATTATTCACATTCCATCTGCTTCAAGCCTTTCAGGAATTCTTTATAATTGCTGGTCTATGGAGAGTACTTCTTGGTTTACAGCACTATTATGGTTAATTTTATTCTATGTATTTGGGGTGGAAAAAGGACATTGAAGCATATGCTCAGTTTATCATCTTAATAGCATCTCTTGTATTTAATTTGCAAATTTGTCTTTGATTCATAGCTATACAAGAACTATAAGCATAAGGTTATATATCCCATTTATTTGTACACAATTAAGTAATAGTATAATTAAAATAATTAAAATAATTGAACATGGGGAACTCACTATTTTAAAAATATTCTTGGAAATGGTGTCTATATGTTATCCCTATTTGAGAAACATTGTTCTGCATTTTTATTTTTTTAAGATTCTCTTTATTATTGAAAGAGAGCATGAGCAGGGGGAGGGGCAGAGGGACAAGGAGACTTCCCACTGAATGGGATGCCCAAGAGAGGGCTCCCAGGACCCTGAGATCATGACCTGAGCCAAAATCAAGAGTCAAACACTTGACTGAGCCACGCAGGCACCCCTGTTTTGGGTTTTTAAGTGAGAATTTACTTCATCTAGCCTTGACTCAAAAATTACAGAGGGAGAGACTAAATACTTCTCCTGTCATGAAACTTTATTGATAGAAGCAACACAAGTGCTATGATTTTCTGGAACAACCCCTACCTATATTTTGGTCCTGCCAACATGCTTGCCAAGCAGAACAGGTGGAAGGAAGGGAAAGAAAGCTGAGACATAAATGACAGGGTTTATGCACTATTTTTAATATGCCAACTAACATTCAAACATTACATTGATTTGTCCTGACAATAACCTAGATGGTTTGATGTTATTGTTTTGGGTATTATCTCCATTTTACAAATGAGATAAACAGAGATTCAGAGAAGTCAGGGGACCTGCCTAGGGTCCCACAATTACTCTTGACTACATGAAGCCAATTCTTTTTTTTTTTTTTTTTTAAGATTTTATTTATTTGACAGAGAGAGACACAGCAAGAGAGGAAACACAAGCAGGGGGAGTGGGAGAGGGAGAAGCAGGCTTCCCGAGGAGAAGGGAGCCCAATGCAGGACTCGATCCCAGGACTCTGGGACCATGACCTGAGCCGAAGGCAGATGCTTAACAACTGAGCCATCCAGGCACCCCCATGAAGCCAATTATGAGGTATATCAGTCAGTGTTCCAGCAGGACATGGATGGCACACTGGACTTAGGATAATTTAAGGAAGATTTAATAAAGGGACTACTTACAAAATGTGGCAGGCTATAAAGGACCACCAGGCTTGTGAGAGGGGCGCAGTTCCCAACATCACCTCAATGGAACGAGGGGAGGAAATGTTTAGTATACAGGCCCCTCAACTTTTGACAGTCTGGTGGAACCCAAAGACCCCATCTCAAGATAATGTCTTTAAGTGAATTTGGTAAAATACTTACAAAAGAAACTGATTGTATTAAAATATGATGAATAAACTATTTAAATAAAACAAGCTTGTGAAGTATTAATATAAATGTTTCTTTATTAATGCATTACCTAACAAGATCTGGCAGTGAGTCCAATATAGACTGCAATTTCAAAGTAGTGATGAGCATAAAAGATATTTAGACATATCTGTACCTTCTGTAAAGTGATATAAAAAAAGCCATGACAGCAACCATAGGCATTGCTAATGCCTTTATGATGTGTTGCCTAATTTGATAATTGAAGGAAATAGTAAATTTTGGACAGAGGTTAGTGAATATAAAGATGTATTTTTATTTTCTTTATTAAAGTTCACAGACCTCCTGAACTCTATCCACAGACTCTTGGTTATTAACACAGAAGGAGAAAGTCATGCAAGAAGGCCACCTTAAAAAGAACAGTGACCTCTGATAGAAGGACCACAGCCACACAGCTGGCCAGGAAAACACCACTGGCAGGGAACTGGGAAATAAATCCCCTAATGTCCTTCTCCCGCTTCTATCTGATCTCATTCAAACTCTTCACAATGATGTAATCCATATAGACTGGCTTCCCAAGACAGAAAACTGGGTGAAGAAGGCTGGAGAATAAATCCAGGAGCAAGCTGAAAACATGAAGCCTTCAAAATTCTTCCAATCTGCATATTTTTATCCCTCATCCACGTGCTACCTACCTCTTTGCTCTATATAGTTGCAACTGACTTATTTTAGTTCTAGAAAGCACTCAGCTCCTTCCAACTTCAAGAAACACCCACCCCCACCACCACAGGAAAATTTTGCCTGACCACCATCCATATCCAATTTAGCATTTTCATTGAATATGTTAATTCTCCCTCAAATAAAATAAGTGTATCATTTATATAAGTATTTGCTTAATATTTTATATCAATAGCAATTATATTTGGTTGCATGTAATGAAATCCAAAACCAAAAACAGTAGTTCAAGCATATCAAGAGCTTTGTTTTTATTATGTAATGAGAAGTCCAGAAGTAGGCAGGACAGGGGTAACTGGTAGTTGTCGATAAAGGTCCTAGATCTTTTTATTTCTGCTCCAAAATCCTTAGCATGTGGCTTTGATTCTTGAAGTTGCCTTATGGTTACAAAATGGCTGCTGGAGCCACAGCCAGTGTACATTGAGGCAGGAAGAAGGGAGAGGGCAAGGGGGAAAATTTTATTCTATATGTTCAGAGCTGAAGAAGCCACATGAGAAAGAGCATGCAGGATGTTTGAAGAGTGCTATTGGAATTGACTCTGTGGAAGGAGGTGGAAGGAACTAGAAAATGCAAGAAGTGGAATCTCAGTGCAGGTCCAACAACAACCTTGGCTGATTCCTTGAAGAGTTCCCCAGAGACAAAGGCTTTTCTGAGTTGTCCTTATCAGTCTGAGATGACCAGGCCTTTATATTCTATCATCAATCACTGTTATGACCACTCTGGGAAGGCCATGACCTTGGGCAAGGCAGCTCTCCTCAGTTGAGGCCAACCCTGAAAGGGATGAGAGCTGAAGGCTGTCCAATCCCAGCACTAGTGGACATTGAGGCAACAAGCCCTTCATAGGAGGATCCGGATGCTCCTCCCAGTGCTCACCACACTATACCCCACAACTTCTGTTAACATTTCCTTGGCCAGATCTAGTCGTGTAGTCATCCCTTCTGCACAGGAAACTGGGATATATTCATTCATCATATTGTTCAACACCGACAAATCAGGGTTCTGTTAACAAGGAAAAGGAGGAATTATATGTTGGAAAGGCATCTGAAAGTTGATGCCATATCTGGTCCTGTACTAGATGGTGACTCTCAAATGCAAAGAATGGGTTTGAATTCCATTAATGAGCAAGCACACTGCCTGGGCGATGGTAGACACCTAATAAGTGTCTAACAAAAAAATGAATGACAAACAAATGCATAAATGAATGAATGAATGAATCAGAATTAGAGATCATGAATCCAAGACCCATGTTTTTCTCTCTAAAAGAAATGAAGTTAGGCCATTTTTATTCCCAGATGTACTTCTACCTTTCTTATTTGAGAGATACTGAAGGATGAAGAGGAGTCTATTTGTTAGCCAGGGCTACCTTAACAAAGTACCACAGATTCGGTCCTTAAACAGCAGAAAGTTATTCTGGAGGCTGGAAGTCTGAGATGAAAGTGTCAGTTAGATCGGTTTCTCCTGAGGCTTCTCTCCTTGGTTTGTTGATGGCCAGCTTCATCCTGTGTCTTCTCATGGTCTTCCCTCTGTGTCCAAATTTCCTCTTCTTATAAGGACACCACTCAGATTGGATTAGGACCACCCTGATGACCTTATTTGAACATAATTACCTCTTTAAAGACCCTGTATCCAAATTCAGTCACATTCTGAGGTACTGGAGGTTAGGATTTCAACATACGAATTTTGAGGGAGCACCATTCAACCAGTAACAGAGAGGACACTGTGATGAAGATGGGAGTCCTCTTGTTTCATCAGAAATCCCCATCCCCATAATTTTCTCCTAGGCATCTTGATGATTTTTTTATCTGCTTCAAGAAAGTCCTATCCCTGCAGCAGCCCATCAGTCACCAGTCTGAAATTCCTTGCCCAGAGCCCAGACAGGACCATGGCTTTTCTCAGAACTATGCCCTATTACAGTGTTCTTCATACTGACCGTACTGATTGCATTAACTAATCACTGTATAATGTCTCCTTTTTTGAAGGAACTATATTTTAAATTGCTCTTGATATTCATTGGCCTAACATATGTCAGGGTTAAGAGCTGAGCCTCTCAAATTAAACAGATGTAGCTTTGAATCTCAACTTTTATACTTCTCAGTGGACAGCTATCAAATTCCCTCAGCTTCTTCATTTTAATTACAATTATGATTATATATAAACATATATACCTATGATGTAAATATATACATTTTATGTATATTATATAAGACATATTTTGTAAGTTTTATAAGATATATTGTTTCCATATTACATATAAATATATATTATATATGTAAATGTAGTCATAATGATAGTTCCTACATCATGGATTATTGTGGATAATAAATGAAGTAACCCATTTAAAAGCTACAAAGATGAGAATTGTTATTTGAAAATGCTTTGAATGTGTATTATGTGCTAAGCAACAGGGATGTAGAAATAAAAGCAGATTTCCTATCCCAAAGAACTCCATCATTTACAAGGGAAATAGCCAAATCATTGTGATAAGTGCTATGAGAGAGGTAAGAATAAGCTACCAGGAGAATGCAAAAGGTAAACACTCACACGAGTTCAGAAGTCTCCCTGGAACAGACAACCTTTTCTCTGAAACTTAAAAGAAGAGAGTGAAAGAGGAGATTGAAGAACTTTAGAGGAAGGAACAGTGTATGCAAATCCATGCAGGCATGAGGACCTGCCCTTTGCAGGGAATCAAAACCGGTCTGCATGCTGAGAAGATAAAGCGTGGGGGGAGATGAAACCAGAGGTGGAGAGTGAAGGGGAGCAAGTCTTGAATTTCTACAGTGGGCTGGGTCTGCCTTCAAAGGGAATGATTCATGTGGGAAACTAGGTCAGAGCTGTTTCTGAAGAGGGCGAGGATTAATGGTGATCTATGTGTTACTGTTCTTGTAAAAAAAAAAAAAATTAATAGTATGACTGTCTTTCTGTAGGTCTGATGCATGCTCCCAGCTTGGTCTTTCGTTTAATTGCCTGCAAAAGACACAAGCACCAACATGATCTGCCTCCACCTTGTTTGTGAGTCATGATGGGAATTCTGAGTAACAGTCCCTGTCACTATGAAACCTTACCTAAGATTAGGCATCAGGAGAAACTGCTGGTGCCAACACCCTTTGTCAGCTATATCTTCCCTCCTTTTTGTCTTATTTTCTCTCTTTTTTCTTCCCCTATTTTTTCCTCTTACCTTTCAGTCATCCCTTGGACTTTCTCAAAAGCCTTTCATTAGCCTTTTCAATGTAACTTTGAAACTAACAAAGGTTTCCTACTGTTCATGAGAAGCTGAGAGTCAGAATCAAGACTTTCATTAAGCAGCTTCTGTGTGTTAATTTTGCAACTGTCTGTCATTGCCATTTTTTTATAGATGAGGAAACTGGCCTTCAGAAATATCAAATGCTTTGCTCTCCAATATCCACATTCGCCTCTTCCCTACTAGACAACTTCACCTTTCCCAGCCCACTGGCATCTAGGTGGGTCACATGACTAGTTCTTGCCAATGGAATGCAGCGGCAACAATGCATCACCTCCAGCCCAAGGTGTTAGATGGTGTAGGCCTTCTCTATACTTTTGCTTTTTCTTCATCACTTCCCAGGATTCAGTGGAGGACTTCAGGACTCTTGGAGAAGGCAAAGAAGTCCATGAAGAAAGGACACTGATACCCAAATGACTGTGCATAGCAAAGAACCCCAACCTCATCAGTCTTCCTTAATCCACCACCAGACTACATTGGACCATGACATGACCAAGCAATAAAACTTTACTCTTTTATGCCACTGAGATTTGGGGATTGTTTGTTACAGCAATTAGCTAATGCTGACTAATACATAGATGGGGCAAGATTTGTGTCAATCAACTAATATTTGTGTAACACCTTCTATGAAAAAGTAGCATCAGTGCACTTCACAGAATTATATAATAGCTTCCAAGTGAGTGGTATAGAGAATGTATAGATGATTAGGGCTTGGAGAAATGGCTGCCTACAGGATTCCCAAAATAGGAGAGTTTTGAAGTAGGTAGAACTTGAATGGTGCCTTCACCCATGCACAAGGCAAAGGTTTTTATAGTGACCAAGACCCTGCCTTTGGAGCCAGAGATACCAGGTTCAGTTCTAGACTTACTCTTTACTGAATGAACGACTTTGTGGACTCTGAGCCTCAATTTTCCCATCTGTAAAATAGGGCAAATAATACCTTCCTTTCAAGATTATTGGTTATTATGAGGATTAAATGAAATAATGAGTGTCAAGTAGACATAATAGGCCCTTGGTAAATGATCATGATTATCACTATTATCAATGTTATATATATAAGGGCAACTTTAGTTTCTCACTGGCTTAGACATAACTAAATTAAGTAGTTACCTTGGCCATAGGTATTTTTTTCTCGCTCTTGGATAGTGGCATAGATGAATCTACTTCAATTTGTTCTTATTTTCTCTAAGAATAATCAAAGTCTGAATCTAAAGTTTATTACTCAAAAGATTCCACGTACTTTGGGCCTCACCTAATTCCTGCTTCTTACCTTAGATCAACAGTTTATTTCACTAAAAAAAACCATTCTTGGGGCACCTGGGTGGCTCAGTTGTTAAGCATCTGCCTTCAGCTCAGATCATGATACCAGTGTGCTGAGATTGAGCCCCGCATTGGGCTCCCCGCTCAGCGGGAAGGCTGCTTCTCCCTCTCCTGCTCCCCCTGCTTGTGTTCCCTCTCTTGCTGTCTCTCTCTCTCTCCATCAAATAAATAAATAAAATCTTTAAAAAAATAATAAATAAATAAATAAATAAATAAATAAATAAATAAATAAATAAAATAAACCATTCTCTCAAGAGCAGGCTTTGCCAAGAATGTAGTTGTGTCTTCTGGCATGTACATTGTTATGCAAATTAGTGTTTTATTCTGTCATTTAGGTTTATAAGATAATACAGCTGACTAGGACTTTGGAGGGTGTCAGATCCAAACTACTACTTTACATTTACAGAGGAAGAAACTGAGGCCCAGAAATCAGTGGGCCACAGATGTCAATATGCATGTTTTTTCTCTCCCCTTCCCCTAAACTTTAGGGACTCTAGCAACTTAACTAAATGGTCTAAGTTTCACCCACAAAGTTCAATACAGCTTCCATTAATCAAATTATGTGGGAAATAAGGTAATATAGCCTATCAAATTTTCTGATTAAGTGAATTAACAGAGAACATGTTACATATGTCTATATGTATTTTTTTTTCCTAAAATACACTAGTTCCTCTTTCTTGACTTAGTTAAGACAGTCTGGTGAGCAGAATCAAATGTCTTTTTGGTCAGCAGTGAAAGGGACATCTTGTTCACTTTTCAAATGAGAATGAAGGTTCTATAATTGTCATGCAATGTAATCTTTACAGATAACTTTCCCAATTGTCATCATTTCCTCCATGATATAGATGAGAAAACTAAAGCCCACAGCTCTTGGATGACTTCCTTTAGATCATAGAACTTGTAGTAGAGACAATGACATGGACATCAAGCTCAGTTGCTTCCTTTCTGGGCTCATAGACCACATTTCCCAGGTGCCCTTGTAGGTGGGTTTGACACAGGATGGGGTTCTGGATAATGGAATGCAAGTGGATCATAGAATGTCACTCCTTGGCCTGGTTCATGAACATCTCCCACATGTCTCCTCCATGCTCTTTTCCCTTTTCAATTGGTTAGAATGGCAGTGACTCCCAGGATGAAGCTGGAAGCCATGAACTGAAGATGATGAAACCAGAAATGGAAAGGGACATGGGTCCTTGAATTAATGCATGGCACACAGCCACCCGCTGATAAGTATAGTCATGTTGGACTGTCAATAATGAGAAATAATCTATTATGTTTGATCCATTATGTATTTTGGGGTTTGTTAAAACAGCTAGTGTTTCCTTAATCAACACATAGCTTGACAATTGCAGAATCAGAAATACCTGCTGTGGGCAAGGTGCTGAGGTAGTGGTAAAAATATGAACATGTTTCTATCTTTTTTTTTTATTCCACCTACAACTGAAATCATATGGTATAAGTTTTTCTCATTCTGACTTACTTCACTTAGCATAGTACCCTCTACATTCATCCATGTTGGCATGATCTCATCCTTTTTTAAAAAAAAAGATTTTATTTATTTATTTGAGAGAGAGAGAGCTGGAAAAGGGGCAGAGATAAAGAATCTCAAGCAGACTCTGCACTGAGCACAGACCCCCATGTGGGACTCAATCTCATGACCCTGAGACCATGACCTGAGCTGAAACTAAGAGTTGGATGCTTAATCAACTGAGCCACCTAGGTGCCCTGATTGCATCCTTTCTTATGGCTGCATAGGATTCCATTGTATAGATACCACATCTTCCTTATCCAGTCTTCTGTTGATGGACATGTCGTAGGGGTTTGGGCAAAATGGGTGAAGAGGGTTGGGAGACACAGGCTTCCAGTTATGGGATGAATAAGCCATGGAACTAAAAGGCACAGCATAAGGAATACAGTCAATGATATTATAATAGTTATGTATGGGGACAGATGGTGGCTACACTTGCGGTGAATATAGCATAATGTATAAATGTGTTGAATCACTTTGTTGCACACCTGAAACTAATGTAACAGTGTGAGTCAACTATACCCAATTAAAAAAAAAAATCAAAAACTAAAAAAAAAAAAAGATATGAACATGAATGAAAACAGTTGGGAACTTGAGAAGCTTTACAGCTCAAGGGAACCTGAGATATGGGCAGAAATCATGTAATACAACATACAAATGAAAATATATGTGCACAGAAAAATATACATGAAAAGACATAAGAATTAAGAAAACAAATAAGTAGTGCTCTTGTGCAGTGAGGGACAACTTTCAGGAGGAGGACAGGGTCTTTGGACTGGGAGGATGGGTAGCATGCAGAAACAGAATTCTCATCGGGAAATAAAGGAATGAAAACAAGGAAAAGCATAGCACAGTGAGTTGTTCAATGGGATGGAGATGACATATAAGAACAAATGTAATGGTAGGAAAGAGCATCATCGTGAAAGACACTAAATGCCGGACTAATGACTTGCAGGATCATTTATGTGTTTGGCTAAGGGCTGTCACCAAAACCTGTTGACTGAAAATTCTCAAGTGAATAGCCAGTCATACCCTCAGAGTTTGATGACCGTTTATGGGGATGGTTTATCACCCCTTGGAGCTCACATCACAGAGAGTTTTCGTTTCTGAGAGCTGGTCTCCTAGAACTTAAGTAGACAAAAAAGATCAGAGATTGTTTGGTGGGGAGAATGAAGGAAGAGGGAAGAAAAAGCATCCAGAAGCAGTCCACCTTGGCCAGGATCCAGACTACGAATGAGGGTGAAGATAAAATGATCCAAAGAGCTTTTAGATCCTGTTCCATTTAGGCTTTGCTCAGAGGAAGTATGCTGAGAGCTTTTTTCTCCTAGAAATACATATATATGAAAATAACAAGGTTGGCATTGAATCTCATGGCAGAGAAGACCATGCTGGGGAAACCGTGCACAGAAAATGTATGCTTTGAAATCAGGTCACTTAGAAAAATATTTCTGCAAAGTAAAAGCTTAAACAAAGCTAGTAATTTAGGTACTTTTCACAGTCTGACTTACTGGTTCTTCTTCTACTAAAAACTAGGAAAGGCACTTTCTGGATACATATCTCTTTAAAGTTCATTTGAGGGTCTCTTTCATTATTTTTATAGTGTACACATGGGTCTCAAGCTGTAAGTGTCCTTTTTATCACTGTAGCTAGAAGCAAAAAAAAGCCATCCAGCTGCTCAGTCTGTTTGTGCCAAATCGGGTCTTTTCTGAACACAATTCTCATCCATCAAGATATCCCAGATGTACAGAAGGGTCAAGCAGAAAGAGATGGTGACAACTCTGAATTTTAACTTTTTAAAAAAGATGTATCAGTTTGGTATTAGATCCTTCTTGGCTGGAGAAAACAGGTATCCTCATCCCCCAAGTCATGTTAAATTTCCCTATAGGGATGTCAATCCAACATGTCCATTGTTCCAGAGAACAGGCACTGAAAGATGGCAGAGGAGTAGGGGACCCTATTCCAGCCTGTTCCTGGAATTGAGCTGGATATCTACCAGTCCACTCTGAACATCCAAGAAATCAGCCTGAGATGTAAGAAGATAGATCTGGATCTCTGTAAACAGAATATCGCAGGCAGTTGGTTTTGAGGTAGGAAGCGTGGAGCCATGATTCCACAGGCAGATATTGGAAGATAAAAGGCAGGGGGAGGGAGCCAGCCTGTAGGGATGGCTACACCGCCAGTGAGTGATAGCCTCCCAAGCTGGGGACAGGGCACAGACTCGCAGACCGGTAGCAGCGGGGAAAGAACTTTAGGGCAGCCCCCCAGATGAAATACAGAGTGGAGGGGCCGAGCATGCAAACTGGGGGTGGCTGGCGGTCTTAGAAGCACAAAGGGCAGAGACATGCCCTGACCTGGAGGCGAGGACTGGGAGCACTGCTGAGGGGCGCACAACCCAGGACGCTGCAGTTTATAGCAGCACAGACATAAATGGAGATACTGTGGCCTGGAGAGCTCACTGAAGCACAGACTGTGATCTGTCTGCTCTGAGGCAGAGGGTTGGAAATTGTCTCTTCTGCTCTGACACTCGGAAGAGACATGGAAAGCCACCAGGGAAAGCCACCAGAGAACAAAAGTCCCCCAAAACCAGTTTCCACTGAGCCCATCCTCCTGCCACAGGGGGCAGGGCAACTCTGCCCAAACAGGGTTGCCTGAGTGACAGTGAGCCAGGCCCCTCCCCCAGAAGACAGGCTGGGAGAACAAGAGGCCAGCAACCCTAAGGCCCCTAGAAAACAGGTGCATCTTGCTTGGGTTGTGGTCAATAATTTGGACTCTATACATTCCCTCAACCACCCCTCAACAGAATGACTAGGAGGAGGAACCCCCAAAATAGAAAAGACTCAGAGACTATGACTTATGCACCAGATTTACAAATGGATTCAGATATAAGCAAGATGTCGGAGATGGAACTCAAGCTAGAATTGTGAAGACAATATCTAGAATGGAGAAATCAATTAACGGCAACATACAGTCTCTAAGGGCAGAAATGAAAGCTGAATTAGCAGAACTTAAAAATGCTATCAATGAGATCCAATCTAATCTAGATAATCTAACAGCTAGGGTAAGGAAGGCAGAAGAACGAATTAGTGACCTAGAAGACCAATTAATAGATAAAAAGGGAAAAGAGGAGGCCAGGGAAAAACAACTCAGAATCCATGAAAATAGAATCAGAGAAATAAGTGACACCATGAAACATTCCAATGTCAGAATTATTGGAATCCCTGAGTGGGTGGAGAGAGAGAAAGGACTAGAAGATATATTTGAGCAAATCGTAGCTGAGAACTTTCCTAATCTGGAGAATGAAACAAACATTCGTGTCCTAGAGGCAAAGAGGACCCCTCCCAAGATCAAGGAAAACAGGCCAACACCCCGGCATGTAATAGTAAAACCCGCAAATCTTACAACCAAGGAAACCATCTTAAGGGCGGTTAGGGGGAAGAGATTCCTTTCGTACAGAGGGAGGAATATCAGAATAATGTTAGACCTATCCACAGAGACCTGGAGCCAGAAAGGCCTGGCAAGACATAGTCAGGGTACTAAATGAGAAGAACATGCAGCCAAGAATACTTTATCCAGCAAGGCTGTCATTTAGAATGGATGGAGAGATGCAAAGCTTCCAAGACTGGCAGAAACTGAAAGAATATGTGACCACTAAGCAGGCCCTGCAAGAAATATTAAGGGGGTTCTATAAAAGGAGAAAGACCCCAAAAGTGATATACAACAAAAATTTACAGGGACAATCTATAAAACCAAGTTCTTCCCAGGCAACATGATGACAATTAATTCATATTTTTCAATAATCACTTTCAATGAGAATGGCATAAATGCTCCCATAAAACAGCACAGAGTTGGAGATTGGATAAAAATACAGGACCCATCCATATGCTGTCTACAAGACTCATTTTGAACCTAAAGTTACATCCAGACTGAAAGTGAAGGGATGGAGATCCATCTCCCATGCCAGCGGAACTCAAAAGAAAGCTGGGGTAACAATTCTCATATCAGACAAATTAGATTTTAAACTAAAGACTGTATTAGAGACACAGAAGGACACTATATCATTCTTAAAGGGTCTATCCAACAAGAAGATCTAACAACTGTAAATATCTATGCCTACATAGATATGCCTACGTCTACATAAGCCAACTGTTAACCAAAATAAAGAGTCATATTGATAACAATACGTTAATTGTTGGAGACCTCAATACTACACTCTCAGCAACAGACAGATCATCGAAGCAGAAAATCAACAAAAAAAACAAGAGCTTTGAATGACACACTGGACCAGATGGACCTCATAAATATATACAGAATATTCCACCCTAAAACAACAGAATACTCATTCTTCTTGAGCGCACATGGAACTTTCTCCAGAATAGACCACACACTGAGTCACAAATCAGGTCTCAACCAATACCAAAAGACTGAGATCATTCCCTGCATATTTTCAGATCATAATGCTTTAAAACTGGAACTCAATCACAAGAAAAAATTTGGAAGAAATTCAAACACTTGGAAGCTAAAGACCACTCTGCTCAAGAATGTTTGGGTCAACCAGGAAATCAAAGAAGAACTTAAACAATTCATGGAAACCAATTAGAATGAAAACACATCGGTCCAAAACCTATGGGATACTGCAAAGGTGGTCCTAAGGGGGAAATATATAGCCATCCAAGCCTCCACTCAAAAAAATAGAAAAATCGGGTGCCTGGGTGGCTCAGATGGTTAAGCATCTGCCTTCAGCTCAGGTCATGATCCCAGGGTGCTGGGATCGAGTCCTGCGTCGGGCTCTCTGCTCCTTGGGAGGCTGCTTCTCCCTCTGCCTCTCTCTCTGTCTCTCATGAATAAATAAATAAAATCTTTAAATAAATAAATAAATAAATACATACATACATAAATAAAATTTAAAAAAAAAATAGAAAAATCCCGAATTCACCATCTAACTCTACACCTTAAAGAACTAGAGAAAAAGCAACAAACGATGCCTAAGCCATGCATTAGAAGAGAAATAATATAGATAAGAGCAGAGATCAATGAATTAGAAACCAGAAACACAGTAGATCAGATCAATGAAACTAGAAGTTGGTTCTTTGAAAGAATTAATAAGATCGATAAACCACTGGCCAGACTTATCCGAAAGAAAAGAGAAAGGACCCAAATTAATAAAATTATGAATGAAAGGGGAGAGATCACGACTAACACCATGGAAATAGAAACAATTATTAGGAATTATTATCAACAACTATATGCCAATAAGCCGAGCAACCAGGACGAAATGGTTGCCTTCCGGGAAACCTATAAACTCCAAAGACTGAAACAGGAAGAAATTGACAACCTCAATAGGCCAATAACCAGTAATGAGATTGAAGCAGTGATCAAAAACCTCCCAAAAAACAAGAGTCCAGGGCCTGATGGATTCCCTGGGGAATTCTACCAAACATTCAAAGAAGAAATAATACCTACTCTCCTGAAGCTGTTTCAAAAAATAGAAACAGAAGGAAAGCTTCCAGACTCACTCTATGAGGCCAGCATTACCTTAATCCCCAAACCAGGCAAATACCCCATCAAAAAGGAGAATTTCAGACCGATATCCCTGATGAATATGGATTCCAAAATCCTCAACAAAATCCTAGCTAATAGGATCCAACAATACATTAAAAGGATCATCCACCACGACCAAGTGGGATTTATCCCCAGGATGCAAGTGTGGTTCAACATTTGCAAATCAATCAATGTGATAGAACACATTAACAAGAGGAGAGAGAAGAACCATATGGTCCTCTCAATTGATGCAGAAAAAGCATTTGACAAAATACAGCATCCTTTCTTGATTAAAACTCTTCAGAGTATAGGGATAGAAGGAACATTCTTCAAGTTCATAAAATCCATCTATGAAAAACCCACAGCAAATATCATCCTCAATGGGGAAAAGCTGAAAACCTTTCCCTTAAGATCAGGAACACGTCAAGGATGCCCACTCTCACCACTATTGTTCAACATAGTACTAGAAGTCCTAGCAACAGCAATCAGACAACAAAAAGAAATAAAAAGTATTCAAATTGGCAAAGAAGAAGTCAAACTCTCTCTTTTCGCAGATGACGTGATACTTTATGTGGAAAACCCAAAAGACTCCACCCCCAAATTACCAGAACTCATACAGCAATTCAGTAATGTGGCAGGATACAAAATCAATGCACAGAAATCAGTTGCTTTCTTATACACTAACAATGCAACTGTAGAAAGAGAAATGAGAGAAACAATTCCATTTACAACAGCACCAAAAATTGTAAGATACCTCGGAATAAACCTAACCAAAGAGGTAAAAGGTCTATACTCTAGGAACTACAGAACACTCATGAGAGAAATTGAAGAAGACACAAAAAGATGAAAAAACTTTCCATGCTCATGGATTGGAAGAATAAACATTGTTAAAATGTCTATGCTACCCAGAGCAATCTATACCTTCAATGCCATGCTGATCAAAATTCCAATGACATTTTTCAAAGTGTTGGAACAAATAATCCTGAAATTTGTATGGAATCAGAAAAGACCCTGAATTGCCAAGGAAATGTTGAAAAAGAAAAACAAAGCTGGGGGCATCACGTTGCCTGATTTCAAGCAATATTACAAAGCTGTGATCACCAAGACAGCATGGTACTGGCACAAAAACAGACATATAGACCAATAGAACAGAATAGAGAGCCCAGATATGGACCCTCAACTCTATGGTCAAATACTCTTCTACAAAGCAGGAAAAAAAGACAGTCTCTTCAATAAATGGCACTGGGAATATTGGACAGCCACATGCAGAAGAATGAAACTCGACCATTCTCTAACACCATACACAAAGATAAACTCAAAATGGATGAAAGACCTCAATGTGAGACAGGAATCCATCAAAGTCCTAGAGGGGAACATAGGCAGTAACCTCTTTGACATCGGCCACCGCAAATTCTTTCAAGATTCATCTCCAAAGGCTAGTGAAACAAAAGCAAAAATGAACTTTTGGGACTTCATCAAGATAAAAAGCTTCTGCATAGCAAAGGAAACAATCAACAAAACAAAGAGGCAACCCACAGAAGAGGAGAAGATATTTGCAAATGACACTATAGATAAAGGGCTGGTATCCAAGATCTATAAAGAACTTCTCAAACTCAACACCCAAAAAACAAATAATCAATTCAAAAAGTGGGCAGAAGAGATGAAAAGACACTTACTTCTCTGAAGAAGACATACAAATGGCTAACAAACACATGAAAAAATGTTCATCATCATTAGCCATCAGGGAAATTCAAATCAAAACCACATTGAGATACCACCTTACACCAGTTAGAATGGCAAAAATGGACAGGGAAAGAAACAACAAATGTTGGAGAGGTTGTGGAGAAAGGGGAACCCTCTTACACTGTTGGTGGGAATGCAAGTTGGTACAGCCACTTTGGAAAACAGTGTGGAGGTGCCTTAGAAAATTAAAAATAGAGCTACCCTATGACCCAGCAATTGCACTCCTGGGTATTTATGCCAAAGACACAGATGTAGTGAAAAGAAGGGCCATATGCACCCCAATGTTCATAGCAGCAATGTCCACAGTAGCCAAACTGTGGAAAGAGCCAAGATGTCCTTCAACAGATGAATGGGTAAAGAAGATGTGGTCCATATATACAATGAAATATTACTCAGCCATCAAAAAGGATGAATACCCAACTTTTACATCAACATGGACGGGACTGGAGGAGATTATGCTAAGTGAAAGAAGTCAAGCAGAGAAAGTCAATTATCATATGGTTTCACTTATTTGTGGAACATAAGGAATAGCATGGAGGACATTAGGAGAAAGAAGGGAAAAATGAAGGGGGGGGAAATCGGAGGGAGAGATGAACCATGAGAGACTATGGACTCTGAGAAACAAACAGGGTTTTATAGGGGAGGGGGGAGGGGGGATTGGTTAGCCCAGTGATGTGTATTAAGGAGGGTACATACTGCATGGAGCATTGGGTGTTATATGAAAACAATGAATCATCGATCACTGCATCAAAAACTGGTGATGTATTGTATGGTGACTAACATAACATAATAAAATAAAATAAAATAAAAACAGAACAGGCACTGGTATCACATCATGTTTATGTAGAAGGGAGAGAAGGAAAAAGAACAGCTAACAGTCATTTCACATATCCTACATCCCACATGCTTCATATTTATTATGTAACCATGAAAAACACCCTCTAATAGAAGAATTCCTTCTACTAACTTCTACAGAATAGGAAACCAATGTTTAGTGAACTTAAGGGACTTGATCAAAGTCATATAATTGTATAGAATAGAGACAAAAGCAAGTTTTTCCTGGCTTGAGCATTCATGCCATTAAGTTGCTTATGACCGAGAATGCAATCCAAATGTAGAGCTTTCATGAAATGTCCTAAGAAGATAAACCAGCCATATATACGAAAGTGTTCCATAGCATAGTGTCAAGCATCCATAAATATTGAGTAAAACTAATGCAAAGTCATACTCAGATGAGATTATTTTAAGAGTGTGTCCAGGAAAGTTTAGATTCGCTGAGATTTGAGCCTGCTCATTTACAGATATGATTAATTTGTAAACGGCATCATTACAGTATGAATATTATAGTACGGAATACTATAATGTTTAGCTGTGAAAGCTACTATCATGCTCTTTTATTAATGCATTTATCTCAAAAGATACTCTTCCAGGCTCATTGCCTTTAAGTCTAAATAATCCTAATTAAATATGATTCTTGACAGATGTATGCACAAAGCTGGTCCCTCTTGGATTCACTCAGATATACATTCACCCAGTGCTTACTGAATACCTCCCAGGTTTTAGAATCAAGATGCTAAAGCTTGTTTTCCAGAAATTTACAGTCTCATGGGAGAAAAACACAATCGTGAAATAGCAGAGCAAGTGCTATGGTACAGATTCTGTGCGAGGCATGGGATCAGGAAAGGGGCACATACATCACTAGGGAGAGGCCTCATAGAAATGGTGACACCAAGCAAACAAGCCTCTGAAGGGGAAGGAGGAGACAGCAAGGTGGACAGGCTAAGTGGGGTGTCACGGGTCAAGACAAAAATGTGTTCAAAGGCTCAGGAAAGTGACAGAACATGTGGGGTCTTATCTATTTAGTGGAGAGTGGCAGGAGATGAAGCTGGACAAGTAAACAGGAGACAGACCAAGAGGGTGAGCTTCGAATGCCTTGGGGCCCACTAAACACGTTAAAATTTGCTTTCTTTTTTCTACATTTTAGAGATTACATATTTAAGCTTTGCCTTTTCTTTCAAAGCACTGTCTTGCTACTCACTTTATGACCATTTGGGCTCCTTCTGACATGGGTCATTACCAGGGACTCAGATCTTTACTTGCTCGATCCTCCGTCGCATGGTTTTGCAAGAGAGGGTCTCCAGTCCCTCTCACAGAATAGACACGACGATGAAGATTGGAGACCCTACTTTTCTCCTAAATCCTTCATAATAAAGACCTTTCATCAAATGCTAAAGAAATGCCAGCATTCAGAAAGTACTTGGTGACTTCTTGAGGGTAACGAGATGCTATATGCAAAGTACCATAGCAGATGGCTAAGGGGCATCGAAAACAGCATCCTTCTTGAGAAACACTAGAACACCAGGTCATCACCACCTCACAGTCCTATCGGAAGCCAAGAATTAAGACTGGACACATTGTCAGGGTCATTTCAGATCCTAGAATCCTGCTTCTCTGATGATATTGTTAATAAAAATAGCACCTTGTTGTGAGACTTGCACAGTTTTCAGAGCTCGCTCACCTCTGACCTCCTCAGAGCAGCTGATGGGTGAGGCAGAACTCGTAGGGTCAAGGGTGCTCCCACCCAGACCTCATGGTAAGATGACATTTTAAATGGACATAGGAGATACCCAACAACACATGATCCAACTCTCTGTGTTTGATACTGAAGGATGGTTTCATAGAGAGCAGAGCTGGCCTCCACATTTCTACACTTAAACTTTAGGAATATTCCAAGGATATCCTATTATTCTTGTATAATCTATCATTTGTATTTGTTTATAAAAACACTTAAAGCTATTTAGATTTTTAGCTTGTTTCTACCATGGAGAAAGATGCTTTAAATTTTGCCATTTTCCCCAATATACCTTAAACTTTCCTTTTATTTTCACTAAACTTAGCTTTTTATAAATGCAAGCAGTATTCCATAATTAATGTGATATCACTCTTAACAAAGAGAATGTGTTTCAGAGACATATTCATTTGAGAGAAACATAATAATCAGAGATAGAAACTTGGAGGAACTTTCCAGAAAATAATAGATAGAACCAGGAATTAGAAATCATACAATGTGTGTGAGCTAGGGGAAGAGAAGAGGGCAGGACTTAGGTAAAGGTATCCTTTTCCAAAGTGAATTCTGTGGAACCAACTCTGCTACCTGTTTCTCAGAAGAAAATTGAGCTCTTATGGTCAAATAAGTTGAATATATCACTTCTGAGGGTATGCATATTAGCCTAATAAAGTCTCTGAGAAGTCCTGCAGTAGAGAAATTTGCAAAACTTTATTTGATTCAGAGTTTTGCTAAATTTTTTTTAGCACAGATACTTATTTTTCCCATATATAGCTCTGCACTTGGGTTCCATAAAATATACTTTGAGAAATGCTGCTTTGAAGTTAAGGAAAATGAGAGAGGCTGACCTACATTTTTGGCAGAAAAGGAGACCTACCAACACTCTTATCAAATACAAAAAGGTATTTTGCAATGTCCTTCTCAGAAGGTCTTTTAAAAATAAGCATGGCGAGATATTTGGGGAGAGGTGTACTGACTCCTGCAACTCACCTTGAAATGTATTAAAAACAAGTTGAAATGATGGATGGACAGAGGGATAGATAGTGACAAAGTAAGCATAATAAAATGTTAATTGTAGAATCTAGGTGGTAGGTACATTCGTTATTCACTGCAATTCTTTTTTTTTTTTTTACTTTTCTGAAGGTTTGAAAAATTTTTAGATCAAATGTTGAGAAGAAAAAGAATACATATCCAGTATGTATCAACACCTGCACGAAGTATGGCTTAGAAGGAGGTAGAAAGATTTGTTGAGTTTTCAACTTTCCACTATGGTTCCCATCTATTGGCCACATACCAAGGACTATACAGGACAGTTTACATGCACGTATTATCTCATTTAATATTCAAAGCAAATGAAAAGGAAGTTTGGGGATCTCCATTTTAACGATGAGACAAGTAAGACCTCATGGGTAACTAAGACTTGTGACAAAATTCACTCTGGTTAAGCCATGTTTTTCATGCCCCGTGTATGAGGTGCCCAAATTATCATTCCCTTTCACCTTCTTCCCATCTCCTTGTTCACTCAGGAAAACAGAGCAATGCTGGGGGGAATTTCCGCCTCCCTCTAGGCTCCTATCCCTCCCTACTCTTCAGCCTTATGCTATAGTTAAGTTATTTTATAGATCAGTGGCGAGGAGAAGCAGAAAAGTAGAGGTGAGCTATCTACCCTAGAAAGAGTCAAGATTTACTGCAAGGGGGGTGCAAAAAACAGGGAGAAGAGGAAAAGATATGAGGCCATGGGGTACATGTGTGGATCGTGGTAGAAGGCAGGGAGATGAGGGAGGAAGAGAAAAAGATTTCAGGGCAGTTTGGGGAGGTAGATGAGAGCAAGAGAAATGAAAGGGAGGGATTTCAAAACATGCTGTGATGAGATTCTCTTTAATATGCTTTGAGAGGCGTGGAATAGATTGTGGTTACTTTTATGTCTTTGTTTTCTAGATTGTATTTTTTGACTGTGATATTTAGTACAAAAAAAAGATTTATTTATCTATTTGAGAGAGAGAGTATGAGTGGGAGGGCCAGAGGGAGAGAGAGAGAGAGACTCTCAAGAAGACTCCACACCCAGTACAGAGCCAGTGCAGGGCTTGGTCTCATGACCCTGAGATCACAACCTGAGCTGAAATGAAGAGTCAGAGGCTTAACCAACTGCACCACCCAGGCACCCCATCTGTGATATTTCTTTTAAAAAATGTGTATAGGAAGGAGATTGTTGTTGCTGTATTAACCTCAGAGGAGGCATACCTCACATTGACCTATTACATCAGTGATACGTGACTTCATCACGTGGTGGGGAATCGCAGGATTGGATCCTGGGAAGGATGAGGTTGGCAAAGTACAGGCAACAATATGGGACAGACATCCTCCTTCTCTTCTTATAACTTGTGAACTCAGGTAAGTTAGCTAACCACTCAATGCCATCATGCCAGTCAAATGGCCTTAATTGTGGAGATCTTTGGCTAATTTTTCCTGGTGTTCCTAAAGTCAACATAAATGCCAGCTTACTGAAGTGTTACTTGAAATAGGTAACTAAAACCTCTAGTACCGGGGAAGAGAGGCCTGACTTTGGCCACCAAACAAGATCGGTCTTGGGCTTGCTTTCTGGATCCTTTAGCCCTGTAGCCCCCCAAAACTGAAAGACTTTTAGTCTTTAGCCCAGCCATTGAAAGCCCATGATTTTAGGTCTTTATATTGCGCCAGGAATTTAGAACTGTATGCTTAATATTGTCCTTCCTTAAACTATCCACTTCCATCTGAAGCAACTGCCCACTCACGTGGTCTTAGAATTTCTTAGTCCAGGGTGCCTGGGTGGCTCAGTCAGTTAAGCATCTGCCTTTGGCATGATCCTGAGGTCCTGGAATCAAGTTCCGCATCAGGCTCCCTGCTTAGTGGGAAATCTGCTTCTCTCTCTCCCTCTCTCTCTCTGTCAAATAAATAAATAAAATCTTAAAAAAAAAAAAAAAAAAGAATTTCTTAGTCCAGGTTCTATGGCACTGCCGACCTCACCTTCACTGGTTGCTTTATTACCAGTGACCATGTGTGATAACTGGATCAATTGTTTTGCCACTGGTCCGGTCAGCAGAATCCCAGCCCTGGAGCTGGATTTTCACTCTCCATGACCCTAACCAGGCCAAATAAGCAAACCTCATTTCATCTATTTCCAAGAGCCTACTGCTACAACCATGCCACTTCTGGTCCTGATGAATGCAACATCAGAGTTCTTTACCACAAACAATTATGCTGGATAATCTAAGCAGAAACCAAATTTATCAAAAGCGTATGGGTTGATAGTGGGAAGGCTGTGCCTGCGTGGGTAGGAGGTACAATGGGAAATCTCTGTACCTTCTGCTCAATTTTCCTATGAACCTAAAACTGCTCTAAAAAAGGTAGTCTAAAAAAAAAAAAAAAAGCACTTTGGATAACAGAGGCTTTCTAGAGAAGTCAGGGAACCAGACTTGGAGGCTACACAAGAAAAATGCAAGCCTCAGTACTGCTCCCCAAGTTACCATTGCCTCTGGATGGACACTGGATGCTGCTCCCAGAAACTTTACTATGCCACCTCCGTAAGCCAGTCGTAGTTGTTGTGAGTGTCACTGTCTCTCCTAATGGCCAGAAGGGAGTTAAATATGGTCCCTGATTTTGAAGGCCATTAGCTTCCCATTCAAAGTCAGGGGACAGTTCTGAATGAGGGAGCCTAAGTCATTTGTTGTCTTAGAATGGTTTCCCCAGAAGTAGACTCTGAGCTAAAGATTAGTATGCAAGTGATGTATTTAAAAAGAGCTTAATAATATATGTTCTAATATGAGAAAATACAGTATATGATATAATAATAAAATAATCTCATACAGATTTAATTCTTGCATTTGGGAGTCAGTAGAGTGGAGTAGAAAACTGCAATTAGAACATCTTCAGTTTAGATGTGACAATAACTGGCTATATTTAAGTAGGGTAGCCAGAACGAAAAAAAAAAGAGAGAAAAAAATGCAGAACACCAGTTAAAGTTGTACTTCAGATAAATAACAAGTTATTTCGTAGTGTTAAGTATATTCCAAATATTGCATGGGACATATATGTCCTAAAAGTTGTTCATCGTTTATCAGACATTTAAATTTAATGGGGCTTTCTGTAGTTCGTTTGCTAAATCTGGAAGCCCTGTATTTGAGTCACTTAACTTCTCTGATCTGATTTCCTGTCTGCAAAATGGTCTCCTCTCCCGTTGGACCACAGGAGACTCTCAGTGAACAGCTGTGACTTCAGATTTCCTAGGACAGTTTACTCCTAATGCGGCAGAATAGGAGACAGGATATCTTGAAAACTCAAGAGGTAAGGTGTTTTTATATTTTCTTCCTTTTGTGAAACCTGATCCAGACAAATTGTTCCTTTATCAGATGGAAGCCCGTAAGACGTGAGCCGCATTGTCTGCGTTTCAGCTGACTGCTTCCCCAGCTGGTCAGCACACATTATTCCCTGGGCTCAGCCAGGCTCCCCGCTTGCAGCAAGCAGCTGATAGCGAGATTGGGCTGCTCGGTCCCTACATTCTTCCCAACAGCATCTCCTCCCCTTGCCTCTTCTGTTCATGATGTTAAAAAAAAAAAAAAAAAAAAGTCACAACCACCACTTTATTGAGCAGCTGTTTCTCTGGGACTAATCTCTCGCTATGGGGAAACCCACAAAAAGTGAGGCTGAGATGATGTTGCACATAATAACCACAGAACTCTGATTTTTTCGGTCAGAGAATAATTTGTTAGGCTGATTAGTTTTCAAATGTTTGGGTTCTATCATTTCTAGGGATCTTTGGAAGAAAGGAGGAAGCAATATTCTGTGCTTGGTCTGTGATCTTGAAATCCAATTCCTCACAGCGAAGCTTGTGAAATGCTTTCTGCAGACTCTCACTTAGTCATTCTGGTAACTGGAGGCAGGATGCAGTACAGTGTGCGCCCGCCCCCAAAGCAGCCTTGATTCGCGGCAGCCTGGAGCTGACCCGTCAAGGTCGAGTGGCCGCCTTTGGCAGAGCTGGGAGCAGACCTGCCTCTCCTGTCTTGTGAGTGGCCTTTCCCCACTGCTCGCTGCTGACCCCAGGGATACAAGACATTGAGCGAAGTCTGTGTCTCCATGTTCTGATCTGTTCTGGTCTTGGTCTGGGTCTTTTCCCCAGGACTCCTACGTGTTACGGTGAGGGCCTGGGCTCGGTGTAAAAACATGGCTCAGATGTCCCAAGGAAGTTAAACTCAAGCTCTTGGAAGGAGCCTTGCACAGGAGTTAGTAACTTACTGTGGGTGTTGACTCCTAAATTCTATTTTCATCTGTCCATGTGTCAATGAATTATTGAGCCATGTCTCAACTTGGATCACCCAGAATCGACCCAAAGACAAGGATATGCATGAAAAGGACCACTTGGCTCTCCTGTTAAGGGGCGCACAATTGACTGACAGCCCCAGGCTCTGCCCTTCTGGATCCACCTCCTCATCAGTGGGGAAGCCACACATCTCATGGGCTAGTGACTGAACACGGTGGGGTTCTACACAGTCCCTTTGCTGTGTGACATGGGATTCTTCAACTGACTGACTTTCGCTCAAGGACTCTCCATCTGCATGGTCAGAACCTTCTCAGAACTGCACGACAGGCCAGGAATCTTCCTAGCCAGACCTCCTTCCTCCCTCCTCTTCCCAGGGGGGCTCTGTATCTCTGTCTGAAGATTCCCCCTGCCTACTCTGCTCCTCCTCTTTTTCCAGTACAGCATCTCCCCCTCAGTAACATCCTTGTTCATTTGAACCCATCTTCACATTTCCTCCTCGGAGGAGGAGGACCTCAGCACGGAGGCCGTCCCAGGAAGCACGGAGGCTGACAGGGGAGGAGAGGCAGGGAAGAGGGAGGACAGTAGAGGGTGCTGACACAGCCACCACTGCGGGCAACTGGAGGAGGCTCAGCCCTGCCCAGAACCTTCCAGAAACCTGCGTGCAGCTCACTTCAGAATTAGATCTCCAAGGGACAAGAAGCCTAGAATTGTATTCACAGCTCTCCCCTCCCTGAGTGGGGGTCCCTCCAGGGACATTAACTGTCTTGCAGTTAGTACTTCCAGATGCCTGCGTTGCTTCTCAGGGGTGACTCTGGGACTGGGCCAAGCAATCTAATTTCAGAGCGCAAGTTCTTAATCACTAAACTATGCTCCTTAAACCTGTTACATTTGAAAGCTTGAGTTTCCCATCCAAGTACTAACCAGGCCCGACCCTGCTTAGCTTCCGAAATCATTGAAACCAACATGGTATATCCATCAGTTACTTTTTTTCTCCGCCCATATTAGGAACAGTTTGGCAATAAACCTCTTTCTTACTAAAATGTTCCGTATTGGTAGGTGGAAAATCTATCCAGGTAGCTGTTAGAAGGCCCAGCTACCTGCCAGCTGTGTGAGCTTGGGTGGAAGACTTAACCTCTCTGTGCTTCAATATCTTTATCGATCAAAAGCAGATGGTAGTCACAGAATTATTTTGAGGACTTTTGGCACCCATGTATGTGAAGGAGTTTTAGAAACTGTAAAGTGCTATCCAAACGGAATGGATTATGTTTCTTGAATAACCTCAGACTTTCTCACTACTTCCCTGCTCTGCTCTGTTTCTGAAACAAATGCATACATTGTCTTGTCTGGCCTTCCCCTGCTCCCACCCCTGCTGTGTTATAGGAGACCTCCTCTGATTACAAAACTGGTCTCACAATCTCTACAGTACAGGATGTTTCGTTCTAGTCCAGCATAGCTTAGATAACACAGCTTTAAGAGTTTGCAATTCATCCTTCATTGATCAATGTTCTGGACTGTTACACGCTTGCCTGAACCCTGTTGTAACGCCAGAGGCTTAAGAACAATGAATGGTTTCATGTCTCTCTCATGTCACTTAGGCAGCTATTTCTTAACCCCCTCTTCCTAAGGAGGTCCCTAAATCCTACTTCGTCATTCCCCTCCTTGAGACTCTGCTGAAAGTGAAGACCTCTCTCCTTAGGAAAAAATAAAAGTGAAAACATATCAGCCTGTACACACACACAGACACACACACACACATCAGGTACAATTTTGCGGGGATTTATAGCCCCTCTGAAACCCACAGACTGCAGCTCTGCGGTAAAATGTCTGGTCTCTTCTGTGAGCTGGATGGAGTTTTTAAACAATGGTTGTATGTGAAGTGTCTAACAGTGATGCTCAACCACAGCAAGTGCTCAGTAAATATGGGAAGAAACACACATTTTCCAGAAACAGTACAAAGACCCGGGAAATGTTCAGAGAGAGAGAGAGACAGAGGCTGGGCAGCTTAAAACAGAGGTTCTACAAGAAAGAGGTTTGTTTTCGACACTGGAAGAGGTTGGTGTTGGTTCTCCCTCTGCTGGCCCATGGTTAACACACACTCTTTGTTTTGATTCCAGTTGAGTGTTGGTGTGGTCCTGGGAGAAGCTCACAGAGACAAAGGTGGGAGATGAGGAGTTAGGGGGCTCATGGGTTAGTTCTGAGACAGGGAACATACCGGAAAAGCTAAGGACAAGGTAGGCAATGTGTCTGTCCCTTTGTTTCTCTGCCTTTGCTTATAAGTAGTAACTTTGCACTTGCGGAGTAAACCCTTCCTGGGCATCTGCTATATGCAGAGGCGTCATGATACAACCTGAAGAAGGCACAGCCAGACCCACGAATGCGGGGGCTCATCATCAAAGGTTTGCCTTTACTTTCTGACTTACAGTTTCAGTTGAACTCAGAGGGCACAGGTTTACACTGCATGGGGGAATGGTGAAGAGCAAGGGCTTTGAGCTTCTGACTCAGCTCTGCCCTTACTAGTGGAATGATTGCTCCACTGGAGCTTGAGCAGTCTGCGCCTCAGTTTGCTCATCTATAAAATGGGGCTTAATCGTAGTTCCTACCTCATAGCATTGTTATGAGGATTAAATAGTATGTTGGATGTGTACTGGAAGGTCTAGCAATAAAAAGAACTTAATAAGTGGTAGCTATTAGCATTATTTTTATTCTAATATAAGAATAGTATTTTATAGCTTTGTAATAGAGCTTGAAGTAGAGGCAGAGGCTCATAGGGGAAGAGAGGAAAAAATGAAACAAGAAGAAACCAGAGAGGGAGACAAACCACAAGAGACTCTTAATCTCAGGAAACAAACCGAGGGTGCTGGAGTGGTGGGGGGTGGGAGGGATGGGGTGGCTGGGTGATGGACATTGGGGAGGGTATGTGCTATGGTGAGCACTGTGAATTGTGTAAGACTGATGAATCACAGACCTGTACCCCTGAAACAAATACATTATATGTTAATTAAAAAAAAAAAAGAATAGTATTTTAGGGACTCCTGGGTGGCTCAGTCAGTTAAGCATCTGACTCTTGATCTTGGCTCAGGTCATGATCTCAGGGTTGTGAGATCGAGCCCTCCATTGAGCTCTGTGCGGAGTGTGGAGCCTGCTTAAGATTCTCTCTCTCCCTCTCCCTCTGCATGCCCCCCCGCTTGTGCTCTCTCTCTTAAAAAAAACAGTATTTTAAAAGTCTTTATTTTTTTAAAAGATTTTATTTATTTATGAGAGAGAGAGCACAAGCAGGGGGAGCGGCAGAAGGAGGGAGAAGCAGGCTCCCTGCTGAGCAAGGAGCCCAATGCAGGACTCAATCCCTGGACCCTGGGATCATGACCTGAGCCAAAGGCAGATGTTTAACCAACTGAGCCACCCAGGCCTCCCAGAAGTCTTCATTATTTTTAAAATTCCACAATAATACTTGTTATGTGAGGTCAAACCACTTGAAATTGTTAGTATTCAGTCAGTTTTGACTTACAAAGTTAGCAAATGTTCATATGGTTCAGCCTAACAGAAGAACTGGAAAACTCAGATTGAAAAACAGAAATTGGGCTACTGGGTGGCTCAGTTGGTTAAGCGACTGCCTTCGGCTCAGGTCATGATCCTGGAGTCCTGGGATTGAGTCCCACATCAGGCTCCCTGCTCGGCAGGGGGTCTGCTTCTCCCTCTGACCCTCTTCCCTCTCGTGCTCTCTGTCTCTCATTCTCTCTCTCTCTCAAATAAATAAATAAAATCTTAAAAAAAAAGAAAGAAAAGAAAAACAGAAATTATTCATAGCACCACTATCCAGATACACCACTTGGGTGTATCCTTCGGTCCTCTTGTACATATGTAAATAAATAATGCTGATTGCAAGTAGAGGTACAATCCTGATAAGAGCAGGTTTTTAAAAGCTCATTCTGACTAGTGAAGGGTCAAAGTGTCTCCAGGGGGCACCACAGTAATGGGCGGAGCGTGTAAGCAGTGGCGGGGTTGGGGGGAGTTGGGGGCGGCACTGCTAACATCCACTCCACAGGAGGGAGACTCCCGGCTGCTCTGTTTCTGTAGGAGTCTCCCAAAGCAGTGGCCAGGTTGTCCGCCTGACCCTCCACTTGTCCCTTCCCAAGGGCAGAGTGCTGACTCAGCAGGTACCCTTGGCCCTGGCCAGTGAGGGATGTGGCCTTGACGAGTGATTTCATCAGCTCCTTAAGATGAGATGAATTGTTGCTTTGACTTTATAATTTCCCAACCACTTTGGCTAACCAGGGTTTCTGCTAGAGCACAATTACTTACTAGAGTAAAACTGTGGTAGACTTAAACCCACCATCTCCTTTTGTTGTGCCAAGCTTTTTGCCAGTATCAACAACTCCTCACTATTTTTAGAATGGGGACATAGCTGTCTGGCTGTGCACAACCTAGCAGGGTTTAGCAAAGCATATCGAGAGTTCCTGAAGTATACTGCTGCTTCTGCTCAGGGAGCAGAGGGAGCGGATCCAGAAGGGTCTGCTCTCTGTCTTCTGGCCCTGGGCTGATGAAACTCTCACCCACCAATGTAGATGCAAGTTAACAACTGTGCTGTCATTTCCCATAGACACTCACTTGGTTCTCACCACCCCAAGCTGATGAGAGTGAGCACCCTGCACAAGAGCCCTGGATCACCACATCAAAAATTAATGATGTATTGTATGGTGACTAACATAACATAATTTAAAAAAAAAAGAGCCCTGAGCCCTAATTCTGATCCTGCTGCTCACTGAGACCGTGACATGGAGCAAGTCATTCACCCTCCCTGGCCTGCGGTTTTCCAAATGAAAAACGGAGGGCTTTGAGTTGGGTAATCTCTAAGTTTCCTTCTATTATAATTTTCAAGATCTCTCTATACCTAATGGGAATCCTTCCTCTTCCTGTTCAGTGAGTCTATGAACTAGGAAGTGATAAGGATCCAAAGGTCCAAGGAAGAATCAGAAACTATGGGAGTTTATCTTGTTCTTTAAGAACACTATTGAGAGAATGAAGTGGCAAACAAGATTGCAATGCATATATCTGACAAAGGACATATACCCAACATATATAAAGAACTCCTACAAATCAATGAGCAAAAAGACAAGCCAACAGAAAAAAAAAATATTTTAACTAAAAGGGATTTACAAATAGTTGATACATATATGGAAAGGTACTTAACTTTATTAGTCCTCAAGGAAATACAAATTAAAACCACAAAGAGATACTCCTACACACACACCAGAATAGCTGATGTTAAAGACACCAAGGAATCCAAGAGTTGAAGAGGTTGTGGAGCAACTGAGATTCCATACACTACAGAGAGGAGTATAAAGTGGTACAACATTTTGGAAAATTATCTGGCATTATCTATGAAAGCTGAACATATATATAGTTTATGACCCAGTAATTTCCTTCCTTAGGAGTAGACTCAACAGAATGCATATATGTTTCTCTCAAAAGACTTGTGCAAGAAAGCAGTACTTTCCAAAGGAGCCTAAAACTGGAAGCCACCCAAATTTCCATCAAATGAAGAATGGATAAATAAATGTGGTATATTTATACAATGGAAATTCTAAACTGCAATGAGAATGAATACACTACTGCTAAACACAACTTGAATGAATTTCAAAATGTAATGTTGAGCAAAAGAAACCAAAAACAAAAGAATACACACTGTATTATTTCATTTACCTAAATAGGCAAAACTAACCTCTGTTACTAGAGTCAGGGTGGTGGTTTCCCTTGGGGGTAGGTAATGACTGGAAAGGGATACAAGGAGCTTCTGAGACACTGGTAATGTTCTGTTTCTTAATCTGAGGATTAATTACAGAGATGTGTTCAGTTTATGAAAGTTCAGAGAGCTATGCACTTACAATATGTATCATTTTGTGGGTGTGTATGATACATTGACAAAAAGTTCTTAAGTAAAAAAATAAAAGTTATATATTTCATTATATTTTTGGAATCTTTCCCTAACACCACCACCAGAGACTTTTTTAAAAAACTATTCTAGCTTCTGTTGGTCATCCTCTTTCCCAAACTTACTCAGTGCCATATAATTCAGCATTCAATAATGTGCTCTTTTTTTGCATGGTTCTCTGATTATTTCACTTGCTTTGATCTTGACCTGCCAACTGCATTATGAATTCTAGAACATGGAAGTTATGCTTTTTACTTTCGGACTCAGGCAGAAAGTAAAGAATATCGAACTTGCCAATCCATTTCTCAGACGCCATTATTAATGGGCCAATATTCCCATGCCATACCACTGTCCTCAACCCTGGCTTTTTCTATACTTCTCCAGTGTTTATAAACCTGTCAGTTTAGCCTACCTCTGAACTTCCCATTTGTAATATGTGCATAATAACCTGCCCCTTTTTCTCCGGATCACTCTGGCTTCACTGCTTCAATTCTGCACAAATTCAGCAGCTGATCCATACTGGATACTGTGAGATGCCCCAGGCATGTTGAGATCATGAGACTGAGTCTCCAGCGCCAAGAGCTCCATGGATGGCTAGGGAAGACAGACTCAGAAATGGAGAACATCTTGATTCATCAAATATATGGAAGTAAAGAGGACAGGTACCCAACCTAGCCACAGGTGACTCAGAGAAGGCTTCTAGAGGAGGGGGTCATCTTAGAATTGAGTCCTGAAGAATGAGTAGAATGTGTCCAGGTGAAGAGGGTAGAAAGTCCTTTCAGGGAGAAGAAACAGTGAGTAAGATCACAGAATCATGAAACAGCAGAGTGTCTGTGTATTTGAGTGTGCAAGTGCATGCATGTGTGTATGTGTATGTGAGGAGTGGGGGATGTGGGGTGGGGTTTTTACAGCCAGTTGTGAGTATCTCTGGATTCTAAATGGGGGGTCAGGGAAGGCAAAAAGTTAGCAGTGACAGGATATGAAGTTAAAGAGTTAGGTAGGAGCTAATTAAGGGGCTTTAAATGTTAAGCTGAAATGCTCTGACCTCATAATGTACAACAGGGGTTAACATACTGTAGCTGGGAGCCAAATCTGACTTTCTGCTTATTTTGTAAATAAAATTTTATTGGAACACAGCCACATCCATTCCTTTATGTATTGTCTTTGTGTGTGGTGTAAGAGAATGGTCGAGTTTCATTCTTCTGTATATAGCTGTCCAGTTTTCCCGGCACCATTTATTGAAGAGACTGTCTTTTTTCCATTGGACATTCTTTCCTGCTTTGTTGGAGATCAGTTGACCATAGAGTTGAGGGTCCATATCTGGGCTCTCTCTTCTGTTCCATTGGTCTATGCATCTGTTACTGTCTACGGCCACTATTGCACACCAATGGCAAAGTTGAACAGTTGCTACAGAGACCATACAGCTCAGGCCTTGATGACCCCAATGTAGAAGATGATGAGCCACGAAGGGATTCTAAGCAGAGAGAGAGTAGAGATGACTCACTATGTGTGATAGGAAGGTCACCCCAATAGAGCCTTGGTCCATGCTGTGGAATGGAGACTATGTTTTAATTTGTTTAAATGCTGCAGAAGCATCATGGGAGACTTTCTTGAATCTGGTACTGTATTTCCTGAGCACAGGACTCTACTGAGGTCTTCTGCATACCTGTGACAAATGACAGACGCAAGGTACATGATCATGCATGCAATTCCATTGACATGGAATCCACCACTCTTGGGCTACTGGTAGTTTGCCAACATGTAGGTTTAGGTCAGGAAACTGAAAGCACTACACCTTTTTCTCCTTTTGAGTTCAGAAACCAATCGTTGGAAAATCCTAGCAGTCAAATAAATAGAAATGGAAATATTATCTTTATTGTTAGTACCCTTGAGTTAGACAAACTTATTACCTCACAGACCCTGGCCGGGCTGACCAACTACAGGGCTCTCCCTATGAAGACTTGTTCCTGAATATTTGCTTCTGCAAAGAAGCAGTAACAGAGAAAAACAGAAAGAGACAGACTGTGCTCCTTCTCCAAGCACACCAGTCAGATAAG
The DNA here is from genome assembly GCF_011800145.1 of Mirounga leonina. NCBI lineage: Eukaryota > Metazoa > Chordata > Mammalia > Carnivora > Phocidae > Mirounga > Mirounga leonina. The sequence goes on along the minus strand of NW_023270323.1, from coordinate 70,232,478 downwards.
TCACTGCTCCCTCCTTGGAGGGGGGAATGTGGTGGGAAACTAGGAATGACACTCTAACAGAGCTCCCTCCATGTGGAAGCATGAAGGCAGAGGGAAAATGCTGTTCCATCACCAACACTCTGGTGTTATTCTTCCACTGAAGAACTATGTCTTTCAGTGATGTGCTGATGTTAGACTCTCATAGGATTATCTCTTCTGGGGCATTGGGTCAGACTATGCCTTGAGGTTTTTGTTGTCACTAGTCCTGGGAAGATGCAGATACTGACAAGAGAAACAGGGCCAGGCACAAGTCTCAGAGTAGGCAAGGATTGGTTTGGCCCATAGCCTGAAGTGCAATTGTGCTGGAGTGTTTGTGGAGGTCAGGCCACCAGACATGAAAGGAAGTGACCTGAGAAGAGACCCTAGGGAAACATTGAGCCAGTTGGGAAGAGTTAGAAGTTATAACCTCTCCTCACCCTCCATGCACAGCCCTTCCACTATCTCTGAAACTTCAGTGCAATCCTATTCCACCACCTAATCCTAGTTGTTTGTCCTGTGACTCAGATGGAGTAGCAAAAGGAAGAATAATGCCAAATTCCTCTGAGGCTACAATGGTAGAAAGAGTAATACCTACTAGCAACCACTGTTTCCAGAAGACAGGACATCCCATCAGCCATTAGAAGCAAAGAAAGCAGCATGATGGGGCAACAAGAAGCTAGGAGCAGAAGAACCCAGGACTCATGTCTCTGAGCATGCAAGTCACCCTGCACCGCTCAGATAGAGCCAGGGACACTTTGAGAAAAGCTGCTTCCCAGGAATCACATCAGTGGGACTCAAACTGTCATAATGTGGGCATGAAGGTAAATGAGGTGTTATTTTGAAGTCACGGGCAACACATGCAAAACAGCCCATTTGCCAGCTCATAATAAGCAATAACTTCTCAACAAACAAGTCCTCTTGTCATTTTTATCTTTGTATTATCACTATCATTACATCTTGGCTTTCATTTCCCTGGGGTGACTGATGGACAGGTCACTGTGGCTTCAGAGCTAGTTGGGGATCCGCAGCCAGGCAGTTGACAAGGATTTGTGGAGAGGGAGCATTCCAGGTTGTGCTTTAAGGACAGTGGGGATTTGACTTTGTAGAGAAAAAGCAGGAGCTCTACAAAATGTGGGTCAAGGCCACCAGAAGCGGGGCTGTCTGGGGGGAGGCTTGGCAACAGCTACTGCGTGCAAAGGCTCTGGGGACCCGGGATTCAGGAGAGGAGGAAGAGAAGCAGGAAGTTTATACAAGGTGATTTTGTAGAAGATCAAACCTGACATATTTGTAGGACCTGTATAAAAAATGCAAAACAGTCATCTCTTTTAAGAACCATCTTTGAAATTGCAATAAATTTTCCCTGACAGACATTCAGTCAAGTCCAGCATGTAATCTCCTGCTGTCGAGAAGAGTAATACCAGGTGGTATATGTTCTCTACTATGAAAAATAAATAAATAAATAAATAAATAAATAAATAAATAATAAATCAGAGGTTGCTGGCCTGGGAAGATGGAAGTTAATTTGCCAAAGCTGTTTTTCAAGGCTCTGCTTGTTCACCTTGTGGAATCTCCTTTTTATTAGTCTTGTGAAAAATGAATCCCTTTAGGGAGGCCCTTTTTGGCCAGTTCTTTTTAGCAAAGTATCTCCCACAAAGTAGGAGTGAGAGGATCTGGAATTACATGCATTGGGGCTTCAACGCTCACTTCACCAGTTATTATTAGCTATGTGATCTTGAGCAAGTTGCTTTCCAAATCCAAGCCTCCATCACCTCACCTGGAAAGAGGAGTCGGAGTGGTACCCACCTTACAAGCCTTGCTATGAGGAACAGGTGAAAGAAGGCATGTTAAGTGTTTACACTACAAGTTGGCATTCAGTACGTGCTCAATAAATGTGAGCTACTATTGTCGTCTTCATCACCATCATCATCTTCTTCTTCTTCTTCATTGTTATTGTTATTCTCTGCCATCTCCAAGTGCATCATTTTTATCCCCAGGGTGTCTTCCAACTTCAATGTCAGAGCCTTAAGGAGCTAAAGTCATGTTCTGGGGTTCATTGTGGAGAGTTAATCTGAGATGGAGAAACCAAATGGGCTTTAATCAGCTTTTCCCCCTCTGCTATTTTATCCTGAGCAGTTCTGCTGGGTGTGTATGTGTGTGTGTGGTGTGTCCCCCTCATTTTATTTTAAAAAGTCTATTCTAATTCAACAAATATCCATAGAGAGCTACTATGGACAAAAATATCCCAAATATCTACCAATTTTTTTAGAGAAGGAGAGAGAGAGGGAGAGAGGAGGGAAGGAGAGAGCGAGAGAATCTCAAGCAGGCTCCACACCCAGTGTAGAGTCAGACACAAGGCTCTATCTCACAACACTGAGATCATGTCCTGAGCCAAAATCAAGAATCGGACTCTTAACCAACTGAGCCACCCAGATGTCCCCCAGATATCTACCAATTTTAAAGATACAATCATCTTTTTAGTCTGCATATCTTCTTCCATCAGCTGCTCATTTATCTGGTCATCTTCACAGCCAAACTCCACAAAAAAAAATACCTTTCAGTTGCAGTCATCTCTTATCCCTGCTCCTTTTCTTTAGCCTTGTGATCAGGCTTGTTTTCCCACCATCACTGAAACAAGCCCTCATCAAACCCACCAGCGACCTCTGTGTTGCTAAATTCACTGGCCATATCTCCCTCCTGTGGCATTTGACTTCACAGCAGCATTCAGTGGACCTGACCCTCACTTGGTATAAAACACTGGTTTCTTCTGGGGTCCATGTGCTCCAGCTCTTCCTACCGTAGAATTAGCTGTGTCTTTTCAGTGTTTCTTTGCTGATTTCTTCCCAATCACTTGAAATGCTCCAGGGCATTTCCAAAGCCCCTTTCCCTTCTCTATCTATACTCTCCCTAAATGAGCTCATCTGGTCCAATGGTTGTACAACTTTGAACTCCAAATTTCATCTAAATATTTAACTTCTCCTGATACACACATTAACTCCTATTAAATGTCATCTCTTCTTGGGTATATTTTGTTCTTTAGTATGCCAAAGGAGAAATTTAACCATGTCACACCCTTATTTAAAATCCACCAAAGGTCTTCAAGATTTGGCCCCACCTCACTCTCCAAGGCTCATCTCTCAACATATTCAGACCCTTCTTACCCCTAATACTCACCCTATGCCCTATGACCAAGGGAGTACCTCCAAAAGATTGAGCTATTTTAAAACTTCCTGCACATTTTTCTCATGTGTTTCCCTTTTCATAGTATATAGTTTTTCCCCCTTCTTTATCAATATCCTACTGATTCATAAAGACACAACTTAGGCATTATTTGGCCATCTAGCCAGCCTCAAATGCCCCTCCTTCAACTCCCATGGTATCTTGGTTACTTACCTATATTTTGGTTTCTTTTTACCTATCCATCTTACTCAGTTTAGGCTGATATAACTGATACCACAAACCAAGCGCTTTAAACAACAGACATTTATTTGTCAGAGTTCTGGAGGCTGGAAGTTCAAGATCAAGGTGCCAGCAGATCCAGTGTCTGATGAGAACCCTCTTCCTGGTTAGCAGTCTGCCATGATCTTGCTGTGTCTTCACATGGTTGAGAGAGAGAAGAGAAGCAAGCTCTTTCATATTTCTTCTTATAAGGGCACTAATCCCATCAGGAAGAGCTCCACCATCATGACCTAATTATATCCCAAAGGCTCCATCTCCAAATATCATCACATTGGGAATTAGGGCTTCAACATATGAATAGGAGGGAGGAGGACACAAACATTCAGTCCGTAGTACTATCTGTTTCCCTTTCCAGGATGTAGCATCTCAAGAGTAAGGTCTGTGTCCTTCAAGCACATAAGTCCCACCACCTGGCATAGTGTCTTCAAACAACAGCATCTGTATCAGCAACAACAGTTAGCATTTATTGAGAGCTTAAAATGTATCAGGGATTGAACTAAGTGTTCAGAGGAATGCTACTGTTAGGGAGAAAGTTTCTTCCTCATTCTTGGTATTTCCTTCCATATGGAGGGAACTACTAGGATAGTACTTCTATCTTTCCCTCCCCAGGGAAAACAGAATGATTTTTCTGATTGGAGTGTTTAGAAGGAAAATTTGGGCATGTGTAGTTTAGCTCCATCTTTTTTGGTTTCTTATAAGAGAGCATTTGCAATGAGTTGCAATGAGCATTTATTTGCCTCTCTATGCCAAAACTGCCCCTGTAACTGGAGGGATCAGTCTTCCTCATCTTGGAGGGTCGTTCTATGAACCCTATTTTTTCTTGATTTTCCAATATCATCTTTGTCAGTTTCTTTTTTTTTAAGTCATATATTGGCGTCTGTCTAATGATTCATAATTATTTCTCATTTAGTTGAGCCCAGCTTGGGGAAATGGAGGCTATTTACTGGGGACTCACTCAAAGAATCCAACAGTTACGAAGTCTTCAATATTATTATGCCACAAATAGGTTCTCAATAAACGTTGGTTGAATTCAAAGAAAATGAAGTCTAATATATGGATGAGTCAAGACAGGATAGGTTATGCTGGCAACAAATTAACTATATGAAGTCATACACACACTAGTTCATTTCTTGCTCATGGCACATGTCTGATACAGCTTGGTGGGAGACTTTTCCCCAGAGATTTTCAAGAACCCAATCTTATGGAATCACCATCGTGTTATGATTATGTCATCTTAGCATGTGACTTCAGGCCCTCTCAGCCACAACAACAACAAAAAAGAGTGTTTGGATACCGTTTCTACCTGGCAGTGACATTTTCATTCACAACCAAGTCATATGGCTGTGTTCTAACTACAAGGAAGACTGGCAAGTATAGCAGAGCACATGGGATACATAGCAAGCCTGACTGTGCCCCAGGGCACTTGACTGTCATGGAGCACAGTGTTTGGAGAGATGGAACTCTTGACTGGACTTGACGGTGAATAGAACTGCACATTGTGTGCAATGAGGCTGACAGGCAGATCAGAAATGATGCACAGTAACGGTCAGGCAGGTGGAACTGGAGGCTCCCTGACTCGCTTCTCAAGCTAAAAGCTCGGCTTCCTTATATTTATAAAATGAAGAAAATATTTCCTGCTTCATAGGGTGTTATGAAGATTAAACCAGATAAAATAAAGAGTGCCAAGCACAGTGCCCCCAAATTACTCCTCAGAACAAAGGAAGCCCTATTTTCAAGGGCTTACAAATTCTCTCATATTACAGGAGTCCTTCTCATTCCTTTATTTGGAACAAAGCAGAACTATTTGTCAAGATACATTAGCCTGCCATGTACTCAATTAATGCTGATTTTCAAAGTGATGGAAATCACCTGACAGCACTGGATTTTTAAAAGGAAGAAAAGGAATTTGACAGACTTAGTCATTATTTCCGGGCAGGAGGTATGATTTTCCAGATGGAAGCACAAGTTAAACAACCCTATTAAAGATGACTTTAAAAACACATTTGAATAAAAAGAAAGACCAATGCATGCTATAACATGGATGAATCTTGAAGACATTATCTAAGTGAATGAAGCTAGTCACAAAGAAACATATTGTATAACTACATGTATATGAAAAGTCCAAAATATGTGAATCCAGAGGGAGAAAGGAGATTGTTGTTTGTCTAGGGCTGGGGCCTTGGGGAGGATTGTAAAGTGATGGCTACTGGGTATGGAGCTTCCTTTTGGTGTGAGGAAAATGTGCTAAAGTTGATTGTGGTCACGGTTTCACAACCCTGTGAATATACTAAAACCGTTGAACGGTGAACTTTAAATGGATGAATTCTATAGTATGCAAACTGTATCTCAATAAAGTTGTTATTAAAAAAACTTCATAAGTTGTTACCATGTAAATATCACACATGACGAATGAAAGGAAACCTATGCAAATGGGTATTGTTTGCTTGGAACAAATTTTTTTTTTTTAAGATTTTTATTTATTTATTTGACAGAGATAGACACAGCGAGAGAGGGAACATGAGCAGGGGGAGTGGGAGAGGGAGAAGCAGGCTTCCTGCGGAGCAAGGAGCCCGATGCGGGGCTCCATCCCAGGACCCTGGGATCATGACCTGAGCCGAAGGCAGACGCTTAACCGGCTGAGCCACCCAGGCGCCCGCTTGGAACAAAATTTACAATGACAGCATCATGGATCCAAAAAGCTTTGAGTCCCCAATAACTGAGATGGGAATGGAGTCAAAGTGCTCTGGACATCTTTCTTATATGACTCCCAAAGTGGATCTAGACATGACCAAAAATCAACCTCAAAGAAGCGTGTGGAGGGTTGAATAGAGTTGTTTCATGAAATGTGATAGTAGAAAAAAATTGTAACCAATATATCATTTTATATGATATTGTTTATATTATCTAATATTATGTATATATAATGTGTAATATGTGTGTGTGTGTGTATATATATATAGTGACTAAATTAATAATGTTGTAAGTGGACATTTGGCCATGTCATCAACATCCTTAACATTTATTTAATCAGATTGGCCACATAGTTGAAGGGATCTCTGTATTAGAAAAATGGAGTTTCGGGCGCCTGGGTGGCTCAGTCGTTAAGCGTCTGCCTTCGGCTCAGGTCATGATTCCAGGGTCCTCGGATCGAGTCCCACATCGGGCTCCCTGCTCGGCAAGAAGCCTGCTTCTCCCTCTCCCACTCCCCCTGCTTGTGTTACTGCTCTCGCTCTCTCTCTCTCTGTCAAATAAATAAATAAAATCTTTAAAAAAAAAGAAAAAGAAAAAGAAAAATGGAGTTTCAAGCAAGGATCCTGAAGTTCCATAGAATGAGGGAGCGCCCTTACTGTATTGGAGAATCTTGCCAGTTTTATTGGCTGCACCATTCTCCACATTGTGAGATTCAGGCACACCCAGGTTCAAGCCTGACCTGAAGGTGCAGACCGCCTAGACCAGTGAATGACGTAAGTAGGCACTATTAAAGCCAGTTGCGAAGAGTATTACACATATGAATATTGCTCCTAAGGTATTCAACCACTCAGTGTTGGAATTGTTCAAATGAGGACTGGATGACCAAACATCTGCCAATAATTCTGTCTGTCGGCCTATGTTTTTAAATTGCAGATTGCAACATCTTAGTGAGACATGAAATCAATTTAGTGGGTACCCAACCAGCACTGACATATTTTGTGTCATATATTTTATATCATCTATAACTGATCAGAATACAAGAGAAGAAATTAGAATAAAATTGAACCATGGATATATACTACATATGATAGGGTAAGTATCATTTCTTGAAAACTTTTCAGAAATGTATATGCGCCCATGTGCACCTGCTTGGTTGCCATGTAAGATTCATTTCTTATATGATTTGCAGCTTAAAAATCTCTGAAACACACTGTTATAGAAGAAATTCCTGCACTGGGTGGGAAGCTGGATATGTATAGCCCCTAAGTTTCCATCTAACTCTTGATGGATTATGCCAGAACTCTCAGCACCAAAGAAGAAAAAATTTCAGGCTCTTCCAAGACCGAGGAGATAGTGGGACACCCTGCATTGCCAAAACACACATGGAAGAAACAAGCCCCCCAACCATGTAATAATTGCAAACACATTGTATGACAGTGTTCATCAGCTCCAGCGAAAAGTCACCGGAGAAGCAAAATCCAGAAACTCTTCCATTGTTGTAACAGGAAAATATTTCAGTGGTGTAAGTCACAAAACAAACAAATCCAAATGGCAAGGTTATTTAAATTTCTAGGCAGAGGAGGCTTGTGATCAATAAACTTCTTACCCTTGGTTCCTGCATGCAGCCCTCATTTGTGTTAATAAAATTCTCAGTAGTAGGTCCCTTCCTACTGATCCTATTTTCAATAATGCGTTGGTGCCAACTCTGTACTATAGTGGATCATTACAACTGAAGACATGAGGACAATCTGACCACAGAACACTGGAACACCTCTTAAAAATTCCAAAACAAGTTTTAAAAAATGAATTAGGGTTCTTTCCTCTTAAAGGATGGAGTGTCACCACTTGGCAAGACGCTCTGTGAGCATATGTTATTATAAACATATTTAACTTTTTTGGAGTAAAGCAACTGAAGCTGGAACAATCTGGTGAAATCATTTACTCTGCAAATGTTCAGCTCACAAAAGCCATAGTCCAATTTCAAAATAAGTTAATATTTGTTGAGCACAAACTATGTAACAAGCATTCGTGGTAAGTGCTATGGGTTGACTGAGAAATCTATCTGACATGGTTTCTGCTATGTGAGTCTCAAGGACATACAATTTAATACATGGAAATGGGATCTCCCCAAATAACAAGAACAGAGGGCAGGCCATGGCAAGTATTAATCTGTTCTGGGTCAAAAAGCTTTTCAGGTGCAATGAAAGCCACAGACTCTCTCACCAGAAAAATGCACATATGTGCACACGCACACATATACACATACTGATGTGTTTGCTTGCAATTTGTTTCTATGTGTGGATTGGAGGTTTTGAATACTTCATTTAAGAGAAGTTCAATGAAAATCCTATGGAAGAGTAAAGAATAAATTCACAACAACAGCTCTCTTATCCAACCTCCTCTTCACCAATTTACTGGCTTAACTGGTGTCCTTTACTTCTTTTTTATTTTTTTTAAAGATTTTATTTATTTATTTGACAGAGAGAGAGAGAGCACAAGTAGAGGGAGCCACCAGCAGAGGGAGAAGCAGGCTCCCTGCTGAGCAGAGACCCTGACGTGGGGCTTGACCCAGGACCTTGGGATCACGTCCTAAGCCGAAGGAGACGCTTAACCTACTGAGCCACCCAAGTGTCCCTATTTCCTTTCTAAAAGACACTAACTAATGCTGAGGTATGCTAAATATTCTCCCTCCATATAGGCTACTCTCCATATGTATTTCTGTTCCTGTCATTCAGGGCTACAAAGGGTGGGTGGTGTTTGCTCCTGTCTTAGCTCAGACTGTCATAACAAAATACCACAGACTGAGTGATTAAACAAGAGACATTTATTTTCTCACAGTTCTGGAAGTTCAAAGTTCAACATTAAAGTCCTCAACCATTCAGTTCCTGGCTTGTAGGTAGCCGCCATCTTGCCCTATATCCATGTAACCTTGTCTTTGCGAGCATGTGGACAGCAAGATGGAGAGCTCTGTGATGTGTCTTCTTGTAAGGACACTGGTCCTATCAGATCAAGGCCCCACCTTTATGACCTCATTTAACTTTAACTACTTCCTTAGAGGACCATCTTCAAATAAAGCAATTCTGGGGGGTCAGGGCTTCCACATATGAATTTGGGGGTGAGGGGACACAAACATTCAGTCCATAACAGCTCCCAAATCTGATTTACACTAGAAAGTATATAATTTGCTTAAGAGAATGTAAATCAAGGTAAAACAAGTACCAGCTCTGTAAGGCAGAATGATAGCTCCCAAAAATGTGCCCACCCTAATCCCCACAACCTATGAAAATGTTAGGTTACATGACAAGAGAGAATTAAATTTGTGGATGGAATTAAGTTGCTAATCAATTGGCTGTTAAATACAGAGATTATCCTGCATTATCCAGTGGATGCGATATAATGACAGGAGTCCTTAAAAGGCTGTCAGAAATTAGAGACCCAGAGAGAGGGTGGCATAAGAAAGAATTGACCTGACTTCCCCTTAAAGTTGGAGAAGGGGGCCATAAACTGAAGAAAGCTGACAGCAAAGAAATATATTCTCCCCTAGACCCTCCAGAAAGTAATGCAGCCCTGCCTTGATTTTATCCAAGTGAGAGCAGTGTAGGACTCCTGACCTACAGAAGTACGGCATAATAAATTTGTGTTATTTTAAACCATTAACTTTGTGGTAATTTGTCATACCAACAATAGAAAATAGAAAAAATAGAAAATAGAAACAAGCCCCAAGGTTTGTTTGTTTTTTTTTATCAGAAGAACTGGGGTATGGGGCGCCTGGGTGGCTCAGTCATTAAGCGTCTGCCTTCCACTCAGGTCATGATTCTAGGGTCCTGGGATCGAGCCCCGCATCGGGCTCCCTGCTCAGTGGGAAACCTGCTTCTCTCTCTCCCACTCCCCCTGCTTGTGTTCCTGCTCTCGCGCTCTCTCTCTCTCTCTATCAAATAAATAAATAAATAAAATCTTAAAAAAAAAAAAAAAGAACTGGGGTAATGCTTTGGGAAGACTTGATAGCACTTGCTGACATACCAGGCACAAGATGGACCCATTTGAAAACATTGGTGGAAAGAAAAGAAGGTAGGAGCAATATTTGGTGACCGGATGGCTGCATACACTTAAAAACTATGGGAAGACACTTAGCCAAAGATTCAAGAAACATGCTAACTCCCAATCCTAATATAATAAAAACTGATGAAAACTACATAAAAAGAGAAGATATCAAAAAATGGATTTAAAATATGTATTGTTTTCAGTTGACTCTCACCAGAAACAATAGAAGCCAAAAGATAGTAGTGTGATGTCTTCAAAGTGCTAGAGAAAACTTGGACTCCTATACCCAGGGAAAGTATCCTTCAAAAACAAAGATAAAATAAAAGCACAGACAAAAATGGAGGGAAGTTGTCACCAACAGACAAAAACAAAACAAAACAAAAAAGCAAACAAAAAAAGAGAAAGAAAATTAGATAGTAGCTCAGAGATATATGGAAGGAAAAATAATTAGCATGTGCAAACCTAAATGAATATTTGACTACATTAAATAAAAATGTTCATGTGGTTTGAGCTATAGAGAGAATTTAAATAACCAATAACAGACGTGTCAGGAAAAGGTAAACACGGTTAAAGAGCTCCATCATCCTTGCACGTACTGGGACATGATAAAAGCAATAATTCCTATTGGACTTCAGAAGATGATGAAAACATATCATAGAGCTTAGAGTGACCAATAAAAGAATACATCAGTAGTTTATTGCATTTTTTTAGCAAGATGAATTATTTATGGTTTGTATAACAATTATAATATGTAAATTATAACATAGTAAGTAAATTAGAATATGCTGATAGAAGGGAAGATTACGATTTTTTTAAGTCAATAAAAAAGAAAAAACATGGTGAAAAAAGTATTTAGAAAGAAAGCATTGGCTCCAAAGAGGCAAGAAAGAACATTTCTATGGTGAGCGCTGTGAACTGTGTAAGACTAATGAATCACAGACCTGTACCTCTGAAACAAATAATACATTATATGTTAAAAAAAAAAGAAGAAGAAGAAGAAGATAACAGGAAGGGAAGAATGAAGGGGGACATCGGAGGGGGAGACGAACCATGAGAGATGATGGACCCTGAAAAACAAACTGAGGGTTCTAGAGGGGAGGGGGGTGGGGGGATGGGTTAGCCTGGTGATGGGTATTGAGGAGGGCACATTCTGCATGGAGCACTGGGTGTTATGCGCAAACAATGAATCATGGAACACTTCATCTAAAACTAATGATGTAATGTATGGGGATTAACATAACATAATAAAATAAAACTAAAAAAAAAAAGAAAGAAAGAACATTACAGAGTGATGGGAATAGTCTGTATCTGGAACACAGTAGTACTTACCTAGCTATACACATTTGTCAAAACTCATTCAACTATACACTTATAAAGAGTGAGTTTTTAGGGGCGCCTGGGTGGCTCAGTTGGTTAAGCGACTGCCTTCGGCTCAGGTCATGATCCTGGAGTCCCGGGATCTAGTCCCGCATCGGGCTCCCTGCTCAGCAGGGAATCTGCTTCTCCCTCTGACCCTCCTCCCTCTCATGCTCTCTGTCTCTCATTCTCTCTCTCAAATAAATAAATAAAATCTTTAAAAAAAAAAGAGTGAGTTTTTATTGTATGAAATTACACCTCAATAAATTGGATTTTTTAAAAAAAGTAGCAGTTATGACCCAGTGGACTTTAAGGCAAGAAATGTTCCTAAAACAGAAGCAGGATATTTCATGAGATAAAAGTTTCATTTCACCAGGAAGATGTAGTATTTGTAGGCAATATGTAGCTAATAATATGGCCTCAAGACATCTAAAGTATAATAACGAAAAGAGCTATACAGAATTATATGCAAGCCCACCATCAAAAAGGTAGACATTAATACAACTCTCTCAGTAATTGATAGAACAAGTAGGCAGAAACAGTACAAATATAAAAGATTTGACATCGTGGTGAACACATTCAGCTTAATTTTCTTACGTAGAACACTGCTTCTAACAACTGGAAGTGTATACATGTGGAGTATTTACTAATATTTTAAAAGAAGGCAAGTCTAAAAAATTTTCAAAGATTGAAATCATACAAAATATATTCTGACCTAGCAGAATTAAGTTGGGAATTTACAGTGAAAAGATAGCTGGAAATCAACCTTATATTTGGAAATTTAAAAATGTTCTTCTGAACAACTCATAAGTAAAAGAAGAAATAAAAATAAAAATTTTAAATATCTTCAAGGGAATGATAATAAAAATATAATATAGCGACATTTCTAGAACGGAGAGAAGTTGTGATTAGAAGGTAATTTTTGGTCTATTAGAAAAAGATAACAGGTTAAAAATCAGTGATCTCAGCATCAACCTCAAGAAGTTCTTTTTTAAAAAAGTCAATTAAATCCAAAGAAGGGAATAACAAAGATAAGAGCGGAAATCAATCAAATAGAAAACAAGCATACAACAGAAAGAATCAACAATGTCCTAAGACTAAAACAACTGATAAACCCCTGGCAAGAATGGTCAGACAAAAAAAGAGAAGGTTAAATAAGCAGCAAAGTAAATGAAAAGGGGACAAAAGTAGAAAATTCTGGGGAAAAAATGTAACATCACTGTTTACCTGGGGTTGAAGATACGAGATACTACTGCCCAGCAAGGGGCTCAGGGAAAGGTTCCACATCTTGTTTGTTGTCATACTTTCCTGGGTCCACTCATTTGTCAAAGTTCATTGAATTACACACTTAAAAGTCATTCACCTTATAGTCTATGAATTACACCCAGTAATGTCTACTTTAAGGAAAAAGAGTAACCGTTAGAAAGGAAGGGGAGACCTGCCATTATTCAAAGATCTGATTGCGAATGGAGAGAAACCAGAGGAACTACACATAGGCTATGGAATTCATAAATTTATACAGCAAGATTGCTGGATTCATGGTCAACGTAAAAAAATCGGTTGTATTTCTAATTACCAACAACAATCAGAAAATGAAATGCAATTGAAGGTACTGTTTACATAACATTACTGTGTATTCCATGGCAGCCCGGTCAATAGAATTTACACACTGTAAAATATCTATTGAATACTGATATTAGTTTCTAAGTAGAACTATGATGGATTGTTGTAATCACGGGCGGGAACTGTGTTGAGCTGGGAAAGGCCCCACATCCAGGAACTGGAAGTAAGAGAAGGATGATTAAAACAGATCAATAAGCGATGATATAAGTGGGTTATTTAGAGACGTAGAGATAGATACAGAATAGTGACTTTATTCTTGAACTATGGTCATGCGTAGTTTTGACAAAAATAAAATAGCTTTCAAATGAGAACGTGCACTTTGGAATCAGACAGCCCTGAGTCTACAATCTGTCTCCTGCATTTCTAGCCGTGTAACCTTGGAATCATATAACTTCCCCAAGGCTTCGATTTTTTTCATCTGTAAAATGAGAATAATAATATCTACTTCGTAGGGTTGTCATGGAGATTAAAGTAGGTAAAAGTACACTCATGGGCAACAAAATGCTTAAAACCAAAACTGATTGTCGCCCCCTCCAAAAAAAATTGGTCACAACCAATTCTTCCTTCCAAGAGGCAGACAGGGAAAAGTGGGGACACGGAGGAACACAGCTTAGATCCGCGGCAGGCAAGGTCTCTATCCAGGACAGCTCCTTCTAGAGAGCTGCAGAACTCCCTGTGTACAGAATGGGATGTGAGCCTTTTCATTTGAATCCCAAAGACAGCCTGTCTCTGCTGACATTTGGGTTCAAACAAGAGCTGAGCCAGAAAGAATTACACTGAATTTTCTTCAAACATCATGTTTGAAGAATCTCCAAAAGCCTGCCATTTTTCTTTATTTTCTGAGCCCACCTGGTGAGAGGTGGGGTGGCTTGGGTCCAGGTTCTGTCAAGTGTCTCACTGATGGGATGTGAGCCTCCAGTCAGAACAATATCTCCAGAAATAAACTAAGAGGAGGGAAGGTCAATTTTCTTAGAGGGAACTGAGGGTCAAAGCCAAGAAAGCTGGGTTTAAAAAGGAAATTCGACCCGAGGGCAAGAAACACAGGCCCCAGGCTGGAGCCAGGAGCTATGTTATCTCCATCACCCACCATAGTTTCCTGCTTCTATAGATCCATTCCTCAGCCTGGTATTCCTTCCTTCTCCAAAACCCATCTTACAAATTGATTGGTTCTGCTGTTTCTTTTCTTTTATTTTTTTTAATTTTTTTATTTTGAGAGAGAGAGAGCATGCAAAGGAAGGAAAGAGGGGCAGAGGGGGAAAGAGAATCTTAAGCAGTCTCCATGCTCAGTGTGAAGCCCTACATAGGGCTCAGTCTCATGACCCTGAGATCATGACCTGAGCCGAAATCGAGAACCGGAGGCTTAACTGAACCGGAGGCTTAACTACCCAGAGACCCATTTCTGCTGTTTTTTTAAATGACTTTGTATCCATTGGCTTAACATTTGCATGCCACATTTTTCCAGTTGCATACTAACGTGATATTTGTCAGGGAAGTTGAAATGAACAGAAAATATTCTTTGTGACCAGTCTAATAAACTCTTCCAGATTATCTCTGCCTTTTCATTGTCTTTAAACTACTTTAAACTTTAAGCTACTTTACTACTCTGTGAATCACAGAAAACTGATACTGCAAATTAGTCTTATCCAGAGGAATGCAAATGAATCATGTCCAGTGGAATGCAATTGATTATTGCCCTGTGGATCATAACCGGTTTTCATCTGTCAAGAAAATTTATTTCAGCAGCTCTGACTGCCTCACAATAGACAGTTCAGAATGTTTGTTGGTTGAATGAATGACACTGAAGCTTAAAACATAAACCATAAGAACTCACCAATTAAAGTTTATAACTCTTACAGGTAAGATGGGATTGGTAGAGTTCCATGCATCTTTCCGCTGCTAAGGAACATTGTCCACGATGCCTCCAGGTCCTTCCACCTCCTCTGTCAACTGCCCACTACTGCTCTCTGCTCTGCAGTCTGCCATGAGAACACTCTCGCTTACTGCTTCTTTTTCTCCAGTCTTTGAGAGACCTTGCCTTGATGAGATCTTTGATCCCCCATGTTGATCAAAAACAGCAGGCAATCTGGAAGGAAAGCTGCAGAGTTACAACAGGGATACCTCGCTGTAAGATACTACACAACAATTACAGAGAGAGAGAGATTCAGAGACAGAGATAGGGAGGAGGCAGACTGATGTAGAGCATATCTAAGATGTGCAAAGTTTAAAAAAAAGATCAATTGCAGGAGCGCCTGGGTGACCAGTTGGTTAAGAGTCTGCCTTCGGACAAACTGAGGGTTGCTGGAGTGGTGGGGGGTGGGAGGGATGGGGTGGCTGGGTGATAGACATTGGGGAGGGTATGTGCTATGGTGAGCGCTGTGAATTGTGTAAGACTGTTGAATCACAGAACTGTACCCCTGAAACAAATAATACATTATATGTTAAAAAAAAAAGAAGAAGAAGAAGAAGATAGCAGGAAGGGAAGAATGAAGGGGGGGAAATCAGAGGGGGAGATGAACCATGAGAGACTATGGACTCTGAGAAACAAACTGAGGGTTCTAGAGGGGAAGGGGTGGGGGGATGGGTTAGCCTGGTGATGGGTATTAAAGAGGACACGTTCTGCATGGAGCACTGGGTGTTATATGCAAATAATGAATCATGGAACACTACATCAAAAACTAATGATGTAATGTATGGTGATTAACATAACATAATTAAAAAAAAGAAAGAGTCTGCTTTCGGCTCAGGTCATGATCCTGGGATTCTGGGATCAAGCCCCACATTGGGCTCCCTGCTTATTGGGGACTCTGCTTCTCTCTCTCTCCCTCTGCCCCTCCCCTCCCCTCATGCTCTCTCTCTCTTGCTTTCTATCTCAAATAAATAAATAAAATCTTAAAAAAAAATCAGTTGCAGAACAACATGTTAGTACCATCTATTTTTACTAAAACACACACACACACACACACACACACTGGTATATTCATTAAATAAAATGAGCCTAATATGCCGAACCTCTGAGAAAAGGTTGGAATTACGGAAAATATTTTCTTTATAGGCCATGTGTTTCTGTAATGTTTCAATTGTATTTACAATAGTCACATATTACAGTTGTAGTAATAAAAATAAGAACTATAAAAGATATAAAAGAAAATAAGAAAGCAGCTGATTCTGCAAATAAGAGCCCCCCAGATGCAGACCCAGGGCAGTTTTCCTGAGCACATGATGTAGCAAACATTAGCCTTTATTGTAGATTATTATTCTCAATCAGAACCAAGTGTGAACAGAGATGGGGTCAGCATATTACCTTCAAACACAAAACACAGCAAAATTTTCCTCATAATGGCTTTCACAGTACTTTCCAATAGAAATATACCTGGAGAAAAATGGACAAAGTCCATCAATCAGAAGTTTTCACTCTTTGATGGATGGTTCATAGCTTAGAAGGAACATAACACCAGGAATAATGCATCAGATAAGTCTTCTTAATCACTTATAAATCTTGAATATTTTATAATTTTATATAAATATTAATGATTAATGAGCTTGCTTTTCAAAGCTTTTGTTAAGCATCCAGTGGGTGCCTGGCATTCTACTTTATTTCACATGCCCACTTAATCAAGTGTTGATTAATCTTATTTAATAGATATTCTTTTCTCTTTCACTAGATGAGAAAACAGAGGTTCAGAGTGGTTAGGAAACTTGCCAAAAGACCAGTGACAGAGGTGACCTCATTACCAGCCACAGTGACATCAGGTAAAATGGGAAATGTATGTATAAATGAAATACAATGTTCCAGCCAGAAGAACCACAGTGATAATCAAACACAAGTTTCTCTTTGCATGGAGGACTCACCTTGGACAACTGGCCCAGAGTTTCCCGACAGTTTGGATCTGACATTTCCCTACACATTTTGGGAATAGCGTTTCCAAAAAAAATTCAGAGGGTCCCCAATGTCCACGCATGGACTCCCTAGGAAACATTCTGAGAAATATCTTAGGTCCCTAGGAGCTCTGAGCCCATTCCAATCATTATAAACTCATGAAGAGTAATATTTGAGCAGAGATGACCTGCTCCAAAATAGTGAAAAAAAGGTGCCTCATGGTACTGACTTAACTGAAATAGTCCTCATTTGATATATTCTAGCCATTTGACCCTGAAAATTCATACTTCTGGATTTGAAAGATGTGGTCAGCACACTGATAGTGTAATCTCAATACCCCAGTGATGGAGGTGCCTGCCTGCCCGCTGGCATGTTTTTTCTACCTTCTTAGAACTTAACAAACCTCCGGAGCTGTGGAGCTCTGGCTATATTTCTACATTACCACCAGGGGGCAGCAAAGTGCAAATAACGTCTCTAACTGCACTGGGTCTCCAAAGCTGGGCCCGGTTTGGGAGGACAATGTGGTTCTCATTCCGCCTGTGTTTCTCAGGTTTAAAATAATGGTAATGTAATTATTTTAGTCCTGCTCTGGAAACTGTCAGAACTGATTCATTTCAGATGAAAATATACTGCCTATTTACATCTGCATCCAAATCAGTTTTTTCGGGATTCAGGTTCTGCTCATTAAGGCATTTGCTCATCTAACCTGTTACTCAGAACCTACTGTCCACCAGGCGCTGCCCTGGGACCGGAGCCGTCTGTTATGGAAGTGGACCTTGGACAACCTCACCACCTTCCCGGGGCGGCGTTCCCTGCCACGTTCCCTTCTTTTTCAGTTTCTCTGAAGCATATTCTCATTTTATCTCATTTTTGTTTGTCTACCCTGCTCCTCACGAGCTGAAATTTTATTTGTTCTGTTAATTGGCGGACCCCCAGCTCTTAGTACAGTGCCCCCACATAGCGAGGGTTCAAAAATATATGTAGAATGAAACAATATAAAGCTATTGGCGCATGCTGCAGTGGAGGTGGGCGCATACAGCTTTGTCTGAACCAGAGATGGTTAAATTCCTCCCTCACATGATGCTCCAATTTCCATCCCCACCAGCAGCGGGTGAGAGTGAGACCCCAAAGGAGTAATATTTGATATGAGCATCCCAAGGAACTTGGGACATCCCCTGTTCTCTCCTTCCACAAGAGAGAGACTTGAGGTCAAAGTGGAGGAGAGTTTGCCCAAGACTACACTGGTCTTCAATGGTTGAGTCAGGTTCTAGGTGGGCACTCTTCACCCCGGCCTGCCTTCTGCCTACCTGACTTCTTCTTTTTCCTTAAACATCACCTCCCAGTGTAACAAACTGCATATGTGAACAACCCGATCTGCAAAATACGTATTTGGTAATTGGAAGAGACAAGATTCGGGCATCTGCTTCCTGGATCCCCAAACCTGCACTCTGGGAGGCACCTCTGACCAGCCTCTCAGCATGAGACCCAGTACTTACCTCCTAGTGCCTACACCGCTCTAGGTCCTTCAGAAATATCCAGTCCTTCGTTCCTCAACAATCCTGCGTGTGTGCTGCTATTATCCCCTTCTTTCTGATGAGAAAATATAATTAGGGCATCTGCTGTGCCGACATGGCACTTAGCATGGATTCGGGATCATTCTTTTTTTTTTTTTTTTAAAGATTTTATTTATTTATTTGAGAGAGAGAGAATGAGAGAGAGAGAACACATGAGAGGGGATAGGGTCAGAGGACGAAGCAGACCCCCCGCCGAGCAGGGAGCCTGATGCGGGACTCGATCCCGGGACTCCAGGATCATGACCTGAGCCGAAGGCAGTCGCTTAACCAACTGAGCCACCCAGGTGCCCGGATTCGGGATCATTCTAAGGGCTCCGTGGTTTAGCTCATCTAGTTCCCTTAACGGCCTTTGCGGTAAGTACCGATGTCGTTCCCTGTTACTGATGTGGACGCTGAGGTCCAAGCCGCTCTGCTGGGAAGTGGCGAAGCCGCCCTGTTGCACTGCTGTGCTCTGCTTCCTTGCTGAATAGTAGAGGCTCAGAACCGTGGAGTGCACTGACATCATCTGAAGCCACTTCCGTGAATGGCTTGTTTTGTTTTTGTTTTTGTTTTTTTCACAATATTAATCTACAGGTTTGGGCCAGAAAAGCCTTTTGTTAGAAAGTCACAGGTCTGAAACTCAGCAGCAAAGAGGAGGTCGTTAGCACGTAAAAGCTGCCCAGGCTGCAAACAGTATTTCCTCCCCGCGTCTATTCTCCTCTAATTTGGTGTCATCTGCCAAGATCTTTCTGGGATGCTGCAGCTGCTCATACAAGCTCTTGAAGGGATTGCATTCACTGGCCAAGGGATGGGCTGGGCTTTCTGTGTCCACCCTTCAATCTGGGCATCCAGATGCTGGCTCTGCCGTGGGTATGGGGGACTCCCCAGAGCTTGGCCACTCCAGTCTAAACTGGACAGTGAACTGAAGTCACCTCATAGAGACTTGGAAGTGGTGTTTGTGGGAACAGAGTTGGTTCGCTCTGTTATGCTGTCAAACTAATCTGGGCTCCAAGCCCCTTTGAAAGTCATCAGGAGAACACAGTCTAAAACGATGGACAGGAAGTCGATCTTCTGCTGGCTGGAGGTGTTCCTGTTGATGGAACTTTTACATCTGGTATGACATAAATGAGCAGAAAAGGTTTGGCTTACTCATGCTATCCTTAGTTGGTCTCTGTATGTCTGGCTGGAGTTCTGACCTCTGGAACTGGAACATACTGATCAATCTCAGAGCCCCTTTGTGGTGCATAAAACAAGGTGACCAACGAAGGCTTTGGAGTCCAATGGACTGGGAATGCTCCACCACACACTAGGGATGTGAATCTGGGCAAGTAACTTTGCCTTTCTGAGCTTCAGTGTCCTCTCTGTAGAATGGGGGTCACAACAAAGCCTTTTTCATGGGGTTGTTGTCAATATCAGGAACTTAATGTATACGTTCAATAAATGGGCACATGGGGTCAGAAAGCAACAAAGGAGCAGGTCTGAGCCTGGCTCCACCTTCTTCTAGCTAGGCAGCCTCAGACACATCACTTCCCCATTCACGGGCTTGAATTTAGCCTGTGTGAAGGAGGACACTGAAACACCATCCTCTCTTGGGGCTCTGAGCACTCTGCAGTGGTGTTCCCCAAAGATGACCACTCTGTCCCCCACAGCCTGCACCGATTTTCTAGAGTTCCCAGGGGATCACAGGGAGACCATGGGGGTCTCCGCTGCCAATCTCCAGAAGGAAGACAGTAAGTATTGAACATCTCTTAGGTACCAGCCTCTGATTCAGACGCTGCTCCTTCATTCTCCCACTTGAACCTCTCAATAACGCGTGATGCGGACAGCAGTATCATAAAAAAGAGTTCACAAAAGAGGAAACAGGCTTAGACAGTTCACACAATCTTCCCAAAGTCACACGAATGGAGAGCGGCACAATCTACACTTCTACTCGTGTCCACCTGTGTCCCAAGCCCCACGGCCCCTAGATGATCTCAAGACATTGGAAAAATGAAAATTCTCCTCCTCTAAAGGACAGGAACCTCTATAAAAAACTGAAAACAAGTATTCTTACTGATAATAGTCACTTTTCCAACTCCATTGTGAATGCTCAAATGGGAAGCCAATAAAAAGGGTATTTCCCAGCCTTTTATGATGGATTAATTTACAAGTTAATTTAGCCATATTGGTTTTGCAAAATAATAAATTATTTAGGAAAAAACCCCATGGTAAGCAATTCAAAATAGTCTTGGAATTCTCCCCAAATACAATGGGTTTGAGGTTTCCCATATTTTAGTTATTTACTTGTTTATGTATTTATGTGGGGGGCGGTCCCCTATTTTGGCAGATCAAGCCAGCTATAATATTACTGATCAGGTCACTATGCATGGCAGAAGAAAAGGCAGATAATGATCACAGCAAAAAAACCACAGAGGACAAAATGAACCAGCTTTTTCCTTGGTTTCTCCTCTATTATATTTTCAATGATATTTCTTAAAGAAATGACCAAAAACAACTAGGAAACAACTTAATGTTTCTCTCATTTCACCTGCCCTCAGCAGCATCTGATGGGATGAAGAGAATGGAACCATTGAAATGCACATGGCTGTTGGCTAATCAAGCAAAGCATTTCCTATCTCAAGGTTTGGATAGAATGTAGCTGGCCTGCGGCACAGCTCAGAAACTTATCTGTTCTTTCCTAATTGTTAAGTTCCTCTCTTAAAATCCTCCTCCAAGGGAAAACTTTAATTTAGAAAGGTCATAAGTTGGAGCCTCTGCCAAAAACAGCACAGGCTGGGAGAACTGACAATAATTTTGCCACAGTAATAATTGGTCACCACAGCTGATGGGGATAGCTTCTTTTTTTCCCCCTTCCTAAGATGCTATTTTTCTGTTTGGGTCATTTTGATTGTAGCAGCATGTACCAGATTATTAGACATCAAAGCTAATCTGTTTCCTTCACTGAAAGAAGCTCCCTCAATCTTGAACACGCACACACACACACACCTCATTGGAAGGATATTTAGGGGAAATATTTCTGCCTAAACATATACTTCTTGGTAGAATTCTGTTTTAGAATTGGTCAGATTTCTCCTATGAGAAGTACCAGCCTGGACACTCAGGGAGGCTGGTTGGAACCTCAAAATCTGGGGCAAGTAGATGTATTGTATTAGTCAAGGGAGACCAGCTGCTGTAACAGCCCCCAGATCTCAGTGTCTTGACACGATTAAGATTTACTTCCTGTTCAAGTCATATTCCGTGAAAATCAGCAGGTAGGGGCTCCCTGTTCCATTCGAGAACCTGCTCCTTCATCCAGTGACTCTGCGATCATTTAGGGACTCAAACTCCTTCATTTATGGGCTCCAGTATCCCTGAGGGCTTTAGAATCTGCCACTGGATACCCTGCCTCCAGACAGCAAACAAAAGGAGAGAGCAGAAGTGAGCGTGAGAAATTTTAGGGACCAGGCCTTTTAGTGGCCCACATCTCTGGCCCCCACATTCCGCTGGTTGCTACTGGTTAGTCCCATCTAACTGCAAAGGAGTCTGGGAAATGCAGTCTGGCTCTGTGCCCGAGAGAAAACAGGAAATAGGAGTTGACAAACCCCTAGCAGTTCCCTTGTGACCAAATGTGTTGAGCAACTACTGTGACATCCAGAGCATGTGGCAGTTTCTCAAGACAGGTTTATTATGGTCTTTTGTTTAGAGGATATTTAGATTTTCTAAGTACTTTACTCGAAAATTATTGCCCTTTCATATAGGGGTTAAAGAAATGTGAGTTTGGGATGAAGTAAAGGTCAGGAGGACGATGAGGCTGAAAGAGAGAGATCTATTGGTCACATAACTTGGAGATTTTGTTAAGACTTGCTATCTAGGTGGCATCTCAAGGGCCCTGTTGGGGATGCCATTTCCTAAAGCACATACAGGCAGTTAGAATGCAAACTTCACAGATGGCAATTATCAAAGGCCGGTTCCGGAGAAGCCAAAGCCACTCCTGGTTCCAAGGAGAAAATATGGAGCCAGGAACAGAAAATTTAGTCAAAAGGGGTTAAGAGCCAGGAAAATACGGACTCAAAATAGGATGGAAGGCAGGGACAGGAGAAGCCAAGAAATTCTGCCACAAACATTTATTTCCTCTGTTCTCTGAATGTCCATTGAGGACTTCCAATGTGCCAGTTTCCATATTGGAGAATACGACAGTGAGGAAAACTCAGTCCCTGCCTCCAGGGAATCCAAGATTCACTTTGAGTGGATACTGGCCTCATGGAGCATGGGTGGGCTTGTCTGCCGTAAAGCCCAGAGTCACTGGGAGAAGCAGGGCTCTTCCTGAAGAGATGTGACAAAAAGGCAGCTTTAACAGCTACCAAGATGGCTTCACACACTCAAAACCAAAGACCCTCCTCCTGATGTCATTTCCATCCTCCCAAGAAATTCTAAAGTCACTTCCCCCCAGCCAGCCCACCCCATGGAAATGTTGAGTCAAGAAATTTTAGAGCTGAAAGGGGTCTTATAAATGACTCAATCTGGCCTTTCTGTTTTTCTGCAGAGGAAAGGAAATCCGTGACCTGTCTGATCCCTGTGGACGGTATGGAGACAAGCCCCTCAGACTCACTGTCACACCCAGGTCACGCAGTCGGCCCCATTCCCTTGATGTGTGATCTATGTGGCATGGAAATGATCTATTGAACTCCTACTCATGAGACTCACACACTTTCCTAAGGATTGGCCTTTCTATCTCTGATGTCTTTTCCTTGAAAATGTCCCTGCGCTTCACTCAGGTTTCCCATGGTCACGGTTCTCCTCTCTGGGGCTCTATGGAATGTGTATGATCTTTCCTCCATTTTAGTTTCTCAAACAACTACTGCATCTGTTAGCGTCTCCACAAGACGGAGGCAGCACATCTGGATGAAGGCATTGAGAAAAGTTTGGTAAAAGACCTATTTCCAAAGGCTTGGCTGGAGTAAAATGAGACAAATGTGCGGTGCGTTAACCAGAGCTCGCCACAGAGGGGAGCCATTACCACCTCTACCACCGAAGGGGCAGGGCCAGAGAGTGGTTACCTCCAGGACAGAGCCAAAGACTAAAGCTGTGGCTTTGGGTAGAAGGGTTTGACCAACAGTCTTGGAGCTGCCTGGGAAGGAACAGAGGGAGGAAAACAGACCTCCCTCTTCTCCTGCCTGCACCTCCCAATGGAGAACCTGATCAGATGTCAGAGGTCAAGGGAACCTATGGATGAAGTCGATGAATGTCAGCTTCCCAGCTCCAGAACAGAGTGAAGAAGAGTGGGGTGGGTGTGCAGGGGCAAATGTGGTGTACCTACCCCTCCCCTCATTGCCAGGCATTCCACTATCACTGAATGCAGAGGAGCTGAGAAAACGGTCTTGGTCCTTGACTTCACAGAATTTACAGGCCAGTCAGGGAGAGAGAAAATAAACAAGCCCATGCACTAATGAACTTTGCTAAGTGTACAAAGGGAAGAGTAGACTGCACTTCCAAAGGTCTTTCTGTGGATTTAACATTTAAGCTGAGACCCAAATAATGAGAAGGAGCCAGTTGGGTAATCAGTGAGAGTGTGAACAAAGGTCTTTGACACATGGCAGCTCCTCAGATATTTGATTCCTTAGACTTAATTTGAATTTCTATGAAATATATAGGTTTTATTTCTTAGGTTGCCCCCAGACGTGTTCGGATCACATTGAAAGAATAGTGGCCGGGGAGTCAGGAGGTCTGTTTCACCAGCCCTGCCTCTGGCCTTCATTGTCCAAAGACTTTGCCTTGGACCCCAGGTCTCTCTTTGCCTCCATATTTTATCTATAAAATAAAGATGTTGGCTTGTTGGCCTCCAGAGTCCCTTTCAGTTCTAAAATCCAGCGTTCGTCATGCATTTTATTCATCTTTTTAAAGATGTTTTTCAACACTTTTCAAATTCTATTTTCTGCTAAGCGAATACCCAAGAGCAAGTTAAATTTTCTTTAGATCTTCAGATGAATGGCAGTTGAATGAGACCTGTGCTGAACACAAGCTGAACTCCGTGCACAGTTCTACGGGAATTAAATAATATTCTTTGGTATTTGGCCAAAGGAAAAACACAAAGTCATAAAACTAAGGAAAGAGGCTCTGGTTATGGGCTTTGGTTTTTAGGAAGTATATTTTATAGGATCAGAGAGTATCTAGGTCATCTCTCTGACCCTCCCCCCTTGCCTTCCAAAGCTCAGTTCCTCCTACGGCAACCCCACCCTGCTTACACACTCCAGGGACAAACACTGAGGAAGACCATGATTTCACTGGTCAACTCTGGCTTCACTGAATGTCCCCTTACATCAACTTGAAATCTGTCCCCAAGATGTTCCCTCAGATTCCCCATCATTCTGCTTTGGGTCCTATGGAATTGGATGCCTTTCAGAAACTTTAATTTCCTTGTTCCATCTTCCCTCCAGATTTTCAAACACTCCATTCCGTCATCCTGGAACACTGTTCTCTTCCTCTCAAAAAAACTCCCAGCTTCTCCCTCCAAAGAGGGATACTTCAGGTCTCAGCTGAAACATCTTTTCCATGAGGCAGCCCCTCTGCACTCTAAATTAATCAGATTCCTTCTTGTCATTCAAGCTGCATGGCAGTCTCTCACAAGCTTTGTTTTATTACCTGTCTGCACCCAGGACTCACTGCTCAGGAAGAACCCAGACCATGTTTGCCGCTCTATGCTGGCACCTTGACCAGTGAGGGACATCTGGATCATCTCCTCTGGAATGAGGGGTTTTGAGAAGACCTGGGTTTTGCTAACAATTTTGGAGTCCCACTGACCAGAGTTAGAATGAGGAACACCTCACTACAGAGATTTAGATAAATTACCTACCACCTACACAGGGTATCTCTGGATGTCTGTCTCCCGTGGGTGAGAACACTTTAAACAGTGTGGTGAAAAACAAAGTCTCTGTTCTGGCGGAGTCTGAATTATTTTCTATTTGTCACACGTTGTAAACAATGATATATTGATGAGTCAAAAGAGCAAGTTTCTAAACCATGTCCACGGTGAATCCTATTTCTGTAAGAAAAGGCTTATCCATATGCATACATACACAGAGAAGGTCACAGCTTTGGTGGATCTATAGCGGTGGGATATAGAAATGTTTAGAATCTCATCATAAAGTCAAAATAGTATAAATCCATCAGAACTTGAAAGAAAACTGTCAGGACTCAAAAAACTTGAAATCTAGAGGTCTAGGCAAGTGTTCATCTCTGTTTGTGTTACAGCTGGGGCCCCTTGGCTCCTAGTGAGCAATCCTGACCATCCTGGGGTCCATATCACTGTGTGCACTGGCCTTATGTGAGGGACTTCGGGGATCTCTTAGTCTAAATTTACTCTTGCTTTGTTTTTGTTTTCACAGACTCAAATAGTGTCAACCAAACTTTCACTAGGCAGTGACACAGAATGGGAAAACCTGTCTAAAAATCAACAACTTTGGAACAAAATGTTAGACATAGTTAAGTGTTATGAAGAAGGCCTTAATATTGCCTGAAATAATATGAAGTATGAATTTTAAAGTAAGAAATGCATGAAATGGGACAAGAATTCGTCAAAATATAACCAGGTAAGGATAACAAAAACCTTGAGGGGAAAAAAAAATCCACCAAAACTTTGTTACAGGATGCGCATCACAAAAGTATCCTTCTACTTATGGGTTATAGATTCATGTGTTGCAAGAACACATTCCCCTCTACTTTATATTTAATTCCTATAAAAGAATCAACTTCAGAGTTTGTTTGAATCAGGTGAGTTCTTTTGGAATCCATCCCTGAAATCAAATGGAATTATACAGATAAAATCTGGAGTGATATACATTAAAATATTAAATGTGGGGCTTTGGGGGTTGAAATTATAAGTGGTTTGTATTTTCTTTGTATTTATATTTTTCCTAGTTTTTAAAAATTAATATTCATTGACTCTAAATAAATAAATGGAGTGTTGCATAATCTGTTTTTAAGAAAGAATTAATGCCAGAGGCAGTAGACCATTGAAACCAGCAGCATCTGCACCATCTGGAATATTCCCTTTATGCCAATGTGTCATGGCTTGACACAGCACAGATGTGCCCCAGCACCTTCCTGTTGGAAGGAATCTCATCACCACCAAGAGTAGTTGGCTCCTGAGGATACGTGTTTTGATTACGTACATCATGGAATGGGGACAAGAAAAGGAGAAAGGATGGGAGGGAAAGATAACCACTTCCCAATGTCTTTGGGTTGTTTTGGAGCCTAAGAAGCTATGAACTGGTATGAGTCTTAAGTCCCAGAATATTTGAGAAGACATTTGTATTACTTCATCTAAAACAGAGGTTCCCTTTCTAAGATTTTTTTTTTTTTTTTTTAAATCTGAGACAAATCTGTAACTAAAGCTTCCACTTCAATGTCCATCTCTGAGGTTAGGGTCTGGATTATCCTCCTGTCTGAATTTTTAACAGGTGTCCCTGGACAGTTCTCCTATCTGTGAGACCCAATAGAACCAACTGCCAGAACATATCTAGTTCTGGAAAGGAATGTGGCCCTCTAGGAACTTTCTGGGAATGAAGAAGAAAGAGGGAGGACAGTCTTACACAATTCACAGACCTGTACCTCTGAAACAAATAATACATTATATGTTAAAAAAAAAAAAAAGAAGAAGAAGAAGAAGAAGATAGCAGGAAGGGAAAAATGAAGGGGGGGAAATTGGAGGGGGAGACGAACCATGACAGACTCTGAGAAACTCTGAGAAACAAACTGAGGCTTCTAGAAGGGAGGGAGGTGGGGGGATGTGTTAGCCCAGTGATGGGTATTAAAGAGGACACGTTCTGCATGGAGCACTGGTGTTATACGCAAACAATGAATCATGGAACACTACATCAAAAACTAATGATGTAATGTATGGTGATTAACATAACATAATAAAAAAAAAAAAGAAAACAACAATATGGACCAGAAATACATAAACTGTCAGAATGCTAAAAGAAAAGAAAAAAGAAAGAAGGAGGAAAAACAAACCCTCTTAGGAGCAGATAGGTGTGTTGGGCATATTATTTTGCCTACACAACCATTTCTCAAAATATTCTTCACTCATTCTTTTTTTTTAAGATTTTTATTTATATTCAAGTTAGTTAACATATATTGTATTATTAGTTTCAGGGGTAGAATTTAGTGATTCATCACTCAGTCTTATCACTAACTCCAGAGATGAGCAGCTGAACAGGCTAATCAGAGAGCCTGGCATAGGGATGGACATCTGAACTAGGCCAAGGCAATCAATCACTCCCCAGGTCTTTTGCTGAAATTATCTGAAAAGAGATGCCCTCTTTTCTCTGTGATCATGGTCTGAGAAGATAATTCAATTCCAGAGCTGCTATGAGCCCTCTTAGCCTCCTCAAGAAGAGAGAAGCAACAGAAAAGAAATGAGAGACAGGCCTCCAAGCATCATTTGAGCACTCGGTCCAGCCCCAAGGGGCCAGGTGCACCCCTTGAACTGCCCAGTTGCTGGACACAACAACTTTCATTTTTGATGAAAGTTATTTTAGTTAACTTTGAACGGTAGAAGGGAATGCTTGCAAAGGGGACATTACTGAGCCATAGAATAGGTCTAGGAGTGAATTCTTTGAATAAAAAAGGAAAACTTCTTAGGACTCAGAATAACTCATTCTTCTAGTTGTCAGAATTCTGGGGCTATATATTTGCTACCTGGTTTGACATATGCCAGGTATCGAAGCCTTCTTGGTTTCTGGTATTAATAAGTGCCATATTTTGAGCACCCATTATGTACCAGGCATTGTATTAGGCACTATGTTTACATTATCTCTAACTTCACCATGACCTCCAAGGCTCATATTACCTTTGTTTTATAAATGGGGTAACTGAAGTGAAGCAGGGTGAAAAAATCTACCCAAAGTCTCCCTCCTGGCTAGGGACTGGCAATGCTAGCATGTGGACACAACAGTGACTGGTCCTACTCTACATGAGTTTCCATCATGGCACATTGCCACTTGTTGGCCAGGATCCCCAGGTTATCTTCCTCTCCAAAGGCCTATAGGATCTTCACCTCCTCCTAATCAGTGTGCCTGGTCAAGGAGTGATTGATGTCAGGGTCATGGGCTGCTGATCCCCAGTCAAGCTTTGTTCAGAACTCCACCAACTTCTTCAGTTTCCCTGATATTGACCACTACCCTGTACCAAAATCTATGTGCCAAATATTTCTTAGAAACCCCTGTGTGGTCCATTTAAGTTTCTAGAACTGTTCTGATCAGCCATCACCTAAGAAGTAAGCTTCCCTAAGCACTTGTTAATAATGGTCTTTATTTTGATCTGTCCTCCTCAGTCCATTTAGCCCTCCCAATTCTATTCTGCTTCCCTCCTTGATACTGACTTGAATAGGTCATTTGCCAATTCCTGTGATTCTTTCTCCTTTTTTGAAGTGGGGCTTGTTCCACTCCCCCAGCACTGACTGTAGCTCCTCTTAAGCCATCCTGGGGGAACACCCTTCTCTCATTGATTCAGACCCATGGCCTTTCTACTCCAGCCCAGCCCCACAGATGGTCATTATCCTGGGCTTGCTCTTGCAGGATCCATAAGCAGCAGCCAGGCAACTGAATCTGAATTCCCATAGGAAAATGGCATGAAGAGATTGGCAGGTGTGTTAGTCTAGGTCCTCTGAGAAGCAGACAATAAGACAGGATTAAACATGCTGGGATTTTATTGGAGAAATGCCATGTAAGAGAACAGAGAGAGAGCCAGGCAACACTGAGAGGAGAGTCTAAATGAAGGAGAGAGGCAGACAAGGTTAGGTGGAAGTATCATAGACTGTCCACCATCAAGTCAAAAGAGGATTCAGCAAAGGCATCAGCAACTCCTTGAGATAAAGTTGCCTCTCAGAGAAGTGCCTCAATCTCAATATCGCCACCATGCTCAGCCTTCAGCAAGAGTTAGCCATGGGAGGCACAGCCTGGGCATGAACAAGACAGTGGATTTCAAAGCCCACCAGGTGGGTTCTCACTGAACTCTGCTGTCAGTGGTTGAAGGTCTGGAGGCATATTCTCACGGCCCCCAAAGCAGGAAACTCTGAACCTGATGGAAAAATTGTCATGGTGGAGTCTATTCATTTATGTAAATGGAGTGCCTACCTGTATATATGTAAATATGTATATCCAAGACCAACATGTATGGAGTGTCTATATGCCAGGTGCTGTGCTAAGTGTAAAAATCAAGGCCAATTTTCTAAACTAGGCTACACAAAATATTTTTTTTTGAGCTGGGTGGTCATGGAAATTCTCATCAGCCTCCTGAAAAAAATGTGAGTTACTCCAAAGCCACTAGGATTTGCCTCTGATTCTTTAGACTCTGTGAAAGCCAGTCCTGTTCGGGAGTCCAGAATGTGGGAAACTTCGTTGTATCTGTACCACAGAGTAATACAGAAAGGCAGCTTGCATTGTGATACAGTGGTTTTCCAACTTTTCCAGGTGGCTCAGGAGTTCCCTAGAAAGTGACTCATCAGCACCCCTGGGAGTCAAGAAGAAGCCTCTTTGGTGGGATTCCAGACTATCAATATCACATCAACCAGAACAGCTGTCCACTTAGTATTTCATGCCCTGGAATCATGAGTCAGATCCATTTATTTAAAAGAGCATGGCACTTACAGAATTTTAAAGTCAATTTGCAATGGAATTAGATTCTCATTCATTTCCCCTTCCCCATATCCTAACACAGTGCATCACATATAGAGAGACTTAGCAAATGTTTTGTAATAAATTAGTGTATGAACACATGAGTGAATGAATGGAGTTAGCCCATGTAAATTCATTCTCAGAATGGCTCTTTTAAATAGATATTATTGTCCCCATTTTACTGATCACAAATTGATGTTCTCAGAGAGTACATTGACTGGTCATGGTTAAGAGATTGCTCAGTGGGAGCACTGAAATTCAAATCCAGATCATTTGAGCCCAAACCTACAGACCTTTGTACTGCATCCCTCTGCAGGAACTGTGTTCTAGGGCCTTCTTTAAAATCCCCCTTCTACCTCTGAAGTTTCTATCTATAGAGTCCAAGCCTCTAACGTTTCCAGTTTATCACTGTTTCTCTCTATGGGCTATTGGCAACAACTACTCTTTATTCCCAGTTGTCCATGAGCTTAAAAAATAGTACGTACTCTGCTTATTTCTACATCCCTCAGAAGGCTTTCAAATGCTCAGAGCTGTCACGGAGCAGATGAATTGCAGTCCTGGGACAAGAACTTCAGCTCATTGGTTCTCTTGAGAATGTGCACCATCCCCAGAATAGAATTATTAAATTGTGGGCTGCTGATGATGATGTAAGAGACTGCTTAGTGAGTAGGTGGGTTTGTTTTTTAGTTTGTTTGTTTGCTATGGTTCTTCCAGGAAATAGATCTTCTTAGTACTTGAAATTTTGGATTGTGTCTTTGATGTGAAATTTACATGGAAGGAAAACTTTAAACAACTGGACTAACTTGGAACATTGAAAATAACAGAAAATAGCTACTCTCCTTGGGGGCCAGATGCTGTGCCAGCTCTCCATGAAAATTATTTCATTTAATCATCCAACAGCCCTAACACTAGTTACAATTAATATCATGGCTTTATAGATAAGGAAACTGGGTCTCAGATGGTAAGTTGGCAAAAGAAATACAGCTGGTAAGTTAGGAAATTGACCTGCAAATCTTAATGGAACACAATTAAAACACAAATGCAAGTATTAAGGGCAGGGTTCTGTTTTAATTCTGGTTATATTTTATAAATAATAAGAAATAGGGAAGTTGTATTTTTTAATTTTTCTTGGATTATTAGATTCTGACTCTTAATAGCAATAAGGATATTAGTCAATATGTTATATCATTGGATTACAGGACAGTTTTTAAAGGTTAATCTTGGAAACCTTATTAGAGTCCCTGACTTGCCAGTTTCTGAAAGCCTTTTCTCTATTAAATCCATCTCACTTGCTGACATGATAAATGATTATACTTTCATGAGCCTGAATTCCTGCACTTGTTTCAGTTCTACTAAATCCACATGATTCTTTGACATCTTTGTAAATATTCTTTGAAAATATCTGTTCATGGACTATAATAACAAAAACGTCACTCTTAAGATACACTGATGGCAGAATATCTCATCTGCAGAGTTCAATTCCTCATTAATGTCTTTTCCAAAACCAGTTATTACTAATGCTTCCTTGAGTTACTCCTAAAAGAGCTCACTATATTCTGCCTGGTGTGTTAATATATATTTACTTTAGTGTGGCCCTCCATTAGGACTTTAAAAAATTATTTAGGTAAATAGATAATTTTATTTATTTAAGCTCCATGTAGAGAAAAAAGCAAGACATCCCATT
The DNA here is from genome assembly GCF_011800145.1 of Mirounga leonina. Classification (NCBI taxonomy): domain Eukaryota; kingdom Metazoa; phylum Chordata; class Mammalia; order Carnivora; family Phocidae; genus Mirounga; species Mirounga leonina. The sequence continues at coordinate 70,200,525 of NW_023270323.1, read as the reverse complement.
AGGGAGTCCTTCAATCCAAGGTACAAGAGGGACTCCTATGGAACATAACTCCCATTAAAGATGAACATGTATTTTTGGAATTTACAAAGTACCCAAAAACAACATCTGTTAAAGAGCCAGTAGACTCAGAAATAGGATAATTCTCATCTAAACAACTCATAATAATGGAGTAATATGAAAGGGATTTTAAAATAAGGAAAGCATGTTTAAAGAAATAAGGGAATAAGATAAAGCAGGACTTTTTAAATAAAATACCACGTAGATTTTAAAATGAACCAAAAAAAAAAAAAAGTCTAGAACTGAAGCATTACATTAGATAAAATAAAAATGCGTAAATAGTGGACTAGACACAGTCAAAGAGAGAATAAGAAACCTGCAAAATAGATCTGAGGAAATCAACCAGAAAGTAGCATGAAGAGATAAGGAGATGGAAAATATGAAAGTGAAATTAAGGCTTATGAAATAGAGAAGCACAGGACTGAACAAATATCTAAGAGTTCCAGCAATCTAGAAGGGAGAGAACAAAGAGAAATACTGAAAGAAAATTAGAATATTTTGCAACCACAACAACAACAAAAAGAATTGAGTTCTCCAGCCCAAAAAAAAAAAAAAGCATACTCTTGAGCAGCATAAATGCAAATAGACTCACTAATCACACAATCAATATTTAAATGATATAACATCAAGGAAAACTGGGAAATCTTAGATTTGTGAGACAGAATGGTCAAGTGACCTTCAAACACATCTCTTCAGAAACAACAGATAACAAAATATTCAAATCATCATGCTGAAGTGCTGAAAGGGAAGAAAAACTCCCCTAATCTAGCCTTTATTCAAGAATAGGAGTAATATTAATACATTCTCAAATTAAGATGTTCACTGAAAAACTCATAAAAGGATATAATTCAGTGCATCAGTTATGAATGCTTTCTACTACAGTTTTAGAAAACTTAACTAACTGTAAATGACACAAACAGGTAATCCTTCTTCTCTAAGAAGTCCAGGATTAAACAGCTATTGATTCACTTATTATTCATTTACTCAATAAATGCTTACTGGGCACCCACTTCATGTCTCCCTATGTGCCTACCATGTGAAGCTTACAATCAATGCTGACCATCCAATTTATAATTGAAACTTACTCCTAACTTTCCGTTCCCATGTCCCTTACCTTGTCTTCCTTTTTCTTTTTTTCATGGCATTGATTTCTTCCTATATTATCATTACGTCTATTGATTAGTGTCTATCTCTGTCTGCTGAATTACAATCTTGGGGACAGGGATCTTTGTCTACTTTGTTTAGTAATGAAACCCAAATTACTAGAGCAGTGCCTGGCCATAGTAAGTGCTGTGTGTGTGGGTGCACATGCACACACACACTATATATATATATATATATATATATGTAGTTAAGCAAATAGCATAAATAAGCTTTTGGGTAGACAGAAAATAAACAAATAATCGAGTAAAATCTGATGTGGTATCAGAAGTAGTCTTTCTGAGATTCTTTTGGTCCTTCCCTTATGCCCATCGGCTCATGGTGACAAAATGGTGTCTTCAGGCTTAGATATCAGGCTTCCATTCAAGGTAGGAAAAAAGAGAGAGTCAGTGTAGATTCTTCAAATTTCAACTATTTCTCAAAGAAGTACAAGGAAGTTAGGAAATCAACTATTTCACTTTTACAGTCTTTTTAATGGAGGTAGCCGTAGAAAATGGGGTTGAGTTTGGAACCTGGGTGAGCCAAGCTATGTCAACCATATTCAATAAGACAGGACTGGGACCTAAGAGGAAAGAAATGATAAAAAATAATAATAAAAATATATCTTTAAAAGAAAAGAAAAACAGAGGTTTTTGTTTTGTTTTGTTTTGTATAGTATCTCAAAGGTCATTGTTTATCACTAATTGACAGTCTGAAGGAGATGATGAATGGAAGGAAGGAGACTGAGGAGGAACAAAACAGAGAGCAGATTGCCATCTATGATATCATGGTCTGTCTCAGATGTCTGGAAAAGTGTTTTTTCCTCAAACCTCTTTTCCCCCCGAACTTGAATTCACTCAGAATAGACCGAGTCCCTTAATTACCAATAGGCAGAGGAATCCTTCCTCTATATAAAATTGTTTCCTTGGTGTTATCAGCATAATAGTCTTAAGACAAGATAAGAAAAAACTAGTGGTTGAGATGGAAGACAGGACACCATTTGGGCAGACAGCTAGAGTTGACACCATACTCCTCTGGGTTGCGGAGAGACCGTGGGATGTGCTCTGACTTCATTTGCAAGTGAAGAGCCTGCAACTGTCTATTGGATTTTACTTTTAATGGCTCTTTGGAAATCTACTTAGAAGAATATATACACTACTGGCCACTCATACACAGGGGGACCCAAGGATAGGACTAGGTAATGTCACAATGAATAAACATGTCATGTAAAATGTTACTTCCTTAACAGCACTTACTAAAACTCAGACTGTAAAAGAAAGGAGATCGAAATGTCTCCTGCCAGGAGGAAAATGATGTTGGATTGATGTTTGGAGGCTTTAATTTGGACCCAGTCCCTGCTCAAACCCCTTCTCTGTCTCCACCTCAAAGTGTTCTCCCTGACTTAGGGCCGTGGCTCTGTGACCTGATTCTGACCACACCAGGGAAGGACATAAAGGGGACTCAGGAGGGAGGGGAGAGAAAAGGCCTGCATCCAACTTAGGATGGATCTATTTGAAGGCAAGTCACCTCAAGGCTAAATGCATGGACCAGAGAAACTCATATCAAAGGCAGACTGTGAGAAGGTGGAGCCAGGACCTATTTGGATGGCCTGTGGGGCATCAGCCTTATGGCCAGAGCCACACCCACCTGGCACTAGCAGTTTCTGTTGCCATCCCTTTGAAAGAGTGGGTGTGAATAATTTCCCGATCAGCCCTATTTTTCTTACCAAGTCATTAAATGAGGAGAGGCCCTGTGGCCTCAGACACTGGATTCTCTTTGAGTAAGAGAAGGTCATCCTCCAGTGGGAATTCCAGATGCCCTGCCATTCCATGAAGAGTCTGCTCTTTCTCAAAGGTGTTTTTGGCATCTGGGTCTGTCTGCTCTGCCATGCTTTCTTTTCAGGCAGAGTTTGCTGCTGTTTTCCTATCAAATCCAAGGAACAGTCATTCCTTTCCAGGAACACCCCCTTCAAAGCAGGGAGAGGAGACATTTATAACACTGGTGAAAGGGGCAAGACACTGGAATAAGCTAGACCTGATTTGAAGCCTAATTTCTGAGTTTCTTCATCCTTGAGGAAGATGCCTGCCCACCCTGCAGTGCTACTATGAGGACTACAAATAATGTATGGAGCGTTCTCAGCATGGTGCCTGTAAGGACAGGGTGTTTAGTAAATGACTCCTGTGTATTCTGATGCTGGTTTTACTGGGCTGTACTCTTTTCTGTTACCTCAGCAGCTTTGTGCACACGTGTTCATGCGCGCGCACACACACACACACACATAAACACCTGAATGTTCAGGTCCCGTTGGGTAGACAAGTTAGGGAAGTACTGTGTGTATATCAGCTATGTTGATCCCGAGTTGCTTCCAGGTTTTATGCTACAGAAAATGGAGTATGGATGAAAATGTAGTTCTAAACCATACTAAACGTGGCCAGGCCCTGTGTAAAATGTTCATTTGTTTCATCATAGGGCAGAGAATAACAGACTAGGGGTCTGGCTTTATGGACTTGCTTCCACCAACACCATGTATGATCTTTATGTCAAGAACATACAGTGCAGTGGGCATCAACCAAAGACTCTGCATGTCTCACCTCACCTAAGGGGAAAGGAGTGTGAACACACAGGGCCTTTCCCCACCTCTCTGGCCCTCTCCTCTGGGGAAAAAGAAAAAGTCCCTAAAGTGTGGTATTGAGAGAAATAGCCACAGCTCTATGCCCCACCTCCATTAATGGGCACACTACTTCCTAATGCTGCATTTGGGGAGCTTACAAGGGAGCACTTTGCCTCTTTCGGAGAGGTAAGTGGTTCAGAGACTCCACCTGGGACAAGGACAGAGGTCAGTGAGCCCATGTGGTCACAGTCACATCATATTTCTTCAATTCAGCCTTAAGGTAGTAAGACCGATGTTTTGATCACCAACTGTGTGATCCTTGCAGCTGTCTTTCAAGGGGTTCCAGACACTGGAGATCACAGGGGGTGTTATTTAATGGGCCTCCTAAACCCCATCTTAATACATGAAAGATCTGAAGCTCAGTGAAGTTAAGTAACTTGCCCAGGACTGTCAAGACAGCAGGTGGCAAAGGTGAAGTTGAACCCAGTCCCTTTGACTTCAAAGCCTCTGCTCTATCTTCCATGCTACACCATCACCCCAGAAAGCAAATGTCCATTCTTGAGTTAACTTCAACCACCAATTTTCTTTTCACAGCACAGGTTGGGCAACTTTCCCCTCTTACTCTCAGTTTTCACATCAGCAAAATCAAGAGCTTAAACAAAACACCAAGAAAGTTCCTCCAGATCAAAGATTTTTCTTCAGTTCATATCAATCCTCCCTCCATATCTTCAGTGCTACAACTCCACAGGTTTTAAACTTCTGAAAACAGGGGTGCCCCGGTGGTTCAGTCAGTTAAGTGTCTGCCTTTGGCTCAGGTCATGATCCCAGGGTCCTGGGATGGAGACCCACGGTGACCCACATCGGGCTCCCTGCTCAGCAGGGAGTCTGCTTCTCCCTCTGCCCCTCCCCCTCTCCATGTGCTCGCCCTCTCTCTCTCAAATAAATAAATAAATAAAATCTTAAAAAAAAAATACTCTGAAAACAGAAGAAATTAGGTTTTATAAATTAATTATAGTGAAATGTATAAATTTATAAATGTATAGATTATTTTTAAAAATGAAAATAAAAGCAGAGCTGGTCTGGTTAAGGTGACAGGTGAGAACGTGTAGTCAAATGCTACATCTCATCAGATTTTGAGACATCTCAGCACAAATCTGGAGCACCCTGAAACTGAGCCAGAAATTCACTCACATTTAATAGGAATAACATGAGCTTTGGGGCCAGAAGACCTGGGTTTGAGTCTCAGCTAGTCCATTTATGAGCTGTGCATTTTGGACAAGTCATCTAACCTTCCTGAGCCTTGGATTGTTAGCTGTAAATTAGGAGTCTTACTATCTTCATGGTGGCTATGACGCAAATTGTTTTGGGAAATGTCAAACTGCACACGTTAGTCATTAGTATCAATAAGGTGGTATATTATTTTTATCATTGATAGACCGTAGTTTTCTATGAAAATTACCAGGGAATGCCATCTTAGACATGGTATCCTAGAGACTCAAACAAGCTTTGTGGAACATCAACAACTCGGGCGAATTAGGGTTAAAGGCAAGTGGGAGCAAAGAGGCTGATCCCTAGAGTGATGCTGACACAGCCTCTCCCTGGGGTTGAGCTGTCAGCAGGGCAGGAGTAGACCTGCAACCTCTCTCAGTGTCTCACTAAAGCTCTCCTTGCAATTGTTTAACACATGTGTTTTCAATGTCATGCAACTTTGTGCTGTGATTTGAAAATTTTGCGTGTGGCAAAGAGCTGAATTTAAAGATGGAATGTTGGGATATTAGTCACTCCTTTTCCTTCTACTGACTTTAGTAGATTGGACATAGTTTTCCTATTGAACTTCTCAGTGCCCTTTAGGAAGTGCACCTCCTGTATGACACTTACCTTCTCAAAGAGGGCCAATCACGTTCCCCTTCCCTTTGTCTATCGCAACTTGTATTCTCGTATCTACAGTGGATTCTCATTTTCCCAGGAGCTATTTTCTATAAAGTCACCACAAACACGAATCTGGCAAGTACCAAACCATCACTTTTAGGGCCAATTAAGAGTTAGGTTCCTGCAAACCTCTGGTCACCATATTTTGGTCAACTGATCAATACATAACCTTGTTTCATGTGTGTTTCTATTTAAAGATATCTTCTCTAATGTATTTTGTTGGTTCATTAACATTGAATTCATGGCCAATATCACAGTAACTCATACTTGAACAAAGCCTGCCTAAAGTGTATTTTTCCAAAAGGCACAACACATTCCAAGTGTTCTTGTACTTGGGAATACTACACTGCACTTCAGCATTGAGGGCCATTTTAAGTAGCAAAATCACCACAAAAGGAACAAAAATGCAAAAACCATGGCACTAAACAGACCGTGGAACTAACACTTGTTTGTAGTATGAGAACTGAAACAAGAAGGCAAAACAACATCTTGTCCAAACTTAGCTGGCAATGTGTGTCAGGCAACGCAACATTTTCCCTGCTCTCTGCAAATCTGCAAATGACTTGGGAAATGACATGATCTGAGGACTACAAATAAATTTTAGCAAGTAGATGCATTTGCAAACAGAATCCACAAATAATGAGGATTCCATGTAGCTCTCTACTGTATAGCTGTTAGGAATTAAATAACCCAAACTAAGTAAAATGTATAAAACTTCAAATAGGACTATTTTGCAGAACTTTTTATACATCTGTACTTCTAGCCCCAAACTTATTTCTAAGTGCTAAACACGTTTCCATGTGCTTAGCACAAAGGCAATTCAAACTTGACAAATCCAAAGCTGGATTTACCTGCTTTCTCCCTATAACTTGTGTTTTCTCCTTTTATTTTGAAATTTGGATCTCTTTTCTCTAGGAAGCCTGTGTTCAGTCATGGAGGTTCTGGATGTTCAGCTTTAAGTGAGATTATCAGAGCATTTTCCTCAACAAGGTGGCTCCCCTGCCTAAAAGGATTTGTGACTTCCTGTCAAAGGAATGAAATTTCTCCTGTAGAATAGTTCATATTTCCTGAATGCTTACTCAGAGGGAAGTCCTCTTCTAAGCACTTTACTTCTATTAGCTTACTTGATCTTGACAAGGACCCCATGAGAGAGGTACAACTATTATTTCCATTCTACAGATGAAAAAGTTGAGGCATGGAAAGCCTAAGTACTTTGCCCAAAGTCTTACAGCAAGTAAGGAGTAGAGCCAGGGTTTGAACCCTAGTAGCCTGACTACAAAGAATGAACTATTAACCACTCTATTACACCACCTCAATTTTGTTAAATGTAAGCAATTTTGACAGTCATCTGCTTCAGTGTCTTCAAGAATGCTATATGGCCTGCAAATCATAATCATAATCATAATAATGTTCATGATAATAGCCCCTGGACAGAAATTTAGGACTTTTCCTGATCTTGTGATAAATTTTCTTTCCTGATTTAGCTTCCTTTGCTCCCCTCATGAATGTTGCCCTCCTAATGCCAATTTTCTTCACTGCATTTCTACACTCCTGCCTCTGTGCTTTTATACATACAGTCCCCTCCACCTAGAATGCTTACCCTTCAAATGTGGAGGATCTAGTCCTGCCCATCTATGTGGACAACACATCATAACATTGTTAGCAGAAGAGCCCAACACAACAGTCAGAGGACATGTTTATTTAGTGGCAAAAGTCATAAAAAGCTTTCTGCATGGGGATAAATTCTCAAAGAAGAAGCCATCACAGCATATTCCTACTTGGGAGAACAGCATCCCATGCCCTGATAGGAATGTTCATGCTGTACATGGCACAGGGTTCTGTCATTCTCACTGGGTGCTGGTTGGAGGGCAAGACTCACTACCCTCCCATCCTTCCTGTTACTGGACCCCGGGAAGTATGCCTGCCTGTTAAGAAATGAAAATGTGCAAAGTAGGGTGTCTGGGTGGCTCAGTTGGTTAAGTGACTGCCTTCAGCTCAGGTCATGATCCTGGAGTCCCGGGATCGAGTCCTGCATTAGGCTCCCTGCTCAGCAGGGAGTCTGCTTCTCCCTATGACCCTCCCCCCTCTCGTGTGCTCTCTCTCTCTCATTCTCTCTCTCTCAAATAAATAAATAAAATCTTTAGAAAAAAAAAAAAAGAAAATGTGCAAAGTAACCCCAGTGTATCCCTTAGTGTTTTCTGCAAAACTGGTTAGTTAGGGACCAAGTCTTGCCTATTCTTGGGTATTTGAACAATAGAAGGACTCAGGCATCCCTGAACCCTGCTTTCTCTGTTTTCACTGTCCTTTTATGTGGGTAGTGCTTGCTCTGAGTTTGAATTTGTTTGAAAACCTCTTGACCCCATATCTAGTTCCCCACAACATATTTTAAAGACAATCTTAAATGCACTTGATCTTCCAACAGGACTTTCTTTCCCAAAGACTCTAAGTCATAAATTTGGAGTCAGATGAGGGTTTTCCTTCATATGAACTCCAAAATAATGCTCCTTATAATATACCCATATTCCATATGTGGGGAGAGCAGCCATTTCCTGTGTGCTTCACAAGGCACTGCACTAAGAAATATTTCAAGTACACAATCTCATGTAAACCTCATATCAATCTAAGAGTACGAAAATTATATCTTCTTTTCACAAACAAGAAAGCAGAGGCTTGAGGAAGGCAAAAACACATTCAAGTCCACATAGGTAGCAAATGGCAAAGCCAGAAATTTTACCTATCACATTAAACAACAATATTTAAGTAACTTTTAGGTCCTAGGTACAGTTCTAGAATACTGAGAATACAATGAGGGCATAGTCAGGCAACCTCTCTGCTTTCATGGAAGAGAGAAATATTAGTCAAATAACCACAAAATCCAATACATAGTTGTAAACTGTGTATAGCATTTGAGCCTCACCTCATCTGAGAGGTCAAAGGCTCTTTCTTCAGGGTGAGTTTCTTCTACAGCAATCTGAACAATGATTTGGGGCTGACTGGGGGAAGAACAGCGTGGTGATAGTGGCAATGGAAGTGTACTGTTTTGAGAAATATTTAGGAGACAAAATCTTGGAATTTGCTGAATGAATATCAGACTGCCAAGGATGACCCTAGATTTCTAGTAATCTGGAAAGACTCTGCTGCCATTCATTGAGAGCAAGACAGTGGAAGGAGCTTAGGTCAGAAGGTAGTAGAGAAATGATGAGTTTGACTTTGGACATGATGAGCATAAGATGCCTTTGAATCACCCTAGTGGAGAGGTTGAGTGCAGAGTTGGAAAGGGAGCCTTGACTGATATGAATGTGTAAGCCACCAACCTATGGATGACGAAATGGAAGCCATGAAGTTGTGTAAGGAGAGACTTAGGAAATGATCTATGATGGAGTTTAATGAGATCCAATCTGTAAGGGACAGGAAGAAGAGTTTAGCCTGCAAAGAATATTGAAAGCAAATAATGTATTGTATCATTAAAAACAAAAGGAAGAGATTGTTTCAAGAATATAGAATTCTGGGGCGCCTGGGTGGCTCAGTCGTTAAGCATCTGCCTTCAGCTCAGGTCATGATCCCAGGGTCCTGGGATCGAGTCCCACATCGGGCTCCCTGCTCGGCAGGAAGCCTGCTTCTCCCTCTCCCTCTCCCACTCCCCCTGCTTGTGTTCCTGCTCTCGCTATCTCTCTCTCTCTGTCAAATAAATAAATAAAAATTTAAAAAAAAAAAAGAATATAGAATTCTGATGCCAAGTGAGATTATAGTTGAAAAATATCCTTTGGGTTTAGCAGCTTAGAGGCCAATGGTAATTTAGCAAGAGCCCTCTGGTGGGTGATGATGGTCCGAGCCAGATGACATGGTCTGATCAGGAAATTGAAACAGTGGTTCTAAATGACTGGTTTGAGAAGCGTCCCTGGGAAGGAAAGATAGCAACAGGGCTGCAGCTGGAGGGGATGTCTAATAACAGTGGCCATGACCTTCATCACTTCACTATTTCACCTCCCCCCATAAAACAATGAAAGCATTCCATTTTGTATTGGTTGATTTTTCTTCCTCTTGCAGATACTCAATAATAAACTGTGCTCTTCATCATTTTGTGTAACCAAACAATTGAGTTTAAGCCACAGTCTGACACACAGGAGAACCTCAAGAATTATTTGTTGAAGGAGAGACAGAAGGAAAGAAGGAAGGAAGAAAGGAAAAAAGACAAGACAGAGGGAGGGAGGGAAGGGGGAGGGAGGAAAGGGGAAAGATTGAGGAGCTCTGTACACAAATCTCTTTATCATGGAAGGTGAAACGACGAAACAGTCGATTGTCAAAAAGAAACATCAGACAACTAACAGCATAAAATGCCTAATTCACACTGTATTCATAATAGTTTCCTCTCTCTACTGAGGAAAAAAAAATCTTTTGGGGAAAAAATACCCCCAAACTAATATTTTCATGAATAATTTTTTTATGATTATACCATATAAAGTAAATTTCACAGAACTAATTTGGGGTTGACCAGGATTTTAAAAATTACTTAAGGCAGTCAGAAAGAATTTCACATCAAAGCCAAGGTCTTGAAAAGGTGTTAAGGCAATTTATGTCTATCACTGAAACATACCACTGTCATAAGGGTCCTGAAGGGCTTGGTTTCTGAACGTAATGACAATTCTCTGCTCCTTCGGGTTTTCTCCTGACACTTGTGCCCTGATCCCATTTGAGTACCAGATCATCATCTGTGTGTCGGGAAGGTTGACTCACTCTGCAAAATGTTACTAGCGTGAGCTTGCCTGGTTTTGAACTTGCACCCTTCATTTCATTGTTTCCAGAAATATGAGTCTTTGCACACAAACAATAGCACACCGCAGCCAAGTCTCATTTTTGGCTCTGTCCTTCTGAACCCAAACATCATACCTTTGTTTATGCAGAGCTTTTAAAATATCCTCATGTTACTGTGCTGACTTAGCTAAAAACATAAATTATATTCCTTGTGTTTCAACAACACTTAAATTAGGAAAACGTTGTCCAGTGGACAAAACTGTATTCGCTGTTTGGCCAGATGATTTGGAGGAGATTAAAGTCATTTTAGGATGTTTCAGTGCCTAACTTCCAGAGAAGAGAAATTTGTCAGACTTACTGTCCCAGCAACTCCTTAAGAACTGCTGCGTTCAAGACAAATTCCCTTCAGGAGATTGATTCGCTAAGATGTCAATATATAGCTTGTCATTTATTGATTGCCTGAGAAAAATACAACACAAATTACCTATCCAAATGTTTTTGCTTTAAGGCAGTATGCAGTAAAGAGACACTTCGTTTAGTGAGGGGATTAAGGAGGAACCAACCAGCCCACTTTAATAAGAGCTTGTGAATTTCATGTTCTGCCTCTGACTGCTTCTCACAGTGATTCACAAACTATTGTCAATACTCCTGGTCCTTCACCTCTCACGTCACGTCTGAGTTTCAGATTTTAAACCCCCTCAAATGTGGCAATGGAAACTGATTCTTCAGTCTTGACTTTCCTTTTTCCCACCAAATCAGCAACTTAGAGTAGATTCTTAACTCAGTGGATCTCTGGCCACTCCAGGAACTTCCACCACGCCCCCTACATCCTGGATCCACATCTGTCCAAACTGGAGTGAATGACCTTCCCACCAGCCTTTCTGAAAACCCCATTTCATGGAAATCATGCCTATGGATGCTGTGATGACTAAGAAAGGTACAGAGAGAAAGGTGTCTGGCCAATTGCTCAGCACCTAGTAAGTGTTTTGAGGAATGTCTCTTTCAATCGCAAGTGACAGACATCTAATTCAAACCATGTTAATAAAAGGTGGAACTGATTTTGTATGGTTCTCATAACCAAGCCAGTCTGGGCTGATGAAGTCAGTACTCAAGAGAAGAGGCCAAGGTTGTGCCTTCAGTTCTTTGTGACTCTTCTTGGCTTAATTTCAACAACATTCTCTTCACATGGTTAATATGATGGCCACACACAGCCTTGGACTCACAGCCTCCCAGATTACTAATGTTAGTGGAAGGAGGACTTCTCTTTCTTAATGCCCGTATACAAATCACAATAAAGACCCCAATTGGCCCTGATTGGCTTATATGTCCATATATATAAAATCATCTCAGGGCGCCTGGGTGGCTCAGTTGGTTAAGAGACTGCCTTCGGCTCAGGTCATGATCCTGGAGTCCCGGGATCGAGTCCCGCATCGGGCTCCCTGCTCCGCGGGGAGCCTGCTTCTCCCTCTGCCCTCTTCCCTCTCGTGCTCTCTGTCTCGCATTCTCTCTCTCTCAAATAAATAAATAAAATCTTAAATAAAATAAAATAAAATAAAATAAAATCATCTCTGAACCAATCATTGTAACCAGGGAAACCTAGTACTCTGATTGACCAGCATGAAACAGATTAGCATGGGAATAGAAGGTATCATATCAGATCATGGAGTGGGGAAGAGTGATTTCCAAAAGGAGGATTTACTTTACCTAAAAGGGAGAATGAATGCCCCACAGGCAAAAACCATAGACACACTCCCCCCTCCCTGAATAGGTGAATGAAGCCACTAGTTGAAAATATTTCTCTCCTCCCTCGCTGCTCCCTAAATACTTCAAACTCCATCTGTCAGGGTGAGTTAAAGCAAATGTATGGACCATGAGCCAATACCCACAGACCAAACATAATACCCAATGCAAGATTTGCTGGTAGATTATCTTGCAATTTTCCAAGCAGCTATATACAATTTTTTCAGTGAATTGGATAAATACAAGAGAAGGTTGTGTTTAGCCAGAGAAGTGATAGGGTGGGTTTTTTTTTTCTTTTTTCCAATATTTGAAAAGTCGTGACATGTAATAGTCTTGGCCCACAATGTTATAGAAATGCACGTAACAGTTCCCTTCCTCTCATAAGCAATTTCCTTCCTGACAGGCTCAAGTGGATGAGTGATTGCATCTGTGCTGTCTTCTTGAGGATCTGAGTGAAAAGTGTCTTGGAAACAATACTGCTATCTTAGAATGTTGTCTGCTCTGATCAGTTATAAAGACTTAAATTCAGTCTCTGATACAAGCCTTCACCGAAAAATGCAAGGCTCCTTAATCTACAATTCATACCATGGATCAAAGTATAACTAGCTGAGTGGACAGAGGAATTATCCAATGTATTACAAGTAACTCTCAAGAAGTTACATAGGCAATTGGGAAAGCAATGTGACTGAGTCCCAAAATGGGTGGCTGGGTTTTCCCTGGTGGAGAATGACTGACAATGTTAATGGAAAAAGGCGTCCATGGGGATGATGAGTGGTAGTCCAGAGAACTCAGTTAACATTCAACTTTTCACAGCTGGTGTGTGATGAAAATGAAGACTGACCCATACCTTCTGTGGCCACTGGAGCATGTCACCCAGGAACGCACACATAGGCATGCTGCGTAGGAAGGGAACAGCACACCAATAGGAGTGATGACACATCTCATTCCTTGAGATGCGTGTGCCATAGGGGCCCCAAGACCATTCCCAAAATGAAAAGTCAGATGGAACACTGGAGAGGGGAGTGTGGGTCTCATGTTGTTCATAACTTTGTCATTGATGAGAAGTCACAGATTAATTTTCTCATGATGCATTTGTGCCCCAGCAGCTCATTGGCATTAGCCTAACTCTACTGAGATGGAAAAACGGGGCTCAGGAAACCAGCCCAGGCTGTCAGCTATAATTGATGGCTTAAAAAGGATTCTGTATTACCCAGGTGACTGTTGTAATTGAATAAAAGTGAGAGGCAGAGATGGTGTCATTTGGGGCCTTGAATTTCCTTCAGCAAGTGAACCCCAAACAACAGATTGAGCTAGGCAGGATTAAAGATCTCAAGATAATTTAAACACATAAAATAACATAACGCTAATGATTCAGTGCCTAGAAAAAGTCCCTAAACCTGGTAGGTAGTTTGTGAATGTTTGTCATTTAAATGAGGGAATATCAACCTTTTTTCTTTTATATCATACAGTGTCCCAGAATCACAACATATTTTTGAGTTTAAACAAATTGGGCTTTGACAACATTCGTATGGAGTGTCAAAAAGGGTCTATGAAATCCTTTTCTCTTGATAGTTGAGGAATCTGAGATATGAAGAAGTTAAATGATTTGAAGATAACATTTCATAAATTCTGGATGAGGTAAAGAGAAAACATATCTTGAACTTCTTGCTTCCCCTCCAGAGAATAATCCCATTCTCTCACTGTTTCTGTCAGCTTGCTGTCTGAAGTCACTGTGGTATAACAATGCTAGTAAGAACCTTGATTTTTCAACAGTGATCAGGAGCAGATCTGTCTCTTGGCCCATTTAGAGATGGTGCCAAGAGGAGCTTCCTTTCTCTTCTCTCAAAGATGCTAAATGCCCTCCTATGTGTTCACTGGCGATTGTTGCATCTCTGATGAAAGTCCTACTGAATTGGTAACTTAGAGTGGATTCCTGGCTCAGCCAGATACTCTGGAGAAATGCCTGAGCCCACCAGCCTAGTCCAGGAACATTCATGTCCCCCTCCTGTCCCAACCTGGAGAATAGGGTCAAACAGAGATGACTCAAGGGAAAGAGTCAAGAGCTCCCGGATGATCAGCCATAGGTGTGACCTCAGCCCCCACCTCCCCAAGCCCACCTTCTGCAGGTGAGCAAAAGGAGTCTGCAGAGGGGCGAAAGTGAAGCAACCTTGCACTCCAGCTGAAATCACGTCCAGAACATGCAAACTCACCAGGGACCCTAAGTGTCTCTGGATTCACAGAGAGTCCTTCTAGGGAGAGGGTGGACCTTCCATCATGGAGCTGCTTTCCTTGGGCTGCATGCTTTGTGAGATCAAACAAGCCACTCTCCCTCATCTGTATGTGAGATGGACTGGACATCCAGATTAACTGAATGGAAGCAATGTGTTTAGTTCTTGAAAGAAAACACTCAGAAAAACAGAAAAGAAAAGGAGTCAGGAGGCGAGGGGGTCTTTTTCATTGTTATAGCAACACTAAACTAATTGCCTGTTGAGTAATTTCCTTTATTATGGCTAGTGCAATAATTGAATAGTTGGTCTCATGTTAAATAATCATTACACCTTGGAAATCTAAAAAACTAGACAAAATTGACATTTTCAAAATCCCTTGGTTCAAATACATAATAGCTGCATGAGCTTGAGCAAATGAATTCAGAGTCTGGATTTCTTTATCTGAAATGAGAGCTTTCAGATTTCCTAGGATTATTTGAGGATTAAATGAAATCAGGTATGTATCAGGCCTAACACAGTGCTTTATAAAGTTTTCAAGAGAAGCTGATTGCATTTCTCTTCCATGTGCAACCAAATTCTTTTTCCTCTGACCCGGCCTTGGGAGAGATGTGCTCCCAACAACACTCCCCAACTGTTCTGTGATGAAACCAAGTCAGTCTTTCTCTGAGCCCTACTTTCTTTTTTTTTTTTTAAAGATTTTATTTATTTATTTGAGAGAGAGAATGAGAGAGAGCGAGCATGAGAGGGAGGAGGGTCAGAGGGAGAAGTAGACCCCCCGCCGAGCAGGGAGCCCGATGCGGGACTCGATCCCAGGACTCCAGGATCATGACCTGAGCCGAAGGCAGTCGCTTAACCAACTGAGCCACCCAGGCGCCCTGAGCCCTACTTTCTTTCTTCATTATGAGAGGATGGTACTGGGCCATCTCTGAGATTCCTGTGGGCTGTGCCGTGTTTTAATTTTCCCCAGAAAAGATGCATCCCATGGCAAGGCCCCCAGAAGCTTCTCTTCTTTCCTGGTTCTATTCCTGTCCCTCCATGTGTGAGGTATGGCCATAGTTTTCTAATGCCTGTGGCCAAGATGCCTCCTCTTTTATCTAAAAGCCATAAGAAAAAGCCAGGCAACACTTCTTCACTGTATGCTCCCACAGGAACTCCAGCTGAAGCTGAGAAAAGGGTCCTGGACTTCAGCTTCCACATCAGTGAATCTTTAGTCCAAGGGCACTAGGGAATAAGGGGGAAGCTATATTGTTATCAAACCAAGTGTAGTAAGCTACCCACCCATTATTTCATATACATTTCATAACAAGAATTTACTTTCTATAAAGTATTTGGGACCATAGACCAGAACTGCAACCTTTCTGCTGTGCAACTTTGAGCAAGCTACCTAGCCTATCTGTGCCTCCGTGTCTGCATCTATAAAATAGGCACTGTAAGAAAACTTGCCTCATAGAGTTGTTGTCAAGATTAAAAACATAGATGTGGGGGCACCTGGGTTGTTCAGTCGGTTAAGCGTCTGACTCTTGATTTCGGCTCAGCTCATGATCTCGGGGTTATGAGATCAAGCCCTGCTTCAGGATCCACACTCAGTGCCCCCTCTTAAGATTCTCTCTCTCGGGGGCGCCTGGGTGGCTCAGTCGTTAAGCGTCTGCCTTCAGCTCAGGTCATAATCCCAACGTCCTGGGATCGAGCCCCACATCAGGCTCCCCGCTCGGCGGGAAGCCTGCTTCTCCCTCTCCCACACCCCCTGCTTGTGTTCCCTCTCTCGCTGTGTCTCTCTCTGTCAAATAAATAAATAAAATCTTAAAAAAAAAAAAAGATTCTCTCTCTCCATCTCCCTCTGCCCCTCCCCCACTCATGCTCACTCTCTCTCCTTCTAATAATAATACAATAAAATACTTCAAAAACATTATAGATGTAAAGTATTTCAACAACGCCTGGCATATGAACATACGCTCACTGTTGTTTGCTATTCTTTGTGTTTTTATTGTTCTGTGCCAGAGTCTTTGCTATTGACCAGCCATCAGCTATAAAACAGCTACAACTCTTACTCATAAAGAATTTGCAGCCTCACAAGACAGACCTACATGCAGCTAACCTCAGTATGTGGTCAGTCTGCCAGTTCATTCTAGAGTTGTCTCCATGTGCCAAGCATTCTGGGGTGTTCTGGACACACAGATGGACATGCCATGGTCCCTAATTATATGAAGTCAGGGGAGTCACAGGGAGGTCCATGTGGACTTGGCCTGCCTTGATTTGAATCTAAAATACCAGTTGTTAGCTATGTGGGTGATCTTGAGCAAGTTTCTTAATCTCTGCAACCTTCCATTTTCTTATCTGCATTGACTGAGCTTTACATGAGATGCTATGTGTGAAGCCCTGACACAGAACACAGCCCAAGTAGACCCAAGCAGCTCCTGCTGGGTACTTATAGCAAAGTGTGGGAAATGCCACAAGGCAGTAGACCCCAGGTGCCATGGAGGCCTAGAGGAGGGACACCCAACTCAGACAGTGATGAGAAGAGGTGCCAGTGAAGCTTTCTGAAGAAGGGAGTCCTTGGGGTGACTGGTGAAGAACAAGCCAGGGTTGACTTGGTATGGCATTGTAGAACATTCCACATAGAGAAAAAACGAGATCTAGAAAATGTACTGCAGACAGAGTTTACTGCAGCATTTTCTCACCATGAGGGTACCTGCAGGATAAAACAGCTTCCCTGCCAGTTCAGGTCAAAGGAAGTTGAATCTTGAAGTTTAAAAACTTTATCTTGAGTTAATGGCCCATACAGGACCAGTCTAGCTCGAACTGCAGAGCCGAATCACCCAGATTTGTTTATCATACTGGAACTTAATGGGGATGATGGGAGGTCTGTCCCTGAGTGTCATCAGCCCTTGCCACCTGCATTCCATGTGAAGTTTGACATAGAATAAAGACCTAGCTTGGCAAAGCTAGTTTTGAGTGGTTCATAGTCGAGTTAGACCATATCCTGCTGTGCAGCTCTCAGAAGAATGAAGTTGGCATTAGCTAGGACACACAGCATGAGGGAGGTCAGCACATCCTCCACTTAAGAGATTAGCAAAGGTAGAAATTCTGGCAGCCTCCCCAGGCCCAGGAGAACCATAAGGGCAGACTATAATGCTGACAGCAGTTACATTTTGCAGACATCCACTGCAGAGGAAAGGCTGTTATTCAACAACATGCCTAGGACACCTTTGAAAACAGAAAATAACTTTCTTGCAACAAATGACCCCAGAAACAAAATCACCCCACCTTCCAGATTCCTAATCCCTGCAGCTTTAAACTAGAAGTCACATACAGGGAAGATACTTGGGGATGCCAGTGGGTGTACAAGCCTGTGCCCCCCCCTCAGGGGCTGACTGGGCAAACTCAAGAAAATATGGAGAAGAAGGTGAAAATGATGACCAATGTAGGAATGCTCTTCTTCTGCCCTTTTCTCAGCTTTAAGAATGTCTCTGTTGAGATAAAAAGATGTGATTTGCATCCACACAAGAGTTTTGTTGTATTTTGTTTATTTGAGCCCTGTTTGTTTGCTGTTTTTTAATCTGCACCTCCTCTCACTGGTCCCTTGGTAAATCCATCTGCAGGGTATGAAGTAGCCCAGGAAAACCCAAAGGTGGCAGCTGCTTTCCTTGGGAGTAGCTCCATACAAATGAAAACTATCAGTCTCTGTTATACATGAATTTAGAGAGGAAAATGTTAGGATATGCAGTTTTCATCCAAACGTTTGTCTCTATAGTGGCGGATTTTTGCTAGCTCCTCATCCTCCATCTAACTTGCAAATGTTGCAATTATCCCAGACTCAGTCTTGCTCTTTCCCTTCTCTCCCCAGACAAAATCATCCATCTATGTGGCTTTCACAGATCTATGCTTTTCATTTCCATACTAGTCAGCAATAACCATCACTACCCCCAACTCTGAGGCTTAAAACAACAAAGGCTTATTTATCTTTCACACAAAGAATTCCGGGGGTCTGGATGTCTCTCTGTGTTGGCTATCCTTTACGTGATGTTCATCATGTCTCCTCTGTGTCAGAGCTTCCATGGTAGGAGAAAACTGGGTGCTTGAATCTTGCATAGGCAACTAGTTGATTTGCCTGAAAGTAACATGTAGCACTTTCACTCACATTTGACTTGTCCAGTCAAACCATGTGGTCCTCCATCATGACTGCCTTTCCATCCTCACCTCATACCACTCACCCCTCTCTCACTTCTGTCACACCAGACTCTGAAGACCTCCAAAAAGGGCTGCATCTCCCCCTCCTCTGAGGACTTCCCAAAGTGTGGTTGACTATTGCTGAAATTGTCCACCAGTAATTTACACCTCCCTGTCCTCACTCCCTCAAGCCCCTGTCACATTGACTTTGAGCTTGGCCGTGTGATTCGCTGTGGTCACTAGACAATAAAAAATGTGAGATAAGCAGATACTTGCTCAACAAATCTTTCTCTTTCTGCTCTTTGGAATCTTGAGTCTACCATGTGGAGAAGCCCTCACTAGCCAACTGGAGGAAGAGACAGCACTGAAGCAGAGATGAGGCATCTCATTTGAAGACCTCTAGACCAAACATTCTGCCAACCACTAAATATATGAATAGAGCCATTCTAGACACTCCAGACCCAGCCAAGAAGCCAGCTGAGCATAGAGAGATCAGTCAAGCCAGCCCTGGAGCAGAAAACCACCCAGCTGACCCAAAGAATTACGAGAAATAATACATGTTTGCTGTTTATGGCTGGTTTGTTATGCAGCAAATGCTAACTGACACATAAGAACTATCCTGTTGAGAAGGTTCTTTCTTTTTACTGTAATGGCTCCCTTCTTATCTTTCAAGCCTCGGTAAAATGGCAACATTTAGATCCTAATTATAATGACAGATTTATTTACACAAAATCATCAGCATTTATACTTGATTTATAACTTCTGATTGTCTGGGGCCGATGGTTTTTATTAAACTCTTTCTATTGGTCTAGGCAACAATATCTATTATACCCACAGCACGATTTATATCTCCACTACCTTTATGTAGTGAAGCCAATGCCATTCCTATATTTTTACCTAAAACTTCTCATTTTATCCCCCATCTGCTATGTCAACAGATCTTCCCAAGATATTCGATGTAATTTAATAAATGTTTCTAGATATCTACTACATGATCAGTTAGGCACTGAGCACTTACAGATGAGTAAACCACAGTCCCTACACTTGACAGTTTACAGTAATAGAGCAAACAATACATGAATAAAGGAAATGCAGAAAGCAGGATGCTTGTAACAGCAGAAACATGGGGAGGGGCAGAGCTAGCATAGAGATAGGAAAACTGTCTCAGGTGAAGAAAGGGGGAGGCAAAGCAGCATCCATTGAATAATGCTTCTTGGAGTTCATTCTTGGAGTTGCGTTTTAAAAGATAAGAGGTGGACAAAACAGGGGAAAGCATTCCAGGCTGAGAAAAAGACCACGTGTAAATTAAAAAAGTGAAAACCCCAGGGTGTGGGTAACGAAGGTGGGGATAGACTATGGGCAGTTGTGTGTTCCTGGAAGGTAAGGTGCAGGGGGCAGCAGGAGGGAATGAGGCTTGCTGAGCAGGCAGGGGCCAGATAATGGTAGACTTTGCATGCCATCTCAGGGAATCTGGATGTTCTGATGTCTTCTTCCACTTCCCTTTATCACATGGATTATTGCCCTGGAAATGAGTAAGTGAGTCATCTGTATCTCACCCATCTGCACCCAATCTGCACCACCTCTGACACGAAGGGTTTTTATCTGCCTTTAGGATAACAATTTCCTGCTTTCTGAATCTGTTCTTTCTCTTCCTCTTCCACTCAACACCTTCCCTCCCCGTGCCTCCACCAGCAGACCGCCCCCCCCCCACATCACACACAGTCTCTCCTGTCATTATTGGTTTCATCGCTAATTCTCCCCTTTCCCCTTTCCTCTTACATCATCCTATATCACAAATGGAATGACTTGTAGAGGAGAGAACACATTTCGAGCAGAGGCCAAGGTGTGACTGAAGGTGAGAACCACCTGATCTTAGGGGCAGGAGGGAGGACAGAGCAAGAAGTGATCCCAACAAGGATGTATGTGTTGGGCTGGAGTCAAAGTTTCATGGTTGGGGGGTGGGGGGTGGGGCAGCAGGTGTTTGAGGAGAAGTGAGTGAGAAAGGAAGGTTGTGGTCCAACAGTGGTGGGCCAGAGTTACAGGCTGAGATGTCTAGGTTTCCAATCTGAAGGCAGCAGGGAGCTTCTGCAGACTTAACTAGATGATTCTGTGTGATACTGGGTGGAAAGGAGAGGAGTCATACGCTGCCTTGGCATAAATTGCATGACACTGGAATAAACAAAATGTTATCCAGAACAAACATGAGAGGAAGGGACCAGAAAGAATGGAAGAGTAACCATGCAATGTAAGGAAGGGTAGTCACACTCTGGTTATGTGTCAACTATCGTGTTATGTGTCAAATAATATGATAAGCTCTTTACATGTGTTCTCTTGCTTCACTTCATTAGTCCTCCCAATAGCCATGTGAGTTAATGCTCTTGCCTCCTATTTAATAGATCAGAGATTGAGAGATTTAGTGAACTGAGCAAGGTCACATAGCTGGTGAGGGATGGAACTGGGGCTCTAGTCCACAGTTGCTCTACAGCACTTGGGACACTTACAGAAGAATGCTTCCAGGCCCCTTGACAGGAAAGCCTGACACCTAAGAGCTCCACACAGCCCTCATTTAGATGGTCTCTTCCTCTTCCATCTGTTCAAATAAAAATATGTGTTTGGTTAGCCTCCCATCTGTGATTTTATGTCAAAATGTATTTTATTTTCCACATCCCCTTCTTTTGAATTCCAATCTCTATCTCTGTCATTAGTTTTCAATTTTAGACCATAGAGGCCTCCTTTGCCAAGGCCCCCTCTCTCCTTCTGTACTTTGGTTATTATGATTTACATCTGGGGACCCTCCACTCGTGAGGAGAGGACAGATGCCCCTCTTTTTGAAGGAGCCCATTAAAAACCAGTTATCAAGCCAAACGCAGTTACATCCCTCCCATGATGCTCTCTCTCCCTCACACCTGCAACCACTTTCTCATCCTGTCCTCCAGGAATCCCCTGTCCTCCCCTCCATCCACCTTGGGCCAGTCCTGGTACTCACCCTCTTCCTGAACAGTTCTCTTTGCCCTGCTGCCCTGGGTCTCTCAATCATGTTCTGGCCATGAATGTCCAAGCTCTTCACTTTTCCAAGCTCAGCTGTCCCTGCTTCTTCTCACACCTGGATCTGTACAATCTCCTCCCAATTGCCCTGACTTATTGATGCTTCATGTGTTGTTACTCAACGAGGTTGACAGAATAATGGCTCCCCAAAGATCTTTACAACCTAATCTCCAATACCGGTGAATGTGTTATCTTCCAGGGTAAAAGGGACTTTGCAAATGTGATTAAATTAAGGACCTTGAGATAGGAAGATTATCCAGGGTTTTCTGAGTTGCCCAATGTGATCACAGGGAACCTTACAAATGGAAGAAGGAGACAGTAAGAGAGGTAAGAGTGGTACAATGTGGGAAGGACTCCAAATGCTGCTGCTGGTTCTGAAGATGGGGAAAGAGGGCCACAAGCCAAGGAAGGTGGACAGCCTCTAGGAGATGGATTCTCCTCTAGAGGCTCCAGAACGGAATGCAGGCCTGCTGACACCTTGACTTTAGTCCAGTGAGACCTGTGTTGGACTGCTACACTATGGAACTATAGAATAACAAATGTGTATTGTTTAAGCCACAAAATTTGTAGTTATGCATAACAGTCACTATAGAAAACCGATACACTCCCTCACTGAGTCTTTTTAGAGATTAAAAAATGGAGCCTGGATCAACTGAAATTACTCCAGAAAGGGGAATTTGGGGTCTTCTCTGATTAACTGAAGGTTGACTTAAAAACCCTTTTTGCCAGAGACCTTTCAAGAAATAGCCTTGAAATACTGTTTCTCCAGCTCAGTGAGCCGAGTGTACTCTATATGTTCACTATTCAGTATGGTCCATGGGCCAGCAGCCTTAGCAGCACCCAGCAGCAGACTAGGAAATAAAAATGACAAGGGGCCAACTGGCTCAGAATCTGCATTTTAACAAGATATGCAGATGATTCAGATGCACTTCAAGTTTGAAATGCACTGCTCTCCACGATTACAAATTATACTAACATATTTGTGTTGATTGCATTCTTACAGCCAGTCACCATCTGTCTACTTAGACTTCCTCAAGTTGAGAGCTGGACAGCAACTTGAAGATCACTTCATCTGGTGGCTTTCAAACATATTCACCAGAAGAACTTAATTTTAAAAGAAATCTTTCCAATCAGGGGAAGGATATGTGTCCACAGAACCCTACCTGCCTCCATCCCTCTACCACCAGCCCGAGAGTCACTTGTGTGGATCTCTTTGGAACCTGAAGGGGTTCACCTCACATAGTTTGAAAAACAGATTTCAAGCTAATTCTCTCTTAATATGTATGGGAAAATGAAGACTTGAAGAGGAGAAGAGACTTGCCAAGAGTCATAGGTACAATTATGAAGCTGCAAAGGTGGGCTTGGAAAGCCTAGAACCTTCTCAACATGATAGACTTGTTAATGATCTTGACTGCACCCAATGAGGGAGGGTCTATTTCCATCGCTGTTGTGATTATGGTCTCCATGTTAGAGATGAGCAACCTAAGGACAAAGGTGTAGGCGATGGGCAATAAAGGATGGGGGCTGATCTTCCTGACTCCAAAGCCCCAGTTTTTTCTTTTAAGCCTTACTTCTCCAGTAGGCTTGCTAGAAAACAAGTTGACTGTCTCAGAGAAGTAGAGGTCCTTAGATCTTCTGAAGACCCTTTATTAAGTGTAGATGCTTCTTATTGTATTTATTTTACTATCAGTAAGTTTTTTAATGTATGCCTCCCCAGCTCTGGGTTCATTTCTGCATCCTCAGGGCTTAGCACAGCAATCAGCAGTACACAGTAAATGTTGACTGAATAAGTTATTACTAATGATAACCAATGGTTATTGCAAGTTCACTGTACACCAAACACTGTTCATTTCATCTTTTCTGGCCTCATATTCCTGCTTTATAAAATAATGATTAATGGACAGATAGATGGTTGGGTGGATGAGACGGATGGATGGATCAACTGTGGGGTGGATGGATGGATGGATGGATGGATGGATGGATGGATGGATGGAGAAATGGACAAACAGATATTAGGGTGGATCATTGGCTGCTCAGATGAGGGGGAAGTATACCTTAATGTCTAGAAGATTTTTCACCAAAATTTTGAATCTGGTTGCAATTCCCCTCCTTTGTGAAATTGCAAACACAATTAGCAGAGTACAAAAGCTAGAAATGCTCTTTGGATGGTCTTGATTCAACCATTCTGAGAATTAAGGAATTCTTGTGCAGAAAGTGCTTTAAAAATACAGTTAGGAGGAAGTTTTATGAAAAAATAACAACTGAATTGCTGGACTCTCTCACAGTATATGCATGCCTCTCTTTCAGGGCTTTTAAAAGGTTTTGTTTTATATGTGGATGGGGGAAAGATGGAGGAAGAGTAGGGGACCATATTTCAACTGGTCCCCGGAATTGAGCTGGATATCTACCAGACCACTCTGAGCACCCAGGAACCAGCCTGAGATGTAAGAAGATCTGGATCTCTACAAACAGAATATTGCAGGCTGTTGGTTTTGAGGTACGAAGCGGGGAGCTGTGATTCCGCGGGCAGATATCAGAGGATAAACGGCAGCGGGAGGGTGCCTGGCTGTGGGGATCCTACACCGCCAGTGAGTGACAGCCTCACGCGCTGTGGACAGGGCACAGACTCCCAGACACGTAGCGGTGGGGAAAGGACTTTAGGGCAGCTCCCAGGGCAGAAACCTGGAGCGGCGGGGTCGCGCCTGCGAACTGCAGCCCCCGGGACGGAAACCCTGAGGGGCGGAGTCGCGCACGCGTGAACTGGAAGTGGCTGGCGGTTTTAGAAGCACAAAGGGCAGAGATGCTCACCGACCTGGAGGCAGGACTGGGGGCGCTGCGGAGGGGCGCACAACCCAGGACGCTGCAGTTTATAGCAGCACGGACAGAAATGGAGATGGTGTGGCCTGGAGAGCTCACTGAAGAACAGACTGCGGTCTCTCTGCTCTGAGGCAGAGGGTTGGAAATGGTCTCTTCTGCTTCGACTCGTGGAAGAAATGCAGAAAGCCGCCAGGAAAAGCCACCAGAGAACAAAAGCCCCAAAGACTGATTCCCGCTGAGCCCATCCCCCGCCACAGGGGCACAGGGCAACTCCGCCCAAACAGGGTTGCCTGAGTAACAGTGCGGCAGGCCCCTCCCCCAGAAGACAAGCTGGGAAAACAAGAGGCCAGCAACCCTAAGGCCCCAAGAAAACAGGTGCATCTTGCTTGGGTTCTGGTCAATAATTTGGACTCTATACATTCCCTCAAACACCCATCAACAGAATGACTAGGAGGAGGAACCCCCAAAATAGAAAAGACTCAGAGATTATGACTTATGCTGCAGATTTACAAATGGATGCAGATATAACCAAGATGTCGGAGATGGAATTCAGGCTAGCAATTGTGAAGACAATGGCTAGAATGGAGAAATCAATTAATGGCAACACAGAGTCTCTAAGGGCAGAAATGAAAGGTGAATTGGCAGAACTTAAAAATGCTATCAGTGAGATCCAATCCAATCTAGATAATCTAACAGCTAGGGTAACTGAGGCAGAAGAGCGAATAAGCGACCTGGAAGACAATATAATAGATAAAAAGGGAAAAGAGGAGGCCAGGGAAAAACAACTCAGAATCCATGAAAATAGAATCAGAGAAATAAGTGACACCATGAAACATTCCAATGTCAGAATAATTGGAATCCCGGAGGAAGTGGAGAGAGAGAGAGGACTAGAAGATGTATTTGAGCAAATTGTAGCTGAGAACTTCCCTAATCTGGGGAATGAAACAAACATTCGAGTCCTAGAGGCAGAGAGGACCCCTCCTAAGATCAAGGAAAACAGGCCAACACCCCGGCATGTAATAGTAAAACTTGCAAATCTGAGAACCAAGGAAACCATCTTAAGGGCAGTTAAGGGGAAGAGATTCCTTACGTACAGAGGGAGGAACATCAGAATAATGTCAGACCTAGCCACAGAGACCTGGCAAGCCAGAAAGGCCTGGCAAGACATACTTAGTGTACTAAATGAGAAGAACATGCAGCCAAGAATATTTCATCTGGCAAGGCTTTCATTTAGAATGGATGGAGAGATGCAGAGCTTCTACAACCGGCAGAAACTGAAAGAATATGTGACCATTAAACCGGCCCTGCAAGAAATATTAAAGGGGGGTTCTATAAAAGGAGAAAGACCCCAAGAGTGATAAACAATAGAAATTTACAGGGACAATCTATAAAAACAACGTCTTCACAGGCAACATGATGACAATTAATTCATATCTTTCAATAATCACTCTCAACGTGAATGGCCTAAATGCTCCCATAAAATGGCACAGGGTTGAAGACTGGATAAAAAGACAGGACCCATCCATATGCTGTCTACAAGAGACTCATTTGAACCTAAAGATATCCAGACTGAAAATGAAGGGATGGAGATCCATCTCTCATGCCAGCAGACCTCAAAAAAAGCTGGGGTAGCAATTCTTATATCAGACAAATTAGATTTTAAACTAAAGTCTGTAATAAGAGACACAGAAGGACACTATATCATTCTTAAAGGGTCTATCCAACAAGAAGATCTAACAATTGTAAATATCCCTGTCCCCCAACATGGGAGCAGCCATCTACATAAGCCAACTGTTAACCAAAATAAAGAGTCATATTGATAACAATATGTTAATTGTAGGAGACCTCAATATTCCACTCTCAGCAATGGACAGATCATCTAAGCAGAAAATCAACAAGGAAACAAGAGCTTTGAATGATACATTGGACCAGATGGACCTCATAGATATTTACAGAACATTCCACCCTAAAACAACAGAATACTCATTCTTCTTGAGCACACATGGAACTTTCTCCAGAATAGACCACATACTGGGTCACAAGTCAGGTCTCAACTGATACCAAAAGATTGAGATTATTCCCTGCATATTCTCAGACCACAATGCTCTAAAACTGGAACTCAATCACAAGAAAAAATTTGGCAGAAATTCAAACACGTGGAAGCTAAAGACTACTCTGCTCAAGAATGTTTGGGTCAACCAGGAAATCAAAGAAGAACTTAAACAATTCATGGAAATCAATGAGAACGACAACACATCGGTCCAAAACCTATGGGATACTGCAAAGGCGGTCCTAAGGGGGAAATACATAGCCATCCAAGCCTCACTCAAAAAAAATAGAAAAATCCCGAATTCACCAACTAAGTCTACACCTTAAAGAACTAGAGAAAAAGCAACAAATGATGCCTAAGCCACGCATTAGAAGAGAAATAATTAAAATTAGAGCAGAAATCAGTGAATTAGAAACCAGAAACACAGTAGATCAGATCAATGAAACTAGAAGTTGGTTCTTTGAAAGAATTAATAAGATCGATAAACCACTGGCCAGACTTATCCAAAAGAAAAGAGAAAGGACCCAAATTAATAAAATTATGAATGAAAGGGCAGAGATCACGACTAACACCAAGGAAATAGAAACAATTATTAGAAATTATTATCAACAACTATATGCCAATAAACTAAACAATCTGGATGAAATGGAGGCCTTCCTGGAAACCTATAAGCTGCCAAGACTGAAACAGGAAGAAATTGACAACCTGAATAGGCAAATAACCAGGAACGAGATAGAAGCAGTGATCAAAAACCTCCCAAAAAACAAGAGTCCAGGGCCTGATGGATTCCCTGGGGAATTCTACCAAACGTTCAAAGAAGAAATAATACCTATTCTACTGAAGCTGTTTCAAAAAATAGAAACAGAAGGAAAACTTCCAAACTCACTCTATGAGGCCAGCATTACCTTAATCCCCAAACCAGGCAAAGACTCCATCAAAAAGGAGAATTTCAGACCGATATCCCTGATGAATATGGATTCCAAAATCCTCAAAAAAGTCCTAGCTAATAGGATCCAACAATACATTAAAAGGATCATCCACCACGACCAAGTGGGATTTATCCCCGAGATGCAAGCGTGGTTCAACATTCACAAATCAATCAATGTGATAGAACACATTAACAAGAGGAGAGAGAAGAACCATATGGTCCTCTCAATTGATGCAGAAAAAGCATTTGACAAAATACAACATCCTTTCCTGATTAAAACTCTCCAGAGTATAGGGATAGAGGGAACATTCCTCAAGTTCATAAAATCCATCTATGAAAAACCCACAGAGAATATTATCCTCAATGGGGAAAAGATGAGAGCCTTTCCCTTAAGATCAGGAGCACGTCAAGGATGCCCACTCTCGCCACTATTATTCAACATAGTACTAGAAGTCCTAGCAACAGCAATCAGACAACAAAAAGAAATAAAAGGTATTCAAATTGGCAAAGAAGAAGCCAAACTCTCTTTTCGCAGATGACATGATACTTTATGTGGAAAACCCAAAAGACTCCACCCCCAAATTACTAGAACTCATCCAGCAATTCAGTAATGTGGCAGGATACAAAATCAATGCACAGAAATCATTTGCTTTCTTTTTTTTTCTTTTCTTTTTTTTAAAGATTTTATTTATTTATTTGAGACAGAGAGAATGAGAGAGAGAGAGAGAACATGAGAGGGGGGAGGGTCAGAGGGAGAAGCAGGCTCCCTGCCGAGCAGGGAGCCCGATGCGGGACTCGATCCAGGGACTCCAGGATCATGACCTGAGCCGAAAGCAGTCGCTTAACCAACTGAGCCATCCAGGCGCCCTCATTTGCTTTCTTATACACTAACAACGCAACTGTAGAAAGAGAAATTAGAGAAACGATTCCATTTACAATAGCACCAAAAACCATAAGATACCTTGGAATAAACCTAACCAAAGAGGTAAAGGATCTATACTCTAGGAACTACAAAACACTCATGAAAGAAATTGAAGAAGACACAAAAAGATGGAAAAATATTCCATGCTCATGGATCGGAAGAATAAACATTGTTAAAATGTCTATGCTACCCAGAGCAATCTATACCTTCAATGCCATCCCGATCAAAATTCCAATGACATTTTTCAAAGTGCTGGAACAAACAATCCTCAAATTTGTATGGAATCAGAAAAGACCCCAAATCACCAAGGAAATGTTGAAAAAGAAAAACAAAGCTGGGGGCATCACGTTGCCCAATTTCAAGCTATATTACAAAGCTGTGATCACCAAGACAGCATGGTCCTGGCACAAAAACAGACATACAGACCAATGGAACAGAATAGAGAACCCAGATATGGACTCTCAACTCTATGGTCAAATCTTTGACAAAGCAGGAAAAAACATGCAATGGAAAAAAAGACAGTCTCTTCAATAAATGGTGCTGGGAAAATTGGACAGCCACATGCAGAAGAATGAAACTCGACCATTCTCTAACACCATTCACAAAGATAAACTCAAAGTGGATGAAAGACCTCAATGTGAGACAAGAATCCATCAAAATCCTAGAGGAGAACATAGGCAGTAACCTCTTTGACATCGGCCACAGCAACTTCTTTCAAGATACATCTCCAAAAGCTAGTGAAACAAAAGCAAAAATGAACTTTTGGGACTTCATCAAGATAAAATGCTTCTGCACAGCAAAGGAAACAGTCAACAAAACAAAGAGGCAACCCACAGAATGGGAGAAGATATTTGCAAATGACACTATAGAAAAGGGCTGGTGTCCAAGATCTATAAAGAACTTCTCACACTCAACACCCAAAAAACAAATAATCAAGTCAAAAAGTGGGCAGAAGAGATGAAAAGACACTTACTTCTCTGAAGAAGACATACAAATGGCTAACAGACACATGAAAAAATGTTCATCATCATTAGCCATCAGGGAAATCCAAATCAAAACCACATTGAGATACCACCTTACACCAGTTAGAATGGCAAAAATGGACAGGGAAAGAAACAACAAATGTTGGAGAGGTTGTGGAGAAAGGGGAACCCTCTTACACTGTTGGTGGGAATGCAAGTTGGTAGAGTCACTTTGGAAA
The DNA here is from genome assembly GCF_011800145.1 of Mirounga leonina. NCBI lineage: Eukaryota > Metazoa > Chordata > Mammalia > Carnivora > Phocidae > Mirounga > Mirounga leonina. Next base: position 70,170,938 of record NW_023270323.1, on the reverse strand, counting down.
ACAGTGTGGAGGTTCCTCAAAAAGTTAAAAATAGAGCTACCCTATGACCCAACAATTGCACTACTGGGCATTTACCCCAAAGACACAGATGTAGTGAAAAGAAGGGGCATATGCACCCCAGTGTTCATAGCAGCAATGTCTGCAATAGCCAAACTGTGGAAAGAGCCGAGATGCCCTTCAACAGATGAATGGATAAAGAAGATGTGGTCCATATATACAATGGAATATTACTCAGTCATCAGAAAAGATGAATACCCAACTTTTACATCAACATGGATGGGACTGGAGGAGATTATGCTAAGTGAAATAAGTCAAGCAGAGAAAGTCAATTATCATATGGTTTCACTTATTTGTGGAACATAAGGAATAGCATGGAGGACATTAGGAGAAGGAAGGGAAAAATGGGGGGGTGGGAATTGAAGGGAGAGATGAACCATGAGAGACTATGGACTCTGAGAAACAAACAGGGTTTTAGAGGGGAGGGGGGAGGGGTGATTGGTTAGCCCGGTGATGGGTATTAAGGAGGGCACGTACTGCATGGAGCACTGGGTCTTATACGAAAACAATGGATCGTGGATCACCACATCAAAAACCAATGATATATTGTATGGTGACTAACATAACATAATAAAATTAAAAAATATATAAAAAAGTAAAATTAAATTAAAAAATAAAATAAAATAAAAAAATAAAAGGTTTTGTTTTTTTTAAGTTCAGTTTTGCAGGTTTTTAAAAAATTTATTATTTAATTAACACTTCCTCACAATAGCACTAAATAAGTAGATTACAAGGATAATATTTTATTCATCCCTTTATTTCTACTATGAAGCATAGAATTTGAAATATATTGTTTCAATAAATACCAAATAAATGAATGAATGAATGAATTTGATTGCTATCAGAAGACATTTGAGCACTGAGAGTTTATAAATTTTTCATTCTTTCAACAAATGCTAATAAAAGCCTGCTATTCCCAAGGACGTGTTCAGGTCACCCTGAGGTATGCAAAGTGAATGCAATACTTTGAAGCAGACATAACTTCACTGTGGTTGCATGTGAGGAAACTATGAGAAATCAGGTCACTGCGCAAATGTGTCCACTCATGCAACAAATATCTATTGACCACCGACAACGTGCCAGTAAGCTGTACCTTGTGAAGAGCCTGGAATACCATGTCAAGGATTTTAGATGTCATGCGAGGGACCATGTTTAGTCATTGGAGGGCTTTGCACAGTGGGCTGAAATCAGAGCAGAGCTGCAAAAAGAAATGGAAGGACAATATGCTGCTATAAAATTGAAAAATAGCTAAATACTTTCTCCCATAAATGCTTAGCTGTGCTTGTCTCTGTCAAGTTCTGGTTTCTTTTTTAAATCTCAAAGATAAGAACTTTGTATAGAATTCCCACATGGTGATAGAGGACATGAACTCTGGAGTCAGACAGACCTGATTTTACCTCTTGGCTATGCTTCTCATCAAGAGCGTGATCTTGGGTGAGTAAGAATCCGTCTGGGCTTCAGTGGCCACATACAAAAAATGAGAGAAATAATAGTAGCACTGTACAGAGTTATAGTGATAGCTAAATGAAGTAATAAAGGCAAAACACTTAGCTCTATGCATGGCATACAGTAACCGCTCAGTAAATACCTGATGACCAGAGCACAGCAGATATGGGGGTGGATGGGGCTAGCCAATGATTGAGCACCTAATGTCAGACAAGTCCTCCATTCTATGTTTAAGCATGCATTTGTTCAGTGAGCTTCATGAAGCCTCTACTAGGAGCTATTCTAAGGATTCTGGACACAGCAGTGAAGAGAACAGAACAAGAACAAAAGTCCTTACCCTCAGGGAACTCCCATTCTAGCAGCATGCTTCATCTTCATAGTGTGCCTCTTTCTTTACCTGTGAGACAGTAGTTAAGAGCTGAACTGTCCTCGCACAGTCTTGAGGAAAATTCAATTATTAAATGTGAAGCGCTTCAAACAGCACCTAGCACAGAGTAGAGGCGTGTGGAAGGCGCTGCTATTATAAATAATAGTTTTTGTTCTTCTTACTGTCTTTATTATTTTTGTAGGGAATCATGACCTACCTCCTGTACCTCCGGCACCAGCCGCAAAGCGAACTTGTAGGGACTATTACCTATGTTTTACAAAGAAGTCAAGTAGTCTTATTAAAATAACACGGTTATTAAAGGCAGAGCCAGAACTTAAGCAAAATCTGTCTCCAAACCCAATACAAACATTCTCCAGCTTCCTCTCCACCAGCCCTTGAGAAAAATTTATTTTATATACACTGACTAGTATAAACAATTATATCATATGCTTCTTTTCCCAGAGTCATTTAAGCTCTTAATAAATGGGTTTTCCTGATTTTGCAGTGATGGATGAGAGAATTAGCAGCACTTTTGGAATTTCTACTTCCAGGCTGACCTCATTAGCCTTATTTATAGACCAGGCAGGACAGACATTATGTCCTGTAAACCAAGGAAGGAAGCCCTTATAGGTTGGGGCAGCTTGCTTTGATTATCCATTTGGGGCCATGGAAACCCACACAGTAGTGCTTTTTATTAAGTGTTTTAATACAAACCAGTGAGACAACTTTGGAGTTCTAAAATGCAGGCAGCCATGGGTTTTTTTGAAAAGTGACTTTTAAAAATCTGCAAATTTGTTGTTCTTTCTTCCAGTAATGAATATGCTAGACCCTTTCTCTAAAGACATTTTGAAATCCTCTTTAATCTACAGATTAACACCTAGTTGGAAATTACATTCTTTCTCTGATAAAAGGGACAAATAAGACAAAGATCAATATTGTGTGTGGCAGTGTTTCTCAAAGAGCTAAGTTCAAAGTTACAGCTGAAAACTTCAGGGGGAAAATATGCAAAGTATACGAAAGGGAAGTTGAAAGATAAAGAAGAAAAAAACGGATTAGTAACAATCTTTGCCGGGGCAGGAAATCAACCTAGACATATTTTATTTAAGCCTTTTGACTTTCTGTTTGGGTTGAATTCCAATGGCTTTGAACTTTTTTCAAAAACATCGAAAAATATTTCTTTCAGAGGAAAAGCTCAGTGTGAATACAAGAATTCAGTGAGATCCATTAATTATTTCAGCTCCTGAAGTCCTCGGTAAAGTATCTAGATTCTTCTGGTGAATGAGACTTTCCTGCTGCTTAGAATGCACCTGAGATGCTCATTAAAATGACAGGTTCCCTGATCATATCAGAATCCTACAGAATTAGAAGCCCAGTTGCAAGAGTGGGGTGCAGGAGGAGTTCATAGTTTCAACAAGGCCATGGGTGACGCTGAAGCAGGTCAGAACACTCCCATTCCAACCTTTCCTCACTGGTCTAGTGGCCCATTTTGTGGATGAGAAAACTGAGAACCAGGGAAGGGAAGTAACTCGCCTCTGAATTATTTTTTTATTACGGTAAAATAGACCTAACATAAAATTTACCATTTTAGTCATTTCTAAGTGTGCAGTCCCGTGACATTAAGTACATTTACCTTGTTGTACAACTGATGCTACCATCCATCTCCAGGACTCTTATCATCCCAAAATGAAACTGCATACCCATTCAACACCACCTCTCCATCCCCCACCCCCCAGCTCCTCGCAACCATTACTCTACTTTCAGTCTCTGTGAAATTGACTATTCCGAGCACCACGCGTAAGTGGAATCATACAATATTTGCCTTTTTGTGTCTGGCTTCTTTCACTTAACATAATATCTTCAAGATTCATCCATGGGGTAGCATATTTCCAAATTTCATTCCTTTTTAAAGTTGAATAATATTCTTTTGTATGTATATACCACATTTTGTTTATCCAGTCATCCACCAATGGACATTGAATTTTTACTTTTCACCATCTTGGACCAAAGACATGACATTTCACTTAAAAATCTTCCTTCCTTTTCCTGCACCCCCCTCCAGGGTCACTGGATTTAACAAATGAAAATACAGACTGCCCAGTTGAATTTCAGGTTAAATAAAAAAAGGTATAGATTTTTAGTGTAAGTATGTTCTATGCAGTATTTGAGGCACATGTATGCTAAAAAATTATCCATTGTTTATCTGAAATTTGAATTTAACTGTGTCTTGGATTTTATCTGGCAGCTCTACAGTCCACATTCAGTAAAACCACAAGGAGATTCCTGTCTACTTGGAATCTTGAGTTGCCAGAATTCTTGTTTTTGAACCTTATCTTAATCAAGATTAGTGTAAAGCAAATAAAAGCACAGTATAAGCAAGCACTGTTTGTCCACTTCTCAGGACTGAAAGTTTTGCACCCTTGCCTTCGTCCTGCAAACACCATCTCGACTTTCTAGATAAGGAAACTGAGGCTTGCATATGAGGATTCCCTAAACTCATACAGGTGATAAAAATCAAGGGTTTGGCTCAAGTCCAACACTCCCAGATTTCAAATCCAATCTTTATTCTTTTTTTAATATTTCACTTTAAGAATAGAAATAGGATAGACGATGGGGGGAACAGATACCCTCATTCAATGCTGGAGGGGATGCAAAACGACATAGTTCCAAGAGGGGATTTTGCAATACCTAACAAGCAACCCAAGTAGAGAGCATTTCTCCATCAACCCAGCAACCCCATACCTGAAAATTCACCCAAACATACACTTCCAACAGCATGAAAATACACATGTACATGGTCTTACTGTTTTACTGGTAATTTAAAATATTGGAAACTACTTAAGTGCCCAAATATAGATGTGGGGTGAATAAACTGTAACATATACACACAATGGAGTACTATGAACCTGAAAAAAGACAGGAAGCTTTAGGATTGATGTGAAGTGATCTCCAGGAAATAATGTCAAATGATGAAAGCAATGTGCACAAAGTCTATCTTTTGTGTAAAAAAGAAGAGGAAGTAAGAAACAACTGTGTATCTGCCTATCTTTGTAGAAAGAACCACAGGAAGGATCAAAGCAGAGAAAGCTGAAGTTGAGGGAGGGAAAACAAGGTGGAGGGAGTCCAGGAGTGAATGTCACTTCTCTGAGTAGACCACTGACATAGATTTGACCTTAAGAAGCAAGTTTATTTCTATGTCTTTAAGAAATAATTCTAGGGACACCTGGATGGCTCAGTCGTTAAGCATCTGCCTTCGGCTCAGGTCATGATCCCAGGGTCCTGGGATCGAGTCCCACATGGGGCTCCTTGCTCAGTGAGGAGCCTGCTTCTCCCTCTCCCTCTGCTGCTCCCCCTGCTTATGCTATCTCTCTCTGACAAATAAATAAAAATCTTTAAAAAAAAAAAAGAAATAATTCTAAATCAGCAAGGATGGGATGGAGGAAAGAAAACCTAGAACACAATACACACTAAAATAAATAAGCCCAAAAGTATTTAAAACAAATGCAAAAACTATACTGACAGAGGGTGGATAACTAATATGAGTAACGATGATCCAGTATGTCACTGTGTACCCTTAGTCTTGAGTGGGCCTGGAGACTGGGGGACAATTGAATTCTGCTTAGTGGATGTGTTTCCCCAGTGGTGTGGGTGAAGCAATTTTAAAACTACTTTAAGAGGGATGCCTGGGTGGCTCAGTCAGTTAAGTATCTGAGTCTTGATTTCTTTGGCTCAGGTCACGATCTCAGGGTCGTGAGATCGAGGCCTGCGTCAGGCTCAGCTCTAAGCATGGAGCCTGTTTAATATTCTCTCTCCCTCTCCCTGTGCCCCTGCCCCACTCGTGTGCTCTCTCACTCTCTAAAAAAATAAATAAAAATAAAACTACTTTAAGATGTATAATAGGACTGAACAAATGAGTAATGTGTCATTGCTGTTGTGGGGACCCAGGGTTCTCACTAAGGAAGAAGGGAAATTTAAATATAGAATGGAGGATGGCCAGAACAACCACTGGATTGGAGTTAGAGGCTCCAGTCAGGGCACATTCATGATTCCCAAAACACGTGTGCATGTGCACACACATGTGTATGTGCGCGTGTATTCATGTGTATGTGTGTCCATGGCATGCTAGAGAGAGATCTGATTTTTTAATTTATAGGCTTGCTGTGAGCCCATTGCTAATACAACTGTTATTAAAATTAAATTATATAAGCTTAAAATTAATTACATTAAAAATAAAGGTAATAGAAACAAAACTCATAACATCCTCCTTATTTTACTACATTTTACTATTGTCTATGTGCCTGATCTTAGTTGAATTATTGTACCTGTTCTCAACACCATGTTCAGTAACATCACCTTAAGGTAGCTTAAAATCGGCCACAGTGGGAGTATTTACACCATGGAAATCCATAAATGCTGCAAAGCAAAGTCTTGCTTGTTTGTGGATCTGGTTGCTAAACACATACCAGCATATGATGTTTGTATACACATATGTAAGCATGCATACATTCTCTAGATTTTTTCTTATTATTGCAATGTTAAGAATGCACATCTAAGAACTGGTGCAATATGGTGTTTGCTCACTTCTCCTTTATGGTCTACCTCTGTCTTTCAGAACATCCATTCCAGGAGAGCAAAGCCTTGTTTATTTTTTTTTATTTTTTATTTTTTATTAACATATAATGTATTACTTGTTTCAGGGGTACAGGTCTGGGATTCATCAGTCTTACACAATTCACAGCGCTCACCATAGCACATACCCTCCCCAATGTCCATCACCCAGCCACCCCATCCCTCCCACCCCCCTCCACTCCAGCAACCCTCAGTTTGTTTCCTGAGATTAAGAGTCTCTCATGGTTTGTCTCCCTCTCTGGTTTCGTCTTGTTTCATTTTTCCCTCCCTTCTGCTATAATCCTCTGTCTTGTTTCTCAAATTCCTCATATCAGTGAGATTATATGATAATTGTCTTTCTCTGATTGACTTATTTTGCTTAGCATAAAACCCTCTAGTTCTATCCACGTCGTTGCAAATGGCAAGATTTCATTTTTTTTTTCTTGGTGAATGGATAAAGAAGATGTGGTATATATGTATACATATAATGGAATATTATTCAGCCATCAAAACCTTGTTTATTTTATGTATTGCTATATGTACTGTCTAGGATACAGCCTGCCACAAGGTGAGTAGTTGATAACTTTTTGCCAATTGAGTGAAAAATGACTAATCATTCTCATTTAAAAATTCTAAGGGGTCTCTGATTTGTCATTGTTACATCATGATGAGCCTACCAAAGAATCCCAAGATTCCAACCAAATTTGAGATTGAGACATTCTCTCCAGCAGTGTAAATAGAATGGCACATGAATTCACTGACTTCCACACACAAGCTGGTGTCTCCCAAACTCCCTCTCCACCACTGCCCAGAAAACTAGGGCCCAAGAGGCTGTTGTGATCACTGCCAAATACCCAGGTCCTAGAACAGTGTCTGCCATATAGTAGTCCCTTGATTAATGAAAATGGGATCTCTTCTGGCTGTTCTCAGAAATGAACTTGAGGGGCGCCTGGGTGACTCAGTTGGTTAAGTGTCTGCCTTTGGCTCCCGGTCATGATCCTGGGATCCTGGGATCAGGCCCCGTGTTGGGCTCCCTGCTCAGTGGGGAGTCTGCTTCTCCCTCTGCCTGCTGCACCCCCTGCCTACCCCACTCATGGTTTTTCTCTCTCTCAAATAGATAAATAAAATCTTTAAAAAAAAAATGAACTTAAGGCCTCTCCCTTTTGGATCAGCACTTACACACACAGCCACCATTCCTTAATCAACATACATGTGACTTCAGATAAAGCAAGGGAAGTTATTCTTAGGGGAAAAAAAAAGTTGGGAGCCCAAGTATTCAAATCCAGTGAATAATACTTTTGAAATCAAAGAGGTTATTCACTGAAAGCAAAAAAAAATGTTCAAAGGGTAAGTCACCTTGGAGAGCAGGTCAGGTAACACAGGAGGCCCACCCTGTAATGTCATGGTCCATGGTCTGCTTAGGAATATGGAGTTCAGCCCTTTCTGGATGTGGGCTCCACTGCAAACCTCTGAAATGTGAATAGCTAGCCATTCATGTAAGCACCCTCCCTGTTTGAGGGTAGCTCTGGCCTCTGATTTTTTCTTCTACTGCTTCCTTTGCAAATCCTTCAAAATCCCATCTCCTCCCCCAGGAGCCTGAGGACCTCATCCACCACGTGGCCCCTGAGCCACTTCCCATTTGAGGAGCTCAGGACACCATACTTCCTAACTCTCTCATTGCACTGGAAGAGGACTTTAGGGCTAGAAAAGGAAGGATATGGCAAAGGTCCCACACTAGCTAGCCTCACAACTTTACATCAGAACAACAGGCACAGAAACAGGGCGGAATTGACTCTTTTGCTGTTTCTTAACACAACCAGCCCACCCCTGTCTTTTCTGTCCCGTGGGAGTGTCCTCTGGGAAGGAGAGACCTTATTTAATAAATATCAGTGGACACTTTCTCTGTGTCAGGCACTGTTCTAAGGGGGTTACAGGTATTGACTCATTTTATCCTCACAACAGCCCCATGGATTAGCCACTAATTATGCTCACCAAATACTTCTGTCTCTCCACTCTCCAGGCACCGTTGCACTCCTGTGATTGGGCAAGGTCATGTGACTGGTTCTGACCAATGAGTTGGAAGCAAAAGTGAAGCGTATGCCTTCTGGGCTGAGCTAGATTGCCAGACCCTCCAGAGAACTCTTTTCCATCTGCCATGGGTACCCGCAACATTCAGATGCCAAATGCTTCATTAAGAAACAGTTCCTCACACAGTTTATCCTTGCTTCAATCCAACAATACAATCTCAATTTTTATGATGAAGGAATTGAGGTTCAGAGAGATCAAGTGTGTTTCTCCAGGTCACATGGATGATAATAATTAGAGGTTGGGCCCAAAACAGCTTTTTTTTTCAACTTTACTCTGTAGAAAAAAGATAAGTATTCGTAATAATGAGCCTCTGACAAGACAAAGCAGAGCCCCAACCAATCCATGGCGAAGAGGGAGTATCAGAGAAATAAAAATCTCTGATATTATAAACCAATGAGAAATGGATTTCATTTGTTACAACAGCATACCCTGGACTATCCTGACCCATTCTGTGAGGCGGAGCCTACCACTGTCCTCCTTTTGAGGTTTTGGAAGCTGAAGCACAGTGGTATTAAGTAACTTGCCAAGGTCACACAGCTAGTGAGCAATGGGGTTCCTATTTGAACCCAGATGGTTTGGAAGGGGATTTATCTCACTGTTCTTCCAGCTGGTTTGTCTCCCAGCAGCTGATGTTTCCCACTGCCCAGGCATCCACAGAGAGATTGGGGCTCCTGCCTGTGATGACCATGGAGGAAGTATGCTCATTTTAGGACTGCCATAAAAAATTGCCATAAACTGGATGGCTTAAAACAATAGGTATTTATTCTCTCACAGTTCTGGAGGTGAGAAATCTGAGATCAAGATGTCCCCAGGGCCATGTGCCCTCTAAGGGTTCTAGGGGAAAATTCATTCCTTATCTCTTCCAGCTTCTTGTGGCTCCATGTGTTCCTTGGCTTGTGGCCCCATCACTCCAATCTCTACCTCCATCATCACTGGCCTCCTTTTCTCCTGTTTGTTTCTCCTCTGTGTGCCTTATATAAGGACACTTATCATTGGAAATTAGGGCCCCTGGATCCAGTATGATCTCCTCATCTGAAGATCCTTGACTTAAGTACATTTGCAAAGACCCTATTTTGAAAAAAAGAAAAAAAGGCCACATTCTGAGGTTCTGGGTAGACATGAATTTGGGGGGACACTAGTCAAGCAAGTAAAGAAAGAGAATGTTAGGCATCTACTCAGGACACTGCCTCTACTACCTTTCACAGAACCAAGTGGACACTGACACCAATAAAGATTTAAACTCCAAAGACTTTCGAAAATTGTGTCAAAGCTGTACAAAGTTGGAGATCAGGGGTCGGGGACACTGAATAGGGTGATGGGGGAGGGGAATGTGGAGAAGGCAACAAATCAAGAGTTGAGCTATTGGCCTCATTAAGTCACTTCAGTCTTTGATGAGCTCTCATGGCTCAGGCCTCAGTCCTCTTAGATTCCTTCTCGTGTTGGGCAAAATTCTGCAGCACTGGGTATCCACTCAATGACACAGGTATGTCTACCTTTCCTACTTAGAGGGAAAAGCTGGGCTCCACCTGGTGGTCTTCCAGTTCCCTGAAAAAGTGAACATGAGTCTTGCTTTATGATGGGGAAGGATATGACTATTTGGTCCTAGAAATAAGGATAGGAAACTAGTGTCCTCAAGAACTCAGCTATAGATGTCTTGTTTGACCAGACTCCCTAGGTCTCCAAAGTAGCCTTGACTCTCCACTATACTGTACACAGCCTACTCACTCACTTGTCCTAGTTCCCTGGCTCCTGAAAGGAGGAGTTTGAGCCTCTCTGGGATATATAAAATTAAATGTACCTCACCACCAAGAGAATCAATTTCATTCTGAAATTCTTGTCTGGTCTACATTAAAAATTCATAATCTTGCTCCTAACATAACTGACCTCATTTCTTGAGCCCTAATAACCTTAGCCTTATTGTGCATTTGCTGGTCCCCATCCTCCCTGACAATTCCACCCCCTCTTTACTGCCCTGAATCACATTACAAGGTTCCAATATTGATGAGCCCCAAGAATTTCTCTCTAATCATTAGGTTTCTCCACTCACCACAGGGGGGAAGATCAAAGAAGAGTTTCTGTTATCACTGGATGCCAGTGATTTTTGCAACCTGCTGGAATGCACTGATAGCATAGCAAGATGGCTATTGCAGAGGAAGAGGAACTGTTCCCAAAACCAGACAGACCCAGGCTCTGCATTCAGCTTGCTGAGAAAGCTTGCACAGAGAAACCCCAAGTCTTACCATCTCCCCACCTTCATATCTAAACGAGGGTAGCAGTACTCAACTTGGAGAAATTAGATAAGATGATAGAAGCAAAATCTCTTCTCATGCTGCAAAACCTATACAAACACACAAGATTGCTATTTTTCAATCCATGCACTTCCAGTTTCCTCCTACATGAAGCGACTCTTCCATCCACATCCAGAACTGCCAACCGACCCTTGGTTTCTTCAGTTTGCAGAAGCTGTAGACAAGCCCATTGGAAGGCAGATGTGGATAATCAGAGACATGACTTCAAAGGGGAAATACTAACACCATCATTATGGTCCTGGTATGATTTCAGAAGTGCTTCCTTCCTGCCCATCCGCCCCCAGCAATTGTTTTCAGGTTCCCTTCACAGAATGATTATAACTTGATCCCCAATTTGGCTGCTTATGTCAATGATAATCATCTCCATAGTCTGTAATTATTGAAACCTGCTGAGTCCCCACCAGCACCCGCCCTTAGAATAGGAAAAAGAATTAAGCACATCACCAACAGATGTGACCAAATAAAGGCGATGAAATATGGGAATCCACAATGAACCCTTCCTGCCATACATTACTCCGTCGATTTTACTGCAATGTGGAGAGACATAAATTAAAAATAATAATAAACATTTATTAATGTCTCCAATGTGCCATTATTTCTTTTAACCCCTGTGTATCTGTCAGGGTTCTCTAGAAAAACAGAACCAAAGAATACACACACACACACACACACATGTAATTAGTGACTGAAAACAACACCCATTTAATAGCTCACAGTTCTGTAGGTCAGAAGTTAGGATGGGGTGGGATAGAGGGTCAGCTGGATTTTATATTCAGAGTCTTATAAGCCTTGAATCAAGGTATTGGCCATGCCACTCTTACCTGAGGGTCCCAAGGAAGAACCTGCTTCAGGCTCATTCAGATTGTTGACAGAATCCATTTTCTTGCAGTAGTAGGACTGAGATCCTCACTTTCCTGCTGGCTATGACCCAGGGCCCATTCTGCTTCTATAAGCCACCTGCATTCACATTACTTCTCATATGGCCTCCTCCAAATTCAAAGCAGCCACAACACATTGAATCCTCCTCACCCTTGGAATCTCCCTAACATCCTGTGTTGCCACCAGCAAGTCAGAGGAAATGCTCTGCTTTTAAGGGCTTATGGGATCAGATGAGACCCACCTAGATAATCTCCTTCTCATGGTCAACTGTGCTGCCATATCATAAAACACAATCACCAGAGTAGTATCTCATCACATTCACTGGTTCCTGAGATTAAGGTGTATGATTCCTGTGTTTTCCAACACCACCAAGCACCTCTCCAAATCTTAGTGAACACTGACCAGCTGTCCCACAAATTCAACTGAATTTTGATACTACTTACCTGCAGATAGTGTCAGATCCCACTGGTTAAGGGCTCAGCCTCACAAAATGCCCCCCCTCAGACACCAATCACAGTCCCAAGTTGTCACCTGTGCTTCTGACTGACCAGCTGTAGATAAGAGGCTCCCATGACTTCCTCTGCCTTGAGTTCCACTAATTTGTTATAGCAGCTAACAGAACTCAGAGAAATATTTCACTAACTAGGTTACCAGTTTATCATGAAAGGATGAAATTCAGAAACAGCCAGATGGAAGAGATGCGCAGGCAAGTTATGTGAGAGTGACACAGAGCTTCCATGTCTTCTCCAAGTGGGCACCCTTGTATTCATCAAGTAGGAAGCCCTAGAGAGTTTTATGGAGGCTTCATTACATAGGCATAATTGATCAAATCATTGGCCATTGGATATTGATTCAACCTCCAGCCCCTTCCTCCCACAACCCCACCCACCACCCGGAACCTGAACTCATGCTTAAAAGTCAAGCATGCTTCCTCCCTCTCTCCTCATCCAAATAATACTCCCACACACTTAGAAAAACTAGTTTTCATAGATTATTAGAAAAGCAACTCTGGTGTTAAGCTCATTTTTGCTGAAGCACAAACAACTGAAAGAATGATGAATTAATTCAGTATTTTGTGAGTGACTTTGTACTGTGTGACAGACTTGTCCATTGGTGAGCAGGACTGACTATAATCACCTTCTTCACTGGAGAGGGATGTCAACAGTTAGCAGACAGGGTACTCTGGCAGCTAATGGCTCAAGGTGATAGTGAGGAGTTCTAACCTTGTCTAAGAGGCTCAGGAAATCCTTCCAGGAGGACTTGCAATTTATGGGAGTAAATTCAAAGAGAAAGAATCCAAATAGGATTTTTGAGGAGATATTTTTGGATCAGGGCCCTTTCCTTTGAAATCTTTCAAACCATAGCCCTGGGGTGATACAGGCATACTTCTGAATCTGTGTGTAAGGTGGAGAACATTTGCCTTGGATGGAGGTTTGAGATCTAGAGCATGGGTTCTCAACCTGACATCAGCAGCTATCATTGGGAATTCACACACTAGCTCTGAGCCTCAGTTTGAAAAACCTTGGATAGTTTTTGAAAAAGCCTCAGTGGTAAAGTAATTCTACGATCCTTCTTTCCAAGGATGCAGTCCTAGAGACATCAGTGAGGTGTAAAAGGAGCCCATGAAAGGAAAGACCAAATACCTAGAAACCACTTATGAGAAACAATTCCAGCCCCCGTGGCCCCAGGGCAGGGTGGAGAGCTGGATCCAAGTCATTGAGCAAAAGCCAGAAAAGCTGGTGGCAATGGAGTGGGCCAAGAAAAGGTGGCCTGGAGGAACTCTGTTGTTGACAACTTTCTATACAGTCCCACCTGGCAGCCAGCTGGGTTCACTAAGGGAGTGGATCTCTTCCAGCTACAGGACTCAAGTCCTGCTGAAAACACTGAACCAGATCCTTCAGTGCCCACCATCAGCCACTTTCTCCTTTGACATTTCAACAGCTCAAAGCTCAAACAGGTCTTGGGGACCCAGTTTCTGAAGCATGATGAGTCGTGTCATCAAGTTAAATGATGCCACTTGCATACTTTGTTTCATCTGGAAGTCTTTTAAAGTCTGTTTTTGTTTTTTTTTTAAAGGAGTCTGAACAGCTGACCACCAGATGCCGGTCTCCATCCCTTGAGTTGTTTTGGCTGCTTATAGTTGGGATAATTTAATGACCGATCTTCACTTAAGTTGGTACCAAATTACTGTCAAGCTGAACTTTTATTATTATGTGGCATTTATACCCAGGACTATTGAAGGCTTAATGAAAAGAGGGTAGAGATGGGTCTGGAAAATAGTCCCAAGGATAGAGTATCTGGAGGTGACAGAAGTTTTAGAATTTTTAATTTAGAACCTTATGCTTAGATAAATAAACAGATGAAAATAAATATATAAAAATAAGGCCAGCTTACAGGTAATAATTCAAAACAAATACCAAATCATAGTACTTTCCAAGATGTTCTAATGTTTATCAGAAATACATCTCTGGCACAATGAACTGAAGACAACACAAGGAGTGTTTGAACATCAATAGCCATAATGTTTGCCTTACTACTGCAGCGTTCACATTCCTGAACAGGATATACAAACTAAAAGGAAGAGCCATAATTCTCAAGATAATTGCAAAAATTATTTTCAATTTTTTTTCTTTTTATCAACTTTAATTAGGTATAATTCACATATATATATAATGCAACCATTTTAGGTGTAAGGTTCAATGAGTTGTGACAACTGTGTACCTTTGTAACCACCACCACAGTTAAGATTTAGAATGTTCTCAGTACTCCCCCAAATTTTTCTGGAGCCCTTCCCTGAAGTCCCTTTGCTTTCAGTCCCTACTCCCACCCCAGATCCAGGCAACCACTGATCTGCTTTGTCACTACAGACTGGTTTGCCTGCTCTAGAATTTCTTATAAATGGAATCATAACTCCCAAGAGAGTGCTCCCATCTCCCAGGACAGAGTTCCATGGGACTTCATAGCTCTCCATCTCCATATCATCCACATCAAGATCCAGGCTGATGGTATATTCTCTTTTCCATCTGGTTTCTTTGGTTCAGCAATGTTTTTGAGATTCATCCATGTTCCAGCCCTTCATTTTTTTTTTCTGAGTAGTATTCCATTGAATGAATTTACCACAATTGATTTATTCGTTCCTCAATTGATAACATTTGGGTTGCTTCTATTTTTACTGCTGAGTAGTGTTCTATCATATGGATATACTTCAAATTGTTGATCCAATCACAGATGGATATTTTGTTTCCAGCTTGGGGCTATTATGAACTAGGCCACTATGAATATTTTTGTATTCACTTCTTGCAGCTATTCTTTCATTTCTCTTGGGTAAATGGCCTGAGTGGAATTGCTGGGTTTCATGATAGGGGCATAGTTAACTGTATATGAATGTGCCAACCAGTTCTCGAGAGTGTTTTTACTGTTCTACTCGCCCACCAGTATCATATGAGAGTTCTAGTTGCTCCATATATTTGTCCACTGTTGGCACTGTTGGTCTTCTACTTATTTATTTTTATTTTTTTAGAGAGAGCGAGAGAGCAGATGAGCACGGGGTGGGGAAGGGCAGAGTGAGAGGAAAGAGAGAATCTGAAGCAAGCTCCATGCGGGGTTCAATCCCACAACCCTGAGATCATGACCTGAGCTTAAATCAAGATTCAAATGCTCAACCGACTCAGTCACGCAGGTGCCCCTTGGTCTTTTATATTTTAGCCACGGTAGGGGGTGTGAGTGTTACCTCATTATGTCCTCATTTCCCACTTCCCTGGTGACACTTTTCTTAAGACACTTTTTCAGAGAGGAAGAGAGAAGACCCGGATGCAGGTATAATAGAGAAGGTTAATGAGTAGAGTTGCCATATATTCTAGTGTGTCTAGGCCAGTCCTGGATTACACCCAGTGTCCTAGTGTAATTACCAATAACACCCCTGTATTAATTTGCTAAGGCTGCCATAACAAAATACCACAGACTGGATAGCTTTATTTACAGGAATTTATTTTTCACAGTTCTGGAGACTAAGAAGTCCAAGACAGGTGCTGGCCAACTTGGTTGCCTAATGAAACTTCCCTTCTCAGCTTGTATGTGACCACCTTCTCTCTGGGTCCTCACATAGTGGAAAGAGAGAGAGAAGAAGCAAGCTCTCTGGTGCCTCTTCTTATGAGGGTGCTAATCCCATCATGTGAGTCCTACCCTCTTGACCTCATCTAAACCCGACTACTTCCTAAAAGCCCCATCTCCGAATATCATCACACTGGGGTTAGGGTTTCAACATATGAATTTGAGAGAGGGGAACGCTCCATAGCAACCCTGTAATTTGGATTAAGTTTTGCTGTTGGGTGTGTAATGCAGTCTTCTCTAACTCCTCACAAAACCTCCAGTAAATCTGCATTTCTCACCAATACATTTGAGGTTATAGTTGTGTTTGTAAGTCAGGTACCAAGAGGAGAAGTTACCTGGTGAGACCCCATTATTCATGCTACAATTATTATAAGCTTTGAAAGCATTCAAAGTATACACTACTATGTGCATCATCTTATTAAACTATTAGTTGTTTTTTTTTTTTAGTCTAGTGTTTTGGTTTGAAGAACAAAACTTACATCCTAAAAGCACACTGCAAATTAAAGAATGACCATTATCAATGAAAATATATTATTTCAAGTTCTGGCCAATTCTAAAATAAATGTGAAGATTTATCCTCTAACATTTTATTTTGACCTTTGGTGAATTGAAAGAATTATATTGCATACTCAGGTACAAGTTTATTCATGAAGACAAAATAAAAGTTGAGCCAGAGATTCTGTCCATCCCTGAAACCAAATCCAAGAAAAAATGTTTTCTTGATTCATTTCCCATTTTCCTCTTTCATTCCAGCAATAAACTACCATCAGAACGTAATGATTTCAATTTTACATAGGCTGTCTCTTTCCTGCTCACAATGTAATTCACAATATGATAATGTCCAGTCCCAAGCATTATATTTGGTAGCACTTCATGACAGGTTAAAAATGGATGGAAGCATGCATACATACCTTAAATTTGCTACATAACTCTGAACACATTTTCACAACATAACCTTTCATATGGTTTCACCCTTATGGGGTTTCATTTGGCAAATTATTAGCATGTACATAAATACAAGATATTGCATGAGGCACCATGGATAATAGAAAACTACAAAAAAGGTTAAGACATAATCCCCGCCTTTGAGAAACTTATACTTTAGTATGGAAAAGGGGGGGGGGGACACTCACATAATGAACTATAACATAAAGCAGAAAGCAATAAGTACCCTGTAAGTGAGATAAATGATTATAGCTTGGAAGTGTTGAGTGTCCTTGTAGGCAGGGCTTTGCTGTGCCAAGAGAACTATGCATGTAAGAATTATTAGCCAAGTAGGGAATAAAGTAATACTTACTAGCTTTGCAAGTGCCCCTTGCACCACCCCCTGGTAAGGGAGAAGTAAAGGTGATCTTTTCTGATGTTTGGCATCGAAGCATGAAGTTTGTAATTTCAATTCAAATTGAGCTTTGCTACTCCACATCTCTGATCCCCACATACAAACTAACGCTGAACCCACTTATTTAATCAACTATGTGGATCAAAAGCCCAAAACAGATTGAAACAGTGGTGGACCCACCTTTCAGGGAGATGACTTGCCTAGTACTACACAGAAGCAAGAAACTGAAAATCATACACGTCACCTGAGCACAGGAAATGAAAGGGTAGACAAGAGAACTGTCTCTGCTCAGCCCTGAGGACACAGGTTATTCCCCGGTCTACCACAGAATCAGAAAAAAGCCCAGCCAGAAAAGCCCTAAGCTGTCAAGCCTGTGTCTCCATCCACTAGTGAACTGTGGCCAGTAAATTTCAACCTTGGACCCAGCAGATTATAATACCATCTTCATTAGAAGGAAGCTAAACAAGGAAAGGAAGATTGTGGAAAGGGAAGGCAGTAGTATTTCCTCTCTCTCTCCCATGGGCTGAAAATGAGAGGTGAGAGGGAGATAAACATATTCTCCCTCTCCCCACAAGTGTCATGACCTTAGAACAGCCTCTTCTTGAATGTGTTTTGCCCAATATTTGTATCATAATATCTAAGCATTCTTTGAATCAAGTGTTTCTTTAGAAAATATGGAATATTTTACCCCTTAGTGAGAGATTGATTGCACTCATGGTGCAGATTTTTCACATCATCTTGTGTCTGTGTTTTTCGTAGACTCACTCACACTGACTCTGGGCTCGAGCATGTGACTTGCTTTGGCCAATGGGTCAATAGCAAACTTGATACAAGCCCAAGCTTGAAAAAATACTTGCATATTTTCACTTCTTCTCTTGGACTCTTACAATTGCCTGAATACATGTCCATACTATCCTTCTGGAGAAGATTCAAGAAGCCTAGTCAATTGCCCCAGCCAACGCCATCTGAGATCAGCCAATAGCCAGAAGACCAAAAACATAGGAGTCAGCACCCACCAAGATTAGAAGAAATGCCTAGCCAAGCACCGCCAAGATCAATGGAACTCCTCAGTCAACCCACAGATTCATGAAGAATAATAAATGGTTGCTGTTTTAAGTCATGAGGTTGTTGTTGTTGTTTTTAACCTAGAAATACCTAAATGATATATCCTAAATGAGATTGCTTTGGACTGAATTGTGTTACTCCAGAATTCATCCGTTGAAGCCCTAACTTACAATGTGATGGTATCTGGAGGTGGGGCCTTTGGGAAATAAGTTGGTTTAGGTGAGGTAATGAGGGTGAGGGCCTCATGACAGGCTTTGTGCCCTTATAAGAAAAGGAAGAGACACCAGGGCTCTCACTTCCCATTCCATGTGAGGACTGTGAGAAGGCAGCCATGTAAAACACCAGAAAGAGAGCCCTCATTAGAACCTGACCACACTGACACCCTGATCTCAGACTTCCTGCCTCCAGGACTCTAAGAAAATAAGTATTTGTTGTTTAAGCCACCAGTTTACGGTATTTTGTTATGGCAGCCCAAGCAGACTAGGACAGCTTTTGGTACCGAGAAGCAGGGTGCTGCTGTAGCAAATACTTGAACATATGGAAACAACTTAGGCATTGAGTAATGGACAGAGACTGGAAGAGTTTTGGGGTATATGAGAAATATGGACATTAATGGTAATCCTGGCATGGTCTCAGACAGATGAGGAACATGTTATTGGGAACTGAAGGAAAGGTAATCCTTTTTTAAAATCTTAAAATCAGCAGAGAGTGTGGTTGAACTGTATTCTAGTGTTTTGTGGGAGGTAGAATGTGTGAGCAATGAAACTGGATGCTTGGTTTGCTTTCTCCTGACTGCTTACAGTGAAATGCCAAAAGAGATAGATTAATTGAAGAGAGAATTGTTAAGCAAAAAGAGACCAGAACTTGAGGATTCAGAAAATTCTCAGCCTATTCATATTGTAAAAATGAGAAAGCTTGTTCTGAAGAGCACACTAAGGGTGTAGCTGAACAACCATTTGATAGAGATCATTGGTGGAGCTCACGAACTTAATCAGACATCTCAACAGAAGCCAGGAATAGAGATGAGACTTTATCAGCAGAGACACTGTCATTTTGAAGCAAAGGAGAAAAAAAAGGTGGGAAAGAATGAAGGAAGGTTGTCATTTTTTTTTTTGGATTTTATAGGATGGGACCATATTGGTCTTTGCTTGTAAACATGTACAACCTTTCTGGAAAAGGGAAGAAGGAACCCCCAAAGCAATTCAGAAATCATCAGGGCTACCACTCTCACTACAGACCCAGAATGCACAGACCCGGGGGCAAGACTGCCTCCACCTCAGTTTCAAAGAGTGAGACCACCACCCAGCATAGCCTTATGGGTGTGGGCACCCTGCTAAACTGTGGGGGTGATCCTACCACCACAGGCAGGCTGGAGGGCAGAGCATCAAACCAAAGAGGCTTATTCACAAAACTTAAGATGTAATGCAAATTGCCTTGCTAAGTTTTGGGCTTGCTTGGGGCCTATTATCCCCTCTTCTTTCCTATTTCTCCCTTTTAGAATGAGAATGTCTATCCTATGCCTGTTTTGGAGGCACACAACTTCACTGGTTTCACAGGTTCACAGCTGGAGAGAAATCTGCCTCAGGATGAATCCTACCTACAGTTTCACCCATATCTGACTTAGCTGATATTTAAATGAGAATTTGGACTTTAGAGTTGATATTAGAACAAGTCAAGACTTTTGGGGCTGTTGAGACAGAATGAATGCATTCTGAATACAAGAAAAACATGAATTTTGGGGGGCCAGGGGCAGAATGTTATGGACTGAGTTGTGTTCCCCCAAAATTCATAGGTTGAAATCCTAACACTTGATGTGACGGCATTTGGAGATGTGGCTTTTAGGAGATATTTAATTTTAGATGTCACAAGGGTGGGGCCCTCATGATGTGATTAGTGTCCTGTTAAAAAAAAAGGGGGGTGGGGGGAGAGACACCAGAACTCTCTCTCCCTGCCATGTGAGGACACTGCGAGAAGGTACCCTCTACAAGACAGAAAGAGGGCTCTCACCAGAACCAAAACCTGCTGGCACTCTGATCTCAGATCTCCAGCCTCCAGAACCATGAGAAAATACATTTCTATGGTTTGAAGCACCCAGTTTATGACATTTTGTTATGGCAGATGAAGAGATTCTTACATATAACTAGTATCATCCAAACTTATTTTACTACCCTGTCCCTTCCCATGGAACATTCCAGAATATGATTCCACAGACAACACCCCAGGGAAACACTGGGATAAATAAACCGTAATAATATAAATGCATCAAGATGCCAGATTTTAGAGACATAATAAAGAAAGGACAATCAGGATTTTATGATGGAATGTTTTGGGGAAGTACATGAGAGGTCATATTAGTTCTATAGATTCCAAATACTGGGTGACCAACTCATGAAAGAAAGATCCTGCAGAGGAAAGAGTCAAAGGCCAAGCAAGGCACTTCAAAGTGCTGTGACATAGGAGGGACATACACACAGGCCCAGAGTGGGAAAATGAGTTTTCAAGGCCAATATCAGAGTTCAGACTATAACTCAGACTGTTGATTTCTTGATAAGCTTACTACAGTGCTCATGAGCCATTAAACAATTAATTGGATATTGGTTCACGAAGGGCAACCAACCAAGATGGCAACCTAATTGAAATCATGTTGCATGAAAAACAGTTGAAAGAGCCAGAATCATCAAACTTGGGATAAGGAAGTTGGACCTGTGGGGAGGGAAAAGGCTGAGTGTTGCCTTTGGAAATTGTAACAGCTTTTATGTGTGGAAAATGGAACAGAAATATTTACTGTTACTCAGAGAATAACCTGGTGAAGTTGTGGCCCCTCTCCCTGGGAGCTGTCAAACAGAAGTGGAATGGCGTTCTGCCAAGGCTACGTAGAAGGCTCAAGAGCAGAGAGAGAATGAATTAGATCCTCTCAAATCTTCTTCCAAATCTGCAATTCTATGATTTACAGATAGTCTCTTTTTCTAGTTTTGACTACGTGCAATAAGTTGATCTGCTACCTTTTATCACCAAGAAAGTTAAAACAGGTTTTCAGATTTGCTCACCATGACTGGAAACCATGAAAGTGAGTGCTTGAGAAACTCAAAGAAATGGCTCTGTCCCGTCTCCATATCTCAGAGCTAATAGTGACAAGCACACAGTAGGCATCTGTGTACCATCTGATCCTCTGGTACAGGGTCAACACCCCCTAAATGGCTTCACCTCAAAGTTAGCATTGGATTATTTCCTACCACTCTTGATAAAGAACATTTCATTTACTCTCCAATCTCTAAACTTCAGTAACATCTTCCAAGAGGAAGATGAAATTTTCCAACAAGATTCATTTTTCCTTTGGCCTCTTCCTCGATATCTTCACATGTTTGATAGAACTCAGTAAGCACTTTATTATAAAATCCAGATGAAGCCACCTGGGTTTTAGGATATAATTGGAAACTTGGCTGCTGCATGCAAGCAAAGGAGAAGAAATAAAGTCAACCATAAGAGCACAAACCTTAATATATGAAAAATGTTCAAACTTTATAATTACATTCAGATAGGGAACTGCATGTTTTCCAAGAATAACAACCTGCTGCCTCTAGCGTGTCTTTCAGAAGTAATCTGTATTCATCTCTAATGTAATGGATGCTAAGGAAAATATATGGTGTAAGCGTATTCTCTTCACTTCGCATGGAGATTGTGTTTTAACCAGGATTGAAGAGTTCAGGTACTAGAACCAGACAACCTACATTCAAATCCCAGCTTTGTGGGGCGCCTGGGTGGCTCAATCAGTTAAGCATCAGACTCATGGTCTGACTCAAGCATCAGCTCAGGTCATAATCTCAGGGCTCCATGCCCAGCAGGGGGTCTGCTTGAGATTCCCTCTCCCTCTCTCTCTGCCTCCTCCCCTGCTTGCACTCTTGCTTTCTCGCTCTCTCTCTCAAATAAATATATAATATCTTTAAAAAAAAAAAAAAAAGCTTTGCTACTTACTGGCTATGTGACCTTGAGCTAGTCACTTAACCTCTCTGTACTTTATTTAGGTTCCCCATCTGTAAATTGAGGACAATGTTGGTATCTACCTCACAGGATTGTTGAAAAGATTAAATGAGTTCATACACTTACAGAGCACATAAAACAGTGCCTAGTATATAACTGATGCTCAACAAATGTTCCTCATTGATGTCACCATTGCTTTAAAATGGTAGAAGAGAAAAGGGCCTGACCTTTTTAAAAGAGTTTGGAGAATGAAGGAAGCCATATTTCTAGTGGGGAGTGCTCAAAATACTTGAGTTAGAGACAAAATGTATGAAATGGGACCTTCTGTGCCCCCGTTTAGGGCAGTTCAAAGCCAACCACACATGGCCTGAGTAGAGGGCAGCTTTTGAAAATATTAGCTCTCAACTAGCACTAATACACTATTCAGCACACTCCAGCTGAGGAGCAGCCTGGAACAGTCAATGTCAGGATGACAGCCTTGTTCTGTACACACAGTAAAATAAATGTTTGGGTAGTGGAGTTTACACTAGTCAAATGCTAAAACGTATATTTAGCTTGTAACTTGGAGTTTACAACTTCCTTTATCCCCTGCTTTGAAGGTTGCTTGTGAAAGCTGACAGCAACTCATTGGACAATTTTCTTAATAAATGCAAATATTTTTAAAGATGGAAAATAAATTTTGTTTTCAGTGTCTATTTCTGTCACTGATCTTTCCATGGTTTCCAATTTACTTAGCCCAATAGCGCACCATTCATAAACCTTAAAATTTATAGTGTTCACAACTGACACTTAGCTAGATCGGTTTACAAGAGCAAGAAAGTGGGGATTTATGTTTAATATAAAAATACCCATCATTTGTTTGGTAGTTTTTATTGTGTCAGGCCCTGTTCTTCATTCTTTGCATGTATTACCTCTTTTAATCTTCTAAGAATCTTCCAAGGCAGATATCTGTATTAGTGTAATAGACACTAGCCAACTCTGACAAACCCCCAAACTCACTGGGGAACACAACATAGGTTTGTATTTGATTCAGTAGTATCTGATGCAGTCAGGCAGTTCTCCCATGCAGCATCTTCTAAGGATGCCTCAGGGTTTGGGGTGCCTTCTACTATGGAGCTCCAGCACCTCTTTTGCTTCCTGCCATAGGGACAGAAGGGAGAGAAAAAATGTGGAGTAGATACACCATCTGCTAACTACCTCAGCCCCAAATTAACCCTACATTACTCCTGCTCACATCCCGTTGGCCAAAATCAGTCATGTGGTCAACCAAACCGCAAGGGAGGCCAGGAAATGGTAAGGAATCTGTAGACAACACAAACCCCTAAATATATCTGCCATAATTTACTCTTCTGGTCACCAAATATTCATTTTCTTCCCTCTTTCGTTATGTGTAAGGAAAAAAACACAAACACAGAATCCACGCCTCTTCAAAGGAAACAACCTCAAATTCCATCTGGTCACTGCGTTCAGATCAAAGTGCAGGCTTCTGAGTTATGTGAAGCTCTTGTCATAAGTCTGGATGTGCCATCTCTTGATCCAGTGCTCTGTAAACTAAAGCGAAAGTGATCTCTATCACCACAAAAAACAAGTTTCCTCTCTCTTTCTCTCACACACACACACACACTACAAATGGAGTAACTGTGATGATACAACTACAACAAAAATTTTGCTTCAGAAAGGGGAAGAATAGGAGACACACACCAGCCACCGAAGCCACATCTGGCCAGGCAGACAGAGTGAAGGCCCTCTGCCTTACGGGAGGAAGATGTTCTGGCTGTGGGCCTGGCTCTGTTCTCTGGGGAGAACTTCCTTGTCCCTCTTTCTCAATGGCCATGAGTTCTTCCTTCTGAGGGGCTCCCCTTGTTACCTCTATGTATGCTGGGGAGTCAGCGCTCCATGCAGCCGACCGTTCACCTGCTGGTGGGAGAGGTTGTTTTCAGTCTTCAAGGACATTTCTAGTACAGGCTTATAGTTACTTTAGCAATATAAGACCTTCAAAAGATTGGTAGGTTCCTAAAAGCCATCAAATTTAGGTACTATCTCCTTATTCCATTTTATTTCTGTTTATAATTTAGCCATTTCTTTCGGGGGCTCATCTCCTTCTTGGAACACCTTACAAAATGCAGTCAATAGCAGCCAACGCACACAATGGATGTTTCCCCGTGACGCACCCCCACCCCATCCCCAGCCTCTCGTCCTGGAGCTACAGGTTTATGTGGCACAGATGGGGTGTTTTTTTTAAGATTTTTTTTATTATTTATTCATTTGAGATACAGAGAGAGAGAGAGAGCATGAGCAGGGAGAGAAGCAGACGGAGAGGGAGAAGCAGACTCTCGGCTGAGCCAGGAGCCCCATGTGGGGCTCGATCCCAGGACCCTGGGATCATGACCCGAGCCAAAGGCAGACGCTTAACCGTCTGAGCCACCCAGGCGCCCCGGCACAGATGGTTTTGCAAGTTATCATAGATGTCTGTTTCACCAAATGTGCTGCTGGGGCAGAACACGGCATTTCACCTTTCCAGCCTCTGGTATCCATCTCCTTGCCACTCAGCTCCTGACTACTTGGCCAACGGCACTTAGTGTGGGTTTTTGTTAGAGCGGCACCCCACATCCTTTGCCAATTTTGGCACTGGTCAGGGGAAGCAACACTAGCTTCTGTGGTAAATCACAGTGACTCGCAATTGGTCCTGCTAAGTAACATAATGAGGTGTTTAATTAACTTTGGTTGGATAAATGCAGCATTCTGTGTATATATACAAATGGGTTGTTCAACATATTTGTATTTAATCTTTCACAATTAAGGAAGCAAATGCTTAAAGAAAGGAATTCAATATGCAAGGTCACGTAACTAAAAACTCACGGATGCAGGTCTGGGACGCCACATGTCCTAGTGCCTATAGATGTCTCCTGAGTGGAAGCCAGAGCAAATAGACTCTACCTTTTTTTCTGCTTTCATAGCAAAGAAAATCTGAAACCTTACCACTTCCCTGCAGTTTTAGACCCTTTCTCTCTTTGCACTATTTCAATTAGAGGTATTGTCCCCTGTCCTTAGCGTAATAGTTGCTTTAGGTGATTCAAAAAACACAGCGGAAAATAATCTATAGTTTTAATATAATGAATGAGGTTTTGGTTCTGTAATTGTTTGCGTAAGTTTACATAGTAAGCATACTGAGTAGATCGTGCCCGTGTCGACATCCCTATTCTCCACCAAATGCTTTATTTACTTAACTAATGTTTTCTATACTAACTTAGGAGATTTTATTATATCATAGCTGTTCATTAAATCTGGCAAGAGCACACATTGTCCTGTTTACTCTCTGTACAAGCTTTGACATATCCTTCCCAGATGGAAACATATTCTCGATGCAAACCCAAATTGTCAAAACCGTTGAATGATCTGAGCCTCTGCAATACTTTATTCATGCAGCAGGTATTTACTGAGTACTTATTATCTATCAGGTACTGAGTAAGACCTGTTTAAGATATGCTATAAATATTTTTAAAATCACCACTTTAAGTTGGCTGTAATTTGAATTCACAAATAGTGTGTGTGTGTGTATGTGTGTGTGTTTAATGGCAGGTAGGGAAGCGTGATTGAAAGAGTAAAATCATTGATTACAGTCTCTATGTCAGAAACTTACCCAGCTACATGGACACACTCTGCAAAGCAAGTATCCCTCCTAGAGTTTATGATTCACATACAGGATGCAGGTTAAAATAAGTCCAACTCAAATGACATCAGTTTAGGTATTTTCCCCTTTTATGAAAATATAATGTATACTAATTTTACATTTTTCAAATAGATGAATTAGGGAAGAATTGCATGGAAATAATTGTGTTAGCAAAAGTGATGTTTAAACACAATTTCACTAGTATCATTGTTCTATAAGTTGAGACAGAAACTTTTCTGTGTGGTTTTTGTTTTGTTTTGTTTTGTTTTGTTTTTTGCTTCCAGTGAAGTGATGCCATTTGGTCTCAAGGCATCACTTGAAAAGGCAAAGAAACAACTTGAAGTCACAGAGTGAGAAGAGCTACGGATAAAAGGGAGAAATAGAATTGCTCAGATACCTGAAACTTTGCTTCCCGTTTGCCTCGGTCCGGGGTTTGCAGAAGAACGTCACCGGCTCCTACTCTTTCCTAACGAGCGTATATATTAAGCTCTTTGAAATGTGAGTATTATGGGAAGGATCGCAGTTGCTTTAAATTATAGACGTTGGCAAGTGGCGGGGAGGAGCAGGAGGTTGTTTAAACTGAGAAAGACAGTTGCAAAACTCCATGCAACAGCATGAGCTCCAAGCTTCAAACACATTCTTATGCTCAGAAGAGCACTTTATTTTCCGCCGAGTTATTTTTTGTATTGTTTCGAAGCAGCTTCGAATAAGACGCACATATTTCTTCTTTAAATTTTTTAATGGTTTCTAAATTCATGGGACAACCAAAGCAAAAAAGCCTCATGTTTTGGGGGAAATTTTGACATCAGCAATGCCTAGAAAAGGTAAGCCACTCTTTTCATTGCACTTTTTCTCTTTTTCCCTCCTGTTTGGCCTTTGTCAAAAATATTTACTGGGAGAACTTAAGACAGCTACTTGTAAAGAAATGGGGAACTTGTAAAAATATGTCAACAAATTATAAATCCGAGGTTGGAAATCCTTGGCATTCATGCCTTCTCCTGCTTTCTATTCCGCTTGATGCAAACCTCTGTGAAAGCTTTGACTATTTGAAAAATGAGATTTCTGTTAGAAAATGTGTGCAGGAGAGTCCTCAGAATCTCCAACCTGGTGTGTCTCACATTCACTAATGTGGTGATGGGCTCATTTATTGCCCGGGTCAGAGTATCTGTGTTTTCTTACCCCGATATATGTAACTCAACTTCCGGAGCTATGATCTTTGTATTAACTCAGAAATCTTTCCCATGGAAGAGTTTAACATCACTCCCAAAAATCCTCTTGAGTGTGGTTACTATGACTTCTTATAACCTTTTTTGCAGAATATGTTTTTAAAAGTTAAATAAATCATTTGGCTTTTCCTTTGTAACGACACGATGAGGACGTTACGGCTATGATGTCCTGGGAGAAAAAAGAAAAAACTCCAAGTTTGTTCATTCCAGTTGCAGTTGACTGACAATGCTAGTGTCTGGGTAGGGTGGCTTTGCCCTCTTGATTGTGCCTCTGATACAGGTAGGGAGCAGAGAGGCTCGAATATTCCTTGGTTTTCTATGGCATTGGTCATATGGGAAGTATGCTGTGGTTTTAGG
Organism: Mirounga leonina; assembly: GCF_011800145.1. Taxonomy (NCBI): domain Eukaryota; kingdom Metazoa; phylum Chordata; class Mammalia; order Carnivora; family Phocidae; genus Mirounga; species Mirounga leonina. The sequence continues at coordinate 70,143,442 of NW_023270323.1, read as the reverse complement.
TGGAGGGGCGCATAAATGTGTCGTGTGCTGTTCCTATTTCCCTGGGAAAGTCTCTGTTACCAGATTTCCCATGTTTCCGAGGCAGAATTCCAGGTGCAAATAACTAGCTATCCAAAGAGATCTATCAGCAAATTCTTCCGGCAGGCTGTGATTTTAACGGAATGTTCATTCCTCCGCGCACACATATGTACTCACAGGCGGAGGCTACAAAGCCGCATGGGTTTAACCAAGCTTGAGTGGTCTGGGACCTCTAGGCAACCTCAGTCTACAAAACCCACTGGTGCAGAAGTAAAAGCAAAACATGCCCGATGGGCCTGGGGGAGAATGGGAAACATGCTTGGGTTGGGAGGGGCTCTACCTGCCTTGCCGGACCAGCTGCCACTCTGTTTCTGGGATATTTTTTCCTTCTGCATCAAATTCTAATTATATAAGATGGATTATGGTGGCTACCCCTACCTTTTGTGGTCTCCGTGGGGGGAAAAAAAAAGAGGTTACGATAAGAAGAAGGACATTGTTACAGAGAAGAGAGAAGGCAGCTCGATCGGCTCATTGCAAGGTGGTCAAGAGAAACTGCTAGTTCCTTTCTCCATCCCCAGTTGTTAGTGGAGACAGTGAGAGATCCGTGCCTGCCCCTCCACTGTCCTCCTCCCCTTGTCTTCCCTGCTCTCTCGTCCTCCCTCCACTTCTATCTATCCACACCGGCCATGCAAGCTCAAGAGAGGGAGCAGTGAGTAGGACGGACAAGATTATTCTCATCTCCTCCTCTCCACCATTCCGGGGCCAGTTGGGGAAGCCCCCACCCTATTTGGAGGGGGGTCTCCAGGACCCCACCCCATGACCTCATCACAGGCAGCCAGGGAGTTGGGATGGCCAGCAGTTGCATGGTGCCTAAGTGCACCCTGGGGAAGGGTGCGGCCCAGAAATGCGCAGTGTGGCATGACGTGGCTGCTGGGGAGCGGGGCGCGGACTTCCCATCATGGGCTCTTGTGGAGGCTGGCGGCATTTCTGGAAGCCAGGCCTGCCAGGCCCCACCTCTGGGCCTGAGAAGGACCCAAAGAGGACAAAAACAAAAAGGCAATTAGAGTTGCTAATGAAGCCCCAAGCCAGCTGACTCATCTGAGGCACAGCCACTGGGGGGCTTTGTAATGAAACCTGGACAACACCCTGGAAAGGACAGGTCAGGTTTGTCCCCAAAAGGACACTGGTGAGAGGCCTGATGTGACTTAATCGTCCTCCTCACCTCATAGAGGCTGGGGAGAGGCCACATCTGCAAGGCGCAGAGGGAGGACAATGTTAACTAACGAACTGCCAGGGCGTTTGGGAGCGATGGTGTCCGAACCTGAAAAGGGTTGGAGCCAGACTCAGCCCAGATCGCCAGCTACAGTCACACCCGCAAGTCCATGACCCATGACCTGAAGAGCTCCAGGTCGCTCGGGAAGTGACCCCCTAGGAGAGCTAGCAAGATTGTAATTCACCAAACTCTAACAGAGTGTCCACTCTGCCAGAAACTTTACCAAGGCTCTTTGGAAATATCCCTTGACAGAGAAACCAAACATTAACAACAGTGGAGAACACAGAGGGGCTTTGCACATCAACCTGCCAACATCAAAGAAAGCTCCTCGTAGAGTTGCATTTGAACTAGACGCTGGAGAAGGAGTAAAATATCATGAGAGAGGCAAGGGGGGCAGGAGCCTGTAGGCAGAGGTCAGTGAGCAAAGGTGCAGAGGTGGAAAGGTCATGGCTGCTCCCATGAACCAAGTAGCTTGGGGAGGCAAGGCTCTGTTACCCGAGTGCAACCCAAGGAACAGGACTTTCATGGGTTATTAATAAGAGGATAACCAAAAGCATTTCCTGGTCAGGCAAATTGGGGAATGTGAAAAGCTGTGTACCACAGTGGACCAGAACTCAGGTTCTGGGGTTACAAATACCTGATTCCAATCCCAGCTCCAATCCCAGCTCCAACTCTTAACTGCTGTGAGAACTTTGTTAAGTGAGGATAATAATTATATCCATTCTTAAAGAGGATAAAGCATTTGAGGATTAAATTAAAGAATTCATGTAAAGGGACTACTATCAAAGTATCTGCCACAAGAGAGCTCGATGAATGTTAGCTACTCTTATTAGCTGGTTTTTTTACTGTAGGACTTCTTACACATTTTAGTTTCTTACGACATCTCTGTCTCTCGATGAGTGGGTCATTAGAATCTAATGTTTTCCAAACTCATCAGAATGTAAAATCATTCCCCCCCCCCAACCAGGAGTATCACACAAACCATGGAATATGGAATGCATGGTGGACAATGGCGAGGCTGAGTTGGCCCAGTTAGCTAAGGCCACATGGCCTCCCAGCACATGCATTTCCCAAGGTTTAGTTGAAATTTATCAATCTCTACCAGCCTCTTCAGGCATTGTCTTCCATTTTTCTAGGAAACAAAAACCCCACAACTGGGATTTTCATATCTAAGGAAACTGACTTTTTTTTTTTTAACTATTGTCAACTTTTAGAGGGAAGAGAAAAGTGAAGACAAAGCAAATTATTGTCACATCCAAATTTCACACTCGAGAGGTCAACCTTTGCCTGTGGTTTGAGGGACTACTGCATAGAGGGCAATGCACAGGACACAAGCTAATGAAAACATGATCCCACCTTCAACAAGTTATTAATCCCATGGGGAAAACAACACATGGGATCCAATATCTAAAAGGCAAAACTAGATTTACAAGGAAGGATATAAGAGAGCTCAGAGTGAATGGGAATTCACAGAAAAGGAGCCTGCAGTTCCCTGGAATAATCAGAGTAGTATGTAACATTCTTTGATGTTTACCATGTACAAGGAACTATGCCAAGCACTTCACAGTATGACTAACCCATGTGTACTTCATAAGGCTACACGATGGGTATTGATTTGCTCATCTCACAGATGAGAAAACTGAACCCTAGAGAAATTCAATAACCTGCCTGAGATGTTCTAGGAAGTAAGGAGCAGAGTACGCTCTCAAACTCAGGCCCATCTGATGCTCTGTTTCCCTCACCCAGGGAAGATTCCTCAGAGGAGGGAATATGTAATTTAGCCTTGAAGGATGAATAGGGATTGGTGGGAGGGGTATTCCAGGCAGCAAGAACATTAGTAAAACATGAAAGAGGACAGCATGGGGAGTAGCAGCAAAGCTCCCCTAGCAGAACAAAGTACATGCATACAGAGCAGAGGGAAATGAGCTCAAAAGACTTAGTTGGTAAAAAAAAAAAAAAAAAAGAAAGAAAGAAAGAAAGAAAGAAAGAAAGAAAGAAAGAAAGAAAGAAAGAAAGAAAGAAAGAAAGAAAAGAGCCAGACTTGGTTGGAATCAGATCATAGCAAGCCAAGCCTTGAATGCCAACCACAAAGTTTAGATTTTTTTTTTTTAATGGAATAATCATTATAAGTTTGTAAACAAGAAAGTAACTCCTTGGCAGTTTATTAGAATGGTGGTTTAAGATGATTAATCAGTGTCCAGAAGGGGCAGAGACTAAATCGCCAGTTAAGAAACGGATGTTTGTCTAGACAAGAGATAAGAGCAGTAGGTGTTCACACAGCAGTTAAAGGGTGGAGATGCTTGTAGGACCCAGCCCCCTAAACCTGCTACACCAAGGCCCTGACCATCACAGTAGTCTGTTAGAATAATAACCTTGGGGCCTCGCTAAATCCAGATTCAGCCCTGTAAAATGGGAGGGAGTGGGGGATGGAAGGGACAGGAGGAGATAGTGGATGTCCAAGGGCCTTCTGACACCTCAAACTCCATGAAGATAGACCGCTATGCACTTTTATGGAGATCATTAACTATACAGTTCCCTATTAAATCACATTTCCAAACTGCTTCTCCATATCAAGGCATAGTTCCAAAAGAATTTGAGGGTGTGCAAAAGTTTTATGGCTATTACATAGTAGTGATATTGGCACACAGTGATTGGGGGAGGGTATATTTTAATATATCCCTTCAGGAGAAACATTTACCCATCATCTTGGCTGTGTGTCTTTTGCAAAATTTAGCTGCCTACCTCTTGTGACAGAGGAGTCTTAACTGCAGTTCATACATCAGGACCTTGTAGCGCTCCAAATGGTAGTGATTCAAGTAGGTGGCATAGGACCTCCTCCAGCTCCCAAAAAGGTGGTCAGCTTCCAGAGAGTAGGAATTCATGCATCTTTAGATTCTTTGATGCTCTACCACTATGGCGGGTCTGACTCAATTTACAAACGCAGGTCTCCAAGAAGTGTCACATTTTCTCATTGTTTTTCCTTCAACTTGAATCTGTTTTCAAGAGTCCATGCCAACAGGAATTCAGGTTTCAGATATTACCCAGCTCCTGTCCCCATGACTTCCAATACCAAAGAGGTCTTCCTTCACACCAGTTATACCCACTCTTATAAATTCCATGTCTCTTAGATGTCTGTGGATTCTGTTTTCAAACCCTGCTTGGGAACTGGGAATCCCTGTCCAGGATGGGAACCTGTGTCTGAGCAATCCCGGGCCACACAGAGCCAACGTTTCTGCTTCTCACAGATGTACCCATCCCTGACCTTTGGTCTCCAGGTCGGGGGGAAATCTCATATCAAAGGCCCCTCACTCCAACTCTCCCAGCACATACACTTGGACTTGGACCTTCAGAAGATAAAGCAGGAAGTGTTGCTTTCAAGGAATTTTTATTTTCTGCTCTGCATAATCTTGAAACAAAGACACACAAAGGACAGGGCAACATTCTTGGAATAAGCTGGAGGTGGAGAACACAAAGTTATTTTGTCACTCACCCAATAGGTATCCAACAATCATCAATGAAATGTGTGCCCCAATAACTAATGAAATGGCTCCTCCAAAGTTTGTCACCAGAGGAGGTATTATGATGATTAATAGAGCCTTTTTATTAAGCACCTACCATGTGCCAATACTTTACAAACACTGTCTCCATATCCCCATTTTTCAGAGGAGGAGAGGTGAGCAGCTTACCTAAGATCCCACAAGCATGATGAGATAGGCAGGTATTTAAACTCAAGTTATGCCCATCTCCAAAACCCCACACCCTGTCCACTCTGTCACATGGACTCCCAGAAAGGATTCCTATTTTTTGGTCTACTCTTGATGGTTGCCTTTTCTAACTAAAATTTATTTTAAACAAAAGGTTTTTGGTTTTTTTTTCCACCATGAACATAGAGTGACTCTGCTAGATACAGTAATAATCCCATAGAATGGTCTACTACCCCATCTCATCATTAGTCTGCAGGCAGCACAGAATTGGGTGTACTCCTGTTTGAAAGACAAGAGCAGGGTAAGGTGACTTGTCCAAGGCCATGGAGCTAGAAGAAGGGTTAAACCCATGTTTGTCCATCTCTACTTCAAGGGGAGGGAGTTAGTCCTAATTAATGAAAGGCTAATTATAAAATAACATTAAATTTTTGCAGTTTTACAGCCTTTTCATCTGCCAATAACAGAAAACCACAGCTTATGTAGATGCCTGAAAACACATCCTGCCAGATGTACCCTAACAATATTTGAGAACCGTCAGTAAGACATTAGTTGGTAGCCTTGCCAATTGCCAACATCCCCAAAGGAGCTCATCCTTTTAAGTTGGTAAATGATTTTTTTCAGTTTCTTTCTTTCATCATTATTTATTTTTTTTAGAAAAAACTTTTTACGAAGTAATTCTTATCCCACTTCACTGTGAAATCGAATTTGACATCAGTGGAATCTTTGTCAAGGGATTCTTTGAATTTATCACAATTAACAACTCGTTTATTAAGGGTAGATTTCTATCAGTTTCTCGGATCATTAGCATCTCCTCTTGTCCTTCACAATAAAGACCATATTCCTTGGTATGGTCTTGGAGGGCCTTTGGAAAATCTGTCCTTGGACCACACTCCTCACAACCCAATACCTGTGCACAGTGAACTCCACAGTTTCTCAGGCACCCCTTTTGTCTATGTGTCATAGGCCTAAAGAATCGGGTCCATTCCTTTGCCTTTGTATGAATTATGATGAATCATATAAAATTCCTGACCTTCAACCATTTTATTACCTACCAAAAATGGCGCATTGGTGGTTCAGTGGAAGACTTCTCACCTGCCAAAAATGGCAATTTTATATGATTCCAATATAATCTGGAAACTTAACAAAAACTTTCATTTCTTGATGACAGTTTTATGTGCCAGGCCTTTAAAATATCTCAGAAATTGTTAATCATCCCCTTGTTTGTCCCTGAGGCTGAGAGGGACATGTATCCAAACAGAATTTTAGAATTTTTTTTTAAAGATTGTATTTATTTATTTGAGAGAGAGCACGAGTCAGGGGTCGCGGGGGAGTTGTGGAGGGAAGCAGGGCAGAAGGTGAAGGAGAAGCAGACTTCCTGCTGACGCAGGGCTCAATACAAGGCCCCTGAGATCATGACTTGATCCGAAGACAGATGCTTAACTGACTGAACCACACAGGCACCCCAAAGAGACTTTTAGAATTTATCCTCACTACAGATCTCACCTCCAGCTTCAGTGCCACCAGTAACAAAAAGTTAATACTTAATAAGGCAACACCTTCCATTAAAACACCACTGGTCAGCAGGAAGTTCTTTATTATGCCCAGAATATGGCCCTTTTTAATGTTTCTCCGTTAGTCCTTGTGCTGCTTTTAGCAGTAGCAAGGAAAAGTCCACTTGAAGATATCACCATGTGCCTTCCCACCCTCCCCTGGGGCTCCTCACACTTACAGGGAGGACTTGTCCCTAGACACTATGAGGTTCACTGAGGATACTCATGCCCCTCTTGAAACAGACATCCTGAACACCAAATTCCAGAAAAGTTTCACATCTAGTGCTAAGCCCATATCAACTTTCTAGGATGGAGAGTGGCTACTTGGAGTTCTGCATTGAGAAAGGATCTGAACTCACTCTAGGAGTAGCAGGAAAGAATGTAGAATGAAATTAGTGAATTCTAAGGGAGAATCAGGCAGTTTCTAGAGCTGATCTAGCTACGACTCTTCATATTGTCTATAGCCCAGACTGCAGGGAGACCAATTAACTCTCTTTGATTAAATACTCTATCTTCCTCAATGCCAAATTAGTATCAGCTTTGCTTACGTAAGCCCATCTTTTTTTTTTTTAAAGAATTTATTTATTTATTTGAGAGAGAGAGAATGAGAGAGAGCACATGAGAGGGGGGAGGGTCAGAGGGAGAAGCAGACTCCCTGCTGAGCAGGGAGCCCAATGCAGGACTCGATCCAGGGACTCCAGGATCATGACCTGAGCCGAAGGCAGTCGCTTAACCAACTGAGCCACCCAGCCGCCCACTAGTAAGCCCATTTTGTAAAAAGACTAAGACATTCAGATTATTTTTTAAACTTAGTTGTAGCGAGACCTATTTTGACCCATGTTGTGGTGTTGCTTTTCTTCATAGCTAACTAGAAAGAATGAAGAATCAGGAACTATGCTGGCTCTGTATGCCATTTTCAGCCCTAACCCTTCCTGGTTGTGCAACTTATTTGAACTGTGAGCCTCTGTTTGTTCATCATTGAAAATGGGAATAATATATTCCTACTCCACTGGACTCACTAGAAATAGCCAATGAGATATTATGTAAGAAAAAGTATGCAGGCTAGAAGGTGATACAAATTTTTGTTATTGTGAGGAGCCTGATATTTTTGGCCAGCCAACTAATCTTTCCCTCAGCCTCCTTATTTTTTATGGAATTGCTTCTCACTAGACACATTGACTTCTAGTTGGGGATTAAAACAAAAGCACAAGCAAAAGAAAGGAATACACATGGGATGCTCAGTAAATGGGCTTGCATGTGAATGAAATGTGTCAAGGGGAAGGATTTCAGCCAAGAGGAAAGTGTTTCCATGATGCTGTCAAAGCAGAGTGACAAAATGCAGACTGGCTCTCCTGGGGGCTTGTTCTGATCGGCCAAGGCCTTGGATGTTTGTTTTGCAATGATTTATGCTCACCATTTGCTCACACGATTCTACATTGTTGTTCTAATACTTTTTCCTGCAAAAGAGAGTGTACCCATTTCTCAGCATTATCAGCAACATATTAGCAGAGCTCTAAGCAATACATTAAGTCAAGGGCTACCACCCTAAAGCTATTGGACCTCACAGGAAGTGTGCATGAGTGAAAGCAGGAGACAGAGACCCTGGGGACCTAGGGCAGTTTGAGCCAGAGATTCTGTCCATCCCTGAAACCCTCCCACACAGGCTTCGAGACAAGTTCAAAGAGAAGTGCAAAATGAAGCAGTTTAAGTGGAAATTGAAAATCAAAGCCATGAGATGGAGGAGGGACAAAATGTGTGAACCACAAGGACGAATCTGGTTACTGTGATTGAGCGTGAAATCTCACTTCCTGGCAGTCAAACCCAATCTTTTCAGACTTCCAGTGACTCGTGTATTCTCTGGCGTGCTCAGGGTGCAGGGCCGCAGGTGATGGGATGACTTCCCTTTCTGCTGCCCCAACCCTGTCCCACCTTGGAGTGAGTGTCTTCCCCCACATCTCAGCTCACTTTTCAGTCCTGGCTATGCACTGCTGTGTTGTGTTAAAATCTCACTGACATCTTATTTAAATGTTGTTTTGTGTGGTAAAGCATGCAAATCTTATAATTAAGGCAATTGGTAGTTGAAGTGGTTGCCATGGTGTTGCTAGAGGGAATCTGCAATCTGTGGTTAATCACAAAGCTTTCTGAATGCAGGTTCAAGGGACAGCTGGCTGGTTTGGGGAGAAAGGGGTCACAGAAAGCGGGAAGGGAGGTGTGGGGACGAGGAAGGTGGTGGGGGGGTAGGAAGAAAGGTTTTGCTGAATCCTTACCACTTTCCCCAGTAGACACTCATTTTCCTCATCTTTCCCAGTCCTGTGCTCTTTCCTTTTCCTCTCACCATTACCTTCCCTCTGAGGCCCACAGAGAAATCCTGTCTCCACCTCAGGCTGCTCCCTCCCAAAGAAAACCTGGTCCTTCATTTCCTACGCTGTCTGCTAGCAGAGAAGACAAACCACCATTGCAAACTTTCTGTGTTGCTATTGACCCAGCCATTCTCCCAGATGTGCTCCACAACTGGTCAGTGCCTGAGGCTATCACTGCTCTGTTAGACTCTGGACACCACTTGTCAACAGGGCCATTGTCAAGCTGAATAGGGGTGGCTTGGGTGACAGGAAGAGGAGAAGTGTTAAAACCAAAGCACACATAGAAGGATGGCAGGGTCCTACCCTGGAGAAGGGAAAAGGGGTGGGAGATACAAGATTGATTTCAGGTATTTGAATACTTCCCTCAGGAAGGACTTCTGAAGCAATTCTCCAAGATTTGGCATCAATTATTTAAGATTCTTAATCCATAGAGGATTTGGCTTGAGTTAAAATAACAGCTCTATCATTTTCTCAGCTTGTGTTCTGGGGCGACTAACTCTCCTCATGTCCATCTCCTTGCTGTAAAAAATGAGGAAAATAGTATCCTTATCATCAAAGTTGCTGTGAGGATATAATATGGTGCTCAATCAATCATAGCTAACATTAATATTTCTGGTACCTCTGTTGAGATGCAATAGAAAAAAAAAGAGGAAGCATTAGATATACAGGGTTATTAAGTTGTTTGGATCATAAAGTATAAGATTTTCTTTCCTTCCTTTTTTCCTCCCTCCCTTCCTTCTTTCCTCCCTCCCTTCCTCCTTTCCTCCCTCCTTTCTTTTCTTCCTTCTCCCGTCCTCCCTTCCTCCTTCCACTCTTCCCTCCCTCCTTCCTTCCTTTCCTCCTTCCTTCCTCCTCCCTTTCCCTCCCTCCCTTATCTCTTTCCCCATAGCCATCCAGCTGTACTCTGAACCTACATTCAGTAAGCTTTCTGATTAACCAAGAATTGTAGATTTCCTTTAGCAACACTATAGCAACAACCCCAACTATAAATTGCCTTACTTACAAAACTGCATTCTAAACAGGATTTGAGTGAGACCCTGAAAGAGATTCAGAAGTGTTTGGCAAGTGGGGAAAAGAGAGCTTTGCAATATTATATAAATGAAGGAGAGGGGGAGTCTTAGCTGTGGTTCTCTACCTTTGATACACCTTAATCATCAACAAGGGAGCTTTGAAAAATCCCAGTGCCCAAGCTGCACATCAGACCATTACATAAGAGCCTCTAGGGATGGGATCCAAGTATCAATCATTTTTAAAGCCCCCCCAGGTAATTCTAATATGCAGCCAAGACTGAGACCTGCTGTTTTAAAGGAAGTGGTGGCCAACAGCTAGAAAGCAGCAGAGTTAACAAGGCTGTAGGCTGTAGGCATCGTGTGAGTACTTTGGTGACTTTCTAGACTCTAGAGAGACCTTTCAGGAGAACCGTGGAAACAGAAAGCAGACTGTGAAAGGTGCAAGAGGCTAGGGAGAGCCTCCAGCCTGCCAGACTCCATCCTTCAACAAATGTGGTGGAACCAGGAGGGGAAGGATGAGTAACAGAGCTTGAGGAATTAGCAAAAGCAAAATAATTTATTTTTAGAATATGGAGGACCTGAACATATTTGAGCCAGAGATGAATCTACCATATCTTGTATACTTGCAATTTAAATTTTGGAACATAGTGAAAAAAATGTTTGCATCGATCTGGTAAATTTCATCTGGATGATTTCAGGTTCATCACAGAGTCTTGACCAAATGTGCTCTCTGCTTTATACCTCATCCCTTGTTTCATTTTAACCGTCACTTTTTACATTTTCTGCTGTGCGTCAAATATGTCACTTGATTACCTCTGGCAAACTTCACAAAATCCTGTAGAGTAGCTGCCTCTCATTTTACAGGTAAGGAAATTCCTCAAATGAGAAAATGAGATTCAGAGAGGTTGGGTGGTTTGCCCAGAGTCAGTAAGTGGCAAACTGGGATTCCAAACCTGGGTCTGTATGACCCCAAAGCCCACTGGTCTTTTCACCCTGCCATTGTACCACCAGATAAAACACAAATTCAATCCTTGGACTGCCACATGCTCCCATTGAAACCCACAAAATGACAAAAACTATGACCTGGAAGGTCACGTCCCAGCACCAGGGCCTCTGAATGAAATGAATGAAAGAGTGGAAAATGTTTCAGAGGCTGCACCTCCTGCTTTGGGTTGCAGTGAGCTTGAGCAAGATGGGGTGGGCACAAGGTCTTTGGCATCATTGACACAGGGACCCAGTAGGGGAGGAATAGCCGGAACTGGGATCTGACAACTGACACTAATCTGAAAATGCAGCATCTTGAGCTCAGGTGCGGTAGGGTTCAGACAGAAACAGCTACACTCAGTGCTGTTCCTCTCCACCATCTGCCCACTCCTTCCTCCTTCCCTGGACATGTAGTCCTTGCTGACCTCTGCCTGCCAAATCATCCGACACAGGCCAGCTTATTTGGCCACTTCACTTGCTGAAACCGAATCTCCACATCCCTTGATTACCCCTGAAAACTGATTAATGTCTATTTGCAAGCAATACTTTCCTTCTGTACATCCAGGTATATATGGTCCAGAGGGCTGCTTTGATTCCTGGAATATTAGCTTAGAGAAGAATGAAATCTAATAAAAAATATAATATTAGCTCCAAATAGCTACATAATCTGTGTCAAAGAGATGATTTACATTTGGGCTACCATCTGTAGGTATTATTAGTTATCCCTTGCACTCAGATGGAGGACTGAGCAAAACATTGCTTTCCCTTCCAATCAAAAAGCCTGGAAATTGCTGATGCAATGTCCACATGAAAGAGCCAGTGACATTTTGTGTTGCCTTTTAAAAAAAAAAAAATATTTTAATATCATATTTTAAAAGAAACTGGCCAGCAAGTTCATTCCAGGACAAGTTTTAGATTCTTTGCGAATCAAATTGGGTAAGACTATAACAGAGACTATTTAGTTTGGACAGACAAACTGCCAACATGCCCATAAAAGGGAGAACTGGCTGAGCGTTTTTCTTTTGGCTCTTATATTCAGATTTTCTTCAAAAGTTAGTCTAAGAAAAATTTGAAAGAAGCCATGGGATATACCCATAAAACACAAACACCTCAAATAGAGCTTAGGTCTCAGACCGAATCCATCCGGGGATTTTGTGATGATTCAGACAAAATTCCTGTCTGTGATAACCTTAACTGATTATAAAAGTCATCAGAATAAAGGAAAGGTGGACATTTGCTGAATGCCTGCTGTGTGTCTGACATGTGCCTGATGTCCTTACTGTTAGACAAGCCTTATCTCATTCCATCTGCCCAGTCAGCCCCTGAGATTAGTATTATTCCCATTTACCAAGAAAGAAAAAGAAGCTGAGTTATGAGCTCCAGAATGAAACTACTATTTGTCCAAAATGTGTCTGAACCAATGAATGAATGAATCTTAGAAGGTGACCAAATATATATATATATACACACACACACACACATAAAGATATATCAAATATATTTGATACATCTTTTTTATTAAGATTTCATTATTATTTATTTATTTATTTATTTGAGAGAGAGAAAGAGCATGAGTGGGGTGGGGCGAGGGACAGAGGGACAAGCAGACTCCCTGCTGAGCAGGGAGCCTGATGCAGGGCTTGATCCCAGGACCCCAAGATCATGACATGAGCTGAAGTCAGATACTTAACCCACTGAGTTATATATATATATGTATATATATGTATATATATATAATATTCTAATGTATCAATTCTAATCCTTGGAAATCTGAAGCTGGTTTTTTCTGTGTCCAAAGCTTCAGTCAAGGTACATCCCAGTATTTGCGGATCTCTGTAACGAAGCGCCCCAGCCCCTCCTCCTCCACAGCTGTTTTGTGGAAGGCTGATTGTGTGCACTTAATCCTCATCAAAACCCACCTGCCAGCTGGGGGAAAATGAGGTTCAGAAGTCCCAAACTTCAAAGGAGAGGAGCCTGGACAGGATCTTGAAGGAATGAGAGGACCCGCATGTCCCGTGGAAAACAGCAGAAAAGACTTGCATATGGAGCCCTTGGTGAAGGCCAAGCAGCCCTGTTTGATCAGAGTCAAATGGTCCGGAAAAAATAGATAAAAGTTAGATAAAAAAAAAAGATAAAAGTTAGATAAGGTTTGGATAAGAGTTAGAACTGTGAAAGACTCAAAGCAGAAGAGTAATGTTGACTTTATCCTCAAGTAATTGGGGAACCCATCAGAGGCTTTTGAGTGAGGGACACATATGGGATACAGAATTTCAGAAGGATTAACCTGGCCATGGTGTGAGAGAGGGACTGAAAGTGGGGAGGCCAGATGGAGAACTTTCCTCAGGATTCCATGACACTCTGAAGGCCATTGCTTTTCGGAGGCACCACACACCATTTGGGGATGAACCAGGCATCTTTCGGCTGTTTGTGCTCCACCCAATGGGCTCATGTTGAATGGGCTAAATCCCTGTGGCCTTTGATGTGGAAATGTCATCCCTGCAGTGAGGGATTCCAGGAAGTCTTCCAGCTGAGAACATCCTCTAAAGAAGGAGGCCCCATACACTCATGTTGACCTTAGGAAGCAGGAAGACAAGATAAGGGGAAAGCCACTGGGAAAAAAATGTGCTTGTCTCCTAAAAAATTTTTCCCAATGCTGTAGGACACAAATTTAAATCAGGGCCCCAAAGCAGAAATGTCAGAATGTGAAGGGCTCACTTGAACTTTGTTAATACTTAGAGAACAATTCCCCAGAGAAACTTTGCTGCCTCACTCCACCCCTTTTCCTGTATGCAGGCACATCACCACTAGATTCTTGCTTTTATTAGAGCTACGTCTAGAGATGGATGCATTAGGAATACCCTGGTGAGGCCTTGCTTTGGGGCAGGTAATGGGTCCCTGCCTTTAACAGGTTGTAAAAATTAAGAAGACTGTGTGGGAAAAGGGGCTGGAAAGCTCAGATTGAATCTCAGTTCCCTTAGCCAGATGATGTGGGGCAAATTCATTCAGCTGCAGAATGGCAATAAAAACACGAGGACCAAATGAAAGAATATAGGTGGACCCCGTCATACTGGTAGGAAGGAGCCCACACAACAGTGAGCAGGGCACCAAGCTACCAAAACCCTCTCAATTTATTTTCTGGTTTTTAAATAATAGCAGCTAATTCAGATCATCAGTTAAAGCCCCAACAAAAGAGTGGATCAAACTTGGCTGCCAGTTTGCAAACAAGGATTGGCAGCTTGCACACTCATGCTCAACCCCAAGTATGCCACCTGCTAGTTGTGTGGGTTTAAACAAATTCCGCACCTTCTCTGAAGCTTAATTTTCTCATCAAAGAAATGTGGATGATAAGGGCCATGCAGAGGGCAGTGGTGGAGATGAACTGAGACCAAGTGCAGGGGGCTTCCCAGCAGGTGACAGAATGCACCAGGCATTAACCCTTTAGTTGCTGGTCTGCCGAGAGGTCTGGTGGGTGGGAAGCTGGCACAACAGCTTTTACCAAAGCCCTCCACCCAGTTTCCAGTCCCCCATACTGTCTAATAAGTAGTGACAGTTATTATTATTAAGACTCAATTAAGGTTTGTCTCTTGTGCCTGCTCCTCACCATCCAGAATGGTCTTCATGCCACTGGAAACTGCTCTGCATCAAGGGGGATAACATATGAGAAAGACGCAGGCCTATTCTGACTCTCAGAGAACACAAGACATTTAAATGACTCCTCACAAGACAGAGTGATGTGGTTAGACATGAGCTAGTCTCTGCTGCCAAGGGACGCCTGAAGTGCTTGGGTTTGGCATCAGGGGCCTGGAAGGTACAAAAACCATGGCCTGGCCCACAGAAAAGGCCTGCAAGGGCCTCTTTTGGCCAGGCAGCCATCCTCTGGATAGTGAGGGCTTTAAGACTGGATCAGGTGACCAGGTATTGCGGCGGCGGGGGGGGGGGGGGGGGGTTCACGGTATTTCTATGGGCAAAAATAATCCATCAGTCTTTTAAAACACATAGACTCAATTCTTGCAATTCCTGGTAGATCTGGTCTATGTAAAGTCATTCCAAAGACTGATTTAGCAAATACTGAACCTCTGCTCCTGGGGAAAACACAAGGTTAGGGTCCTGCCAGCTTCTGGTCACAGCATTTTCAGCAGTGGATCAATATATAACCTTGTTTTAATGTGTTTCTGTTTAAAAGCACTTTATTTAATGTGTATTGTTGATTCGTTAACATTGAACTCATGGCCAACAGCACTGTAACTCATGCCTGAATGAAGTTTATCTTACATAAGTTTCTCCATAAGGCACCTCACAGCCCACTAGAAAGGACTTTTATGCTTGGGGGCCATTTGAATAGCAAAATCAGCACACACCCCCAAGAAAAAAACTAAAAGTGCCCAAAATGTGGCACTAAACAGACTTGCTAAAAGGATATTTGTTTATAGTATGAGAAACTGAAAGAGGAAGTTAATGCATCACCTGGTGTGATCTCAGCTGGGAACATGCACATCAGGGGACCCAAATTTTTGCTGCTCTGTGCATATCTGCAAATGACCATGGAAGAGCCATGAGTATTGATTTGCATTCACCAATAAAGTTCAGCAAGAGGCTGTTTCTAAAAATCCATTCACACACTTATATATGAAACGTATACTTACATGTAAAGTCAGCCTAGAAGAGCTCTGGTCAATTCATATCAACTCAGTATATATCTAAGACCTGCAAGTATTAACTAGCCCAGAGGACACAATGGTTGTCAAAAAAAAAAAAAATCCATTGTAAAGTTGGGTATCTTTTTCTCCAAAGGACATAGACCCCAAATGGAATTATCCCTGAGATAGTTTTCCAAGATACTACATCAGCCACTTGCATATTTTAGCATTCAATAATAGAAAATCGTCTTCCTGTTGAATCAGACTCTCTTTCTGGAACTTTCTGAATTGATCCTAGTTCTGTCGTTGGGAACTATACAGAACAAGGCCAGCCCTCCTTCCACATGGTAGTCTTTCAAATATTTGAAGACATTACCAGTTACCTCTTCCAAGACAGCGATTTCCCAAGTTTGACATCTCCATCCCTAATAATTTCCTTATTTTCACCATCTTTGTCATTTTCTTGGAACATGCTCTAATCTCTCAGATATTAACTGCTATCACCCACTTAGGCCCTAGAATAAAATGAGTAGCCTCAAACTCTGCTGATAAGTCAGTTAACTTGAACAACTTTACTGGGGAGTAACTTAACAATATACATGAAATTCTTAAAATAAGCATATCCTTCTATGTCTTAAAATTTACTCTAAGTACTGAAATTTTGTTATGAGGATGTTCATTACAGGGTTCTTTACAATTCCAACATGTGGAAACAATGTAAACATCCAAGAATAGAGCAACATTAAAGAAAGTATGGTACATTAGTTCAGCCATTAAAGACTATGTAGACAATGTGAACAAATCTACATTGACAAACATAGCTATTTATAGAATCGTAATAGAAGATTAGGGCACAGTCTGATTACATTTTTATTAAAACATCCATCTACATTCCCAGAGGTAAAGAAAAACATTCCCAAGAATTAAAGAAAAATATTCCTAAGAGGTTAACACAGGCACTTGAAGGTTTAATTTCAAGTGTTTCCCTTCTTCTTTATCTATTTTTCTATAATAATCTATTATATTCATAATAAAGAAAAACAATTCTATTTAGTGTTTAAAAAGATTAAAACAATTCTGGTAGTTCCCCCATTGCTTTCAGGGAAGAATCCAAACACCCTGGCTTAGGACATGAGACTTTTTTTTTTTTTTAAAGATTTTATTTATTTGACAGAGAGAGACACAGCGAGAGAGGGAACACAAGCAGGGGGAGTGGGAGAGGGAGAAGCAGGCTTCCTGCAGAGCAGGGAGCCTGATGCGGGGCTCGATCCCAGCACCCTGGGATCATGACCTGAGCCGAAGGCAGACGCTTAACGACTGAGCCACACAGGCGCCCCAGGACATGAGACCTTTTATGATCTCACCTCTTAGGGTTCATCCCCTAAAAAGCTACACACACAAGCACATTCTAAAATGCCCCAGATTTGTATCACTCTTTTCCACCTTATACCTTCTGCTTGAGATATCCTCTAGGTTTCAAAAGATTTGGGGAGATTATCCAAAATTATATCATTAATGAATGGCAAAACCAGTCCAGGCTGTCTGTCTCTGGGGCCCACGCTGTCTCCCCATGATCCAGATGAAAAACTGAGACAGTCAAGGTGATATTTGTCTAATTATCTTTGTACCATATTTAATCTCAGCATAGGCAAACACTTATACTGTTTATGACATTGTCTGGGTGAGAGAAAAAGCCCTGAAATAGAGTTCTTTCCATTGTCCTATAGACAGAAAGTCAAAATGATTCCAGAAGTGTGTTTTTCCTTTTTGAGAAGGATGATCGAGGGTATTTGGAGCAATATCTTAGCTAGACATTAAAGCCCAGTTTGCAAACATATGCACTGTGTAATCAGATTTCACTAATATGGTCTACTTTGACTTCTTTGTCTCTTTCATTATAAGAATTTAATATTGAATTTCAAAATCCAAATGGCATAAATGAATTCCAGATGTCTTCCCAAATCCCTAAATCTTGCATTAGAATGAGGGGAGATACAGCTATACATGAGTAGGTGGTTACATTGTAATTCACTGAAAAACTGAACGGATCTCTGAGCAGTTGGTTAGACTTTCTTCCATGAAAAAAATACAGGAATTGTTTTGAGTTTCTTAAAGAGCTGAGTCCCCAAGATTTACAGCCCAGCTGTTTGACATATGTTCTGCTTTATTTCTCCCCCCAACGGGTGAAACAGCATCATTGTGAATGCAGGGCCCTGGGGCCAGGCTGTCTTAAATCCAATCCAACTGGATGACTTTGAGCGAGTCACTTAACCTCTGTATTCCTCACTTTTCTCATCTGTGAAATGGGGATAGTCACAGTACCTATCTTGTGGGGTTGTTGGAGGGATGAGTGGGTTAATAATTGGAAGTGTTTAGCACAGTGCCAGCCACACAGCAAAATGCACCCATTGTCACCAACCAGGTATGTGTCTGAGGAGCTGAGTGAGGTCCTCAGTGGCTAAAAGATTCCTTTCTCTTTTCCATCTTGATAAGCAGGGTAAGTCTCCTGAAACTTGCATTGAGAAGACTATCATCCTTTCTTCCATGAGTGACTAACAAGCTAAATTCAGATACAAGCCCCTTCCCCTGACCCTGGCCCTGGCCCCACACAGGCACTTCCTGAGTCTACATTCCTGATCTCAATGCCTGGACCACACCATCCCACCAGTCTTGCATCCAGGGCAACCCCACACAAGAAAATGTAAAAGCTATGTCCTCAGAGAATTTGTGGAGGGAACTTGACATCTCCAATTAACTAGAGGAGATTATATATGTAAAACACCAAAGTATCATAACAAGTGCTCAAAAACGCTAGTCTTCTTCCCTCATTTCTCCTTCACCATTAATGATTGATATCGCTGTTTGCAAGAAACACTTAGTCATACCCATAAAAGACCTCCACTGCTAACCTTCAAGAGAGAATTTAGAGTCTGTATATCCTTCAGCATCTAAGCCTCACCCCTCTAGACCACGCATCCGTGCCAGAGGGCAACTTGACAAACTTGGCATGATTTCACACAGGGCGTGTCTTTTCGCCTCTCCATGGCAATGAAAGCTTGTGCGATATTCTGATATTTACAGATCCCATTCACCTACAGCACCTTCCTTACTCTTCGTCTCAACTCCGTAAGTGGGTATTATTATTACTGTCATTGTTGGTGCTGCTATTGTGATAATTCCGCATGCTGGGAAGCCTCAACAAATGAAAAGACTTGCCCCAAATTATGCAGCTGGTCTGTGACTCAGTAAGGATTTGAATCTGGATTCTCTGTGTTGCCATTCTGTTTTTTTCCTACCGAACTCCACTGCTAGAGTTATAGGATTCAAGAGTGAAAATCTTAAAAAAAAATCTCATTAATTCTTTGCTGCATCTCCTCCGCTGGATGCCCTTTTTTTCTTTTTCTTTTTTTTTTTTTTTTAAGCTTTTGATTTTTCTGTTTTCTCTGATGTTGCTATTGTTGGCAAGCTCAAGCTCAGCAGTCTCATGGCAAGGCTGGAGCTGTTTCTGTAGGCTATAATGATTGTGTGCTAGATGGTTGGTTTAAGAAGAAAAAGACTTGTTTAATTGGTGTTTTCTTTCAGGCAGAATTGTGTTATACTGCGGCCAAATAATGCCTCATCTAGAAAGAAAAAAATGAACTATTCTAGAAAGTTTGTTCAGAAAGAAGCCAAACCTTTTGCAACAATGAAGCATTATACACCAATCTCAAAGTATTTCAGATTGAGAATAGGATGGGAATGTGGAGTAGAGTTGTGTCAGTTAGGGAATGTGCTTGAGCCCATGTAACAGAAACCCAACTTCAGTGGCCTGGCCAAATAGGGGTTTATGTCTCCCATCTACAATGAAGTTAGTTTGGAGATATGCAGTCAAGGGTTGGTATGATGGCTTCGATGTCATCAGAGACCCACGTTCCCTCCTGTTCTTGCATCCCAGAATGTGGCTGTCTTTATCATGATCCCAAGATGTCTACTCTATATTAACGCCATGACTATATTCTTGGCAAATGGCGAAATACAAAGAACAAGATCTGAACCGGTGACACCAGCTGTCTTTCTCCTTCAGGAAGCTTTCCCAACAACCTCTTCCATCAACCTCTACTTTTATATCTTTGTCCCAACTGGGCGGCCACATGGCCTTCCCTAACCACGGGGAGCCTGGAAAAGGGGGCATGACATGGTCACCTTGCCTCCCCAAACAAAGAGTGTTTCTGTTAGTACAAAAGAAGGGCAAGATGGATATTGGGAAGCAACTAACAGAGTCTTCCAAGAGAGCTACCATTCGCTGAGAGCCCACAGTGTGTTAGGCATACACTAAAACAAAGCTAAGAAAGAAATAACACTATCCTCGCATTAGACATACAGGAAATTATATCCACAGAGCTATAAAGTGTGAAATGAGAGGCACTGTTCTCAGAAGATCAGTATGTAGATTCTTCTCATGTGACAATGCCTGGCACAGTGTAGACATTCAAAAATGGTTTCAAATATTTCCCTTCTTTTTGTCCTCCCTCTCAACTGAAAGTGGAGATTCAATGCCAGCTTTCACTTGGAATGTCTTTATATTTGCATTGTCTAATTAATCTTGTTATGATCTAACTATGGCTACTGTTCTGGCCTGTACATCCTTATCCCCCAACCTTTGGCAAACATAGCACCGCTGACTCTATTAGATTATGTCAAATCTTTCCTGCTTGATATGTTCTCTTTTTTTGATTGACTCTCCAGAGCTGTAATGATACTGTTTTCATTTTTAATTTCATCAGCGAGGACATAAATAGTCTTTGGCTTGGTGGCTTATCAGACTCTTCATGATTCATGGCACTTAGTAGGGGCTCAATGATATCCATTGAATGAATGAATCTCAGCGTCGTCATTTACCAGCTGTATGATCTTGGGCAAGTTTCATAACCTGCCCTGAGTAAGAAAAAAATAAATGTTTGCTGTCATTACAAGCCACTGAGATCTGGGAATCATTTGTAATGCTGTAGTATTATAGCTATAATAGCTGATTACTACAGCCTGCAGTTGGCGGGGGGAGAGAATTCACAGAAAATAAATGTTCCGTAGATAATGCCAAAGGCATTTACTATAGAATAATATCCACACCATAACAAGACAACATTGTTTTTCTAGCATTCGTTACAATTAACAGACAATCTTGAATTATAATAACCTCACATATAATAAATCCTAAAAAACAATGACACACAAACTTCCCCAAATCATACTGAGATTTTTAGAGCACATATAGATCACCAACGTAGAAAATAAATGTTTTCTGGGCAACCATCATTCTGCTGCATCAGTGAGCAAGCACATGGGATGCCAAAGATTCAGAAAATACCCTGAATTCTTATCTCACTGCACAGCTGCACTATAAATGTGTTAGGTTTGAGTTATGGGAAACAATTAAACAATCTCTCTACAGGGAAAATAGAATGGGTAAAGAATCTCTCTTTAGTGAGGCAAAAATCACATCTCTTGATTTTCAGTGAAAACCAAAGCTGGAGTAAATTTGGAAATCTGACATGTGATCACCTGGAGCTTTATCCCTACCAAAATGTAAATATGCACCAGGGTACAATGGGGTTTTCCATCTTGCCTGATGCTCTCATGTACTTGACTTCTTTTCATCAACAGCCAATGAAACAGGAATTTGGGAAGCCACAAGCAGGTATTTGGTACCATATATAAGTTCATACACGTAGGGTGTGAGCCACAGCCTAGTATATTTTCAAAGCATTTGTCAAATAGCAAAAGATAGCTCTCAAAAGATTTCTTTTTTTCAGGAAGCATGAACAACTGGAAATGTATTTGTGTACCTTGGAATCAAACAGACCCGGATCTGATTCCCAGGTCTCCTGTCTAATAAATGTGCAACATTAGGCACACTACTTACCACCACTGAGTTTTTTCCTCATCTGTGAAATGGGAAAAGTAATACTTTAAGTCAAACCAAGTGAAATTGCCATATTTGCCATCAAAAGAAGCCAAATATTAGCAATTTCATATGTTTCAACCTATACCTGTCTCACAGGACTGAGTTCAGAATAGAAGGCCAAGGCCATAGATGTCTACTAGTCACAGCTCCTTTGTTGCAGGTGACAGGCACCCTACTCAAGAGAGCTTAAGAAAAAAGGGAATACATTAGCTCATGTATTTGGTCAGTTTAGGAATGGTGTTAGCTTCATGCATGGCAAAATCCAGGGGTTCAGATGATGCTCTGGATCCTCTCTTCCTCTTTCTCCCTATCTCTTTCTCGCTCTATGTATCTTTTCTCTCCTGTCCCACTTTCTTCTCTGTCTGTTGACTTTGTCATACATGATGGACAGGATGACCAAAGACAGTCTTTAGTAGAAGCAAAAGGGACTTCTCTCTCCCAAGGGCTGTCCTTTTTGGGTTACATGCTCACCCCTACCAGTCACTGTTTCCAGATGCCCTACTCTGCTTGGCCCAGCCTGGTTGACTTTCTCGCTTCAAGGGAGGTGGCAGGAATGAAGGGCACTATACATGATAGCCCAATTAGAACCACTTAAGATAGTGAAAGCATTAACCGAAGAATATTGGAGTGCCAGGTAGGCAGGTAAAAAAGATAGCCATTACATTGTGTGCAATACTTAACACAGATCCTGGCATGCAGAAGATGCACTAAAATTAGCTAAAGCATTTCCTACACAATACGCAAAGGACATAAGAGAAAATATTTACTCAAAGATAAGTTTTCACCTAAAGATATGGTGACCAACTTTTCTCAATTTGCCCAGGACTCTTCTGGTTTAGCACTGTAAGTATCATGCCCTGGAAAACTCCTCAGTCTCAAGCAAACCATCTTGGTTTGTCTGGACTATCCAGTTTTAAAACTGTAAGTCCCACATCTGGGGAAACCCCTCAGTCCCAGGCAAACCAAGATAGCTGGTCACCCTGCCCAGACATAGCACTTGTAAGTATAAATGTTAGCTGCATTTGAGGTCTTATTAAGTCAGTTGATTATTTGCTACATCAATAGAAGAATGATGTGGTATAGTACATCCCAAACTGGAGCTGGTCCTATGGGAAAAATGCATAAATCACATCTACTTGATTTAGAGTTACAGGATCTGTAAATTTGCTCTTCTTTCCCTTCTGCTTTCTTTGTTTTTCTTTCGTTGTGTCTTTCTCCCTTTTTTTTCTTTCCTCCCTTTCTTTCCTTCCTTCTTGCCTTCTGACTGATCTTCCTTCCTTCCCTCTCTTATTTGCCTCTTTCTCTTTTACTTTCTTTTCTGGTGACATATTTACCTTTCAAATTGCATATGACTTAGATTTTGTTTGAAATCTTCAAAAGAGCTGTTATGTGTTGTTTGACGGAAACAAACAGGCCACAGTAAATTCATTTATCCTGGGCAATGCACCAAGTAAATGGAAACTTCATTGCTGATTAAAACGAGAAGTGTACACACGATTACTAGGAGTTTGCAGAGACAACATGGTCGTAATGTTGAGAGCGAAGAATGAAACCATTAGGATGTGGGGGGCAGAAAAGACGGTGATGATTGTGAAATGAGGAAATTGGAGATTGTAAAGACTTGAGATTGAGTTCTTCCAAGGGCCATTTTGGTTTAAGTATTTACATAGGGGTTACATCTACTACTATTGGAAATTGCTGGGATTTGGGAACTCTTTCTTCTTTTGAATCAATATTATCATTAATTAAACAATGTAAACCAGGAAATCCTTCTTGGTTACAAACTATGCTTTGAAGCCAGGCATGCATTTGAGTGTTTTCAATCAAAATCTTAAAGTAAAAATAGAGAGAAGGCAATTTCTCATCTTCAAAGGAGAGCTATCAGTGGGGTAAACTGTCTTCTGAATTGTACTTCGGAGAATGATGTGTATTTTGTTGCCCTGATCAAAGTGCTGAAGTTCTAAAGAACTAACTGCACTTTAGAGACAAATCCAAATGCTTGCTTATAGCAAGGTTCCACCCACAAGTCAGGCTCATCAACTTGGACTTCCACAACATTTGGGTTTTCCAAATATGAGTACTCAACGTCCCTTTCACAATTTTTGTCATTACATAGTACCACCTCTGTCATTTATTTACCTAACATTTTGCTGCAAATTTACTTTTTTAATAAGATAGACTAAGCTGATGCAGCCAACGCAGCTCATTAGGGCTTGTGAATAACCTTTGTGGGAAGAAAAGTATCACTGGCAAGAAAAGCAGTATACTATGGAAGCATTGAGCAAAGGCTAGGAGATTCACCACCTGGTCCTCAGCTTGGTTCTACCTTTTGGTAGCCTTGAGATTTGGGATAAACTACTTCAATTTTCAACCCATATTGTTGTGAGGATTAATTAATTGAAAGAATTGATGAACAGTGCTAGCACATGACAAATCATTGCTAACATTCTCTTCTTAGTCCATTAGTGAAGAGAGAGAAGACTTACATAGTTCTGTAGCTCAGAAGGTGCACTATGGGAGGAATTGTGCCTTAGCTAGGAAGGGACAAAGGATGCATCGTCATCTTTGTTTCTAAACTGGCTTCCTTCAGACTGGATTTTTTCTTATTTATTTTTTTAAATTTTATTATGTTATGTTAGTCATCATTCATTACATCATTACTTTTTGATGTAGTGTTCCATGATTCATTGTTTGCATATAACACCCAGTGTTCCATTCAGTACATGCCCTCTTTAAAACCCATCACCAGGCTAACCCATCCCCCAACCCCCCTCCCCTCTAAAACCCTCAGTTTGTTACTCAGAGTCCATAGTCTTTCATGATTCATCTCCCCCCACCGATTTCCCCTCATTTTTCCCTTCCTACTATCTTCTTTTTTTTAAACATATAATGTATTATTTGTTTCAGAGGTACAGGTCTGTGATTCATCAGTCTTACACAACTCACAGCACTCACCATAGCACATACCCTCCCCAATGTCTATCACCCAGCCACCCCATCCCTCCCACCCCCCACCCCTCCAGCAACCCTCAGTTTGTTTCCTGAGATTACGAATTCCTCATATCAGTGAGGTCATATGATACTTGTCTTTCTCTGATTGACTTATTTCACTTAGCATAATACCCTCTAGTTCCATCCACGTCATTGCAGATGGCAAGATTTCGGGGTTTTTTGGTGGCTGCATAATATTCCATTGTATATATATACCACTTCTTCTTTATCCATTCATCTGTTGATGGACAGCTAGGCTTTTTCCATAGTTTGGCTATTGTAGACATTGCTGCTATAAACTTTGGGGTGCATGTACCCCTTCAGATCATTACATTTGTATCTTTGGGGTAAATACCCAGTAGTGCAATTGCTGGGTCGTAGGGTAGCTCTATTTTCAACTTTTTGAAGAACCTCCATACTGTTTTCCAGAGTGGCTGCACCAGTTTGCATTACCACCAATAGTGTAGGAGGGTTCCCCTTTCTCCGCATCCTCACCAACATCTGTCATTTCCTGACTTATTAATTTTAGCCATTCTGACTGGTGTGAGGTGGTATCTCATTGAGGTTTTGATTTGGGTTTCCCTGATGCCGAGTGACGTTGAGCACATTTTCATGTGTCTGTTGGCCATTTGGGTGTCTTTGCAGAAATGTCTGTTCATGTCTTCTGCCCATTTCTTGATTGGATCATTTGTTCTTTGGGTGTTGAGTTTGATAAGTTCTTTATAGATTTTGGATATATATCTTTATCTGATAAAGGTATAGGGTATCTGATATCAGGTAAAGGGTATCTGATATACCCTTTATCTGATATGTCATTTGCAAATATCTTCTCCCATTCTGTCAGTTGTCTTTTGGTTTTGTTGACTGTTTCCTTGGCTGTGCAAAAGCTTTTTATCTTGATGAAGTCCCAATAGTTCATTTTCGCCCTTGCTTCCCTTGCCTTTGGCGATGTTTCTAGGAAGAAGTTGCTGTGGCTGAGGTCGAAGAGGTTGCTGCCTGTGTTCTCCTCTAGGATTTTGATGGATTCCTGTCTCACATTTAAGTCTTTCATCCATTTTGAGTCTATTTTTGTGTGTGGTGTAAGGAAATGGTCCAGTTTCATTCTTCTGCATGTGGCTGTCCAATTTTCCCAACACCATTTGTTGAAGAGACTGTCTTTTTTCCACTGGACATTCTTTCCTGCTTTGTCGAAGATTAGTTGACCATAGAGTTGAGGGTCCATTTCTGGGCTCTCTATTCTGTTCCATTGATCTATGTGTCTGTTTTTGTGCCAGGACCATACTGTCTTAATGATTACAGCTTTGCAATAGAGCTTGAAGTCCCAGACTGGATTTTTATCACTTGTGGCTAGTGCATCAAAGGTAATAATCAGGAGGGTGAAAAAAATGTTTTAACAAGATTTTATGAGTCTCTCCACACAAGCTGAGCTGATTAAGAGCCCAAGTGAGAAAGCACAACCCAGAGTTAAGGAGAGGCTGGATGCCCTTCCTCTAAAGAAAAGCCAACAACAAGGATTTTGTTTTTTTTTACCATTCTGTTCTCTGATTATTTTTAGTATATAGGCTATTTTTAGGGTATTTATTTTTTATCTGGCACCATATTGAAAATATATTCTTTCTAATAGCCTTTAAAATTTGCATGCATTGTTTAGGTGTACAATTGTATTATCTGCCAATAATGATAAATTTGCTTCTTCTAATCCAATCCCTGTACCTCTTATTTTTTGCTTCCTGTCTTATTACATGTAAATTATTTTACCACTATTTAGGGATGATTAAAATAGTATTGCCTTTTTGATACACTATGGTAAGGATGACTTTGAGAATGTAGCAACTAAAAGGCCAAGAAATAGCTAAAAATATGTCACAATAATTTGTAGGTGATGTGACAATGCCTGGACAAAGACAATGGGTAAAAAAGCATACAGAAAAAAATATCAGTGAGCAATATTTCAACTGAATAAATGAATGAACACAATGGAATGCAAGAATCAAAACCTGACTGTAGGGCTTCAAGTATGAAATGACATGAGGAAATTATCATTTGTATCAATCAGGATTCAGTTAGGAAACTAAAAATCACCCTAGGTAAGGATTGAAGATGAAAAATCAAAACCTTAAAACACCATTGAAAGAACTGTAGGCAATCTATACATAGGATCAAATTGCATTGACCTATACAACACACAAATGAATCCATGCAAAACTAGTGAAATCTGAATATGTTATACAATCTAGTTAATACTGTTGTACCGATGCCAACTTCTAGTTTGATATATTACAGTGATAAAAGATGTCACTATTGAGAGAAGCTAGTTTTTGTTTTATTTGGTTTTTACACAACTTTTTTTTTTTTTTTGCAAACTTCCGTGAGTCTATAATTACTTCTATATTAAAAAAAGGAGGCTGTGGAACCAACAATTGGAGAAAAGACCATGCTGTTTTTCTGAATACCCAGAAGTGCAGGATTGCTAGGAAACCACACTAGAGTATGTGATTCCAGGATCTCCACCCAGAAGCTCCTACAAACCTTGCATCAGTTGACTGTCCTCACTCTGACTGCAACCACCACCAAGGGATGTCCCCTCATTCACTTCTGCCTTTTACGTGCCTGTGGATGCTCTCATTGGCTGACTCTAACTAGGGAAACTGACTGCAAAGGTTTGGGGAAAATCTAGTTTCAGGCTTCTAGTCCCTTACCTATAGGGGAGAGTAGAAAGGTCCAGGGATAATGCTGAGTTAAAAACTTATATCCCAGCTCATTGATATTTAATAAATACTATACATTTATCACATAGTCTTTGAAAAAGGGATTAGAAGAAGGAAATTGGTCAAATTTTTCAGTTTGTAAATAAAAAATTCGTAAATAATTTCATTTCCCATCATAGTTTCTCATTCTCTCTGCCAAGCCATCTGCATCCAAAAGAATTTATAATAAGCAAAAATTTTTAAGATTTTTCCAGCTTATAAAACAATTTCACATGAACTCTTTCATTGGCCTACCAAACAAAGCTGAGAAACAGATAATAATGAAAACACATAATACCTAGAACTTTCACTTATGTTATCACATTTCCTTGCAACCCACCAACAAAAGTGTGTTCTTTGTAGTTCTCTATACACAACACCTTATCTTTCCATGTCCTTGTACATGTGGTTTCTTTAGCTGAGAATGTCTTTCCTGGTGCAAATTCCTCCTGGTAAGCCCCATACCTCCTCACACCCTGTTCATCAGGGTCTTGCTTCATCTCTCCCTGAAAGAGACCGAGTCTAATGGAACATGAACAGGCAGCCCCACTGTGCAGAGGGCCAGGCTGTTCTGCCCTTGCAGGAGTCCAGGGGTTGACCAGCAGGTCAACAGGTATGACCCAAGATCCATTCCTCAGCTACTTCTCCTTACTCCTTTTGATGAGCCAAATCTAGTTTTCCCATGCAAAACAACAAGGAGAAAAATTAATTTGATAGTACACAGAGGGCTTAATAAGAGTCCACCATTAGACTGTGGTTTCCGACATAGGTTTGCCAGTCATAACACTACTGTAAATGGGTCTTGTAGCTCCTCTTTACTACTATTTATTTTCCCTGATTCACCGATTCCTACTCCTCCCTTCCTTCCCTGTAGGTTCTCATGTTAGTGGTCTAATGGCTGGAGATGCTTCAGTGAGCCAAACAGCCTTGCCCACAGTGAACTTACAAACCAGTGAGGAAGACAAACATTCAATTATCTTAGGAATAATATAACTATTGAAACAACTACAGCTATGAAGCAACATTTTATAAAGTTTTACAAAAGGAAAAAAATTATGAAGGGGAAGGATAGGATAGTATAAGGGAAAGCTAGGGCAGGTGAGGGGCAGGTCAAAGAAAGCTTCCCTGAGGTAAGAATGCCAGTTGAGTTCAAACTGATGAGAGAGATTTATCCACATAGAAGAGGCTGGGAGGAAAGCAGGAAGAGAACAAGAACATTCTGGGCAGACTCCCCGCAGTTGTCAGCCTGAACTCGGGGGGGCCCTGAGGGAAACCACAGAGCTTCCCAGCCCTCCCTCCCCTTCTCACCATGCACTGGGTAACACTGCCCTGATATGAGGTAGCTGAGCTCAGAGTTAGCAGGAAGGGAACGTAAAGGTTTATGGCTCAGAATCCAGCAGAGAAGAGGAGGCAGTGGAAGCAGACTGTGTCATGGAAAGAACATGGTGCTGATCATCACAGTTTACATATGGACACCGCCACTTATTAACTTTGTGACCTTGAAAAGCCTCTCAGAGTTGTTACGAGGATTCAGTGAGAAAAGAAATGAGTAGGGCCTTAGACCCAGTGAGTGTTCAATGAGGTTAGCTTTATCTGCTTACTTTCTACAGGTTTGCTCTGGACTGAATTGTGTCCCCTCAAAGTTCATAGGTTGAAACCTTGACTTATGGAGCAATGTGACTGTAGCTGCAGATAGAGTCTTTGGGAGGTAACTGAGGATAAATGAAGTTATAGGGATGGGGCCCTGCTCCAAATGGACTGTGGCCTTATGAGAAGAGGGAGAGAGGTGTCTGGGTGGCCCTGTTGGTTAAGTTTCAGTTCAGGTCACGATCTCATGGGTCATGGGATCAAGCCCCAAGTTGGGCTCCATGCTCAGCAGGGAGTCTCCTTGAAGATTCTCTCCCTCTGCCCCCCCCCCCCAAATAAATAAATAAATAAATCTTTGAAGAAAAAAAAAAGAAGAGGGAGAGAGGGAGAGATGGAGTGTGAGGCTGACATGGACACTTGTGGGGGCTTCACCCTGCAAAACAAAATGGTCATTGGGTTTATGCCTACATAATTCAAATTTAAGGTTCCCTTCATTTTGATATACTACAGGAGAGAGGAGATCTCTCTTTCCCTCTCCCTCCATCATGTGGGGACACAGTTAGAGGCAGCCGTCCACAAGCCAGGGTAAAAGCTCTCACCAGAACCTGACCACACTGGCATCCCAATCTCAGACTTCCAGCCTCCAGAACTGAGAAAATTAATTTCTGTTGCTTAAACTACAGTCTATGATAGTTTGTTATGGTGGCCCAAGCCGGCTACGGTAAAGCCCAGTTAGAAAACTGCTCTTACAGATGATGGAGTGCAAATCTTAACTGCAACGACATCCAAAGAATGAATTTATGAAAAAGCAAAGGAAGAGAATGGAATAACTGAATAGGACCACGGCCTGAGCATTTTCATAAATGAGGCTGATCTCGATCCATCCACTGTCTGGCTGGGACTACTTCTGGGATGCACACAGCCTCGCCTGGGTCAAAACTCTACAGATGATTTTCTGTGTAGTTGAGCAAAATGCTTTCTCCTTGTTTTCATTCTTCCTGTTGCATGAGAGATAGGAGGACACTTAAGCTCTAAGAAAGAAGACCAGTAGTGGCCAACACGGGAATCCAAGTGCCAAGAGATGGCATGACAGGGGAAGAAAAGCGAAATATACTGCTTAAAAGGAGAAGGGAAAAAAGTCCAAGACCCAGGATCCCTAGCACCAAGGGGTACAAGCCAATGCCACGGATGAAATGGGAAGAGGTGGTGGCACCGTCCCATCAACAGTGTTTTCTATGTGAAATGCTATGCCGGATGCTGGAAAATACTACTTCACAATTTTAAAGCCTGTAAAGGTTGATAAGCACTATCTCCATAAATACTCCATTTGATCTCACCACAGCAAAATGAGGCAAGCACAGCAGGAGAGGGATTATGTCCACAGGGAGGAAACTGTGGTTTGGAATGCTTCATTGGAGTTCCCTTGGCTGGCAAGTATTAAAGGCAGTAGCCAAACCTCCATTTTCTGATTCCAGACCCAGTGTCCTTTCTGTGGCAAATGTCAAGACATGTTCTATACCTTTGCATCTGATCTTGACCTGGTTTTCCAAGGTCAAAATTTGTCTTCATGTCCTATCTCATTCCTTGACCAACAGTCTCCTCCCCCCAAAAGTCACGGGATGGCTTCTTCCAGAACACAAAATAACATTGAATGGACTACGAGAACAGAAGGAAGAGAAGAAACATGTAGATGGGGACATACTGACAAAATCCCACACGTGGTATAATGACTTTCCCCCTTGACGAGACTCTCCTACAGCGATCCTCATTCTGTGAGGCCACGCAAGGATAACTGCTATTTTGATTCCCACTTTACACCTGTGAGAAACTGAGACTCAGAAATATGAAGGACCTTGTCCATGACGTGCATTCCAAAGATCAAGAGCCAGATGCCAAACATCTGTGTCCGCCTCCACCTCCCTATGGGGGACAGAGCTCTGGCGTGACGGCCAGGAAGCTCTTGGATTCCAATCCTTCCACTCACTTCTCATGTGCTCCTGGTCGAGCTTTGTAAACCCTGGGTTTCCTTTCCTTCCACTGTAAACTGAAGGGGCTGAACTGCATGGTCTCTGAGAACGTTCTCTAAAGTGGCTGGTAAGAAAGCAATCATAAATATTGGAACACATATTGTCCAGACTCTGTGCTGTTTCCCAAATATGATTCAGGGAGTGAGCCAACAGATAGAGGAGGATATTTATTTTCGCTGGTGAGGTCGACGGATACTTCTTTTGAGCTCGATCACACAGAAGGTCTTTTTGCAGGCCACAGCGTCATTGCACGTCATGGGCCCTGCGTGCTCCCTCTCTCCCCGCCACTGCTCGAAGCCTGGGAGAACGCTTTTGAAACCAATCAGGAAACTACTTATCAATCTGAAGCCCCACAGAGTTATGAGTGCTCCTTGCTGCCAAAGGGAAGGGGATTTCGAGTGAAAGCTCTACATCTGTGTGCAGTAGAATTCAAAGACTCCAGCTGTTGGAAGGTCTTGCAAGCAATGTAAGTAAACAGCCCTCTCTCCCGATCGAAGTGAACTTCTTCAGGCTTTTTTTCTCCCACAGATGAATCTTTTGGCTCACGCTGGTGTTGAGCTGTTCTCTCTCTGTTCATCTATGAGGTTTGGGGGTGTTTACTGACTGGGGCTTACTCAATGAACCATCTCCTCTGGGGGATGCTTCTGCTGAACAGAGGAGAGAAAGCGAAAGTCGTCAGAATCGGCTTTGCTTGGGAAGGGTTAGTTTTGAAAAAAGCCCTTGACTTGGCAGTTCTGCTCCTTAATGGCTATAGATCCATAGTCAAGAGGAGTGTGAGGCTGACATGAACACTTATGGGGGCTTCACCCTGCAAAACAAAATGGTCATCGGTTCTGTGCCTCCATAATTCAAATTTAAGGTGTTCTCTTCATTTTGATATACCGCAGGATTTTAATGGAAGAGAAAGGGAAACATAAGCTAATACTGTCCGGTGGAGATTTCCTTGCAGTGGTGTAAATCTTGTGCTCAATTTAGTTTCGGTCGGGGGTGCTGATTTATTAATTGCTCATTTTATTAAACAAATGGGCTCCACATTTTACACTGCTGTCAGGAGGAGAATGCATTCATTGCAACACATGAGCGTAAACATCTAGGCTGTTTTGGTAAAACTGTGGGTTTGTATTAATAGTAATTACGTGAGGGGATTGCATAATTTCATACACAACGCACTGTACTAGAGTATATTGCTTTTAAAGATATTTTAAATCAGATGTGGTTAAGGACTGAAAGGATTGCAGGGATATAGCTAATGTAAAGGAAATAGCTCTGTTTTGATCAGCCTTTGTTCTCTGAGACCCTACAGCTTCACCAGGAACTTGAGTCCTTTTCCAAGGGTCCCTCATCAAGAACCCTAAGGTTGCAGGGAACTGGTGTCCCAAGATCTCAGACTCTGCCCCACCATCAGACTATGCATCTCGCAATATGTCTTGATTCTAGTTTGAATAATAAAGGCTCACATCCTCATCTTGGTTCTACTCCCTGGAAAGCTCCCCTAAGCACAAGAACAACTGCTCTTAACTCTGGTTGATATCTGACTTCCTTTCTTCCCTTTGAACAATTTTGGTTCACGGTTTGATTGGTCTTGTTCCCAATACGTTAGTTACTTACCTCCTCTGGGCCTCGGCGTCAGCGCAAGTATAAGGCACGTCAGAGGGTCAGGAGGCTCCTCATGGTCAGAGGGTCAGGAGGCTCCGCGTGGAAAGGGATTTCAGCTACTAGGAATTTATAACAGCTTATTTCCTATGTAGACACCCCCCCACCCCCACCCCAGCCCGGAACAACTTTTAGTCTGAGGTGATCTCTAACCTCTCGTCTTTACTTAATATACGTTATATATCTAATGTGCTGAAAGCAATAAAAACAAAAGGTGAGATGATGCTCCCCTTCTAGAATTAACATGTTTGTACTCTGTGCAGACCAAGCCGCCTTATGTTTTCATGACAATAATTAAGTAAGTCTGGGCACTGGCTGTTGGACATGTGGGGTGCAATGGATCATAAAATGGAGGGATACACGCTTGGAATGTGAAAGGAAATCATCCAAATATTGGGAAACATGTACTGAGCGTTCACCATGCACTTGGCCGTCTGCTCACCCTGTCTCGTGTGATCTTTGGAGGAACAACTCACTGGTGAGGAGTAGCGGCTCTGCAACCACAGCACATGAGGACACGTCCCCGAGTGGCCCGTGTGTGGTCACTTAATACCTCTGCGCCTCGGTTTCCTTGCTATGAAATAACGGTAAAACCCCGGGGGCTTGTGTGAAGGTTGAGAGTTAACGTGAGCAAGGTATTGTTTCTGTCTCTCTTGCAGAAGAACCTGAGGTTAGAGATGGCTAAGTAACTCCCCCTCGGCCACACAGGTGATGGCTGGCAGGGCTGGGATTTGAGAGTAAATGATCTGACTGCATCATACTGGAGAAAGACCTCATTTTTACCAGCTTCCCTCATACTGTTGGGTTCTTTTGTATGCATCCTTATCCAGCCCTCACAGTGCCTTCTGAGTGGAAGTGACTGACCATTGCCCACGAAGATTTCAGACAGGGAAACAAGCTCAAGACTTGAGGCAACTCGCCCTTGGTCACACACTTAGAAATCAGCAGGGCTGGGAGCTAAGTGCAGGCTTTGGAATTCCCAGGCCTGTGGTCTTTTCAGGACCCCATGCTCTTGATGCGGGGGAGGGGGACGCACGACTGTCAGACCCATACTGCCCCCACTGCAGGGGAGAGTGAGCTAGTGGAGGACGACCATGCTTGACATCAGTGAGGCCCTCACCTGCCTCACCCGGTGCCTCATTAATTAAAGCAGATGCCGGGGCCCCTTTGTCAGTAGTTTTCCAGAGGATCGGATGTGCATCAAAGTTTGACAATCACCCTCCTCAGACTGTTCTGTAATCTGGCAAAGAATAAAGATGGCCATGTCCACCTGAAGAAGGTTAAACAATTCTGTTAAGTAGAAGAGATGGGGCATTTTCCTCATTCAAATTTTTTGATTACCCTGTGGTCAGAATCAACCTCATTTCAGAATTGTTTACTGTCTTATTTATATCCCCGTGCTTTCTTCCCCCTTCTGTGTACATCACCTTCCAAGCCCTGTGACCATCCGAAATTTGTGTCATCAACCCCTTTGACTGCACCAGCAGATTTCCTTCCCTTTGTTGGCTTTTTATTATAAATCAGTACCGCTCAGTGGAATTCATCACCATATTAGAATAAAGCGAGCTATATGTGTAACATGAGAAATTTACTCAAGAAACTTTACACAGAGAAACTGGTGACTTGGAGCATTTACTGTGCTGAATAAAATATAATGAGATAGCTTTCTCTGCAGACTACTACAGCACAGATAGAGATAAGCCAAACGTGTTCTCAAAACATGTGCTGGGAAGTTCAGCTGCCTCAGAATGAGGTCACAGAGGGTGTGGTGGAACCGGAACCCCTGAACGCTGGAAATAATTTCCGGTGGTGGCAAATGTCAGGAGTTGAAGGAAAATAGCCATGGTTTTGAATTCTGGCTTGATCACTTTCTAACCATAAGACTCCACGTATGTCACTCACCTCTCAAATGCATATAACAGACATAAAAAACCCAGCATGGCACCTAGCATAATGGGTGCCCAACCAACAGGGGTTCCTTTTCTCCTTAGCTCTGGTCCGTTCAATCCACAAATATTTATTGAGCACCTCCTATGTGCCATGCATTATTCTAGATATAGCTGTGAACAAGAGCCCGAGTATCTTCCTTCATACCTCTGGAGGGGGCGACAATAGAATCATAAGCCAAGATGTAACCTCTGAGACTGGGTAGTGCTATAGAGAAAATACAATACGGTAATGAGACAGAGTGACCAGCAGTAAATCCATGGGGCTTTTTTGAGACCTGAACGTCTGTTCTGTCATTTTCTTTCCTCATCTCAGCATCAAATACCAGGAGTAATTATATGAAAAGAAGGAGAGAAAAATCTCTGAACCAAACCGTACTGCAGTTATTTCTTTCATTTCATCTTCTGGGTTTTTTTCAAGATGTTCTTCCTCATCAAAGATAAATCAGTAGGTCCTAAGTGCATGAAGATTAATTAATGATTCTTCTCAAAAAGTTCAAATCATCACAATTCCTAGGGATTACATTGTTGGAAAGGAGAAGAACCACCGCATGGCAAATTTTTAGGGATGAATTGTGCAGCTTCACAATGACTTCATGTGTGGCTTCGAGTCTGAAATTGTACATATGTTAGTGCAGCCAACACACGAAGCTGCCAGAAGTTGGCTGATCCAACGCTCTATTTGCCAAGAGTCATGTGTATGGCTTTGAAAAACAATCCATGGTCTGAAATGTTTCCTTTCTTAAAATGGTGCAGCAAACCTCACTTGGGTCTGAAACAGCATCTCTCCATAGCGAAGGTCACAGTGTAGATAATTTGTACCAGAGGAGTCTTTGTCTTTCAATCAGCCCACTATTTGTGGCCAGAATATTCTTGGCTGTAACAATCCAGATGACTGTCTCATTACTCCATTAGGCCTTTGTCACCATCGTGTAAACCCCAATTATGGATCCACGACTTAGAATGAAAATTTTGTGTACACGGCAACACAAAATGCACAGGTCAGTGTTTCCAATTTTCCAATACAGTACTGGTATTTTTCTGTTTAATTTAGAAAAATGTGGTCTCTCCAAATTGCAAACACATTTCTAGAAATTGTTTTGAAAACAAGCTCCCAAGTTAAAACGCAAGGACTGAAAAATAAGAGCGAAGAGGATGAGATTAGGACATTGAAGTTAATTAACCGGTAGTAGAGAGGGTTGTGGGGCAATTCGGTGATGCTCCTTGGGCCTCCAAAGCAATCTCACCCAAAGAATGGTGGTGAGCTGCTGTCCCGAGGGGAAAGAAGGAGAAGGGAGCTTCTGTTGTGCATGCACTTTTATGACAGATACTACTCCAAGCATTTTAAGTATATGAGGTCTTCATCACGACCCCAGTGTGGCTATGATTTGTTTGTTCTACAGATGAGGAGCTGAAGCTTGGTGCAGTTAAGTAACAAGGAAGTTCAGCACCAGCTAGGAAGTGGCAGAGCAACCTGAATCCAGGACTGCCCTGCTGCACATCCCACTCTACCACTGTGCTGGAGAAAGATAAAAGGCTTCCCCACCAACCCCTCCTACACACATGCAATACACATTCTATTTAAGTAAGGAAAGAATGTACTACAAGTTTTTAAATGTTGAAATGGCCTCCTGAGGGAAGAGGCTGAGGAATTGTCTTCTTTGGAGGTCTATTAAACCCAGATTGGTTATCATACATGTCTGGTATGATTTCATTGTGGTCCTTCCCCAAGGTGAAAAGATAGACAAAATGATTTCTCAAGGTCCTTTCTAGTTTTTCCAACCAAAGGCCAAGTCTACATCCATACAAGGCAAAATGGTGGTGACAAGACAAGTCTGGTCATCCTGCTCTCCCTCCCCGACTCCATGCCGAGTGCTTTGGCTGCAGTGATGTCCAGACTTTGTGGAAGTACCACAGTCACTCGGATCACAGGCTTGGCTGGCCATTTCCCCACAACCAGGGAGGGGACCCAACTCTTCCAGTTTGTGTCCAACCAAAGGAAAACCATTCCAGTGAATCTATTATCTAACTTGATGGTTATACTTCCAATGTTTCAGAACTACAAATCGGGACCAAATTGGCATAAAAAATTGAACATAGAAAATAAGAATGTTTTCTACAATTCTGGCTACCACGTGTATCAGTTAGGATTGCATTTATCTGTGAGTATCAGAAAATCTAGTTCCTTTCACATGTAAGGGGTTTATTTTTCTCACACAACGAAAAGTCGAGAGGTAGATGATCCAAGGATGATGTAGCTATTTCAAGATGTCACCAGGAAACCAGGCTCCTTCTATCTTCTTGCTTCACTTGTGTTGTTTAGCATGTGGCTTTCGTCCTCATGGTGGCATGAGGTGTTGAGGCCTCATGGTGGCCCCTCCAGGTGTTGAGTTCATATTCCAGGCAGGAAGGCAAAAGCTTTCTTGTAAAATTTTGCATTTTTATTTGGAAAAGGAAACCCTCTTCCAGGATTTCCCATGTACATGGGCACCCCTTGCTGCAAGGAGATCTAGAAGTTTGTGTATAGAAAAAGGCAGGGGGAAAGTAGATAGGGGTGGGTTTTGAGAGAGTCAAGCCTACAGTACTCGTCAAAATTGTCCACAAATTCCTATTTCTGAAAGCCACGAATTTGGAATTTGGAATTTGGAATTTGATACATAAATAAATATTACATAAACATTTGTTAGTTCCATCTATTTTGATACTTAACTTTGAGCATGAAAATATTTTTGAAACAAGTGGTAAGGGGCAGGTAGGGAAAGGATTCTACTCAAAGTAGAGTAGGGGGAAGAAATGGATCCGAGTGTCAGATCAAGGTCTGAATTCTAGTTCATACCTAATTAGGTATGGGATGTCTGTGGGCCTTCATATTTATTTATATTTAAAATAGGGGTAATCCAGGCACCTGGGTGGCTTAATCCATTACATGTAAAATAGCTCAGGTCATGATCTCAGAGTTGTGAGGTCAAGCCCTAATTCAGGCTCCCCGTTCAGCAGGAAGTCTGCTTTAGCAACCCATAAAATTACTTTAGAATTAAATAAGATATGTAAGCTTATAAATAATATACCATATAAAGAGTCTGGCACTTAGTAGACATTCAAGAAATGATAGTTTTGCTTTGCACCTTTTATCCAGCAAGTGTGTAAACTTTATGAGCTAACAGTTGAAAAATCAGCTCTTTGATTACAAGAAATGAGAACAAATCCACTGAACGGTGTGTAGCTTTGCTCTATCAGTGCGCGCCAAGATTCTTTCATTTTGGGCTTCATCACATTATCTTAGCAAACCAGACAAAAATGTCCAAGTGATTTTGTTTTCCAAACTGCATCATACACTTCAAAGTGCCATCTGCTTGTGACTTGTTACAAAACAACAGAGCCATTTGGTGACATTTTAAAAAGTGACCAGTGTTTGTTACCAAGGGACATAATTCCTAGAATTTGTGCAATTTGTTCTGTGCTGTTGAGACGTGAAGTAAATCCTGCACAGAAACTCTCAGCTGTTTCAATACATTATCCTTATCTTAATCCCCGAATCCAAGTCTTAAATTGCATTTTTTTCCATTTTAATTATCTCCCCATGTCACCCCAACCTTTCCAGTCAAAGGTGGATATTTAAAGCTTATCACCTCATAGTCACCACTGCAAAATTAAAAAGAGAAAATGAAACAAACCAAAAAGAGTTCACAGCTTTGCCAAGTCAAAATCCACCCATCAGCCAAAATCTCATGTCCGCGCTATGATCAGGTGGATAAAAATGATAGAACATAACTCAAAGTCATTGGCTTTTGTTCACATATGAGTGAACTTTTTAAAGTCATCTTTAGCAAGCCATTTAACTTTATTCTCCCCATCCTTACCTGGAAAAATTAATGAACATCCCTGCCCCTCCCATCTCACTTGGTTGATAAGAAAACCATTGAGATAATGTGCTAGATGTGCCATTCAAAATAACACATGATATA
Organism: Mirounga leonina; assembly: GCF_011800145.1. Classification (NCBI taxonomy): domain Eukaryota; kingdom Metazoa; phylum Chordata; class Mammalia; order Carnivora; family Phocidae; genus Mirounga; species Mirounga leonina. The sequence goes on along the minus strand of NW_023270323.1, from coordinate 70,105,049 downwards.
CTCAAGCGTGTTTCAGCATTTCCTGTCTATTGTAGTACAATTTGTACCATATCGTAGTGCCTAATGAATTGCATAACCTTCTCAGGTTCCCCTCTGATTTCTCACCTTATTTTAACCTTTCTTGACAAGATGCCACTGCTCTTCCGTCACTCTCTCTTCCATACCTCAGTGTGAATGTAGCCAGTTCTTCCCGGCTTCTACCTGATTTCTAGCTGTTCAGACTAAATATCCAGGTCTCTGCAGGCTGACCACCTCTTTTCCTGGCTAGAATGAAGCCAAATTCATTTCACATTCATTAAATGTATGCTTATTTATTGAATCAGAAGTGATCCAAATAGACAAAAATCCCTGCCCTCCTTGAGATTACATTTCAGTCCTCTGGCCTCACCAGTGTAGGCATACTGATGAGGACATCTCAAAGTCAACAATCTGATATCATGCTGTCTGGTCTCACTAAGATCCTTGCCCCAAGTGTTTCTATGCTGTGCTAACATGTGCTCATGAATTCCTGCACAACAGTCACCATGTAAATCATGGTCCAAATCATAGTCCTCTATGCAAATCACAAACCTTGATGGGGTCCAACTTGAGAATGGTAACATTCAAATGATGGACGTAATCTCTTGTTTTCCCAAAGTTGATCATCTTCATGCAGCCAGAGTGGTGCTAAGTTCTGGGTAAAGACGGAGAGAAAGCCACTTTCCCATGGTGAGTCACCTGGCTCCAAAGTAGTTGTGCTTATACCCAGAGATTAAAATCTTTACTGGAAATATCTTCCTGAAAAGTTTCCCTGGAAATATTTCTTTCAACATCTGACATCAACAACTCTCTCCATAAAGACTGAAAACCAGTCACTGGGCAGTAAACAGAAATAATTTATACCCTCTACTGTCCATATATATCCCCCTCCCCATTCAGATATGTGTACACACATATCCCCACACCTCTTACCTCTCCTTAATGGTCAATATGCTACTTCTAGTTGGCCTTAGTTAGAACACTCTAGAAACCAATGAAATCTGGGCAATCTATCTAAGCTGTTGTCCCTTCAAATTACTAGAGCTTGGAAATAGTTATTTCCATCTACTCCCAAGCACAGAATGGCCAGGCCCAACTGAATGCCTTCAGGTAGCAGCTTCTGAAGCACTCTTAGAAACAGCTGATCTGCTTTCTTCACCTTTTATTGGTCCTGCAAGTTGCTTTTAACCCACCCAGTCCATTTTCCTTGGAAGAACAGAGAAGTATGGTAGTTAGAGGTGGGTCAAGGGAGCCAAGTCAAGGTTATTTCAGGATGGAAAAGACTTCAACATTGATACAGACTGAGAGCAATCAGCCAATGCTAGAAGATGAAGATACTAGAGAATGAGAGAAGGTATCTGAGCCAGGTAATCTAAGAGAGGCAAGAGGTAGATCGAAACAACCCCCCAGGGGTGTGTTCGGTTTTGAACAAGCATGGGTCCTGCCTCACGCCAGTGTCAAATGAGACTGGTAGGAAGCAAGTGAAAATGGATGGAAATGTGGGTAAATTAGGGATGATAGAAAAATTGCAGGGATCCTGATTGTGCTCTCTGTTTTTCTCTAGAAGGTTGGAAGTGGGATCATTGCTTATGATATGGACAGTGAGCTGATTAAATGTGTATGGCAAGTACCCAGCCCAGTTCTCATCATAGAGAAAGCACTAGAAAAAAAATTATATTTACTTCTCTTCCCCTTGACGGATTGAAATCTATAGCAAATGTTTATCTCCAAAAAACATCATATAAAAATAGCCACCATGACACCAGCCATATATTTTGCATTTTAAGTGAAACACATGAGCTTTCCTGAAACTTTTATTTTAAACTCTGAACTATAATGACCTCTCTACACTCATCTCAGTTTTGAAAATAACTTGGCTCAAGTGCAGACTGTCAGAGAAGCCCTCTGACCACACATATTCTCTTTCTGTGACCCACAAGCCTAGAGAATGTCCTGGAACCTTGCCAGCAAAGAGGTGTGTGGAGGAAGAAAGCTGAACTCTTGGAGCTTTTGATTTCAGTGCTGTAAAAATGGTTCCAGACATGACAAATGAGAGGGAGATAATCTAAAACACGGATTGTTTCCATGTTTGCCCTTTGAAGATTTTAATAAGCATCAGCTTTCTTGGGCCAAATCAGGTTCTTAGCTTCCAAATCTTTCAGATTTAGATGGTCTTCCTTTGACTACTTGAAATCATAAGGGTTCGTTTGGGGAGGTTTCATGCTCAAACTTGAGGGCAGCTGGCTGACACACCACAGCAGGTGGTGGCCTCTGAGGGGAGAAGAGGTTCTCCTTCTGCTTGCCCTACCACCCTTCGCCCACAACATGAGGGGGAGGAGCATGGATGTGGGTGGACTAGGTCCAGATTCAGCCAGGTTTGAAGGTTCCCAAGAGGAGACTTCTCTTGTATGAACAAGGGTTATGAGTTTGAGATTTCCTGAACACTGGTTTTCTCAATCTCTCTCTCTCTCTCTCGTAAGTAAGTACTAGTCTCTTTGACTTGTCTTTTAAGAATTCTGGTCACCCGCAAGATCGGTATAGTCATAGAGAGCCAGGATTAAGTAGTCACAAAGTGCCTGGCACTATTCTAGGCACTTGGGACAGAGCTGATATCAAAACAGCCCAACTTCCTCCTCTAGATGTTACAGTCCACTTGAGGAGTAGACAAACAAAGACAACAAAAGATGTGCCTGTCACGAGGTGATGAAGACAATGAAGAGGGAAGTAGGTGAGAGAGAGGCAGGTGTGCTGCTTTAGAAAGGTGGGTCAGGGAAGACTGGGGCCAAATCCAATACTTGAGCAGAGACTGGAAGATAAAGAAGAATGAGTCATGCCAGCCTCTGGGGGAAGAGCATTTTGGGCTGGGGAGTAAAAACATGGAGAGAAGTAATGTTTTATGGCCCTTGGTTCATTCCAGAAACAGGAGGATGCCAGGTGGCTGAAATGAAGTGCATGAGGCAGGATGTGAGGTCAGAAGGGAGTGGGGATCAAGCCCATCTAAGGCCTTGCAAGGGCCTTGAGCTTTATCTCAAGGGATGCAGGAAGCTATTGCAGGGTTTTGAGCATGAGAGTGACTGACAGGCTCTGACTTAAGTTCTAAAACCAGTCTAAGACTGCTATTTGGGAAACGGACTGTTGGGTGAATGATATCATCCCTGCTCCAGTTCTCAGCAGGCTTGCCAAACTTATTATTATTTCAACAACAATAGCAGGCTCAGTTGATAAAGAATTCACAGACCAAAATAAAAGGGACATGCATAAAATATCTGACAATGATCCACCTTACAGCTTATATTTTACATTGCATTGCTCTGCTTGAGGGCAGACTAATCCCATCACAGCACAGTAATAAAATGTAATTAATTTGATTAAGGACATTTCTATTTGTGACATTTTATTTCACCAGCCAGAAAGCTCAAATACCAGACTGCTTTGTTCAAAACCAGACCTGAACGCCAAAAGAAAAATTGTCTGTTGCCTTTGTTTTCCCTGGACCTGCCTTTCCTGACAGTCAGAGTGATATCTCCCAGAACGTGGGAAGGATGTTTGTGTCCCAGCCCAGCTCACCAGGGTTATGGAGTCCTACTTGGGCATTTATGACCAAAGCTCTAGCTGTAACAAGATGCTCCTTTGTCTGGCCTTGTCTCTTGTACATGGGACTCTTTGGGGCCAGCGAGGGGGTGGGAGGTGCTAATATAGGAACGAGCTAATTGAAGACTTAGCTGTGAGAAATGATGGATCCCAATCAAATCATCATTTGGTAGATTTTCATTTGGTGGTTTATCATCATTGGTAGATTTTATTTAATTACTTCATCAACAAATACATGCCCCTACTATACACCAGATGCTGTTCTAGATGCTCAGGACTCAGCAATCAAAAGCACAAACAAAAATACTGTCTCCACAGAGCTTCCACTTCATAGGTGAAGACAGATGATTCCAAAATAAATTTAAAACATAGTATGTTATATAATAATACATGCAACGGGCCAAAAAAAAAAAAAGGCAAAGAAGGGAGTATGGAATGGCTGGATTTGTAATTTTGGGAAGAGTGATCAGAGAGGCCTCACAGGAAAAGAGAAATCTGAGTATAAAGCTGAAGTGGTGTACAGCAAGGTGATGATCAATATAGATAGTGTAGTTCTCGGTATAAGTATAGATACAGATGTAGATGTAGATATACATATATGTGTAGATATACACATGCATGAACACATTACCTACACATATACATATAGGTATTAATGATAGAAGTATAGGTATAGATATGGACATACATCTGAGGGAAAGCTTTCTAGGCAGGAAGGACAGTATATGCAAATATCCTTGAGAAACACCCTTGAAGAGCAACACAGAGACAGTGTGGCTGGAGCAAAGTGAGCAAAGAAGAGATAGGTAGATTATGGGTTCACATGGTGGGGAGGGGTAGGCCATCGAAGGTTTGTGGCTCATTCTAAGTCTTTACTTTGTAATCTGAGTAAGAAGGGATGCCATCAGAGGGTGGTACAGGAGTGCTCTTCCTGCCAAGTGCCTTCTTCAAGGGCAGGAGCAAAAAGGCCAGGTGGAAATAGTTGCAATAACTCAGGCAGGAGTTAACGTGGAAAGGAACAAGGGTGGCAGCAGTGAAGATGGTGAAGATAGGTGAGATGCTTGAGACAGTGCTTAAGGAGAGCCACAGAGAATTGTCACTAAGGTACAGTTCATGGGAATGAGGAGCATCAAGGGCAACTGTAAGGTATTTGGTTTGAGCATCGGAAAAAAATTGTTAGCAATTACATGAGGAAGAACATGGCAGAAAGAAATGACAGAGAGCAGGTTGGGTACGCAGCACTGAGAGGAGGATTGCTGGAGTGATGTCATTGAGAAGGTGAGAGGGGGAGCGGGACGAGGGGTTGGGATCCAGTGCACGGGTGTTAGGTTGGCTTGGGATGGAAGCACAAACAGTTCATTCTAACAAGAGATTAGCAGAGCATACACACATGATATCACACAAAAGGGGGTATCCATGTGGTGGTGGGAGCTTGTATGTCTTCTGATTACTTCTATTTCCTGGATAAAATGAGAAATAAGGTCATTCATTGAACATGACCATGGAGGAAGAGGTGTTGGAGATTTAAAACTAGAAGACAAGGTATGAAATAGTTATAAAAGAGAGTGGTATGGTTAATGAAATAAGAAAATATAGTATAACTGATGGGCAGCATTAATCAAAGACCCTTCTGAAAGGAACAATCACATTTGGAGACGGAGGGCATCAGTCTGGTTGTGTGTTTTTCTCTAGTGCATCTAGCCAAAGTGGTGGTTTCGTTATATAAGGTTCAGTAAAACAAAAGAGAGGCCAAGGAGTCACGGGTGTATTGCAGAGAGTAATTATCATAGAATCTAAATGGGTGAGGACTTGAATAAGAGATAGAATGAAAATGGTAGTGTCCAAGTAAAATCAATAGTTGTTGGATTTGGGATACTGGATGGAATGCCAGAAAAGAAGTGGTAGTAGGACAGCAGGAAGCATGAAACTGAGTTTGTGAAGATACTGTAGTTATAAGTAGTATGTTCTCTGTATGATCATGTGAGTAAGAGTATGAGGCTGAGTGAGAGACAAGACCATTGAAAGAAAGTCAAGGGGCTGTAAGGCCAGGGTATGTGATAGGTTTTCTAAGGAGATGCTGAGTCACCTAGAATTATGGCAGTGATGTCAGAGAAAGTGACTGACAGAGGCCAGGAGCTGAAATCTCCAAGATATGAAGGGAGTGAAGTAAATTAGTAGGTGACATCAACCAGGAGGACTGGTGGGGATGGATGGACGGATGACATAAGTGAGACTTGACCCTGGAGAGATGGAAGGAGACAAGAGAATGAAATGGCAAGAAGGAACACAGAGGTCCTATTGTATATCTGGGCCCAGTGGAATGAGGACTGAGGGGTAGAAAACATCCACCACATGAGTGTGCTACAGGGACAGAGGTGTCCTCAAGGGGATGGCCAAGCTGAAGTCAGAACAAGAAGATGCAATGACATTCGGAATGGAGGGTGAGGATACAAGGCCCTTTGCTGATGAGTGACCTTGGGTTCTAAAAGGCACCAGGGAAGGAAGGGGTAGGAGATAGGTCAGGAAAGGAGCCAGAGTGATGAGAGTCCACAAGATGAGTGATGGCCTGGAAGTCTGGAAGGACATGAATGGGGATAAAGAATGTGATAAGACTCCCCTAATATCTCAAGGTAAAGAGTGAAGGTGAGTCTGTAAGTGGGAGGAGGACCGAGGTGGGGTCTACAGGAACCATGACAGGTTTATGGAGGCTTGAAGATGGGAGGGTGAGGAGTTGTCTGGAGCACCCAGAAAGCTCTGGGACGTTTTCCTTGCTCCCCGTAGAGATTTTCATGGACTATCTTGTGGGGTTCAGGTACACTGATAATCCTGGATTATAAAAAATGAGAAGATGGGAGGCAAGAAAGGAGGCCGAGGTGGTCAGAAGGGACAGGTTATGGAGAACTGTGAATCATTTTGAAGACCTGGGGCTTTACCCAGAAGACCAGGGTTCTTAGTCTTGTGATGTGACAGGGCCCTTTGGAACACTAAAGATTGTGGTCTTACCTCTACTCTCACATAACCCTGCACATCCATTCTGCCTACCATGTCAAGGAGAATTTGTCATTTGTCTGTGTTAGTGTTCAACCAGAGAACAAGAACCAGTAGAAGATAATATATATTAATCAATATATGGTAAGCAATCGGACTCTGCAATTGTGAAGATTGTCTGGGAATTCCAAAATCTGTAGGGAGACCTCCAGGAAGGACACTCTAGGACTTTTAGGCATGAAGAGATGCTGCAGAACTTAGGTGGGATTTCTTCTTTGTTCGGGAAGCCTCAGCTCTGCTCTTAAGACCTTTTAACTGACTAAATCATGCCCACCAGATTACCTAGAAAAGCCTCCTTTACTTAAAGTCAACGGGTTATAGATTTTAATCACTTCTGCAAAATTCCTTCATCCCAAAACCCAGATGAATGTTTGATGAAAATCTGGGGACTGAAGCCTAGCCAATAAAACTGGCCATGGCATCAGTATATTCCCTAAAGTCTATAGATCCACGGCTGGGGCTCCTATTGTGAGCGAGCAGGAGTCCATGAAGGGAGAAGGGTAAGATGGTCCACCTTGCAGCTCAGAAAGATCAGATCTTCATGCTTAAGTGGTAAAAATTCTTAGTAAAGAATTTGAGTAAACAGTACTAAAAATAAAATATGACTTTCTCCAGTGCAAATCCATGTGAACTACAGTTGGTCTCAGTGGGAAATCAAGCAAGTTGGAAAGAACCCCAAAGAAAAGTTATTCCAAATTTCCCTGGATATCTCAAGAAAGGGAGTATCTGTCCAGTATGCAAGGATTTTTAAGTAATAGTTCAAAATTCTTAATAACTATCTCATCTTCCACTGAATTCGCAATTAATGAGTTGACAAATCTTTACAGGCACCTAATCAGTGTCCAGGATTCCAGTGAAAAAGGAAAAAAATAATTAGCCACAGTCGGCCTCACCCCTTGTCAAGAAGCAGTCTCTTTGGGGGTCCATCAGTTAGCGCCTTTTCAACCGAAAGTGACAGAACACCCAACTCAAGATGCTTCAAAGTAAGAAATGGGGAGGGGATTTCTTAATGCATAGAACTAAAATCTCGGGTAGATCTTCTGGCTTCAGGTTCTATTGAATCCAGTTACTCTAAGGATATGGCCTGAACTCTGTCTTTCCACATCTCTTGGTTATGCTTTTCCTTGAGTTGACTTCACTGTTGGTCAAGTCTCTCCTTACAGTGGCAGGTAGGGTCACCAACAGCTACAGGCCTACATCCTTGTAGTTCAGCAATCCCAGCAGAAAAGTCCCACCACTGAGTTTCTCTGAACTCATTTAAGTCACTAGCTCTCCCTTGAATGAATAATTGTGACCAGAGTAATGTAACACGCTGGAGAGGCTGGGGCATGGGCAGACCTCACCAGAACCACAAGTTCTGAGGGGAAGAGAGAAGAAAAGGTCCCCAAGGGAAAATCAAGAGGGTATTCCAGAAGAGGGAATGGATGTTTGGTAAACAACAAGAGTCAAGGCCCAAAGGAACATTGCAACTCAAGATCCAGAAACCAGGGCAAGTCAGAAGAGAACTGAGAATTCCACTGGGCTCCCTGCCCTAAACCACAAGGCTGTTTCCTCTCTAAGGGCAGCTAATAACAACACTTACTCTGTTTCACAACTGCAACCATTCTTAAAAGTCAAATGAGATATATGCTAATATACCTTAAAAATAATAAACATTATGTATTTAAAAAGATATAATGATAGCCCAACCAACGAGGTGAGGCTGGGTTTGTGCTGGAAAGGGGAAGCGGGAAGGCAGAGAACAAGCAGGAAGAAATACCACTATTTGGATGAAGTTACTCACAGGTAAAGAGATTTGTTTTGGTTTGTTAGCATAGTTAGTCAACATAGTTAACATAGTTAGCCTTAGTAAGTTTGTATTCAGAATTCCATGGGCAAGAATGAATTAAAATAATAGTAGTGAGAGGCGCCTGGTTGGTTTAGTCAGTTGAGCATCAGACTCTTGGTTTCCGCTCAGGGTCCTGGGACCAAGCCCCACTGCAGGCTCTGTGCTCAGCGTGGAGTCTTCTTCTCCTTTTCCCTCTGCCCCTCACTCCCTCCACACTCTCTCTCTCTCCCTCTCTGTCAAATAAATAAAATCTTTTAAAAAACATAAAAATAATAGTAGTGAGAGTTACAGATTTATTCCCTACTAACTGCGTGACTTTGGGAAGGTTATTTTAACTTCTCACTGTCCGTTTCGTCATTTGTAAAAAGCACCATAATAGCTGTACCCTACTCAGGATAAATGCGAGGATTAAATGTGTTAATATAGGTAAAGTGCTGGGCATAGACTAAGTGTTCTACAAATATTAACTATTTTTATCGGTCCTCAAAACCCATTGGTAGGTATTCTTAACACCATTTTTCTACATTAAAACACTGACACATAAAAGAATTTAGTGGATAAGGAAAGATGTGAACCCAGGTCTGACTGACTGCATTTCATGCTCTTTCTGTTGCAACAAGGACTTTGTAAATACAGGCAGGCAGGGAGGGAAGGAGAGGGAAGGAAGGAGGGACAGAAAAGCATTCACGAGTATCCAGATCCTTAAACTGGATTTACTTTCACAACAGTTAACCAGAGATTCTGGAATATTCTTTTAGCCTTGGATTGAGTGATATTAATTTAAATGGTTTTGTTAGAGAAAGTTTTGGCCAGCACAAAAGGAAGTGAAAATTTGAGGAATGTGCCAGAGACACCAAGCTGAATTTAATTATTCTTCTCTGGAAATTCCCAAACTCTCCATTCCTCCAGACATCGAGAAACTCAACTCCATTTTCCTCCCAGGAAGCCCAGATGGCACAACCATCCACCTCGTGGTCCTCACCTGTGTCTATCTAGAAGCGCTCACCTGACATCCCTCATTCGCTCCTCATCCCAGCCCCAGAGTGGCTCCTGCCAGCGTCACAGCCCCAAAGACAGACAAGGAGAGAGTGGCAGAGTCATTTGTGAGCCAAGCCTAATCCCCAAGCCTTCTGCTCCTTCAGCTCTGTGCTGGCCTTTGTCCGTAAAAGCAGCCCCAGCCCTGGGGCCTTGGCCCCCCTGCCACCCTGCACAACCCTGTGGGACATCCGTGTCCATAGCCTCTCCAGGGACGCCCAGTCGCAGCCCTCGTTCCCGGAGAGCGCCACCAGAAGCTTCCCAGGCACCGACAGGCAGAGCACAGGGAGTAAGGTAAGAGGCTTTAGAGCCAGGAATTCCTGGGAGTCCCACTTGGCTCTCCATGAATCTATTTCCTCTCTCCAGCACCTAACAGTAAACAGAAATAATTACCATATGAAAAGAGCACCAACAGGTTTTTCAAGAGGGAATGGAATGAAATGAAAATGTAGGAGTGAGAATAACCAGGAAAATAGGTACATGCCAAAACCTGAGAGTTTGTTACCCCCCACACACACCGACAAGGAAATAATCATAACAATTGTAGTAAGAGCCCAGAAATGGTCGGTGAGCTTGCCTGGAAGCCTCAGTTCCCTAACTGAAAACCAGGAGCCTCTGACACTCATCCCTCAGGGCCTTTTGCGGGACCCTCCCCTGTGGTCAGAACCCAGGGTGCCTGGGCTGCTGGAGCTTCCAGAGAGGCCAGGAGCAGACCTTCCAGGCAAGCTAAAACACAGGGTTCCCAGCCCTGGCCTTTCTCAGAATCCCCTAGGAGCCAGTGAAGAGACAAACCCTCAGTCTTGACACCTAAAGATCCTGACCTTGTGTAGTGTGGTGCCTGGGATTTTGAGTTTGAAAACCTGGAAGCTCTGAATTTGAACACCACCACTCCATGCAACGTCCTTACTGTGTGACCTGGGACATAGGAGGCCACCTCTCTGAGCCTGTTTCCTCAGTGTTTTAAAATGAGGCAAATCTGCCTATTCCATAGGGTGGTTGTGACAACCAAACGTTGTGAAAGCACGAGCAACAAGCAGGGCTGTTCACGGTAAACATGCACTTATTGAGGACCTGCCATGTGCCAGGCTCTGTTTTAAATATGGGGGACACAGTGAACAAGACAGAAACTCAGCACACACCTGGAACTTCCAAACAATAAAATAGTAACCACTCCCTACCTCAGAGGATGGCACAGCACTCAGGGAAAAAAATAGAACAGGGATGGGGGCACAGGGCCAAAGCGGGGGGAGTATTTCATACTAGGAGCAGGAGGGGCTCAGATGTGTGATGTTTGAGCAGAACCCTAAAGAAGGTAAGGGCACGAGCCTCTGAAAGCCTAAAATATAAGCATTCCAAGCAGAGAGAAAGTCCCGTGCAAAGGCCCTGGGGTTAGAATACATTTGGAATATTTGAGGAAGAGTGAGATAAGATAGTGTGGCTGAGGCAGAGGGAGACAAGAGGTAATGACAGGAGCTGAGGTCAGAGAGAAACCCAAGGACAGACAGAGGAGGGCCTCGCCAGCCACTGTAGCCGAACAGTGAGCTCTCCAGAAATAGCAGTTGAACTGACACAAAATGAAAGACAGCCTAAATGTACATCAAAAGGAGTAGGCTTACATAAGTCATCGTCTGCTCATACCACAGAACTCTGGGCGGAGACGGACATTCACCAGAGATCGTTGAGTGAAGAAGCGTGTTGTGGAAAAGAGATCTGTTTGGACCCCATTTTTGAAAGAAATGTATCTCGATATGTGTACATGTCTGTGCAGAGTAAAAAAAGGTGTGGAAGGATGTGCATACAACATGGTAATAGAAGTCTTTGAGGGTCAGGATTCAAAGGAGGAGATTTATGGAGAGGGACTCTCACATTTAACTCTATATCCTTCCATATCATGTTCATTTTTTTGCAAGAAATATATTTATTTTGTAATTTTCAAAAACCACAAAATATGTGTTGGATCCAAATAGGATTGGAATCTACTCTTCACGTTTCAGGGATCACGGATGAGATCGTGAGGAATCTTACAGGTCGTAAACCGTTAAGACGTGGCTCTGGCACTTTCTTACCCAAGGAACCAAAAGTGTCTTAGGAAGAAATCTGTACCCAAGGGAATTCTAATCACTAATAAGAATTTGAGCACTTCATTTGTTTCCCAAAAGGATTTGAGCAGGATGGTCTCAAAATGTACCTGTGGGATTTTAACTTTGGGAGGTGACTGGCTGATAATACGGAGAGGCTGAGCTCTGAAAGATCTTTATTACTTACATATCCTGAGAGGAAGGGAGTACCATGACACCCAGGGCCACTTGGGGAAGTGCCTGGTTTGGTTATAAGACAGAGGGGGAGAGAGAAAACCCTAAGGGACAGAATCTTTGTTGTGTTTTCCATAAGAAAGGTCAGAGTACACAAGATTGGCTAGTTTGAATAATTCCAGCAGGTTTGGGGGCATAGGGACTGTCCCCAGTTGTCAGGTAGCTGGCCCTGAGGTGATTTAGGGCAGGAGGAATACAGACTTGAAGAGTTTGATAAAGGATTTGTTGGGGGGTTGAGGTGGGATCTGGGCTCTGGATTGGACTTTGCATATAAAAGTCATGCTCCCCAGGGTGCCTGGGTAGCTCAATGGGTTAAGGGTCTGCCTTCAGCTCAGGTCATGATCTCAGGGTCCTGGGATCATGCCCTGCTCAGCGGGGAGACTGCTTCTCCCTCTTCCTTGCCCCTCTCTGTGGCTCGTGCTCTTTCTCGCTCTCTTTCTCAAATAAAAAAATAAAATCTTAAAAAAAAAAGTTATGCTCCCAGGTGAGTCTTTGCCATCTCTAAAGATTGGCTAGCCCTAGGAGGAGCAGTCTCTCCCCGGTCAGTGAGGCCATAAATCCCAGAGCATCAAGAATACAAAATATAAGACAACCAGTGAATTAATTGGCTCTGTTATGAATTAATGTCAAATAGATTCAGAATCTAAGAAAACACAGTTACAACAATGACCCATTTAAAAGAGGCCTGGGTCATAACTCAGACATTCTCTGCTGCCAGGGTTGAGGGGGAAAAGGTACAGAGATGCAGGGCCAAGACCTGGGAATCCAGAGCAGGGAAAATATTTTAAATGACTTTGAAAAAACACCAGAAAATCACAGAACGTCTTATGTGCTGAGCAAATACAGAGTACCCTAAGTATATTACCTCTAATAACCCTTTGAAACACGTATTACTATCACCATTATACAGATGAGAAAACCAAGGCTCAGAGAGGCTAAATGTCTTGCCCAAAGTCATCTGGCCAGTAAATGGTGGAAGTAGGGTTTAATCCTCAGCCCATATGATTCCAGATTCAAAGCCCCATTCCTCATAAATTTGGGTTCAAACCAGGGTAGATGCTGATCTTTAAAGAGATTGATTGGCCGGGGGGTGGTTGGGGGGAGGAAGAAGCAGTGACAGCTGTCAGCAACGGTGTCCCCTTAAGCGTCACTGAGACTCTCACAAGGATCTCAGGGCAGATGTCATTCCAAGCCCAGCCAGGCAGCAGGAATGGGACAGGACTACAGCTGGAGGGCGCCCAGATGTGAAGACTCGGCCATTTGTCCTGCATCCTGGGCCCCCGTGGTCCAGATCCCCACTGAGGTAGTCTGAGCAAGCCTCAGTGGGGTTGGACTAGAGACCAGACAGAGAGGAACTGGCTGCGGATGGGAGGGGAGCAGGGCGTCTAAATGGGAGGACCAGGGAGCAGACAGGGACTGGTACAGAGCACCATGAAGAGCATGTCACAGAGCAGGAGAGGTCCCATCTGGAGGTCAAGTGAATAACGTTTCTGTGAGCTTCTAGCATTCTTTGTGATCTAGGAGGGAATCGATCAGTATTGACTGAGCCCCAACCATGTGCATGACACAGGGGATCATACTTTAGTTTTCCCAAAAGCGAACCCTAAGACAAAGACTTGGGGCAGATTGATTTTGTGCACAATGCAAAAAGTGTGCATAAAGAAAAGAGATAATAAAGCAAAAAAGGAGGGGTGTTATCGAATGGATCAGCACTGTGGGCAGCCGAGGCTCCATCCCTCCAGGGACTCTGAGGAGCCATGTAAAACACGCCTTAGGGTAGTCTCATCAAAGATAGGGAAGCTGAGGTATTTATCCACCAACCCATGTCCCTCACAGGTTGAGGATCGCCCCTGGGGGTCCCCATCTCCAGCACCTGCTGGCAGCCCACAGACTCCTGTAGCTCCAGAGAAATCCCCCAGGCAGGGAGGCACAGGGCCACGGGAAAGTCAGGAGGCAGTTGTCAGTGTAGATGGGGACTTCCCCTGCAGATGCAAGTGGGTTCTGGGATGGGCTGAAGGCCATGGAGCAGGGCAATACCAGTTTCTGATCCACAGAGAGCCCTCACACACCCTGTGCTTCTATACTGAACTATTTGTAGTTACTGGCACCCAGCTCTACAACAATCGGGGCCCAGGCTCAGGACACCTCCATCTGATTGGGAACCCCCTAACCAAAGTCCTGGGCTGAACTCAGACATCCCTTTCTCCAAAAGGCCTTTTGTGACCATCCATCCTTAGGCGACAGTCTGCTTCTGGCTGCTGAGTATCCCAAGAGGGACCTTAGACAGTGGTTAAGCTTGCTCTCCAAATCACAACTGGGCTTAAAGACGGTAGTAAGTCCTGGTGCTTATTTTCAAGGGGCTCACAATTTGCAGCTCGAGAAGATCCCAACACCTTCTAGGCTGTGAACACTTCCAAGAGCCTTTAAGGCTTCTTTTAGAAACATGCTTTCTGAGAAATGAAAACAAGAAACATTCTTTGGAATCAGTTTCACTCTAGTTGCTAACTTAGTCATAGGACACCTAATAGCCGAACAAGGCAGTCCCATCCACAGCCAGGGAAATCCCCAACTTGATGCTGGTAACTACCGAGTTCTACTTCCAAGAATCCCCAAATCATCCAAACCACTCTGGAAGGTGCCACCTCCACTTCCCACTCCCAAGCACAGCGCAACTCAACCGACACAGGAGCTCTCCCATAAATCTGGTCTTCATTGCTTTTTTCTCCACCTCGGCTACTGTCATTAGTCTACTTATTCATTCATTTATTCACTCACTCAGCCAACAATTTTCTGAGGGCCAGTCATGGGTCAGATGCTGTATTTGGTTGTAGCAATGCAAATGGGAATGAGGTATGGCCCCATGTAAAAAGGAGCTTATAAGCCTGAGAGAGGGTAGCTATTTCATTCTTCCACACCCAGGTGAACATTTTAAAACACTTGGGGTTACCCAGAGTTCTAATGAACCCCAGCTAGAATCCATTTCCCAAAACCTAACAGCAAAGACAATCATATTGGACTCATGCTTACCATCCAGTACTGGTCTCTCACCAGCAGCCAAGGCTCAGGTCTCCTCAGAGGGGGCAACCCCTCCTCAAACTTCAGGGCTGAGCTCAGGCACCATTTTCTCCAAAGACCTTTTTTAACCATCCATCCTGAGGAAGCTCTCTGCTTCCAGTGCTGATGGGTATTGCTAAAGGTGCTGGAGTTGTTGGTCAAACAAGTGCTAGGGTCATGCTGCCCACAGTGTCCACTCCAACTCTGCCGCTAGGTCACCTGGGCCAGTTCCTTCATATCTCTATGCCTCAGTTTCCTTATCTCTAGAGTGGGGATAGTGACAGCAATATATGTCAAGCTGATTCTACAGATTAAATGAGATGACCCACATACAGACATAGCCCAGTGCCTGAGCACATAGTAAGCACTCAGACACTAGCTACTGTAATCTCAGAATACGCACAACATCTGATTTCCATTGTTACATTAATTTCACCAACACCTCCTTATGTATGTCTTGCACAATGATAAGTAACTATATATGTGTTAAGTACAGGAATAAATGAACTGATAGGCCACTTGCAAAATTAGCAAAGTGCTTTCAAGTAATGTGTACTGAGTGCCCCCTTGGGACCAGGCACTGCTCCAGGGGCTTTCCCACATAATAGCTCATCAGTTCTTCCCAGTATTCTTGTGGGATTAAAAAGTCCACTGCTATTATAGCATTTTTACAGATGAGAAAATAAGCTCAGAAAATTTATGCAATTGTTCTGGGGCCATTCCATTAAAGAATGACCAGGCAGGGATGTAGGACTGGATGGTCTGGTTCTGGGGAAGAGATGTCACTATGGAGCTAATACGCAGGCTACAGACAGAACCGGACCTAAGACATCTTCAATTGTCTCTTGGCGTGGTGATAATTCAAAGATGCAAGGTTTAATTTTAGGAAACATCTAGGATTGTACACACATTTTTTAATTACACAGAGAACAAATAACTTGATTAAAGAAAAGAAAAAGAGAAACCTTAACAGACTATAAATTGCCAAAAGACCTGAAGGCAGCAGCTCCCTTGGCTCCTTAGGAGGGATACATGATCACTGTAACTGATCAGAAGTCAACTGAGTTTGTTGAGGTAGTAATTGAGGCTGTCAACAGCAATACATTTAGGCAAAAGAAGATGTAGAAAAGGAAGCAAAGAGAAACAAACAACAAAAAAAGGTTAGGTTCCATTGTTTCATTTCCTGGTGAACCCAAGAAATCTGAAACCTCTGCAACGAAAGGACTTAGCTTTGCAGATTCTACAAAATTTTCCCTCCAATGTACAAGGAAGACACTGAAGCTAGCCAGTGTCCTGGACGTGTGACAAATGGTCTGCTCCGATGCACACCTTCCAGCCAGCCCTCCTCACCACCCCAATATCCAGGCTCCCTAATGTTTGATACAGAAATTGTTGGCTTTTCTTGCCCTATGTTGGTCAAAGACTATACAGGAGAAACAAACAAATCCCAAATTTCAGTGGCTTAAAACAGCAAAGGCTTCTGTATTTTCTATTGTTTTTATTGATACATATTGTTGATCCTACAATATGATTATTGTCACATGCTCGACATGAGGTAACAGAGTAGGAGCTCAGAGACCTAGCCAACTTTACCATCTTCCTAGACTACTGCCATGGCATGAGTCTTCACAGTCCAACATGGAAAGGGAAGAAAGAGGGTAGGAGGTTCACGTTACTTCTACTCGCATTTTGCTGCCCAAGCAATTCATCTGACCACGCCTAGCTTTGAGGGGTGACAAAGGGTGTGTCTCAAAGAGAATAAAACCAGAAATACTGGTGGGCATCCATGCTGTGTACCTCACAGGTTTAGGAGTCTCTGGCTGGGAGTCTCTGGTTGGGAGAGCCACAGGACACATACTGTGAAGATACTGAAATTCAAAGGGATGTGTCTGGTCTGCGTCATGTAGAGAACAAGAATCATATGATTCCTCTCAACTACCACTACCAACACTCAACATGAAAACATCAACCAAGTTCTAGGGGCAAAAGGGGAGCCCAAGAGTTTTCTATTCAGCCAAATTGTACCACTATTATAAGAAACCAATGTTCTTAAACATGCAAGAATTCAAGGACTACAGCCTGGTATGAAAAGGGATGAATTGGACAGGGAGGGACAACTCTGGAGTCACAACTTTACATGTTTCCTAAGCCACACTGACCCCCTGGAGACCAAAGTCTGATGGGGACATTTCACCAGGGCAGGTTGAATAGGAGGGCAGAGACCACAAACTAATACGGTTAACCACACCCCTCCCCATGTCCCTTCTGTACTACTGTTGATCAACAGTTGGATGCACCTACTCATATTTGAGTAATTCCAAGAAAGAAGCCAGGTGGCAAGGACCCCAGTATGAGTATTGCAAGAGGGGGAAAACAGGGAGAAAAAGTAAATGCTGAAGGCAGATTAAAAAATATATACAGCCTAAACGATCTATTCCAGAGAACAAAGACATTAGTTCTCATCAGTATTAAATCATTGACAGCATAGATTTTCAGAGGGAAAAAAAAAAGTTCAGGGAAGGAATAGAAGTAATCCAAAAAGAAATAAGAAGAAAACCAGTCGCAAAGTGAACTGGCAATGCTCAGGAAATAAATGGAAGCTAAAAATAAAGCAATTTTAGAGATGAAAGTCAACTTAGAAGCAACTGAAAATAGATAAAAACCATGGAAAACGCAGGCCATGCTTAAGAAATCACACAAAATGAAAGAGAAAGGAACAATGGGATCAAAATTATTGTAAACGAGACAATTCAAACTGAAGAAAGAGGCAGGCTGACATCTTCAAACTGGTATTCTGAACAGAAAAACGCAAGGGGACGGGAAAAAAACAAAATTCAAAAAAAGTTTCTTGGGGCGCCTGGGTGGCTCAGTCATTAAGCATCTGCCTTCAGCTCAGGTCATGATCCCAAGGTCCTGGGATCGAGCCCTGCATTGGGCTCCCTGCTCCGCAGGAAGCCTGCTTCTCGCTCTCCCCCTGCTTGTGTTCTCTCTCTGTCAAGTAAATAAGTAAAATCTTAAAAAAAAAAAAAAAAGTTTCTTTCTTGAGGTAAAGAAAGCTAGGTACCTCTAGGGTTTTTTGTTTTTTTGTTTTTTGTTTTTCAAATTTGTATTTAAATTATAGTTAATTAAGATACAGTGTAATATTGGTTTCAGGAGTAGAATTTAGTGAGTCATCACTTACGTACAACACCCGGTGCTCATCACAAGAGCCCTCCTTAATTCCCATCACCCATTTAGCCCATCCCCCTAGGTATCTCAAGATTTAAAGGACACACCATATCCCAGGAAAAATCAGCAAATTTAGAAGCATTGGAACACGTACTGTGAAGATACTGAAATTCAAAGGGACGTGTCCTGTCTGCAACGTGTAGAGAACAAGAATCACATGATTCCTCTCAACCACCCCTACCAACACTCAACATGAAAACATCAACTAAGTTCTAGGGGCAAAAGGGAAGCCCGAGAGTTTTCTACTCAGCCAAATTGTACCACTATTACAAGAAACCAATGTTCTTAAACATGCAAGAATTCAAGGACTACAGCAACAAAGGGCTTTCTGAAAAATACTTACTGATGAAATCCAGCATTCTAAGGCATGAATCGAAATTAAACACCGAGCACCGTAAAAGGACAACCATAAGCATTGGATCCACTTAAACACAGAACCAAAGCTGAGCAACCGTGGGAATGAGTTGATGGAACAGAATATAAATGTTATAATTCCAAAAAATCTAAAAATAATAATGTAACTAACAGGGGCGCC
The DNA here is from genome assembly GCF_011800145.1 of Mirounga leonina. NCBI lineage: Eukaryota > Metazoa > Chordata > Mammalia > Carnivora > Phocidae > Mirounga > Mirounga leonina. The sequence goes on along the minus strand of NW_023270323.1, from coordinate 70,086,400 downwards.
TGGGTGGCTCAGTCCATTAAGCATCTGCCTTTGGCTCAGGTCATGATCCCAGGGTTCTGGGATCGAGTCCCACATCGGGCTCCCTGCTTGGCGGGAAGCCTGCTTCTCCCTCTCCCACTCCCCCTGCTTGTGTTCCCTCTCTTGTGTTCTCTCTCTCTCTGTCAAATAAATAAAATAAAATCTTTTAAAAAAAAATAAAAATAAAAAATAAATAATGTAACTAACAAAAATCAGGAGGCCGGGGGTGGAAAGGAAAAGAAAGTGCATAAAATCTCCCTTTCACAGCACAAAGTTAATACCTGTCATGTACAATTGAAACATCCAGTTTTCAAAAAGTGAAATCATGCCAAACTCTTAATAATTTTTTTCACAATTGTGTCTTCACCTGAGAAATATCTTTTAGGAATTAATAGCTCTTGTTATGAACAAATGTTTATGTGTAGTTCAACAATTCCTTCAGTTTGATTCTACTTCCTTTTTCTTCTGGTAAATACAAGAGGACTTGGGTTTAATCATGTTTATAAAAATAGCATGCATCATATGAACTTATTTTTGTAAAGCTGTATCTACCAAGGCTTCTGTCTAAATACGTGCCTGCAGAGAAGTTCAGGATGATGTTCATCAGTGTTGGCAAAATGGTTTCTGAGAGGTAGAAGCTTTTGCTTTGCTCTTTTTCTTTGTTTTTTCCTGAAATTCTTAGATTTTGTAGCTCTTCCTTACTGTCCTAAGCAACACAGCCTAGCCTGTGTTTCTCATTTCAGACGCAGAGTGTTGGTCTCATCCTGTCCCACCCTCTTACCCTAGTGATGTGTGCATTTCCTAGAGCTGCCATGACAACAAACCTAGTGCTTCAGGCAACAGAAATGCACCTGGAGACTCTGAGGTAGAATCCATTCCATGCTTCTGTCCTAGATTCCAGTGGCTGCCCCACCGCTGGGCTCCTTGACTTACAGACACATCACTCCAAACTCTGCCTCTGTGTCTTCTCCCCTACTCTTCCCTTCTGAGGACATGTTGGATTTTGGGCCCACCCTAGTCCAGGACAATTACAATCTCCTTTCCTTAACCTAATTATATCTGCAAAAGCCATTTTGCCAAGTAAGGTCACATTTTCAGGTTTTGAGTGAACCTGTCTTTTGGGGGCCAACGTTCAATCCACTCTAAATGCTTTCCGAATGGTTAAAACAAAAACTCTGTGCTTACAGGACTTTAAATGGCAGAGTCAGGGCCAACCTGGCTGGAGGAAGGGTTCCATGTGATCCTCAGTGAGAACCAAACAGTCTGAGAGAGCAAGAAAGCCCAATCATCTCTGCACCAAAGCCTTTGGCGTGGCTCTCTTCTCAAGTAAAGGACGTCTGAACAGCACTGTAGAAAGCATTTTTATATCAATTGGCAATTTAATAACACATCCGTAGCATGGAGATCACAAACCCTAACCCACAACACACACAGGCTTCCGAAATTAGGGTTGGCAATCATTTCAATTTTAATACACATTAAGTTATTCAGAATTTTAATGATTTGCATAACATTCTGTGGAATTACTAATGGAGTCAGTTCCTTTTCCAAGGTGATAAATGTATCAGTTAGGAAGGCCTTGGCTACAGTTGACAGAATACCTAAGGAACAGCAGCTTAAACTAAGTAGGGGTTTTATCTTGTCCCGTAACAAGAAGTCAGGGGGTTGCTGGTGTGAAAGGTTCAGCTGCTCATTCAAGACATCAGAGACCCCAGCTGCTTCTCTCTTCCCGCCCTATAATCCTTAACATGTTATCTTTCGTCCTCATACTTGTCGTTGAATGGCTCTGTGCTTGAGACATCACCTCTGTTCTATCAAAGGCGGAGGAGGAGATGGGGGTGCACCAAATGTGTCCTTTCCAGAATTCTCCAGACGTGTTTTCTTATACCTGATTGGCCAGAATGGTGTCACATGCTTCCCAAGGCCACCTGCACTACAAAGGAGGCCGGGAAGGAGGCATATATTGGCACCTGACAAAATCAGAATTCTGGTAGCAAACACGGGGCGGGTGGCGGGGGGAGGATATCGATTTTTAAATTATGATTAGTGAAGTAGAGTTGACATGCATTCTTATATTAGTTGCAGGTGTACAGCATAGTGATCCCACAACTCCTGGATATCGATTTAATAAGAGTATCTGCCGCAAAAAGAAATCTGGAAGGCTCGGGAAACTACATCTCAGAAAACCCTGTCCCTTCTTCCTGACCAATATCTGTTGAGGCATTATCCCTCTCCCTGCTGAGCATTTCTCATCCGGATAATTAGGGCTTAGGATAAAATTTGAGCGGAGCGATCTTTTAAAAATGAAAACCAGATCCTGTTTTTCTCCCACTGCCTCCAAATAAACTGAACTTCAAATAAAATTTGAACTCCTCCCCACGGCCTCTGAGACCCAGCGTGGTCTAGCCCCTGTCCAGCCCCTTGGGGCCCATCTCCCGAGCCCTTGTCCTGGGTCTCTCCTGCTGTCCTGGGAACAGCCCGAGGGTTCCTGCTGCAGCGTCCTTTCTGTGGCTACTCCTCTGCAAGCTTCTGCTGTCCCCTTCCCAGTGGCAGGCCACATCTTTGCACCTCCCAGGTCTCTGCCCAAAGGTGGTTTCCCCAGAGAAAACTCCTCTGAGCCCCTCCCTGAGACTCCTCATCCTCCTACCTGCTTTCTAGTCCTCCTATCATTTATTATTATTTGAAATCATCCCTACATGTGCTCCCTGCTCCCTGTCTGCCCACCGCTCTATAGGGCCCCTCCTCCAGGGCAAGACCACTTTCTGTCTTATTTGCCCTGTTTCCCCAGCTCCTGGCTCCACACTTCGCACATCAAAAGTTCTCAACAGATCTCTGTTGAATGAGTGAGTATATGGACCAGAGTTAAGAACCCAAACATCAAATATGCAAGCAGAACCAACAATGGGGAAGCAAGTTCCGGATAATGGGCCCCTAGAGTAGAAATGCACAAAGGGGCTTCTGGGTGGCTCAGTCGTTAAGCGTCTGCCTTCGGCTCAGATCATGATCCCAGGGTCCTGAGATCGAGCCCCACGTCGGGCTCCCTGGTCCACGGGAAGCCTGCTTCTCCCTCTCCCACTCCCCCTGCTTGTGTTCCCTCTCTCGCTGTGTCTCTCTCTGTCAAATAAATAAATAAAATCTTTAAAAAAAAATCATGTACATATTAAAAAGAATAATGGAGGGACGCCTGGGTGGCTCAGTCGGTTAAGCGTCTGCCTTCAGCTCAGGTCATGATCCCAGGGTCCTGGGATCGAGCCCCACATCAGGCTCCCTGCTCGGCGGGAAGCCTGCTTCTCCCTCTCCCACTCCCCCTGCTTGTGTTCCCTCTCTCGCTGTGTTTCTCTCTATCAAATAAATAAATAAAATCTTTAAAGAAAAAAAAAAGAGTAGGAACGCACCGAGGGTTACATGAAGATGAAGAGAGCAGCCTGTGCTTGCTGCCCTCAAAGGAGCACACAGTCCCCCCAGGAAAGTAAGAGGAAAAAAGGGTGTGGGCGCAGCATGATGGCTGCTGGCTTCAAACTTCCAAACTGGAAAATGGTGCACGAAGATTTTGCTAGAGGGATGCATATTGCAATGTTATTGGCAAAAGCAAAAACTGAAACCACCAAACCATCCAACAATAGAGAGTTAAGACAATTTCAATACACCCATATAATATAGTTTCGAAAAATTAGATTCCAGAATTATATTTTATTACATGGGAATAGAGTAAATATAGAATAAATGACAATGGGATTCCAAAAAAAAGCAATGCATAGAATAGTGCAATTTAAAAAAGAAGAGAGAAAGAGAAGATATATCTTCCCAGATGTAGATCGCAAAATGATAACAAGGTTATTTCTGGGTGGTCTGATGATTACAGCTGATTTCTATTTTCTTCCTTTTGTTTATCCATATAACCTAATTTTTCTATGATTAACATGTATTAATTATGTAATCTTTTTCCACTTTGGAACAACTGAATTAGGAATCATGTTTTAAATCCCATCTCTACAGTATGATCAAAACATTAGATATGAGAGGGGTTTTTCTTGGAGAGGGAGAGCAGGCTGCTGTTAAATATTATTCCAGGCACAAAATGTTTAAGAGATTCAGCAGGGCAGGGGGACAAGGGCCTGGATGGCAACACCAACGGTACAACCATGGGGAGGCCTAAGTGTCTGTTGACTTGAGGGCCGGTGGCACCATATGAACCTGAAGATCTGCCACCATAGACGGAATGCCTCTTATAGATGTACCTTGTGCCAAACTCACTTTATCTTCAAAACCGTGCAAATTAGGTATTACTCTCCCATTTTACTGATGAGAATCCTGAAGTTTAGGGAGGCTCAGTGAATTGTCCGATATCCTCCAGGGAGCAAAAGTTAGACCAACTGAGCCTGACTCCAAAGACCTTGTTTGTCCACTACGTTCCAGCTAAACCTCATTTATAATGTCAGCCTCAAGCCATAGAAGTGGAAGACAACTAGCCAGCAGTTAGTCCAGTGGATATGAAACATTTCTTTCTGTTGTTATTCTGGATCCATTGGTTTGAAGAAAATCTGAATCAGAGGCAAAATCAAATAAGACATTAAATGCAACATGATATCCTGGATTGGGTCTTGGAAAAGACAAAGAGCATTAGTGGAAAAGCTGGTGAAATCCAAACAGTCTGGAGTTTATTCTTAAAAAACATGATAGGTGATGGATGTTAGATAGATGATGGATGTTAGAGAGATGATAGAAAAGATGGAACTGCTCTTGTTGAATGATGAGTTGGGGGGTGGGGGTTGGTCTACTGAGATAGAAACCTGCCTACTCAGCTATCAACACCTCCCTCCATCTCAGCCCCGAAGAGGGCTCTAGGTTCTCCAGGGGAGCACTTTGGATCCCCTTGAGCTGATTCAGTCAGCTTTCCTTATGGATGAGGCATCTAAATCCCAACAATCAAAGTAACTTGAAAAGAGCTCTCAGCTAGACACGGCAGAGTGGACTAGAAACCCAGGGTTATAGACTGAATGTTGTGTCCCCACCAATATCCATCTGTTGAAGCCTTTACCCACAATGTGATGGTATTTATAGGCGGGCCTTTAGGAGGTAATTAGGTTTAAATGAGGTCATAAACATGGAGCCCTCATGATGGGGTTAGTGTTATTATAAGAAGAGGAAGAAGGACTAGAGCTCTCTCCCCACACCATGTGAGGTTATGACAAGAGGTGGTCATCTGTAAGCCAGGAAGAGGTTCTCATCAGGAACTGAACTGTCCCCACACCATGTGAGGTTATGACAAGACGTGGTCATCTGTAAGCCAGGAAGAGTTTCTCACCAGGAACTGAACTGGCCGGCATCTTGACTTTGGACGTTCCTGCCTCCAGAACTTGAAAAATAAATGTGTGTAAAACCAAGAAAAGTTGAACCCGCTTTATCAAACATCTTTATTCCTGAGAGGCTGTATGAACTGAAATATTGTTGACATATACAGAGCGAATTTGCTCTTTTTTTATTGAGTTTGGTATAACAGCATCCCCGGACCAGTGGTCCTCAGCCCCAGACCCTGCATCCAAATTATCTGGGGGGCTTGTTAAAAGTCCAGGTTCCTGGGCAAACTTAGGAGATTCTAAATCATTACAACTTGAGAATGGGTCCCTGAGACTGGTACTTATCAGCACTCTCCATTTGCAGTGGTTTTCTCAGGGAAGACAACCTGGGGAATGAGAGATGGATCTGGAAGGAAGACTCATTTTCACTGTATCTGCTTTTTGATATATGAATTTTTCCAACACCGTTGCGTTCTGCCTATTTAAAACTAAACTACACTTGGGGGCCCCTGGGTGGCTCAGCTGGTTAAGCATTTGCCTTTGGCTCAGGTCTGATCTCGAGGTCCTGGGATCAAGCCCCCATCATGCTCCCAGATCAGCAGGGAGTCTGCTTTTCCCTCTGTGCTCTCCCTCTCTCTCTCTCCCACTCTCTCAAATAAATAAAATCTTTTAAAAAATTAATAAAATAAATAAAATAAAATAAACTACACTTAACTCCCCACACACTACCATGGTAAGGAGCAATGAATCTAGGGAGACACTGTCAGGTCCCTGAAAAACAGAGCATTATACAGAATCAGCTAGAGGGTCTCAGGGAAGCCTCATAAGCTAGAGTCCTGGCTGAGACAATGAGCTGTGGAGTCCAACAGCCCAGGCTCTGAACCTGCCTCTGCCTCAAACAACTAGCATTCATTTTTCTGAGCATCTGGTCTGTCAGATCTGTACAATAGGACCTACCTAACAGACTCATGAGGATGACTGGAGACAATGAACTTGAGCACTCAGCACAGAGCCTGGCACATAGCAGGCCCTCCGTAAAGAAAAGATTTTCGGGGCGCCTGGGTGGCTCAGTTGGTTAAGCGACTGCCTTCGGCTCAGGTCATGATCCTGGAGTCCCGGGATCGAGTCCCGCATCGGGATCGAGTCCCGCATTGGGCTCCCTGCTCGGCGGGGAGTCTGCTTCTCCCTCTGACCCTCCTCCCTCTCATGCTCTCTGTCTCTCACTCTCTCTCTCTCTCAAATAAATAAATAAAATCTTTAAAAAAAAAAAAGAAAAGATTTTATTTTTTTCTCCAGAGCCCCTGAGCTGGAATGGAGGTAACTGATATAATCAGGACTGAATTATTTTTTAGAGCAAAACTTTTCTTTGTTTTGTGAAACCAAATCAGCTATCTTAAAGCAAAAAAGCATATGTGTTAGAACGGTCTCCACATGCCCTGCTAGGTGCTAAAAGCCAAGATTGCTCACCATGGGGTTCCTGCAATCAGCACTAATCTAGGAAATCAGAACTCTGTACAAATTTTCACTTAAGTTATAAATGTGTGCATTCATAATTTTCTTGGACATCTTCCACACTATTGTGAAGCTTTGGCTTACTGTATGTTCTTTTAACTAAATTTTTCCTTAAATATATAAATAACTATATTACAAAATATTTGGAAAATAGGAGAAAAAAGTTCACAATTCCATGATGTGAACACAATGGATGTTGGTATTTTGTTATATTTTCTGCTAGGCTGTTAACATGTGAGTTATAATCATCATAAGCATTATATTCACACTAAACATCATTTTGTCTCGATTTTTCTATCAGTATATTTTCTATCAGTATATTTTCCCTATTTGGGATTTTCCCTAACATTTTCCCTATTATGGCAAAATCATCATGACCAAACTTTCAACTAGCTGCATAATATTCCACCGAGTGACTATGCCATGATATATTTAACAACCCCCCATTGTCTAACATTTCCATTTATTCTAATTTTTTTTGCTGTTTTTAATAATGCTGCAATGAACATTTTTGTATGTAGATATTTCTATTGAATTAAAAACTATTTCCTTAGGCTAAATTCATACAAATGACAAGTCTTCTGTTTCTCAAATATGAAATTAAATTAGGGAACGGTATTACCCTAACTAGATAAAGTTAGAAAAATAACAATTTCATGTGAATGTTCTCTTTCTCTGGTTTTCAGAATTACCTGGGGAAAAACTTTTTGCACAGATCTGGTAGATCACACAAGCGGTCTGTGATCTACCAGAGACAAACAGAACTGCAAAAAGTTCACAGGGCAACATTTTATTTGGCTGTTACAGCTTCAACATCAGTTTTGAATTACTAGCAAGAGACAACCCAGAGCTTTGAGGAGCATAAGTGCCGGTCACCCAGCTCACATCCCATTGTCCACATGTGACCAGGAAGGGAAAGAAACTGCCCTTGGCCCCCCTGAAAAAACCTCCCCTGGAAATGAACGTGTACACTAACTAAAACAATCCTTTGACACTATTCAACAACTCTCTGGTGAGCTTCTATCAGCACCCTGATGCCAAAAATTTATTCATTTTCCATTATTCCAGAAAGATCGTAATTCGATTTGGTACGAACTTGTTTATATTAATAACAACTTATATTTACCAAGCACTTGCCACGTGCCAATCTTCTAATATATATCCTAAATATAGGTTAGCTTTCATTCCATGTTATAGAAGGCACACGGAGGCACAGAGACTGGAATTTTCTCAAGATCACAGTTAGTAAGTGGTGGAGCTGGGCTTCAAGCACAGGCATGCTTGCTTTAGAAATCATTATGTTGACCAGCCCCAGAGACCCCTACTCTCGTGTTGCCTGGGGCTCGGGCAGGATCTCCTGGTTTCACCTGTATTCATTTCCCCTATTGCTACAAATTACCACAAACTTGGTGGCTTAAATCAACATGGTTCTTAATCTACAGCTCGGGAGATGAGAAGTCTAAAACAGGTTCACAGGACTGTGTTCCTTGGCGGCTCTAGGGGAGAAGCTTCTTCTTTTCTAGAGGCTGCCTACATTCTTTGCCTCGTGGCCATTTCTCCACCTTCAGAGCCATCAGATAGCACCTCCTTCCCTCGGCTTTCATCCTCACATTATTTTCCCTCTCTAACACCAACCCCCCTGCTTCCCTCTAGTAAGGGCTCTTGATTTTTTATCAGGAGCCTGACCTGGATAACCCAGGATAATCTCCCTCTCTCAAGACATAACTTCATCACATCTGCGAAGCCCCTTTGCCAAGCAAGGTCGCGCAGTAACAGGTGCTAGGGGTTAGGACATGGACATCTTTGGGTGGCCTGTGCTCAGTTTTCCACAGCTGGGAAGTAAGTAAAGCTGAAAGACAATGCGGAAGGCCACAAGTGTACCTGCAGAGCTATTTCCTCTGAGATGTTACAAGAAGGAAAAGCTGTCAGGCTTAGAGTCCCAGCAATCCCAACAGAACCAGCATTAGGGATAGAGACAGCATTCAAAGAAAGAGTGCCCACCACTCTGTCTCTAAGCAGCTAACACAGTCCACATCCTTCACTTAACCCATTTTGTGATCACAACAACCCTGACAGGGAGCATCCTTGTCCGTAAAACAGAGGCGAGAGGCTCAGATTAGTTATGTAACTCTCTTGTGGTCACACAGCTAGCAAGGCTGGTGGGCACCAGGCCTGTGATTAGGACCCAGGTGACTCTGACCCCAAAGCGCAGATATAATCTACCCTGCCCAGGTGACTGCTAACAAAAGTGATCAAAATGAACCACACCAGCAGCGTGCACACAACCCCTCCACACCCACGCCCTGCACAACATTTAACACCGATTTCCTTATCCATTTGTTTGTCTACATGTTTGTTACCTATCTCTCCGTGAAGGTAAAGATCTTGTCTGTTGCTGACCGCTGTCACCCCAACTCTGAGAACAGACCAAGCACATAGTAGACCCTGAGAGCTGTTTGTGTAACAAACGAATAACACTTCTTTGACCGAGAGATAACCGGTGTGAGGAAACCCCACCACATACAACGTGGCTGAGATGCTTAAAATTAACAAACACCCCAAAAGTCTCTCAACAGCCAAAACAAACAACTCTACATTCCAAGTCAATGCACTATCTCTTTAAAAAACCCCTTGAGACCCAATCCAGAGCCTGTGTTGTCTTTCTGGAAAGTGATTTCTAACTAATTTGTTGAGCTCTTTATCACTCTACTTCCTGCTAAAAGATATATGCTTCAGTGACTGAAATTGAAGATGATGATTATCCATCTGAAACACAGGATCCAAGGGAGCAAGGTACTGTGCATGAATACGAGAGAGTTACAGCCTCTGTAGGTGGAGAAAACGATTCAGAGAAACTGAGCCATGACATTTCTCAAATTGACAAGTTGGAAAGCCCCAACCCCAACACTTGTGTGCCCCTCCCTCAGCCCCTACAAAATGGATTGTCTCAGTGTAAGGACCTCATCCTCTGAAACACACATAACTAGACAGAACCACCTGGACTCAAAGAGATGATATTCTTTCATGCACACAGGACTTTGTCATTATGGTCATATGCACTTGATTATTTTTAAATTTGGACTCTGCACGTAAATATAATACCATTGCTTTTTTGATTCACACTGTGACCTTACATATCCCTCCCTCGTGGCCACTGGTCACTTCTTTTCTATCTGTCTCTCTCCCCCAAGAGTGCTGTAAGCTTCTTTGTGGCAGATAAGTGACTACATCATTTTTGAATCCTAACCTTGGTGATTGGCACTGCATGTTGGATGAATGAATGAGTCTTTTATTATAAAAATAATGCATGATTATTATGAATTTCAGAAAATAAAGGTAGAGAACAACAAACAGGTTCATGATCATGAAAAAAAACAAGAAAGATTTTGTTATATTTCTCTCTTTTTTTAATGTAGAGTGCTCTTTCTTTCGTTTTATTTTTCTCCTTACAAAATCCTATGCGCACATTTCTGTGTTGGGACTTTTTCACTGAACCTTATAATATAAGCATTGCCCTGTGCCATCTCAAAGTTCTGAAGACTGATTAAAGATAAAAATGTTCTAACCTGGCTCTTGAGGGCCCACTGGGTGCATTATTAACTTCAACTCTGGTGTTTTCCGAAGAGAATGCTACCTGTGATCCAGCTACTAATAAATCAGGCTTAATTTACTCAACTCACCTAGAAAATCCTTTTGTTTTTCCTCTTCTGCCTTTTTACCATCCGTGACCTAAATGGAGCTGGCCCCATGTCTTCTCAGCTTGATAAATAGCAACAGCCATCTGAATCTATCCCTAAAACCATCCAGCAGGAGACTTTTGGCAAAATATGGCATAGGGCATTCTGGTTCTAGTGCTGTTCTATTGGGTTTTTTTCTATTAAAATAAATGTTTTCATGAACTCACAAATGTGTTAGTCATAACCATTACAGAGTTCCAGTTGATGTTTAAAAAACAAACTAGGTTTGGGAGAAAATTCAAGAGGCCTTCCATTGTCCAAATTTGTTCCCAGTCAACAGAGAACAGGGGCCAATGCCTTGAAACCAAACATATTTTTATGAAACCAAACATCATAAAACATGAGTGAGCATACCCTTACATCACTCAGACCACTAAGATTAATAGACACGCTGAAAGCATTTGCTTCACACTTGCTCAACTGAACAAATACATCTTTTCACAAAACTGATCCAAAAGCTTAGCCATTCCCAGATGTCTAAAATACAAGACTCTTTGCTCTCAAATTCCTCAATGAGAAAGTGTAGAAGAAGAGAATTTGGGACTTTAACCAAATGTTTAAATCTGGCGCCAAGAAGAGAAGGAGCTAAAATTGTACATAAAGTAAGAAAGAAAAAAAGAAAGAAAGAAAGAAAGAAAGAAAGAAAGAAAGAAAGAAAGAAA
>NW_023270323.1:69984708-70075164 GCF_011800145.1 Mirounga leonina | reverse complement strand
AAAGAAAGAAAGAAAGAAAGAAAGAAAGAAAGAAAGAAAGAAAGAAAAGGAGGAAGAAGGAAGGAAGGAAAGAAAAGAGGGAGGAAGAGAAAATACACTGAGATAAATATCCACAAATAATCTCTTATATTATCAATGTTTTATTTCTTTGAGAAAAAGGACGTTCCTTCTATCTACACATGATATTGTCCATTGGGAGGGTAGAGTGAGTTTGTTTTGTTTTAATGCAGCATTTATTGACTTTTTAAAACCAAAAGGAATATGCTTATTGCCCCCCATGGAAATTTGGAAACCGCAATGGAAATGAAAGTCGAAAATATAAATCACCCATAACACCTCCACACAACAATAGAGCCACATTAATATTTTGATATTGAAGCTTCTCATCTTTGTGATACATTTATTATTTCTTAAAGCTAAAATGAATGTTCCAACAGTAGAGACACTATTTGACAGCCTATTTTTCCCCTTAATTAATATGTAATAAACATTTGCCTCTGTCATTAAATGTTCTTGTAGAACATGGATTCCAGTGGCTACAAAATAGTCCTTTTGTTGATGTGCCATTGACTTAATCAACCTATAACTGTAAAAGAAATAATTTCTAATAACCAAAAAAGAGTATGTTAAGTTGTGATCAACATCACTGTACATATAGCATTGTCTACGTTTTTTAAAATTTTCTTCAAATTAAATCATAAAAGTAGAAATGTTGAGACAAAGAGTTGCACAATTTTCAGACTCTTCGTATATATTGTCAATATAAATTTTGCATTCCTAAGAGGTTGTACCACTTTGTATTTGCACAACCTATGGACATGCCTACCCTCTAGCTAGTTTGAATTCTGTGAATCTTTACCAAACTACTTGGCCATTAAAACTGTTTTGTTTTGCTACCATTCATTTATTTATTAAACACGTGCCTATCCAGACACTTCTTTGTGCAGGCTCAGCACTGCAGCAAACACAAGCTCCAGCAGACAGCCTGGGTTGGACTCCCAGCTCTGTCTTGCTCCCTCTTTGACAGCGGGCATGTTCCTCACCTGAGCCTCCATTTCCTCAGGTACAACACAGAGGCAAACACAACCCACCCAAGAGGTGAGTCTGGAAGTTAGCCACACTGACATATGTACACAATGCTGCATTCCCAGGCAGGGTCCCGGGGCCTCTCAGAAAGGGTTGGTACCTGAGTTCTACTTCCCTGCAAACCTGGGCAGCTACTCTGTTGAGGCACCAGCTCTCTCCATGACATTTGACTGAGCCTCGGTTAGGAAGACTCAGCCCTGCACTTGATGTACTCTGGTGTCTCAGACAACTCCTCCTCCATCTGAGGGAAGACAGACCAATTTATCAGAAGCTGATATCTGCAGTTTGTTAGATCTCACATTGACATTGCATTCATTCTAAGGGGAGAACTGTGCCCCCCCCCCCCACACACACACAGTGTCTGAGTCACATGACCTCAAAGTCCCTCCTTTTACATTAAAGTCAGAGGCTTTAGTGGATGTAGAATTTGGCTAAAATTTGGCCAACTCTGCCTTAACTCTCAGCTCTGTCACTCTGTTTTGCCTTAGCTCCCCTTCTCTATATGGAAGAATTTCCAGCAATAACTCAAATAATGCTAGTTTTTTTATTTCAGATCTTTTATAAAGAAAATTTTTTTATTTCTTTATTTAAAAAAATTAAAAATTACTAGTTAAGCTGAGGCTCCATTTTGATCCTTTCCTTGCTCCTCGGTTAACCACTAGCCTGGAGCTAGTGTAATTCATTTCCATGCATTACTGTTTATGGAAGTGAAACTTACATGATATAAAATTTACCATCTTAAACAGTTCAGTGACATTTAGTGCATTACAATGTACAACCACCATCTCTATCAAGCTCCAAAACATTTCCTTCATGCCAAAAGAAAACCTCTGTAACCATTAAGCAGTCACTTCTCATTTCTTACGCCCACCTCCAACCCTTGGCAACTACCACTCTGCTTTCCATCTCTACAGATTTACCTGTTCTGGATATTTCATACAAATGGACATATACAATACGTGGATTTTTGTGTCTAGTTTTCTTCACTTAGAATAATGTCTTCAGGGGCGCCTGGGTGGCTCAGTCGGTTAAGCGGCTGCCTTCGGCTCAGGTCATGATCCCAGGGTCCTGGGATCGAGCGCCACATCGGGCTCCCTGCTCGGCGGAGAGCCTGCTTCTCCCTCTCCCTCTGTCTGCCCCTCTTTCTACTTGTGCTCTCTCTCTATCTCTGTTAAATAAATAAAAATCTTAAAAAAAAAAAAAAAAAGAAAAATGTCTTCAGGGTTCTTCCATGTTGTGACATATATCAGTACTTCCTTCCTTTTTCAGAGCTGAACAATATTCCATTGTATGCTTACACTGTCTAAGTTGGGATAGAGTTCCATGCACACCTACTTGCTGCCTACCGCATTGTGCCAGGATTTCTTATTCTGTGATGATCCAGGCAAGAGCCCTGCTTCCCTAATGCACAAACTTGGTGGATGGTGCAGGCAGGAAGATGGCTAGGTGTTCTGGCACATGGTCTTTGCCACCAACAAACCCGGGTTCGAGCCATGGCTCTAACCCTTTGTAATTACATGAGTATGATTAAGGTGATTGGCCCTTTATGCCTTTGTTTTCTCTATTTTCTCTATTTCTCTAAAGATCTAACAATCTTCTCTCATTCCATAAAATGAGCATGAAATATTAACCACCTCATTTGGGGTTACTGAGTGCAGCACACAAGACAATGCACAGTGACTGTGCGGGGACCAGCACACAGTAAGTGGCTGATTAAACACATTTTTAAATCATTTATCAAGCACCTGCCCTGTGGCAGGCACTGTTCTAGTGGTAAGAGTGCAACAGTAGGCAAAACAATAAACAATAGATAGCACCCAGTCTAGAGAGAAAGCAGATAATATAAAGTGAAGACCATCACCTGTGTGATCATGGGTTGGGGTGCTATGGAGCAGAGAGAGGGTGCTCCAGAGCTAGGTGGGGTTGACAATGTCAGAGGGGTTCCCATAGGACACAATGTCTAATCCATCAAGACTTAAACAAAAATAGGTCTCCATTCCTCTCTCTGTATCTCCTGCTGCCACAGTGCCCACCATGATTATCTCTTGCCCTACTGGCTGCATCAGCCTCCCAACCGACCACTCATCTCCCTTCACCAGCCCTCTCCAATCCACTGTCCACTCAGCAGAGCATCATTTTAAGAATAACAAAGATGACCTGAGCCAAAATCGAGTCAGATGCTCAGCCTCAACTGGCTGAGCCACCCAGGTGAGCCTCCCATTACTCTTAAGATACAATTTAACCCTTCAAGCCCTGAATTGACCTCATCTATTTCTCTGCCTCTGTTACAGGCCACCTTGCCCTGTAAGCCCCAACCCACTGTCCTTTCATTTGTTAGAATTCCCAAAGCCCTCTCCTGCCATAGGACCTTCAGGCTCTTCTCCCTTCCTGGAGGACTCCTCTCCTGTCTTCACCCAGCTAAGTCATCCTCAGGAATCTCCTTAAATTTCCCTTTCTTAGAGTGGTCTTCCCTGACCCCTAGAACTAAAATAGTTCCCCCTTTTTAATTTCTGACACAACTACCCTTTTTTTTCTTTGTAGCACTTACTATCCTTGGTGTGTAGTTACTTACAAAGAAGTCGTAAAATATAGTGGTTAAGAGTCTAAGCCTGCATGGTCTCAGGCAAGATACATACTTCTTGTGCCTGGGTCTTTCCACGTATAAAGTGAAAATAGTAATAATAGTAACTACCTTCTCTGGTTTTAAGAAGATGAAGTGAGTGGATGTGTGTGAAGCCTTCAGCACAGTGTGGAACCCAGGACAGCACTCAGTGAAACTCCTGGGAGTTGTTCAGCCCCCTAACCCACTGCAGATTCAGAGGCCTCATTGAGTCAACAGTATTGACAAATGCCTGGGCACATAGTTGAATGTTAATGAAGATTTTTTTTTTTTTAATAAGTGTGGTTTTGAACCAGATGAAGAAACAGAGAGAAAGATCTTGCAGGTTGAAAGAGAGCAACAACATGCAATGTCATAGAGCTCCACAAGAATAAAGTGCATATAAGGACTAGAAAGGGCTTGTCTAACTCTACACCTCAGCATATGGCCAGTAGTTGGTATAGGGGAGTGGAATAAATCTCAGTGAAGTGAATGAACGGCCCAGAGTTAGCAGAGCCAGCTTTCAGTTGATCTGGAAGAGTAGTAGGCTCTAGATAGCCTGAAGGGCAAAGGAAAAGCAAAAGAAAGCCAGCAATGAGCAAGGGAAAGGCTCACTGGTAGGTCAAGGTCAGTGTAGAGCCTTGGTGGGAAGGCCAGGAGGGCTTGCACTTCGGGTGCAGAAGAGATAGGAATAGATTCTACCTCCTGGCCACATAACTCTGATTTTTGAGCAAGGGCTCTTGGAAAGCTTTTTAAAAGTGGTTCATACTAAAAAAAAAAAAAAAAAAGTGGCTCATACTTCAAAGACTCCATAGAAGAGGAACCCCCTGGGGACTGAAGGCTTCTGATGCCCTTGAGACCTGACCACATCAGAAGGCAACTTTGGTGTCTTTCCAGAGCCATCCACCCAGGGGGACAATGAGATGACTTCAACCCAGGTGATGTGTCTCATCACCTGTATCCCAACTGGCAAGGTCAGCTGAGCACCCACTAGGCACTATGGCTCTAGTTCTGTGAAATTACAAATGACCAGGGCTTAACCCCTGGCTGGGGCTGCGTAGGGAATTTGGGACCACCCAACCCAGAGTTAGTGCCATTGTCAGTGCCACTGTGGAACAGGCTTCGATGTCCTCTCCACAAAACATGCTGCTCTGATCAAGCATCAGTAGAGGTCAGCTTTGCCTGCCTTAAACGTTACTTCCAAATCGAAGATTCTGTGGCTCTGTCTGTGTTCCACGGACTAAGGGTGCCTGACTGTTGGGGAGCTTACATTCTCCTGGATTTTGTTTTCATACAGGAACAGGGTAGTGTAAATTCACATAACCTTTTGGAAAGCAGTTTGACAGCATGTACCAAGAGAAACATAAAACATCAAATTTGACCCAGTAATTCCATTTCTGGGAATCTATCCTAAGGAAATAATCCTAAATAGGGATAAAGGCTTATGCACAAAAGTTTTCAATGTAATCTCATTTATAACAGAAAAAAAATGGAAATAGCTTAATTGTCCAATCATGGGGGGGAGAAGATTAAATAAATTATGGTATAACTACTTGATGAATATTATTTGGCCATTAATGGTTCCAAAGAATAACAGAGGAGAAATGCTTATTATATAATATTAGGTTAAAGAAAAAGCAAGCAGATGATCCAGTAATCCCACTTCTGGGTACATATCCAAAGGAAAAGAAAACAGGATATAAAAGAGATATCTGCACTCCCATGTTTATTGCGACATTATTCACAACAGCCAAGATATGGAAACAACCTAAGTGCCCATTACCCATTGAATGGATAAAGATGTGGTATATATAATAGAATATTATTCAGCCATGAGAAAGAAGGAAATCCTGCCATTTGTGACAATATGGATGGTCCTTAAAGTCATTATGGTAAGGGAGACAAGTCAAACAGAGAAAGACAAATACTGTATGATATCACTTATATGTTGATTCTAAAAAAGTCGACTATGGCTACAATGGCAATCATATTTTAATACATATATGTATCAGATCAACATGTTTTATACCTCAAATTTACACAATGTTGTGTGTCAGATATATTTCAATTGACAGAAAGAAAGAAAGAAGAAAGAGCAGCAACTGTGATAGATAATATCACAATCTTTGAATAGAAGATCTATGTTCACACACACACAGAACAAAAACTAATACAAAAAAATAAGCCAGAATGGTAATAGTGATTATCTGAGAGATAGAACTATAATTTTTGTTACTTTTATTTTTCCACATTTTCCTCTTCTACAAGTTTTCTTTAATGAACACATATTTAAAATAAAATATGAATAATTTTGTATGACAATGATATTCAGCAATAGAGCATAGACAATCAATTTTGAGGTTAAAAGAGAATACATGCATTTTGATGAAAACTTTGTAGACTATGACTAGGAAAACATATTAGAAGGAAATCACACACACACACACACAGAGCCAAACAAAAAAATGAACAAACTAAACCTGTCATTGGTTCCATTAGAAACATGACCCATGGTTGAATGGTTTTCTTACCTGTCTTTGCCCAAGGGTGCTATCTACCATAGCCCTTCATTCTTATCTTCCTCCAATCCTTCTGGACATGGCAGTCCAAGAGCTCTTTTTAAACTGTATGTATGGTCCTGTCACTTCCAATCTTACTCTCCATGTGCTTCTTATTGCTGTTCAGTTAAATTCCAAGATCCACAATGGCCTTTCCACTCCTGTGATCAGCCTCTGCCTCAACCTCCACCTGCATTTCTCATCATGCTTCTCACAATATTCTGCTCCGCACAAGCTTTGTCCTACCTTCTCCAAGGTATCCTGTCCTCTCTCATGCCACGCTTTTCCTCAAGCTTTTAGTTCTGCCTTGACAGCCTACTCTACCCCGCCTCACACTTATTTTCCCAGATATCTGACATCATCCTTCAAGTCTCGAAAAGTTGTTTAGAAGTTATTCTCTCAGGCAGTTTCTCTAACAACACAGATGAGATTATTCTGAAAACACAGATCCAGAGCCCAGAAGGAACGTCACCGAAGACATGCATTTCCTAGCACCAGCAAGCAGGTAAATTCTAAATACTGCTAAACAAAAACAAAAAAAAAAAAAAAGGAAGAAAAGAAAGGAATGTCTCTGACTTAGAATTGCTTCTCCTTTCACCAACAAAACCAACATTTCTTGAGTGGCACAAACGCCAGTCAATGAGATGCATTACTTCATTAATCTTAACAATCATACCTGGTTTGAGCTGTTTTAGATTTTTTAATTTATGGAAGAGAAAAGTAAGGTTTAGAGAGCTCATGCAAATTGCCCAAGGGTGCATGGCTGGGCAATGAAAACTTTGGCCTTCAAAGCCAGTGGTCTTACTCCATCAGCTGCCACAAAGAAATGTCAGTGGGAAGAGAGAAGATGTGGAGAGTCCTGCTAATTTAGACTGTGGTAACATTTCATTGCTTTTGTCCTTTTTGCCAAAACCGCTATACTCAGCTTTCTTCCCAAGCACACTATGAGTCACTGTTGGATTTTCAGCTCTCTCTCCACTGGGATGGAGTCAGTGAGAATGTTGTTTTGGCTGGCAGGGAATGTGTGCAAGTGGTACCACCTGCTGCTAAATCTTTGCCTTTGTTGGGTCTATTGTCACTCTTAACTCTGAGACTGGCTCGTGTCCATGGTTCTCCTCCAGAATGCCTCAAATGTTTTCAGCAAGAAGCAAAGCAGAGAACAAGGGTCTTCTGTTATCTGGGTAAACATTTAGAAACACCGGGCAGTTGGAATAGAACTGAAATGCCCACAAAGAAGTGAGTTTAGGGGTTTTCAATAAATTTAAGTTATCATTATTACTATTATTATTATTTTATTTTTGTTATTATTATTATCACCACCATCATCACTATTTTTCTGCCTAGATAATGTCACACAGACACTCTCAAAACCCTCAGGATAAAAAGTTTCATCACTAACTGGCCATGTTACCTCTGGCCTCCCTGAAACCAAAGACGGGCCCCTGGGTGGTTTTGAGGGGCAAAGTGGGCACAGAGAACACAGGACAGAAGATTCATCAGAGACCAGGAGCCAAAGCTGCAATAGCCAGAGCAGCAAAGATAATGCCAGCAATATTAACTCACCTAGTAGTTAATGAGTGCCTACTATGCTCTAGGCAACGTGGGACTCATTTTCTGTAGATTGTTTCAATTAATCTTTACAACAATCATGGGAGCTAAGCAGTATTACTGTCCTCACATTAAACTAAAGGTTTGGGGCACCTGGGTGGCTCAGTTGGTTAAGCGACTGCCTTCAGCTCAGGTCATGATCCTGGAGTCCCGGGATCGAGTCCCGCATCGGGCTCCCTGCTCGGCAGGGAGCCTGCTTCTCCCTCTGACCTTCCCCCCTCTCATGTGCTCTCTGTCTCTCTCATTCTCTCTGTCTCAGATATATAAATAAAATCTTAAAAAAAAAAAAAAACTAAAGGTTTGATTGGGGGGGGTGTCAGAAAAATCTGAGTTTGAATGCCAAATCTATCACTTAGTAGCGGCATGACCTTTGCAAATTCTCTCATCTGGGCTCCTGACTTTCCGTATCTCTAATAAACAGATAATAATACCTACTTCACTAAGTGGTCAGGATTCTCTATAGCAGGTGCTTCATAAATGGGTGTTATTATTTGCTACCTTCAGAATAGGAGTCCCCATAAATGATGTTGATCATTAGCCCCTTGAAGGACCTCCTCTGGGCTGCCAGTTGCAACCCTTCCAATAGGTCCCTTGCCCTGGCCACTAACTAATGTCCTGGGAGGGAAGATATATACCTCTCAATGACCATCAGAGAAAGAGTGGCCCTATGTAGCCAGCTGGAAGGGAGAGGAGATGTTTTTGGCTTCCAAGGTGTTCCAGGAATCCAAGAACAAGGTGGGTCTCACCATTCCAACCAAAGCCATCCCACATACCAGCAAATAATTCCTCTTCCCATTTGTGCTTTCTGTGATTTTCCCTTGCATTTGCCCTGTGGCAAAGTTCTATCTAATGGATATTTTGGATCAAAAAAATTACAGAGTGGGTTTAACTATTGGAATGAATTTAAATAGGAAAGTGATATTATTCACTCATCTAGCAAATCTGTTTATCAAGTGCCCATCGTTTGGGTTCACTTTAGTAACACAGGAGAGCTTGGACTTGAAGGCAGAGACGGCAAGGCCAGAGAGAGCAGGTCAGAGGCCATTGCAAGAGGTCAGGGGAGAGACAGGAAGGTAGGGGAGCTACTCACATGGCTGTTGGACCTTACTGGTCAGTGGTTGCCTCCAGAACCCAATCAGCATTTAAGACTAACTTCCTTGCTCTTATTCTGGCATCTAATTAGAATAAGTCATTAATCCACCAGTATATAGTGAGCACCTTTAGATTCTATCCCTTGGCTGCCATGTGGGGGGCATAGGTGAGGAAGAGAGGGTTCTTGCCCCAGAGGAGCACACTGTAAGGGGCGCATTCTCGTACCTGAGTCTTTATCAGGTATAACAGAAGCCTAGATTCCCCACAGAGACTGCAAACCCCTTAAAAGTAGGGATTGGCTTCCCCACATTTATCGGGGCCCCAATGACTAGTACCCCTCTTCCCTTCTAGAACTTTAGACAACTGAGAAATGAAACAAAAGTTTGTGGGCATCCACATTGTGGAAATAAGTGAAGATGAACCAGATGAGAACAAGAAAAGGCTATTTATTCTGAACTTGCTATAGCAAGGGAGTGAGCCACCATCACTTGCATTTTGGCAGAGTCTCAAAGACAGGCAGAGGGGCAGGAAAGCTTTATAGTAGAAGAAACCAGGAGGCTGATTGGAGGCTGTTGGTTTGGGGAGGAGGAGGGTTTTGGAGTCCAGCTCTGCCCCTCACCAGCACTGCCAATCTGCCCCTAACTTCGGTCCCCTTGTGCACCATGAAGAAGTCCTAGCAGCTACCTCCTGGGGCTCATGGTAAAGAATAACCAGGGCGCCTGGGTGGCTCAGATGGTTGAGCATCTGCCTTCAGCTCAGGTCATGATCCCAGGGTCCTGGGATCGAGTCCCACATCGGGCTTCCCGCTCCTGGGGATCCTGCTTCTCCCTCTGCCTCTCTCTCTCTGTCTCTTATGAATAAATAAATAAAATCTTTTTAAAAAATTTTTAAAAAAAAGAAGAAGAACCAAGAAATACATATAAAGTGCTTAGGACGGTGCCTTGGCACAATAAACGCTTGATAAATGGTAACTATCTTTTTATTTTTCATCATTCAAAGATGCGGCATCTCAGAAACAAGCTTAAGTGTCCATCGATGGATGAATGGATAGAGGAAATGTGGTATGTATATACAATGGAATATTATTCAGCCATAAAAAAGAAGGAAATCCTGCCATTTGCCACCACATGGACGGACATTATGCTAAGTGAAATAAGTCAGACATAGAAAGACAAATGCCATACGATCTCACTTATATGTGGAGTCTAAAAACAAAACCCAAACTCATCCTACAGAAAGCAGATTGGGAGTTTCGGAGGCTGGGGGTGGAGAGGATGGGTGACATACGTGAAGGGGGCCAATGGGTACAAACATACAATTATAAAATAAATAAGTCCTGGGAGTGCCATGTACAGCACGGGGATTATAGTTGACATTGCACTCTACATCTAAAAGTTGCTAAGAGAGCAAATCTTAAAAGTTCTCCTGGCAAGAAAAAAAAAAAATTTGTAACTATGTGTGGTGATGGATGCTAATTAGACCGTGTGACCATGTCACAATAGACACATATACTGAATCACTATGCTATGCACCTGCAACGGATATAATGTTATATGCCGATCATATCTCAATGTTTAAAAGAAAAAAGAACATGCACACACACAAAGATACAGCAGCTTTCATATGCCCCATATTTCTCAGGGAAGTGTACAAACTGAAGTTGGAACAACCTGGAGCATAGGGGTTGTGAAGCAGACACACAGAGGGTTTGCTCTCGTGGTCTGTCAGCCCGGTTGTCGCTGCCCAAGTTCTCCCCCCGCCTCTCTCGATGGACGGCACCATAGAGGGGATGGAAGCAGCAATGCCCAGCCTTGCACACACACCTACTGGGCTGACCTGCCCCATTCTGTGCCGAGGGACTCTTCAGCTCCCAAGGCAACTCAGATCACCCCGTTAGCCTTCACCTGCCAAGACTCCAGGATTACCTGACATTTTGAAAACAGCACTGGTTCTCCGGTGTTTGCTAAACAATCTCAGGACAGTTTGACAGGTTTTGTTAGTGAAAACCAAACACTGCAGCACCTGGCAGCAACAGGGCCCATCCTGGACGTGCGGCGGCGTGGAAGACCAGCTCTGCGAGGCCTTCCCTACTGAGCTCACAGCTTCTTGGAATTTCTGTAACGGGTCATCAGAGAGCTCCCACTGCACTCTGAAAACGTCCCTGAAAAAGCTTGACAGCCCCATAAAAATTACATTTCAGAACTTTTAGTGCACACTATGGCAGTCTGTGAGTAAAGTGCTTTTAAGACATTTTTGACTTAGCTAAAATATGCTCGTTTTTGATTAAGAAGTCTCAAGGGCCGATGGAGCTGCAGGGTGTCAATCACTCTGCTATTTGTTATCCAAGATGATAAAAATTCCTAAGTTTTCTGAAATATTTACGGAATAAATGATATGATGTATGGAAATTTGCTTCACAACATACCAAATGCAAGGGTTGGGGGGAAGGGAGCCTAAGCGAATAGGGCACCGAGGAAACAATATTCCCCTTGGGTAACTTGCAGTTGGCAGCCGGGTGCCTGGGGCATCAGTGTGCATCACTTTCATGTATGTTTGAAATGTTCTGCAAATTTGAAAACATTTCTTATGATTTAAAATATGAGAGGTGATATTTTGGACATCCAGGCAAGGATCGAGTATTATGGTTGGAAACAATGCTATTTGTTAATTCTCAATTATCCCCAGTAATGGATATTTCTATATATAAAGAATACTGCAGTGTCTTCTCCATGTGAAGTTAGGAATGAGGGCTTGATGAGAGGCTATGCTATGCAAGGAGTGACTCTTGAAAATCATACAGGGACCTGAGTTCTAATTCTAACATCATATGTAATTGTAAACTTTGGGCAAGTCACTTCTCACTGCATCTGTTTTCTGGTCTGTAAAATGGGAAAATCAGGCTGATGCCCTCTGAGGGTCCTTCCTTCTCCAATGGTGTGAAATTCTTGCTGGAATATGAACTCTGTGCACATCAGGGTCCTCTCTTCCTCTTTCAACTCTGATCCCCAGGGCCTGGGACAAGTCCTGACACACAGTAGGGGTCAATAACATTTGTTCATTCAGGGGCGCCTGGGTGGCTCAGTTGGTTAAGCGACTGCCTTCGGCTCAGGTCATGATCCTGGAGTCCCGGGATCAAGTCCCACATCAGGCTCCCTGCTCGGCGGGGAGTCTGCTTCTCCCTCTGACCCTCCCCCCCTTCATGCTCTCTCTCTCTCTCTCAAATAAATAAATAAAATCTTAAAAAATAATAATAACATTTGTTCATTCAACGAGTGAGTGAACTTGCAAACTAATTTTCTCATAAGAACTCTCTTCTTTCCCTACAATGAAAGCAACTGGGCTCAGAAACCACACTGAAAAGCCGAGAAAGTGGCCAACAGGCATCACCTCAATGTATACCATACTCATTATTGTAACCTATCAGGGTTGAGAGATAGTTGATGGCCTGACTCATAAAATCCTGTTCACAGTCCTTCAGGGGATCCTATTATCCCAGGAAAAAGACTAGAACTTTCCATGGCCAGGAGAGCCATCCTCCCTCCAGTCTCATGCTCTCCTTTGCTCCTTCTCAATGGCCTTCTTTCAAAATTATCCTCTTCTACCACAGGACCTTTGCACATGGCAATCCCTCAGCCTGAAAGTGTTTTCTCACAACCTCTTACTGGTTAATGTCAGCTCCTATTTCATATTTCAGGCCAGATGCCATATCTCAAGGCAGGCCCTCCCTGATCCATTGTCTCAGTTATGTCACCCTGCTAGACACTCCTGAAACACCCCTCACCTTTCCTTCAGAACACTCTCTAGAGTTTAATGAATTTATCAGATGACCTTATCTGTCCTTGATATAAGTGAGAAACAACTTCATTCTTCTCCCATCACTTATTCTAGTCAAATTCTTTTGGATCCTTCTTCCTTGTCCTTTCATGACATCTCAGGCAAATTCCTTAACTTTCTGGTCATTTTCAATTACATGACCCAGTTTCATTATTTAATTGTGACTCATTTTCAGATATTAAAAAGACAAATCTAAATCATAACTTTCATTTCACATCCAAAATACAGCCTGTTCCCTTTTCCATGCCTTCAGCTCAGGATCTGCTATGGTTTTTCACTCTTCCCCCATCTCTTCTCCCTCCTTCCACTTTGAACATGTCTAGAGTCAGATTAGAGCATAAAAGAATTAGAAAAACATGATCAAAGTATTTTTGCTCAGTTTGTGCTATTTGCATGGTTCTCTCCTGCCACACACAGGTTGTGCCTCATCTTCAAATGCCAGCTCTCTCTCGTTGAACATATTCCCAGGGTCATTAGAAACTTTCTGAGAGACCTCCATGCTACACAGTTCCCTGAATGGGTGATTCACTCTTTGGTTGGTACTTTGCTTTGCCCCACACCAGCCTCAGCTTCTGCACTCAGTGATGTACTCAGTGACTTCTTACTGGCTACCTAGCTCTAGGAGGACTCTGTCCTGGCTTAAGCTCCCATCTAGATGGCCCAATCCCAGCTTCATCGCCAGTACCACCTGCCTCTTAGGAAACTCATGTACCTTTGTCTCTCTAATGGCTTCCCCTACACTGGCTCCCTTCTCTGACAGCCTTCTGCCTTTATAGAACTAGAATTCTCTAGTTTCTATGAACCCATAAGACATCAACCTCCAGGGGTGGGCCAAGCTCACCCAGAACCTGTTTATCACATGTCTCTGATCCTGTGAAAACTGCAAGCCTTTTAGCTTCACAGTTTAGTTAAACATCCAACTGGAGAATAAACAGCTTCTTTCTTGCAGGCACCTTTCACCCTATCAGTGATCTCTTGGCTGGAGAGTGGGTATCACTCTTCCCTTACCTCCCTCATAGGAAAGGAGGGGAGAACTCATCAGCACTCCCTTATCAGCTAACAGCTCTCTACTTTGAAGGCTTTGTCTCCAACCATTAATCATTTTTTAACTTCTAGTTTTCTTTTATGTGGATGGAAAGTAGATACTGGTCAGTGTCAGATCCAGCTGTTCTTAGCAAGCCTTAAATGGATGTGTGGACACTGATTGTCCATTATTCCTTGCTTTGAGTTCTAAGTTGAAACTCCAAGATGATGGGAAGTCCAAATTAACATCCTCTTAAACATAGTTCTGTGATTATTTAATGAATGTCTGTCTCTCCACTAAATTTTTCCTCTATAAGGACTCTAGGTATACTCTCCCTTGAATACCAAGACCAAGCATTCAGTAGCTAGCATATAATAACAGCTCAATAAATATGTGATGAGGTAATGAATAGAAGAACAAGAGGAAAAAGGGAGAAGACCAGATTTGTATGACTGGAACCCTGTGGTTTGGAAGAACTAACAAACAGGGCATCATTTGAACAAGAGAAGTTCAGACAAAGATTCCCAAAGCCTGGCTGCCCATCAGAATTACTCATAGAGGGGCGCCTGGATGGCTCAGTCATTAAGCGTCTGCCTTCAGCTCAGGTCATAATCCCAACGTCCTGGGATGGAGCCCCACATCAGGCTCCCTGCTCAGCGGGAAGCCTGCTTCTCTCTCTCCCACTCCCCCTGCTTGTGTTCCCTCTCCCACCGTGTCTCTCTCTGTCAAATAAATAAATAAAATCTTTAAAAAAAAAAAAAGAATTACTCATAGACCTTTTGAAAAATACAACTTTTTTGACCTAATTTGCTGATATGCTGAACCAATAGACCTAATTGAGAATCCATGAGCTAAAGTGCATAAGAAAGGTTCAAATAATGTGCCAGGAGGGTTCAAGGGAAGACAAGACTGTACCTGATGGAGAGCATCAGGGAGACTTTCTGAAGCATCAAGGAGACTTTCTGGACAAAGCAATGGATAAGGATAAAGAATGTGAGCAGATGAAGAAAGGGGCATGGGGAAGACACGGTTAGCAGGAACTTGCAAGCCAGAGGAGATGAAATAAGTAAGGCGCTGAGACAATAAAGAGATTAGATTCCAGACAGAATCTAGTGCTCCAGGGAGGAGGAGGAGTCAGGTGTGCATTCCACCTTCCTGAAAGCTCTTTGGATGAGGGAACCTGATCTTGTAAAGTTAGCAACACCCTGGGGAGGTATATGGTATAGTGGTTGGGTGGGCCAACTGTGGATCAGACTGCCTACAGTCTTCATCTCTAAAAGAAGGATGATAAAATTATTCACCTCAACAGGATGTAATGTTGTAGCATATAAGTGCTCATTGTATATCAGCTAGAACCTTTTTTTAATAATTCTAGTACTTAGCAAAAAGGCCAATTCTGCACATATCTTCCCAACTTTGCATTTAGTCAAGCTCAGGTTGGTGGCTTGAAATTGGCCATGATGGGAGGTGTTTTTTGTTTTTTTTTTTTAATCACTCATCATCAGGGAAATGCAAATCAAAACCACTATGAGACATCACCTTACACCTATCAGAATGGCTAAAATAAAAAAGACAGGAAATAACAAATGTTGGCAACGATATGGAGAAAAAGGAACTGTCATGCACTGTTGGTGGGAATGTAAATTGGTGCAGTCACTGTGGAAAACAGTATGGAGGTCCTCAAAAAAATTAAAAATACCATATGATCCCATAATTCCACCACTGGTTATCTACCCAAAGAAAATAAAAATGTTAATTCAAAAAAATACATGCCCCCCCATCAAGGGAGTATTTACACCAAAAAAAAAAAAATGGCAAAACTACAAACCTGAACCTTTTTTTGAGAGCTGAACTAGCACACTGTTAAATGCTCTGTGGACATTGATTGGATTGGTCTAGATTGAACTGACTTCAGCTGATAAGTGAGTTAAAAACAGGAAAACCAAAGCACAAGCTGAGAGGAAAAACTCTGCATAGGAAAGGCAGAGGAAGACCTTGGCTTTGGCATGACTGGCAGGTAAAAACAGAATCTGATTTTTTACTCTCAGCTAATACTCCCTGCAGCATATTATTTTACCCATCGCTTTCACAATCTCTAAAAAAAGCATCAAAAAAGCTGAGTGAAATAGTCACTAACAAGCTTTAGCCCCATCAGAGCTCTGAATGCTGTAGGAGACAATTTCAAAGGCTAGTTCTCTGTGAAGAAGAATATGTCTGAGAAGATACAGATTATAATGAGTTATCTGAGATAAAAATAATTTTTAAAATCTAATATTGCAGAACAGAAAAAAATATCTTAATAATATAAGAAACTTTATCATCAAATATTAAAGGGAAATTAAGGAAGTTGTGAACGACACAGGAAAGCAAATATAAATACCCATAAATTGTATCAATACTCAGGCAGGGTAAGGCAGTAACGTAAGAATACACCTGTCTCTTTTGGATGTCAAGAAACTATTTCTAAGTTCTTTGGCAGAGATTGTGCTATTTCAAAGAGTGAATGAGAAAAGCCCATTGAAAAGCCATCACTTTATATAAATAAATTAACACATCCAAAGGCTGAAACACCTGAAATTCAGCTTGTAAGGACTGGTGTTCTAGTTCAGCCTCTTAGAAGGGGAGATTCCTTGAAGTTAGAGAGTCAAGTCCAGCCCTACACATGACAAAGGGTTATGTGTGATATTCTACTGGTATTGAACTAATGGAAGCATTTTACCCCAGTGACCTGCTTTGCCTGTTTAAGTTCAATCTGGTCATGCCCTTCTTTTCTTTCATTGAATTGCTAGGATCCCATTTGCTTTTATTAGCATGTAGATTACTCAAGACCTCAATCCTCCCCTCCATGAACAACCTAAGAATTCTAGAGACTTGCTTGGTTCAAAGGAGGCATTCCTACTTCCAACCCAGGTAAAACATACAAAAAAAAAGAAAAACACCTTTGATTGCCCACCCTTCCAGTTGATTTAGCTGCCACCAAATGGTGACACAGTTAAACACTAGTCATGCACATTCCAGTAGATGCTTTTGTAGGGGATGCTCTTGCTGACTCCATAGTACCCCCTTACTAAGTTCCAATATAATAATCCTTTTAATCCACCACTGTGTGTTTAACCACCGTCCCCCAAAGGATATCTGCTCTGACAGAATGAATGAAAGCAGACAAACTTGCAGGCTCATTCATATACTGTACCAAAGCCACCACCCCAAAATGCTTTTGGCCTTTTTGTCCAGATTCTCACTTACCTCCTGGTCAGTTTCATTCTGTGATCTACCGCGTCCTTTCTTGATGACCAGCTTTGAACCAGGCCAACCCTATAGTCCATGACTAATTTCCTTAAATTTGCATCATAGAGAGGAATTGGACCCTTGGTTCCTTCCTTCTAGAAGACCATTTAAGCAAATAATCTCAACACCTCTCTAGCCAAAAATCCCTGAGAGGAAAAACTTTCATTGAGCTGCTGCCAAGTGCCTCCTTATATGCACAGCTCTAAAAGAGTCACTTGAGTGACTTTTCTCAATAAATATCTCCTTTAAGGTGACTTGTATCTCTACCCATATGTATATAAGGGACATTTTTTTACAAATTCAATCTCATCAGGCACAAGCACTTTGTTGGAGAATATTAAGAACTGTGAGAAAACTTAGAAATAATGAAAGATACCATTTCATTTTGAGGATGAGAAGACAAACCCGGGGACATCTGATTAAGATCATACTCTACAAAATGGTGGTTATCAGAGGAGGAGGAGGATAAAACTGAAGGTGTTTAAGGGTATTAACTTGTAACGAGCAGTAAATAAGCCCTAGAGATCTAAGGCACAATATAGTGAATATAGACAATACTATTGTACTATAACTATGTAATATGATGACAACAACAATCATATTACAATATATAAATATATCAAGTGATATACCCTACACCTTACACTGACAAAATGCTACATCTCAAATCTACTCAACTGAAAAAAAAATCCTACTCTAATTTAGCAAAAACCTGCTCACTTCTGTGCCCAGCATGTGGTTTTTACTACCTTATGATAGCATTCATATTTTGGACAGGCAACAAATTCAAAAGACTATTTCCTCCAGGTGGGAGGGTGGATAGCTAGGGCAAAAATGAAGATTATCGGGATGGGGAGCCCATCCATCTTCTTGGTCAAATTTATCATCAATGTCTACTTCAATAACTTTGAAAATACTTCTTCCAATTAACATTCTCAAATGCTTGAGAAGAATGGTAGGGAAAGCAAGATAAAAACAAGATTTTTCAGTCACTGAATTTCCATAAATGACATCATGAATTATATATTGCTGTTGCTAAGGAGATTTGAGAAGTACGTATCAGAAGGAAACAAAGAAATTGATTGCATCGAAGATGAGTAGTCACAGGCTTTGGAGAACCATTCTGCCTTTTGAGTTGTTATGATCAGTTCTCTATAGTAACAAAGACATATCAGTCTTCTAAAAATACCCAATCATTTACCCATTCAGCAGAGAACAAAGAAAAGATCAGTGCAGTGCTCATAAGCCTCTTCCACTTCATAGCACATAGGATGAGGGGCCCCTTTCCCGCCATATTTACCAAGAATATTTACCACCTCTCCTTGTTTGTTCCATGAGACAACACCCAATCTCCAGAATTTGAAGATTCTACCTTGAAAATTCTCAAATAGGAAATAACTCTTTTCTCTAAGTTAACAACTAATTTCCAGTCAGTGAGTAATTTTTTTCCTGAAACTTCCACCCAGTGGAAAACAAATGAAGAGGGAAAAACTTAAGTAAACAAATCTGAAAAAGAGGCCACGACACACAGAGATGGAGGCACCTCTAAAAGTACCAGTAAAAGAAAGCAGGAGCTTAAGGTTTATCTCAAACAAAACCATAATTTTGACCAGCCCCTGATTGAGCCTCACCCCATGAATGACTTCCAGGGCCTTTGGCTCTTTGGGACTAAAGGAGAAAATTATTTTTAGCACAACTATTTGGAAACCTCTGAGAACTTGGATCTCTTTTTCTGTCTGGTACCAAAGCAAGTTTTTCGCTGAAGCTCTCATGAAAGATCCTCAGTCTCTTGTGGATTTAGAATCCTGGAGCAACCCACCAACCCAGAGCAAGGTATGGTGTTTACTCTTTTTATAGAACTTTGGCAAATGTAGATGCAGTGGCCCATTTCATTACGGTAGCTTTCTGAGTTTATTAAACAGACAGCTCTGCTAGAAAATTCCATGAAACTGAAGGCCTGGGTTCAAATCTCTAGTCTGACATGAGCTGTGTGGCCATAGACAAGTTACCTGAGTTCTTGAGACATCAGTTCCCTGTCCGATCTACCACAAAAGGGTCTTTTGGAAAGATGATACGGACTTAACATTGCTCCGTAGACTACAAAATGTTTGCCAAATGTCAGCATTTTTTTACTGTTGTGCCATTGTAGCACTTTATATAAAGCAGCCAAAGCTTTGTAAATCACAAGCTGTTCTTTAAGGAGATATTGATGAATGAATATTTTCTTCATCCCACCTCTGTTGAGCCTCCACTGCAGACCAGTCTTGGTCCTAAAAATGTTGGTGGCACAGAGTTTATATTTTGGTGGAGAAAAAGCCAGTTAGATAGATAGCCATAACACAACGTGGGTGTGAGATGTTGCTTGCTGCATAGTGACAGAAGGGAAGGAATTCCATGGCCAGCAGGAGAGGCAGTTCCAAGGAGGGAGACTGGAGCCCCAAGGGCAGAGCTGAGGAACCACACACCAGAGGCAGCTGGGACGTGAACACCTCAGGTCCCCACCCTGTCTTGCTCACTCCTAGAGCCACTCCTAGTGCAGCTAGAGAAGGATAGAGCCTGCTGTTGTGAAATCTCTTCCTCTGCAGGCCAAGGATATGTCATGCTTTGGCCACCCCTAGTTACCTATCTTTTTCCTAATGATTTCCAGGCAGAATACATTCTCAAGTCGAATTAATAATCAAGTCCAGCCCTTTGTCATGAAGTAATATTACAGTTCCCTCACATGATGTGGGAGAAAACAGGAGAGTTTGGAGACAAAAAGAGCTCAGTTCAAATCCTGCCTCTGCCATTTTACGGTTGTGTGAATGTGATCCCTCAAAGTCTCAATTTTCTTATTTGTAAAATGGAGATAGTATCACCTACTGCATAAAAGCAGTGTAGCGATGAAGTAAACAATGTTTTAGAACACCCAGCACAGTCATAAAAATACTAGCAGGTTCCCTGCATCTCAATTCATCTTATTTTGTTCACTTGGTATTTTGTATTGTGGGGAAATAGACATCACATATACTTTACCTTTGAAGCATACATTTCTGGGGCAGCAAGTATATTCACAGTGTTTTACAACCATCACACCACCGTGCGTTTCCAGAACTTTCTCATCTTCACCAACTGAAACTTCGCACTCATTAAACATGAACCTCCCACCCCACTCCCCAGCCCCTGGTAACCACCGCTTGACTTTCTGTCCCTATGATCTTGACTATTCTAGATACATCCATAGGTAAAAATCATATAGTATTTGTCCTTTTGTGACCGGCCTATTTCACTTAGCAAAAAGTTCTCGAGATTCCTCCATGTTGTAGAATGGGTCAACATTCCCTTCCTTTTAATGGTTGAATAATAATATTCCATTGTATGTATATACCATATTGTGTTCATCTATTCATCTGTTGATCACTCTTGTGAAGATTGCTGCTATAAACATGGATGTACAAATATCTGAGTCCCTGTTTTCACTTCTTTCAGATATATACCCAGAAGTGCAACTGCTAGATCATATGGTAATTCTAGATTACATTTTTTGAGGAATTAATTTACCATTTTGCACAGCAGTGCCCCATTTTACATTCTACCAACTGCATTTTTTTCCAGCTTTATTGAGATAGAAGTGACATATAACATTGTATAAGTTGAAGTTCTACAATGTGAAGGTTTGATACCTGTATGTATTGTGAAATGATTATTACAAGATTAGTTAACACCATCCATCACCTCGCATCATTATCATTTTTGTGTGCAGTAAGAATATTGTTTTGTGTGTAGTAATCACGTGCAGTAAGATCTATTCTCTTTCAAGTATACAAGAAGACAGTATTGTTCATTATAGATACCATGCTGCACATTAGATACCCAAAACGTATTCAGCTTATAAGTGGAAGTTTGTATTATTTCAACAACATCTCCCCATTTCCCCCACCTGCCAGACCCTGACAACCACCATTCTACTCTCTGTTTCTGTGAGTTCAGTGTTCTAGATTCCACATATAAGTTAGTTCATATGTAGTATTTGTCTTTCTCTGACTTATTTCACATAGTATAATGCTTTTAAGGTTCATCCATGATGTCACAAATGGCAGGATTTCTTTCTTTTTATGGCTGAATAATATTCCATTGTATATATACCACATTTTCCTTATTCGATTGTCAATGGACATTTAGTTTGCTTCCATGTCGTGGCTATTGTGAATAATGCTGCAATAAATGTGGGACTGCAGACAGCTCTTTGAGATCCTGTTTTCATTTCCTTTGGATATATATGCGGAAGTGGGTTTCCTGGATCATGTGGTAGTTTTACTTTTAATTTTTTGAGAAATCTCCATATTGTTTTCCATAGTGGCTATGCCAATTTACATTCTCACCAGCAGTGCACAAAGGTTCCCTTTTCTTCATATCCTCAGCAAAACTTGTTATCCCTTCTTTTTGTTGATAACCATTCTGACAAACGTAAGGTGATATCTCATTGTGGTTTTGATTTGCATTCCCCTGATGACTAATGATGTTGAGCATCTTTCATGTACCTGTTGGCCATTTATATGTTTTCTTTGGGAAAATGTCTATTCAGATCTTTTGTCCGTTTCTAATCAGATTATTTGGTTTTTCCTGTTGAGTTGTATGAGTTCCTTTTATATTTTGGATATTAACTTTCATTAACATGGTTTGCAGTTTTTTTCTCTCATTCTGTAGATTGCTTTTTCATTTTGTTGCAAGTTTCTTTTCCTATGCAGAAGCTTTTTAGTTGGATGTAGTACCACTTGTTTGTTTTTGCTTTGTTGCTTATGTTTTGTTGTCATATCCAAAAATACTGTTGCCAAGACCAATGTCAAGGATCTTTTTCCCTATGTTTTATTCTAGAGGTTTTATGGTTTTAGGTCTTATATTTAAATCTTTAATCCATTTCAAGTTGATCTTTTGAGGGGTGTAAGTTAGGGATCCAATTTCATTCTTTTGCATGTAAATATCATTGTCCCAGCACCATTTTACTGAAGAGACTATTCTTTCCCCATGAAGGAAGTATTTTTGGCTTCCTTGTCAAATATTAGTTGACTGTATATACATGGGTTTATTTTACTTTTTAAAAAAAGGAATCTCAATCTGTGGGTGCATTGTCTAAAAGTTCAATATTTGCAGTGATTTATTCAGTATTTCTCCAAGTATTTTTCATGGCTCGTTTGGCAAGAACAAAGAGTTCTATCGCTAAAAGTCTTACAAAACACTATATACGACATTCATGCTTTACAAATTCAAAATACACATTAACATAAAGCCTGTGAAATCTAAATTACCACAAAGTAAAAAGAGGTTTAAAAAACTAAAAACCTGTTACTTTGTAATCCCTACAGAAAAATAGGATACATTAACATCCCAGGACAGCTCTGTTCAAGATTAACAATATTTCCAGAGCTTTGATTTTCTCACTCCAAAAGAGAGTGATGTTGGAAAAAATACATTTTAACACATATTCTACATAAATTTGCATATTCAATGCAATCCTTCAAAATATTTTGTATGAAGAGTAACTGCAAATGTGTATGAGGTTTCTTTTTGTAGTTTTGAAAACGATTTAAAATTGGATTATAGTGTACGTTGAGTTGTATACTTCAAACTGGCCAAATTTATGGTGTGTAAATTAAATCTCAATAAAGAGATTTTTTCAAAAATATTGTAATGTTTATAAAGCCATGACCCGCATAGTTCAGTCCCAGCCAAAATAACCAAGTTCACTGCAAACCAGTGGGAAAATGGGTGAAGGATGGATTATTCAATATAAGGGTGTTGAAAATATACAGTTGGATCCCTATCTCACACTTGTTATCAGAAACATTCTAGGGGCACCTGGGTGGCAGAGTTAAGTGTCCAACTCTTGGTTTCACCTCAGGTCATGATCTCAGGGTGGTGAGATTGAGCCCTGCATCAGGCTCCACGCTCAGTGCAGAGTCTGCTTAAGATTCTCTCTCTCTCTCTCCTTCTTGCTCTCAAATAAATAAATCTTCAATTGAAAAAAATTTTAAAAAAGGGGCGCCTGGGTGGCTCAGTCAGTTAAGCGGCTGCCTTTGGCTCAGGTCATGATCCCAGGGTCCTGGGATCGAGCCCCGCACTGGGCTCCCTGCTCAGCGGAGAGCCTGCTTCTCCCTCTCCCTCTGTCTGCCACTCTGCCTACTAGTGCTCTCTCTCTCTCTCTGTTAAATAAATAAATAAAAATCTTTAAAAAAAAAAAAAAGAAACATTCTAATGGGTCAAATATTAAATGTGAACAAATGAAACAACAAAAGAACTGAAAGTGGGAAAAATCTTTTTATTATCTTGAAGGGAGGAAGGCCTTTTAAAAACAATAAATTGAACTTCAAGAATGTTGGGGTTTTTTAAATATTTTATTTATTTATTTGAGAGCAAGAGCATGAGAGAGAGAACACGAGAGAAAGAGAGTCTAAGTTGGGAGGGAGGGACAGAGGAAGAGGGAGAAGGAGAAGCAGATTCCCTGCTGAGCAGGGACCCCCCCCCACCTTGACATGGAGCTCAGTCCCAGGACCTGAGCCAAAGGCAGAGGCTTAATCAACTGAGCCACCCAGGTGTCCCAGGAATGTTTTTATGATAAAAATATTCTTATTTATTTATTTATTTATTTATTTATTTATTTATTTATTTGAGAGAGAAACAGCATGAGAGGGGACAGGGTCAGAGGGAGAAGCAGGCTCCCCGCTGAGCCGGGAGCCCGATGTGGGACTCCATCCCAGGACTCCGGGATCATGACCTGAGCCGAAGGCAGTCACTTAACCATCTGAGCCACCCAGGCGCCCTATGATAAAAATATTCTTAAATGCTTTGAATAAAATGAAAAGGCAAACTGGGAAAAGCTATTTGCTGTTCATATCATAAACTATGTACAGTGGATAGATAGATAGATAGATAGATAGATAGATAGATAGATAGATAGATAAAGAGAAAATCTCTTAGCTACCTGAAAAGGCTAGGTACAGAAAGTTGCATATAGTGTGCCAACATGGAAGAAGGACACACAATAAACTAGCAACAGTGATTTCCTCTAGAGAGGGAAACTGCATGTCTGGAAGACTGGGAAGAGGGAGAAGAGATTTACTTTCATTGCATACACTTTTTTTAATTTTATAAATGTGCATGTTCTATGTATACCCAAAAAAAAGTAAATATTTAAAATACTTCTAAATACTCTAGACTATGCAAAATGAAAACAATTCAAGTCTTTTGTTTGTATTTTTCAAACACGGTGAAAGGGACCCACAAACCTCCAGAATATTTCTTTAAGTCTCTCTTTTCTCCTTCCCTTGTAATAGACTCATAGTCCATTCTCTCTGGTTCTTCATCTTGTTTTTCACAAAACTCAGAACTGCCCCCCAAAAAAATCTCCTTCCTTGCCCACAACCTGAGTTTTTTGTGCCAAACACTGTTCTAGATGGTTGTAGAAGTCAATGACTAAGACAAAGTCCCTGACCCTCATGGAGATTACATCCTATCAGATGGAGATATACAATATTTTTAAAGCATAATAAAGGTAATAATAATCTAGTAAGTTAGAGGTGTTGAGTACAACGAAGAAGAGAAAACAGTACAGCAGAATGGGGGAGCAGTCAGGAGGTATGAAAGGCGATTGCAATGTTAAATATAGTGTAAGAACTGGCGTCAGGGAGAGGGTGGTATTTGAGCAGACTCACACAGGGAGATGAGAGAGTGAGACATGTAGACACCTTGGGGCAGAGAGTTCTAGACAGAGGGAAGAGACAGTATGAATGCCTTAAGGCAGAACATGTCTCACTCTCTCATCTGAATTCAGTCACTCTGAATTCCTTGGTGTTTCTCAAAGCGACTGGAGCTGGAGAGTGGGAAGGAGAGAAGAGGAAGATGAAGTCAGAGAAGTTAGGAGGTTGGGTGTCCAATCAAGGAGAGCCTTGAAGACCATGTACCATAAGGCTTTTGACTTTTAAGTAAAATGAAGAACCATTACAGGGTGATGCCACTGTAGTTTTCCATCATACCCCGCAGCCCTTTGTTATCCTAGTAAATTGAATCCCAAGACTCAAGTGGCCACTTACCACCATGCTGTCCTCATGCATCAGGCACCACATCATGTTGGTGTTCCGATGAGGATGGTCAATGGATAATCATTTTGAGTGCCTTTCAAAAATTCTAACTGGGTGGGACGGGGGGGTGGGGAGGGGAGAGTGCCTAGGTGGCTCAGTCGGTTATGCATCCAACTCTTGATTTTGGCTGGGGTCATGATCTCAGGGTTGTGAGATGGAGCCCTGCTCTGAGCGTAGAGCCTGCTTAAGATTCTCTCTCCCTCCCCCTCTGCCCCTCCTCTTGTCCCCTCCCTATCTAAAAAAAAAAAAAAAAATTCTAACTGGGGATGCTTCCAGCATTTAGACTACAGCACAGACAATATTCTAATGCATTTGTCAATGAAAGGCAAACCATTTGTTCAATGAATACGTCTGTTTCAGTTGTGTTCATTTTTACCTTCTTTGAGCACATTTTTGCCTGGCTATTGGAAATATTAATATCCTTCCAAGCACATCTTTAAAATTTCTGCTTCTTCTACCCACCATAACCTGGACCCTTACCACAAGCTTCTCTGTAGACTGATCCCCCCACTATTGGCATGTTTGTGTTTTCAGCATCCACCAGTGTCTGAGATGTCACTGCCCAAAGTACCTTCTCTCCACATAATTTCAAGTCCCTTGTAGAACCAAATCCTGACCTTGGCTACAGGATCACATTCCATGTCTCTTTAAACACCTTTTTATGAGTATCTCCTATGAGCATGTTCTTCTCTTTCAAATTCCTCCTCAAAACCTCCTTTAATCAGTTTTTTACAAGAAAAAGCTAGCAATTTAATCACTGTAGTTTGTTTTAACTGTGGCAAGGGTATGGATAGAATGTTCTTTCCTTTTTTTTCATCCGGAACACCCTTGAAAGGACTGGTATCTTTATGAGATCCTCTGGGCGTCTCAGAAAGTGCCTTAATCCCAGTTGAGCAATGGGATCAGTAATTTTGAGTTTGTGCCATGTTACAGCAGAGACAGTACACTGCAAAAATGTTCTCCTGGAGTTGAGGGTGGGGGAACGTGCAGGGAGAGACACTGGTGACATGGAGATTTGGTCAAGGATACAGAGCCTATATTTGGGTAAGTTGCCTCAGTTTTTCACTAATAAGATTTCTAGGAATCAGGTTTATTTTGAACCATATGTGCACACTGTGCTTTTCTCAGTTTGTCATTCCTATGCTCTGGCAAATTTCTAGGTCTAATTCCAAGATGTTGCCATTTCCCCATGGGTATCATAAACCTGGTGCAGTGTGCCCGGTTGATTTTCTGATGTGGCTGTCCAAAAGCAAGGAAACTCCATCCTATTTTTTTTTCACATTTTATGATTATTTCCTTTGGGCGAGTATATGCCAGGCATATACATCAAGCGTTTGTGAGATTTCTTATTAAAGCACAGGTCCAACTGTCCCAAAACTATTAATTTACACTGCCCTAAAACCATGTGTATACATTGTCCCATCCAAAAAGCTGCTAATCCTAAGCACCATTTAGCCTAGAAAATCAGGTGTTCCAGCCTATACTACCCACCCCTCAGCTTATATGCCAAATGTCATGCTAATAAATGATCCATCATTCTCAGGATCTTA
Source organism: Mirounga leonina (assembly GCF_011800145.1). Lineage (NCBI taxonomy): Eukaryota > Metazoa > Chordata > Mammalia > Carnivora > Phocidae > Mirounga > Mirounga leonina. The sequence goes on along the minus strand of NW_023270323.1, from coordinate 70,048,411 downwards.
TTTGTGGAGGGAAAAACCAAGTCCTATTAAACCATAGCTGAAGAGACCTGTTGTCTGCTTCCCTAGAAGCACGTGACACCATGCATGGTTTAATTTCACTCAGCTCTTTAATTGAGCCTTGGTGCTAACACTTAATGGTTCACCAGGGCATTGTATCCTGCAGATTTTAAATTAAAGTTTGAGACCTCCCTGCAGGACATGCACAGTACTCCAATTAACACTAATCGGTTTTACACATGATTATCAAGTGAAAAATATGGTTTTCCTGAGAATGCCTCTTCTTTTCTCCGGCTTTAAAAAGCCCATAAATTCTAAGGGAATGATCATGGATGCACGCAACGACTAGATATACAATGTCTAGTATAGTGTTTATATTGGCAGAAAACTGGAAGGAAATACCTACAACAGAGAATCATGTCCATAAAGGATAATGGAGAAAAATGCAACATTTTTTTAATGTTATGAATAATTTTTGACATGGGAAGATGCTCATGATATACTGTTAAGTGAAAAAGGTTGAAAAAATACAAGAGTGGCATAATATCTCTTTCCTCCACAGCATAGAAAGACCAGAAGGATGTGTGTATCAAAATGTAAATTATAATTATCTCTAGTGGTGAGAATAATGTTAATGTTTATCTTATTCATAAGCATTTCTAATTTTCTAAAAATAAAGCATTATTTTTGCAAAAAGAAAGCATTATTTTTCAAAATCTGTCATTGACCCTACAGGAAAAAAGAATGGAACAAGTGGCTTTACTTTGAAATTGTTTAAATCAATCCTTCATCTCCACCAACCCTTCTGTGGGGTACTGAGATCTCTCTATAAGTAATATGTTAATAGTTTCCAAGGGAATTATGAGAGTAAACTGGGATTTTATACACGCATGGAGAGGTGAGCACGGGAGTGAGTGACTGCAGATGCCCATTCTCGTGTTCATTTATGCCAAAACTCCCACCAAGGGTGCACTTATGTCCCTGTGTTTCTCTTCCAGAGCCAAAGATGTTTATCTTGCTCTATGTTACAAGTTTTGCCATTTGTGCCAGTGGACAGCCTCGGGGTAATCAGTTCAAAGGAGAGAGCTACTCCCCAAGATATATCTGTAGCATCCCTGGCTTACCTGGACCTCCAGGACCCCCTGGAGCAAATGGTTCCCCGGGGCCCCATGGTCGGATCGGCCTTCCAGGACGAGATGGTAGAGACGGCAGGAAAGGAGAGAAAGGTGAAAAGGGGGCTGCAGGTAATGAACAATGAAGTTCCCTAAACTCCGCTCCTCTGTGCTCAGTGGGGAGTCTGCTTGGGATTCTCTCTCTCTCTCTCCTCTCCCTCTGCCGCTCCCCCCGCTCATGCTCACACACTCTCTCTCTCTCAAATAAATAAATATATCTTTAAAAATAAACGAATAAACACCTCTGGTTCACCCCCACCTTAAACTGTTCCATTCTTTGTTGCCTTTTCTAATAAGAATTGCTCCTGAAATCCCTTCTCTACTTCACTTTCCTTAATCATAATTAATACTGAGCCCTCACTATGCCTTGCATACTGCTCGAGAAACTCTTTACGTGCAACCTTATTTTATTGTAATGACAACTCTTTCAGTGATGCCATTTTACAGATGAGAACACAGAGCAATAACATGGTTAAATTAATTACTGCAGAGGGAAGTTCACTGCTAGTGAACAGCAGAGCTGGATTCAAACATTGATGCCCAAGACCACAGGGCAGTCACAACTAGACATGCGGGCAATGTCTGCATGCGCAAGGGCATGGATGGATAGCAGACAGATGGACAAGGAAGGGAAATGGACAGACAAAGCAGAGGTAGGAACCAGGAACCAAAAGCACATGTGCTATCCTGCTCTGCGCTAATATCCAGAGCAGAGTTACATGAAAGACTTCTAGATTTTACTTTTCAGAGATGAAATGACAATAGCACTGTATAGCCCACCTTTCCTGGCTCATCTCTTTCCCACCTGTCCTGTAACAGCTGAAAAAGGTAGATTCTTATAGCTCTTTACAGCAACACAATTGCCCTCTACCACTTCAGTAATTTTTACTTTTTCTCCACAAGTAAGTTGGGCCAGGAAGATTGCCAGACCCTGCGATCCTTCAGAGTAAACCGAACTGAAATTCTAGAGAAGCCAGGTTAACTCTAAAAGAGGAAGTGATTTGGCATCAATCTTTGAAAACAAGTTTCTGAGTCTAAAGCCTTGGACAAAAGATAGGAAGAGAAAAGTTAATCCATTCTAAGAAATAAGTCTCTATCTAGTCATTGCACCTGATTTACTGGTGTTACATGAAACAGTAGCACAATATATATGCAATTTACCGGATAATAATTCATTTCTGAATTTGGCACACAGAAAATACTTGGAAAATTGGTAGCTACCAAATGTGTATGAATATTGTTCAATATTAGTTAAAAAATCTTTAGGTAAAGGTTCAACATCTTATCTATGGTAACACCTATGAATATAACTTAACTGTTGTGTCATGATCATGAATAGCCTTGAAATCCTGTAAGAACACCAGGATCAGAGTTACATATGACCAACACTTTTAGTTTACTGTGTCTGGAAGCAATAATGTAGTGCTTACCCAAGCAGACAACGGAGTCCGTAGGATTTAGGCTCAAATCTTGGCTCCTTCAATTACTAACTTAGTATCCTTGGGCAAATAGCCACTTTTAGCCTCAGTTTCCTCATTTGTAAATTGGAAGTAGTAAGGCTGATTGTGATGATTAAGCACAATAATACATGCAAAACACTTGGTAGAAAAGCTGCCATGTGGTAAGCACTCAGGAAATGTTAGCTGTCGTTACGTATCACACAATGTTCTGCAAACGTGAGTCATAGCTAAGTTCCTGAATATCCGAAATCATATAATAAACTAGAAATGAGTGATGGGTTTCATGAGGTAGTTCTAGTGTCATTTAAAAATAGGTATGTGGCTATACGTTCAGATTAAATTGAATGTTCATAATTGCTACAATTTTAACCATATGAGGCTGGCTACAGCCCCATATTCATCTATCCACCCATGCATTATTCTTCAACAAGATTCTTGTGTACATATTGCTATCTGGTATTATTCTATACCAGTGTTTCTCAACCTCCACCCTAATGACATTTGGGGCCAAATAATTAGTTATGTAGGATGGATATCCTGTGCATTGTAGGACAATGCCAATATAGAAACATATAATTATAATATTCATCATCCTCATCATCATGGCCATTTATTAAGAACTGTGTCAGGAATTTTACATTTAGTACTTAATGTCTACCATAACCCTGTTAGAAGTCTTTATAATTAACAATAATAATAATGTTACAGTGAAAATATTTAAATTAAAAAATAAAATGACTTCCCAACCTGAGATGACTTAAATCCAATATACACAAATCCACATACAAGAATCTGTAACAGCCAAGAAATGTAGGAATGCCTTTATGACCAATGAAGAAAAATACACCCCATTTACAAACAACAGTAATGGAGCTCTGCAGCTTTGGGGACAAGCTTTTAATGCAGCTGGAACTGGACACAACATGGGTGGTACCCTTTGATTCTTCTGTCCCCTTGAATGACACCACATATGTTTTCTCATTCATGTACCCTTGGTAAACATGCCCATTACATGCATCCAACCAAGTGCAAACAGAATCAAGCATAGTTTTGTCCAACTTCTATACTTGAAATTACAAGTACAGAATTTGTTATACCAAATTAGAAATTTTCTGTTAAACATATCTGCCTCCCTCTCTGGTCTATAGCAATTACTCTTGTAGCATAATCCCACCATTTAATTTAATCTGAATGCACAACCCTATAGATATCTTCAAATAACACTAGAACCACCTCATGAAAGAGATCATTCTAGTTTATTGTATGACTTTAGAGATTCATGAACTTAGCTATGACCCATATTTGCAGATCACAGTATAATACATAGTAACAGCTAGCTTGAGGGTGGAACAGGTGTCATTCATGTCAAGGTCCCACTCAGCCCATAGCATAGTGCCTGGCAATTAGTGGATGGTCAATCAATATTACATGATTTAGATGTATGTATTCATGCACACATAAATCCATGGATGGATGGATGGATGGATGGGAGAAAGGAATAGCATTGAAGAAGAAATCTTTGTAAGCCCATTTCCTAGAGAACTAAGAAGAAATCCTTAGTCAGTACCTAAGTGTAGACTAACCACTATTCCATAATTCTCCTCTTTACCCAAGCATATGTCTAACTGAATAGGAAGAGGGAGAGTGATGTATCCCTTCTTTCCATTATTCATTAATTGGCCCTTAGCACAACTGTAAATCCCTCATGCAAACAGGAAGAATTACTTCAAGTTATTATAGTTAATCCTTGACTATCTATTTCAATGACCATAGAAAATCCAAATGCTGAGATTGGACTTAAATCCAATTCTTCATATTGCAAGTGGAGTATTTGAAACACAGACAAGAAGTGACTTGCCAAAAGTCATAGAGGCAGGAGGACTGGAGTACATAATGAAATTTAAGAGTCAAAATTGTTGCTGATGCCAAAAAGTTTTTTTATTAATATGTCAAAGATCACTCATGGAGACAGCAAAAGTTAAGCTCCTATTGAAAATAAAAATAACAATTTAGAAGATGTGGTCCTTAATTCACAAGTAAATTTAACAGTAAAATAGTATTCATATTTTATTTCTACCAAAAAGAAGCAAAAGATCAGACTATTGTGGTCTTATTTCAAGAAATATACCAGAGTATATTCTGGCTGGGACCAGTGGAATTTCAACTTCACAACAAAAGCCACCTAGAGCTTGAGGACAGTTCTGTGATCAGTATTAACACTGATCCCATCACGAAAAAAAGGTTTCATTCATTATTAGAATCTTCTATGCATCATAAATTGTTAAACAGCCTCTTTCCAAAATTATTAAAACAAAATACTGTATGTTTTAAGGGTAAAGCATTAATTCTCCTCAAATTTACATTATCCAGAACATTTCATTCCTACATTTGCCAAATCACTGAAAAATAATTAAGCTCATATGCTGATATACATGTAATATTAAAATAAAAGAATATTTTCTTTTATTTGAGCACTATCAAGATAAAAAGGCTTAGCTTAATAAAAGTTCCTGAGAACAAATACATAGTTAAGAGTGAAACTACACAGTATATCAGTAAAATACTTTCCCTGACTACAAAAGTACATCATAAATTACCAATAATTTGGATACTTTTTGAGGGTATATCATTATACAAGCATTATTTATGTAATGGATTTGACCATAAAAATTAAATGACATTTTCATGCTTTGTTATTATATATATATGGTTTAAAAATTAAATAGATGTTGCTTATCCCTTTCAACCAATGATCACAATTTCTCTTCATTTAGCCTATGGTTGATCTGTAGTTATAAAGATTTGGACAAACAGAAAATATTTCACTGTGGTGATTTTGAATTTGTTGAAATCCTTTCACAGATATTATGTCTTTTCTATATATAAGGAGACCCAGAGAAATTAAGGGACTTGCCTAAAATGATACAACCATTTAGCTGCAGAGCCAAACAGAATTTAGGATTCTTGATTCCAGCCCCACAGGTAAGAGGCACTTTGATGAAGGGGAAGCATCATTACACTAGGACTTGGATTCCAGTCCTAGCCTTGCTACAGAAGTGAGTTTCTTCACCTTTCTGGGACTGTTTTGTCCTCCAAAAAAGAACTACTACACAGTGGTGGCCATCACAGTTGTTTGGTTATTGTAGCATACTGAGCCCTCACTATGTGCCAGGTGCACTTTACAATGTACACTCTAGCCCCTGACCCAGAGGGATGCTCAGGCTCCAGAGTCAGGCAGGCATGAGTTCAGGTCACAGCTCCATCACTTACTAGCTATTCTCTTGAGCAAACTAACTTCTCTGTGGCTCAATCTCCCCATCTGCAATGGAAGCAATAACAATTTCCTAATCCATAAAGTTGTTTCAAGACCTAAAGAAGACAATGCCTGTGAATAAAGTGCGGTCCCTGGTACATAGTAAATGTTGAATAAATATGAGCTAATCTAATTTTCATTAATTCTTGTATTATTAATACTGATAGAAGTAGGATGGGGCATAAGACAAAATAGCCTCTAAGGATTCATCTGGTTCTGTCTGCCCCCATGACCTCACTCTGGGGAATAATATCATTATGCTCATTGAATTTCTCCTATAGTGACAAATACTATATGTGACTGATTTTGTTGCAAATGATCCACCATCAAAATAACATTTAAATGATTTCTCATGCACTCAGGAAAACTAACCTGTGATTCTGATGACAATTTTCTATTTCCATTTTAATGCATCAGTGATTTTTTTTTTAAAGATGCATTAGTATTTAGTAGTGTACTGTTGAAAGTTGGAGAAACACATTTAGGGTGTGCTGGCACTATGTGGGGCATGCTATTTGTGACTGTACATTTGGAGGAACCATTAATTAAACTGTAAACTCTTTTTAAAGGTTTGAGAGGTAAGACTGGACCACTGGGCCTTGCTGGAGAGAAAGGGGACCAAGGAGAGATTGGGAAGAAAGGACCCATGGGACCAGAGGGAGAAAAAGGAGAAGTAGGTCCAGTTGGGCCTCCTGGAGCAAAGGGGGACAGAGGAGAGCAAGGGGACCCAGGGCTGCCTGGAGTTTGTAGATGTGGAAGCATTGTACTCAAATCTGCCTTTTCTGTTGGCATCACGACCAGCTACCCAGAAGAAAGGCTACCAATTATATTTAACAAGGTCCTCTTCAATGAGGGAGAGCATTACAACCCTGCAACAGGGAAGTTCATCTGTGCCTTCCCAGGGATCTATTACTTTTCTTATGATATCACATTGGCAAATAAGCATCTGGCGATCGGGCTGGTCCACAATGGGCAGTACCGGATAAAGACCTTCGACGCCAACACAGGGAACCATGATGTGGCTTCGGGGTCCACAGTCATCTATCTGCAGCCAGAAGATGAAGTCTGGCTGGAGATCTTCTTCACTGACCAGAATGGCCTCTTCTCAGACCCAGGCTGGGCAGACAGCTTGTTCTCCGGATTTCTCCTATATGTTGACACAGATTATCTAGATTCCATATCAGAAGATGATGAGCTGTGATCAGGACTCATGTCCTGAATGTTCCAAGATTCTTGTGGCAGACACTTTGATTTAATCTGGGGCCCTAGACGGTGGAACAAGCAGAAACGAGATCCAAAGAGACTCCCACTCAGATTCCAAAGCACTTACAGAGAATTCTAGCAGCATCTATTAAAACAAGCTGAACCACCAAATGGTTGAAACCACACCAAAATGAATTCTATAAAACAATAACCCCAGATAAGAATCCTCTCAAAAGCGATGTTCATAAATATTTAAACAAATTAAAGACAATGTTAACAAATTTTCTATTAAACTCCCTGAGTGATAAAATCAGCTGGCAATGATATTGTCTCATTAAATCTTCATAAAATTACATTTTTGCTTGCTACTTAAGAGAATCCTAACACCCTAGATAAAGTCTTTAACAATTCTCAAAAGTCAAAAACTAAGGGTAAGAGATACTGAGTAATTTCAGGCAAGCTAAAGTGAAGTGATAACTTCCTTTGTTTTATTATTTGTTCCTTCACACTCGTATATGTATTCACTCAACAATTCTTTAGTAGGCCTCTGTGACCCAGACACTGTGGTGGTGGGTCAGATTTAATAGTGAGTTAAAACAAAATCTCTACGTTCATACAGGCTGGTGTGTGATGAGCATACCATCAAATTCAGTGAGATGAGCACCTGACAGACTGACTAGAAGCTGGACGCACATGGGAGCTGCTCTGTCCTGGAGAAGGGGGCCAGAGAAACTTTCACACATGGAAAAATGCTAAGCATTCTAAGTGGTGTGTGTTTAAGGAAGTGGGAGGAATACAAGGGAAACATGAATCAGCAGCTGTATTCACCCCATCTCACCCTCAAAACACCACTGGTATTTGCCATCAGAAAGGGGTAAAAAACTCAGAAATAGAGGGAGCCCGGGAGGGGTAATAGAAATGAAGAAAAACAAGTTACTGAGATCAGCCAGGAGGGCATTCTCCTAAATCCTTTAGCTTGACAAGTTCCCAAGACAATTATTATTCCTCTTAGCTTGCGCACAAATGAGGGCACTACTTTACATTGTCAGGAGGCATTATTTCTCATGGATTTCCAAGGTATTGAATTCAAGTAAAGTGAAACATATGTCCACTGATTTACAGTGAACTGATGGGGGTGAACGGGAGGAGGAGGGAGAGAGACCAGACGTCTGAGCAAATAACTGTCCCTTCCAAGCCTCAAGGCTCCCGCAGTCCAGCCATCTCTCAGGGTGGGCATCTGGTTCCCCACTGCAACACAGATCCTCACCGTTCCATCCCAGTCAGGATTCCCTCCCATCTGCCACACCCTTAGCTGACAGTCGTAGGATTCCCTTACTCTCTTCCTTTTTGGTGGCTTCTAATCCTCCTTCCATGTGTTCTCTCTTGGTCCATTCATTTGATAAACATTTTTATGCCTCCTCTGTGTGAGTCACCACAGGGTTCTGTGATGGTGGAGGAACACCAAGGTGAACACAGCACAGCCCCTGCCACCCAATTTCTAAGGACACGAGAAAGGAAATGACATGTATACACATACACAAAATACCAAGAATTCTGGAAATGAGCAGGCTAAAATATGCTAAGTGCTAAACTGGACATAGAGACAAATGCTCTGGAAGAAATGCTGAGGGGAACAGGTTTACTCTCAAATTAAGGGGTGGGAGAGGAGGACTTGGGAAATCTCCTCTGCCCCCTGCGCCTTCCATGGTAGGTGGGACGTAGAGCAGCCAAATTGGGGACAGAGGTAATAACAGGGACAAAGCATGAAAGTAAGAACAGAGACCCAGAAAAACCCCAAGTGCCAGCCTGACAAATGTGGACTTCATTTATGAGGAACCATGGAGAACCTGTATGCCCCAGAGCTGGGGACTGCCATGATCAGAGGGGACATTGGCAGTGATCAAGTAGCAGCGTGTAAGGGCAATGCTCACTTCTCCCATCCACAGACCTACCTCCCATCATCTTCTTCTGCCTGCCATGCTTTGCTCCATTGGTTGCTCTCCTCTGGAGTCGGGACACAAGTCTGGAAGGCCAAGAGCAATGAAAGTAGTAAAGAAGAGAAAGCAAAGGTGGTTTGAGATAGTCACCTGCTTCTACATAATAGCTGGACCTGGAAGGCCAGGCTACAGAGTGTAAAAAAAACAGCCAACAGCAGAAGCTCATCTGGGGAACACGAAAATATGGGCCCTTTGAAGACCATGGGATTTGCTGGAGAAACTCGAAATGGAGGAGTTATTGTAGACAGTCATGACCCACAAGATTATTGTGTAATTTAAATTTTTTTTTGATCATGATCCATTCATGCATTCATTTTGTGGACATTATTTACTTATCTTTTAAATGTTTCTTTTATTATAGCTTTGCGCAGTGGCAGTATCGTAGCCAATGAGGTTTATCCGAGGCGCGATTATTGCTAATTAAATGTTTCTTTCATTATGAACCTATTTTGAGTAGCCTTTTTAAACTCGTGCTTCTTCAGCTGGTTTGAGGCCCAAGGATGAATTTTATTTTGAAATATCTGGTGGGCTGGTGATGGGGACCAGAGAGCTAAAGTGAGAAAGGAAAGACTATTTTGGTATTAAAAGGATAAACTCCTTAAGCAAACATAGGTGTCTTTTGTTCCTCAAAAAAGAAATGACAGATACCATTTATCCACATTTATGGGTATTTGTGTAAAAAAAATAGACAACTGATTTTGGTTTAAAAAAATTCTAAGTCTCATTCCAATCATTCTTTGAAAGGGCTGACTTGTAATGAATATATATTAAGAGAGATTTATTAACTATATAACATCTTGTTCCAGAAAGGACTTAGAGTCACTTGCAAAGATAGATAAAACACAGAAAGAATGCATTAGTCAGAATCAGGTGAGAATAAAAGAGCAAAACAAATTTTTTAAAAAAGTGAGACCAACACAAAACATGTGTGTGCTTATGTAGCGCAATTTCAGGACACGTGTGTTTCCTTGTACTTGTGCATGCAAAAGGGCATTCCCGGGTCATTCATCATTGTGAATGATGTTGTTTGCGGTGATGAGAAAGTTCTATAAACTCTGAATATACTTCTTCTCTGCCACTCTGTGAAAAAAGATCATGGACATAAAAATATTTCAGAAATCGGCTAACGTGTTGTCTGATACCTTCTTCTCTCTCGTCTTCTGTAGCCTCCACTTCCAGCAAACACCCACCCTGTCACCAAAGCCAAACCTAAGGGACATTGTGGATGTTGCTGTTCCCTTCCCCGCTGGATTTTGTTCAGTATAAAATCCTTAATGGTTCCAGCTCTTACATGTATAGTTCTGAGTCATTGCATCTTTCCATCCCCAATGCCAAGGTTTCATTTGTATACTCATTGTTACTTCCCCAGACGAGTAAAAACTTTCTGATTGACCCTCTGCCTCCAGATGCAACCCTCCAATCCATTCTCCACAAATACAGGTATGATCGTGTCAATCCACAGCTTAAAGGCTAGCAGTGGCCCTCCAATCCCTCTAGTACGAAAGGGGGCTGGAACTTTTGGGCACTTTGCTAATCTGGTATTCATTCCATATCTTTTTTCTGGTATCCATACCTAATTTCCTTCTGAAGGACCACCCTCCTTTACATGCTAAGTCTTTGAGCTTCTAAATGGAATTGACTCATGTACTATATAAATCCCTGGCCTGAACAATCAGAGCATAGCTTTCCACTCACCAATATAATTGGTTTGGGCAACTCAATCAGAGCCTGTGAGCCTCTATGAGCTATCTTACCATCACAGAGCATAATGGACCGAGATAGAGAGTCACTTCAAACATTAGACATGCCTGTAGCCAGTCTTACCTTGGACTTGCCATTCCATTCCCTTTTTACCAAGCCCTTTTGAGGTGGGTATTCAACCACTTGCAAAAGATAACCTACCTAATATTAATACAAACATCCTTTAGCAAGGCACGTTAGGCCGTTTGGGATCTAGCCCCTGCTTACTTTATAGTCACATTGCCAAAAGTCACCACATGAAACCTATAATCCAAACGAATGCAGGATACCCACAGTTCTAGGACGCCTTGTTCCTGTGTGCCTCAGAACCTTTGCACACACTGCTTCGTTTGCTCATCATGCCATTGCTGTCTTGTCTGCCTGCCTAGCTCACCTTTTAAGACTCAGCTAGGAAGTTTCTTCATTTTCTCTAATGTTCTTCCTCCCCTGTGCCCAAGAGGAATTATAGGTGACCTCACACATCTTCCTAATGATCTGGGAACTAGTGCAGTTACAATAGCCATAGTGAACAATTGGCACTATTTCAAATGCTTTACGTGGATTAGCTCACTTGGTCCTTACAGCAATTATTCTCTCTATTTTACAGATGAGGAAACTGAGAGACAGAAAAGATAAGAAATATGTTATCTAAATAGGGTCACAAAGACCCAGGCAGTTGAGCACCGGAGTCCGCTCTTAATCATCATGCTGGGTCCTTCTCCTATTACACACTCGTTCCACAGTTGTGCGTCACTGTGCTGCCCATATATTTCTTTTTTTTTTAATTTTATTTATTTATTTATTTGTTTGTTTGTTTGTTTATTTATTTATTTAAGAGAGAGACAGACAGAGAGCCAGCACGAGTGAGGGGAGGGGCAGAGGGGGAAGGAGAGAATCTCAAGCAGACTCCACACTGAGTGCAGAGGCTGACGTGGGCCTCAATCCCACAACCCTGAGATCATGACCTGAGCTGAAATCAAGTCAGACGCTCAACCGACTGAGCCACCCAGACGCCCCTGCACTGCCCATATGTTACTACATTTGGCTATCTAGCCTATTCATCTTTATACTCAAGGGCCGTACACGGTGCTGGCCTTAATATGTGCTCAATAAAAAAACGTGATGAACTGATCAGTGCCAAGTTCTTTTTAGCCTCAATCTTTACATGTGTTTCACAGACAAATTATTGCACTGTGGGAAAAGTGTCCCATTCTTCCATCCTCTTCCTTTGATACTTGTAAACATCATTTTCTTCCTATTTCAGCTAAGCCCATCACAATCAGGACTGGCTCCTGCCTGATCAAAAAATGCAGTGTGGCTCGACCAGGGGGCTCTGCAAACTCTAGGGAGACAAAGCTGCTCTAAGCTCTCCCTTTCTCTGCACAAGAAACAAAGACTAGCGCTGGGATAGGTGCCGAGTCTATGGGTCTGGTTTAGTTCTGCCAAGGAGAACTCAGGCAATCTTTTACGTGACCATGTTTATCGTCATGCTGAGAAAAATCAGGCAGCCTGAATTCCTCTCTGTTTTCCTCACAAGAGAGTCTGTATAGTTAGGACGCGCGCGCACACACACACACACACACACACACACATTCTTGTCCAGATTAATCCTGACAGAAGCCAGGAGCAAGCAGGACTACACTGTGCACAGGCCTCCTGTGTCCCGAGTATGGTTGGTACTCAAGTCTAAGACATGCCGAATACGTTGGGTAACTGAAGAGTCCTTTGGAGAAAAAAATTTTAAACACACACACGTAAAATTTTCAAATAGGAGTGTTCAAAAAACAAAAAACAAAACATGAAAAAAAAGCGAGAAACTATGCCCTCATCCCAGTGCCCTCTTGCTATGGCCAAAATATTTCTTTTGTGTTTTGTCTAAGATACAAAAATCACAAAGTCTCCAATTTCTGAGAATGTATGTCAAGAAAATAATTACTGGGCACCTGGGTGGCTCAGATGGTTAAGCATCTGCCTTTGGCTCAGGTCATGATCCCAGGGTCCTGGGATCGAGTCCCACATCGGGCTCCCTGCTCCGCGGGAAGCCTGCTTCTCCCTCTCCCACTCCCCCTGCTTGTGTTCCCTCTCTCGCTGTGTCTCTCTCTGTCAAATAACTAAATTTTAAAAATCTTTAAAAAATAATAATAATAATTACTAATGTGTGCAAAGATTTAATTACAGAGAGAGCCTTGCAGTAAAGTTTATAATATGGAAAAGTGGGAAATAGCCTAAGTGATAATAGAATATTGGTTAAATGAGCTGTGATACGTTCATCCAACAGAATATATGGAGTGTCATAAAAAGTGGTGAGGATGGAAATGCATTGGCACCGTAAGATCTTCATGAAACACAAACAGAACAAAGTGGATTCCTAAAAAGCATTTCTGTAATTATCCCACTTTTAAAGGGTGATTGCATATGTGCATAGAAAAAGTTGAATGAAAATAAGTGATTAATGAGGATTTTTTAATTTCCACACTTTTGATCTTCGTTTTCATTTTTATAATAAACATATTTTACTTATTTTGCATGAAATGTGTTTATATAAGCTCTTGGATAGTCAGAATAGTTGTACACTATTATGCTCCCAAAGGATTGCAGAGAAAAGTCTAAGGAGAGAGGAAAAAAAAAAAACTAAAATTGTAAGTTACGTGTGAAACATCATCCTTTAAGTTTTCTGGTGGCATACCTGGATGTCTATTCCAGAGGATTCTTTAAAGCAAGAATAAACCAGAATAATCCTAGTTTATATATTTTTAAAATTATCCCACCCTAACTTGAACAGGGAAGGAAATGAGTCTTGAACTGACATCATTTTATTGTGTTTTATTAGTCCGGAACTATAAACCCAATGGATTAACCACAGTATGAAGTCATTCCGAATCGATGCATCTGTCAGATCGCAAAGGCATTTATGAGCAGCAATATGAAGAAGACCACGTCCATGGCTTCACTCCGTGCCATCATGAAGGTGGCAGAATTTATTGAAATAAAACCTTGCCCAATCTAGTCAGAATTCCAAGAACTTATCTGAAAGCACTGGAGTAGAAAAATCATAAACTCTAAGGGGTTGCATAGATACTCATACATTTTCTTTTACCAGATTGCTTGTGAGATGCTGCCTTGGCTGAAATAAAGAGCAGGAAAAGGCGAAGTCTCTGTAATCTATCCCTACCACAGCTTCAGATAACATTCCTGGCACTGCAGTACATCCCTCTTGTTATTGAAATTACTCTGAAATAATGAAAAGGGGTTGTAAGGATCTTCTACAGAAAACGCCCAGGTCTGACTATACTGACAACTAAAATTAAAGTGCAGCCACCTGAAGTGGTCCAGCTGGTCAGACTACTGGCAAAAAATAATTCTATGGTTGGTAGGGGAGACTGCCAGCTTGCAGAATACATATTCATCAATATACCAAGACACAGGCACACACACACATGGTCCATACCCGCTTGACTCCCCCTAGGCATAAAATTCTGATTAAATTCAGGATGTCCAATCAAGTTTGGATTTCAGGTAGCTACAACAAATCATTATTGCGTATAAAGATGTCCCAAGGATTTCACTGGGAGCCTTGTATTTTTATTTGCTAAATCTGGCAACTCTAGTCCCCTAGAATTCACCTGCAAAGGCGTAAGGTGAATCCAAGTGACCTTCAGAAAAGCAGTGCACATAGCTTTTCATATAATAAGAAGCAGCTTTTCTTATGAGAAGGAATTCTTAGTTTCCCAAAAGAGCTTCAAAGAACTAAATTTAACTGAATCAGAAAGACATAAGAAAAGCTGGGTGGAAAGTCAGAAGATGTAAGATCTAACCCCAGCAATTACAGAAACCAGCCTTGTGTAACTCTTTTAACAAGTCATCTAAACCCAGTAAGTCTATTTGCACATTAGATCCATGGTGGAAAATACGTGGCTGCCTTTCTATCTCTGAACTCATGGCAGATACTGTTATTTGACCTCTTCATTCCTTCTCACTGTGCCCATGGGCAGCCTCAGGACCCTGCTCAACCAAATCTCCATCATTCATCATGCACTGACAAGAATCTACCCTTGAGATGAAACTGTTCGTCTTCTCCGAATTAAATAAATGAGCCTTGGGCTTCCCTTCCGGCTCTAATGGAAGTTTGGAATTCTTTGGAATTCCAATTCGACTCTGAAAAGCAAGATCATGGCAAGTTTCACACCCTTGATTAAAAGTAAAACACGGCAACTGTCGTTTTTGAAGCAGAGCTTTTTCAAATTCAGAGCAGGAGTAATGGACACAGGAGTCCCGCTTTGATTGGACCCTGTGGGAGCTGGACGGCTCCAGCCGTCCTCAAGGACCTCAGTGGAGGACACGACAGGTCCTGACTCCCACCTTCTGCAATGACTTTGACTACACGTCTCTTCATGTTTTCACTTCTTTCTGTACACCATGGGCTTCTCATATTACTCACTGGCTTTCTCTCTCTCTCTATCTCTCTATCTCTATCTATATATATTCTCTACCTCATGAATTCTGCTTTCTCACAATCCCAACCTCTCCTAGCCTCTCGTAGTACCGTGCTAGTTCATGACATTTTTTTTTGTTTCAGCTCCAATAGCTGATTCTCTCTTACTTGCCCCAGACTGAGGGTCTCAAGGCTTAGCTGGCCCCTGTTTGCCAAAGGCCAGTCTAGGGATTGGCTCTTAGTTCAGTTAGAATCCATTGGTGTGTCAGCTAGGACTGTAAATACCTGGTATAAAACATGGTTGCCGGGGCGAAGCTCATCAGCAGGGGATGTTGGGGGGATAGGGGCTTGTTCTGGGTTTTTTTTCTTTTCAAAAGGATGTGGTGGGTACCATTATGTCCAGTTCATAACTTCACAGGGTCTTTTCAAGGACCAAATATGATCATGTATGTGAAAAGTGACTGTTTTAGCTGGTTTCCCCAAAAGCAGAACCTGAGGCAAAAATCTGAGTGTAAGTAGCTCATTTGCGAGGTGCAGGAAACACCAGTAGGGAGATGAGGAAACAGAGGCAAGTAATGTGTGTGTGGAAACTGATACAGTAGCTGCCTGAGGCTTATCCCCAAGGGAAGCTGGGGGAAATGGGATGAAACACACACCCCAGAATGAGCTCACCCCAAAAGCACGGGAGTTGGAGCATTTAAAGACGAACTCCCAAGGGTTGTTGGTTGAGGACTACTCCCTAGCACTTTGGGCATGCACTGGTGTTCCCGCAGAGTGGCTTTCCAAGGTTCTGGAAAAGGGCCTCAGGCACAGAGATGCAGGTAAGACACTCAGAAATCCACCAGAGCACCCTGAATTGGTTAAGGCCCAAGGAATATGGGAGGAATATGGGAGAGGTACTGACGTCCCCTGCTTTAGTACTTTGTCAGATCTCAAACAAATGCCAACTGAGGACAGGGAAGCAGTGCCTAGCACATAATAGATGCCCAGTAGATATGTGTGAGATAAATGAGTAAACGGATGAATAAATGAATGACAGAAAGTTCTATGTAAATGAATCTAATTATTATTATTATTGGGGTAATGTCATGGATCTTTCATATCTGCTTTTCTCTTTATGCCAGTGAGGTGGTAATATGATGGAAAAGGACAAGGGGGAGCAGTTACTGGGACAAAGGACCACCACCTTGCACCAACTCTTTTCGCTCCACTGCTATGACTTGGGCAAAGCAGAAGAAGCATCTTTCTCCTACATACTCCTCAATTGTACTTTAATGACTTCTATTATTTGTCCTTATACTCATGTTAGTTTTCAGCTGTATAAAATGATGATGAATGGAAGAGGGCTATATTTGTCTTCTTTCCCTAGTCCTATTTCCTCAAGGACAACCCTGAATCCTACTCTTGCTTAAACCCCACAATACCCATGTCACCAACAAGACAACAGTAATACGTGTTGTGAGGACATAGTACGAATCTGCCTCCATTGATAGGATTTGAGACAAGCTTCTGCTCAATTCCACTCCTCTCAACCAACTGAGAGATACTCTCAGAAGTGGCAAATGAACCAAAATACTGGTTTTCCTACTGATAGTATGAAATCAGAGAATACAATTCAGATACAAGGCTGAAACAAACTTTCTAACGGTTGTCTCTGGGTCTAGACCTCGGGGACTATTTGTCCTGCAGATCAGAAACTTTTCCATTCAGCCTCAGCAAGGACCAAAGTCTGCCTCATCTCAAGTCAAGTTCGTAGAACCGCAGATAGGCCACACATGCAAGTGGCTTTTTGCACACAGCCTAATACCAGAAGTGATGCAAACCCCAGTGGATTCTAGACTCTTGCCATCTCCAGTCAGAGAAACGACCCCTCCTCCCTCCCTCCATGGGAAGGAGTCATTGAAAGATACAGATAAGTCATTGGCAATTTCAAGCCAATGAGTGAGTAGAAGTTCCTATTTTTCAGGGTGGCAGAAACTCTGGGGGAGGAAAACTATGATGCCTTCCCATCCCACATCTAAGAGAAGAGCTGATCTGAAAATCTATTTCCCTTTGGACATTGGACAAGCTGAGAGGCCTGCTCTACAGAAGAATCATTTCCAATTACTCTTTCATCCTAGCATACAGATATCAATGCATCTAGGTCTGTACAGAAACCTTAAATGCTTCAATAACTAGGGCTTTATCTTCTGTTCGTCCCATCTCTCACACTGAGATTGCTAGTAAACTCTGCAGTGAGAATTTAGCAAAAGGAGTTTAGGGATGTCAATCACTACTGAGGCTCAGATATGTCAAAAGGAAAACTGTTTCTTTGGGAATATTTCTTCCTTCCCAAAACAAGGTAAGAAAATAATAATATTGCTTCTACTTCAAGGTTTACTTTGATGACAAAATGGAATGTGGCCAGTTTGCTTTTTAAGGTACTGACCTCTAGTGGCCAGCAATGATAACTGCTCTGCTAGAGAAAAAATGTTCTAAAATTTTAAAAACCCAGGTGTGAGTGTGGAGGGGCTTTGAAGATCATCTTTCTCTGCCCACCTCATGTTATAGAAGAGGAATTAGAGATCCATAAAAGTTGAGGAACGTGTCAGCGGTCACCAAGACGGGACTGGAGCCAAGGTCTGTCTTTCATTGTGTTTCGTCTCATCCCACTGCCTGGCACACCTTTCAAAGCTACTCTCCCACAGGTGCTGCCCTTGACAAATAGAGTGACAGTGACAACACTTCAGTTCCAGAGAACCCCTTCTATGAGATGGCAAACAGCGAGAAGGTAAGGACTTTTTCCTAATCGTCTTTGAATACCTAGTCTTTTCCCCAGGCCTGCCACACGGCAAGTAGGTAATGAATGTCAGATGGATGGATGGACAGATGGACAGACACATTTTAACTTGAAATTGGAAATCAACTAAAACCAGAAGCTACTTGCCTTTTATCCTATTGGCAAATGGCAGATCCAAAATTTGAGGCAAGCAGTGCAGTCTTACCTGAAAAGCTACCATCCCAACCACTTACCCCAAGGACCCCTACTACTAATGATGGTCTTCCCGAATTTCACAGAAGCAGACTTACTGGCTCTTGAGTCCATATGGACTCACTTTCAAGAGAAGATTGTGTTTTTCAGACCCTCAGTCATACTGAGGTGTTGTCCTCCGATAATAACCCAATGAAAACTTTCCTTCATGTGTTGGCTTGTTCCTTAATCATTCAACATATATTTATTGAGTGTCTACCATGTTCCAGGAATTGCCCTGAGTAATGAGAACCCAGTGGGAAAGACAAAACAATGTATTAACCACTATGCTAGCGGTAAGCTCTGGGAAGATAAAGAAAGATGGAAGATTGTTAGTGATGGTAAATCCTTCTCCACTGTTAATGGAGATTTGAGTTAGGAAACAGTCCTGAAGGATTTTAGCATATAATGGTACCTCAAAGAACATGTGAGTAAACCTCGGAATCCTATGGTAAAATAACCCAGTAGGTAGAGAAGGGGCAGAATCTCCATATAGTAAGTGACAAAATTCATGTCTCCCTCTCCAAATTATTGTTCCTAAAATTTACTTACCTTTTGAGGATTTTAGCAACCTCTGCTGATACCAACATTCTGACTCCTAAAATTCTTCTCCCTACCCTTCGGTTCTAAGCATGGATATAAAACCTTTCTATAATCCCTCACAGCACTACAAGACTATGTTGGAACAAGTGAAAGATTTTAATAGTCTCCCCCCAAAGAGAGAGGAATTATAGCAGAGTTGCTAAAAGCTTGCAACCAGATATGATGGTCCTCATGAGGTTGGCCAGGCTCCTGCTGGATTGCTTCCCTGTCTTGCCCTGTTAGGCATCATATGGCAGTGTCCATCTCTCGCTACTGCCCTGGGAAATTCCTCAAGTACATCAAAGCACCTCAGAGTCCAAGCCCAAGAGAGCAGAAGGATGCTTAGTGACAAATGTTTCTTTGCCTTGTGCTCCGAATTCCATCTCTCAAATAGTGAGAACACAGGCAGCTACCAATTTACAGATGGCTCTTACTCCAGAAATCTATTTGCTAGACAGTTATTTGGAACCTGCCATGCATTTCCCAAGGCATCAACAGTGATTGAAATCAGAGGCAAGTCCAAGAAAATTCTATTTATACTCTGGTCCATTTGAGAATGTTAGAAACATAGCTTCCCAATTTGACAGAAATGAGGGAGTGAGTGTAGATGTTCCTGGGTACTCGTTATATCAATGCATCATCCGTACCAATATAAGAACCCAAATCCTCCCCCCACCAGGTCCTCAAGAATTCTGCATCAAGGAACAAAGCACAGTTGTCTGTATAGGGAGCTATGGCTACAGACAGCAAAAAAATGAAAACTCTTGACCTAGAGTCAGTAGAAAGGTTATTCCTGAATTGGGTCTAGCAAACAGTCTATGTTTCCCAAGTATAATTAGCATTTGGTGCATTTGAAGGAAATACGTTACAATTTGTGGCATCACAGGACATGAGAAAAATAGATGGACTGGTGCCCAGTGAAGTAGAGCATATTTTTTATAGAGACATTGTCAGCAGCTCCTGTCTAGTGAGCCCAGAAGGTCTCCTTGGATAAGATCTTGTTTCAATGAAGGGTCATCTGAGCAACTATTCTTGATTACACAAATGTAACACAAAGGACACCTACTGCCTTGGGAAATGGGGATACAACAGGATTTTCTATGACATGATGGATGCTGTCCTTTCTAAATGCCCCTCATGTCCTTGACATCACTGAACAAATTTACAAAATGGCCAAGGAACTTCCTGGGGACAAGAGGGATTTAGGCACTGGACTCTTTCCTGCTGAATTTCAACAGCATTAAAACCTCTCTGATAAACTTGGATGGTCCTAATTGAGTTAATCAGTCAGAAGGGATATTTGGCACCCTGGAGGGCAATTCAACATGAAGAAAAGGGGTTCGAGGACTGTGGACTGGAGACCATGGTTCAAATCAGAACTCAGGTGACTGGGGGGAGGGGAGGAAGAAATATAGTTGTTGCTTTAGGCATAGCTTGTGACTGAAGTCTTAAACCTCTCCAGATGCGGGGAACAGTGGCAGATTACATAAACCATATTGGAGAAATCAGGGTTTCTCAATCTGGGTGCTATTGACATTTGGGGCCAGTTTTTTTGTGGTGGGGGGTAGAGGGCCGTCCTGTGCGTTGAAAGATGTTTAGCAGCATCCCTGGCCTCTACCCACTAGATGCCTCTATGAGGTTCCCTAAGTTGTGACAACTAAAAATGTCCTCAAATTTTGGACAAATTTGGTTGGTTGAAAAGCAGTGGTATAAACTAAAAAGTACAACCATGAAATCTTAAATGTGAGGAATCTGATATGAATATTTGGATTATCAGACACATCAGGGCATCCGAAAGCAAAAATGTTCCGCCTTCTTGGGGCCATTTACTGCAGTAATGAACCAGACTCCTCTGTTCTCTCTCTATTGGCATTTGGATGCAGGACTGCCCCTTGAATGGAGTAAGCTCCTTAAGATTTATGAACAATACTAAGTGAAATTGAGATTTCAAGGGGGAGACGCTGGATGTCCTGCTAATATAGGCAAGCACATTTTTGATCAACTAATTAGAAAATGAAAGCATTGTTATGATATTTATACCCTAGGTTGGTGAAGCAGGTCATAGCAGAGAGATACTTTCAAGGGAAGTAGCTGGAGAGAGAGAGAGAGAATATAAAAATTAGAGGAAAATAACCTTTTTGACAAGAAAAATAAAAAAATTCACAATTCATACTAAGAGCAGCAGTTTTCTCTGATATGTAAGAGTGTATTCAATTATTTCAAGTTATGACATGAAACTCTAAATAAAATGAGTCTTGCAAAAAAAAATGAATCTTATAGCATTTTATTCTCAATAGCTCAAAGAGCTCTCTTAGGAAGGGAGAATGTTTTGAAAAGAAGCAAATGAGAAGAAAGTCATTGCAATTCAAAACAAGTTGAAAATCATAGCCCTGGAGGAAGAAAATAAAATGCTTTAATATCTATAAAATAAAAATAGGCTACACAACCAATATATCTGAATCAATAAGTGTTTCTCTCCACTAACTATAGAAACAAGAGGTTCAAATTTGCTGGAGTTCAAGTTATATTTCAGGGGAGATGTAAATAATTTAGTAAATTGGAAAATATGAATCAAATGTTGAAGAGCATGGTTTTATATCATTTATGATTCAAAGGTGATTCTTTAGCTTCCAAGTTGAGCTTTATTTTAGTGATGTGTTGTCCCTTGTGACATATTTTTCTTTCATGGAGAAAGTACCAGCTACCATCAAAAATATTATAAAATTCCATGTAGGGATCCAAAGGGGTACGTGCACCCCAAAGTTTATGGCAGCAATGTCCACAATAGCCAAACTGTGGAAAGAGCCAAGATGTCCATCGACAGATGAATGGATAAAGAAGATGTGGTATATATATACAATGGAATATTATGCAGCCATCAAAAGGAATGAGATCTTGCCATTTGTAATGACGTGGATGGAACTGGAGAGTGTTAGGCTGAGCGAAATAAGTCAACCAGAGAAAGACATGTATCATATGACCTCACTGTTATGAGGAATTCTTAATCTCAGGAAACAAACTGAGGGTTGCTGGAGTGGTGGGGAGTGGGAGGGATGGGGTGGCTGGGTGATAGACATTGGGGAGGGTATGTGCTATGGTGAGCGCTGTGAATTGTGCAAGACTGTTGATCACAGATTTGTACCTCTGAAACAAATAATGCAATATATGTTAAGGAAAAAAAAGAAGAAGAAGACAAAGAAGATAGCAGGAGGGGAAGAATGAAGAGAGGAAATCGGAGGGAGAGATGAACCATGAGAGACGATGGACTCTGAAAAACAAACTGAGGGTTCTAGAGGGGAGGGTGGTGGGAGGATTGGTTAGCCTGGTGATGGGTATTAAGGAGGGCGTGTACTGAATGGAGAGCTGGGTGTTATGCACAAACAATGAATCATGGAACACTACATCAAAAACTAATGATGTAATGTATGGTGATTAACATAACAATAAAATTTTTTTAAAAATTATAAAATTCCAAGAACTGAGTGCTAATGGCACATTCGTCTAAAGCCAAACTTGTGTTCCACCTGTTCAGGTTTGAAAAGCATATTTTAACTATTTATTGACCTAAGTAATGGGCCATGGCAGTTTCCTCCAAAGAGAATATAGCATGATAGTCTCATCTCAGGTTCTATGATTTTTCCATGTTTATTTCAATGTCCAAATCTCCCAAAGAGGGTTCCAGTCACCAGGCTTTAGTGGCATACCCTTTAAGGTATTAAATACAGTTGCCTATTTTTTCTTAGGTATACAGGTAAAAATTGTATGCTTCAGAGTTCTATGTACCAAAATAATGATATTTCATTTGTTCATTCATTCATTTCTTCATCCATTTAAAGATGTGACTGCTACCATTACTACTGCTGCATAACAAATGACCCCAAATGCAGTGGCTTAAAACAATCATTTTATTATGCACATGGATTCTGAAAGCCAGCAATTTGAACAGAGCACAGCTGATTCACTAATCTCTACCCCACAATATCTGATCCCTCAGTTGAGAAGAGTCAAACCCTAAAGGTGACTCAACGTCTAGGGGCTGGAAACATCTAAAGGCTTCTAACACACATGTCTGGGGCCTTGGCCAGGATGACTCAATGACCCCAGAGTGTGTGCCCCTGGCCTTTCCATGTTGCCTGGCTCCTTCACAGTGTGGTGGCCTCAGAGTAGTCAGACTTATATGGCAGCTCAAGATGCTAAGCATAAAAGTTCTAGCAAACAACATAGAAACCACATCGTCTTTTGTGACTCAGCCTCAGAAATCAGCCAGCAAGTCAGTGTCACTTGCACAAGACCTGATTGTCAATGACATGATAAGTCCACTGAGATACAAGGAGAAGGAAAATAAACTCCAATTCTCAATGGGAGGAATGTCAAAGAACTTGGAGGCTTTGTTTTAAAACAACCACAAAGGCATACCAACATAGAGCACAGGATGTTTATTATTTGAAATAATAAGAAAAGATATAACTACATGTATGGCAGAGCTTAAAAATAATAAGGAATATTTTGAAAATCCTTATGCTAATTAATTTTAAAACAAAGAAAAGAAAAATTTCCTAAAAATATACAATACTAAAACTGAAAGAAGAAATTTAAAACTTGAATGGGCTTATAAGCATCAAAGAAATAGAATCATGAGTCACAAATTGAGCTACAACCACCCCCCTACCCTCCACAAATACATTATTCTCCAAAGAAGATATACAGTTAGCCAATAAACTCAATGAATTACAGAGCTCAACATCACTACTCATAAGGAAATGTGAATTAAAACCACAGTATGACACCACGTCACACCTACTGAAATGACTATCATCAAAAAAGTGGAAAATAACAAGTGTTGGCAAAGATGCGCAAAAATTGTGCATGACCAATGGACCATAAAATGACTCAGCCACTGTGGAAAACAGTGGCAGTTCCTTAAAAAGATAAAGAATTACCACATGACCCAACAATTCCACTCTTTGGTATCTACCTAAATGAATTGAAAATGGACTCAGACACTTGTATGTGACTGTTCATTGCAACATTATGCACACTAACTGGATGGTGGAAACAACCCAAGTGCTCATCAGCAGATAAATGCGTAAGTTAAATGTGGTGTATCTATACAATGGATTATTATTCAGCTTTAAAAAGATGTGATGTCCTGACATCTGCTACAACATAGATAAACCTTGAAAACATTATGCTAAGTGAATTAAGCCAAACACAAAAGGACAGTTGTTGTATGATTCCTTTTATATGAAATAACTAGAATAGGCAAATTTATAAACACAGAGAGGGGGGATTAGAGGTTGCCAGGGGCTGGATTAGGTTACCAGAGGGAGAAATATAGAGTTAATGGGTACAGAGTTTCTATTTTGGGGTGATGAAAAAGTTTTGGAAAGAGATAGGAGTGATGGTTGCACAATGCTGTGAATATAACTAATGCCTCTGAATTGCACACTTAAAATGGCTAAAATATATATTTGAAAACTGCTAAGAGAGCAGATCTTAAAAATTCTCATTGCAAGAAAAAAATGGTAACTGTGTGAGGTGGTGGATGTTAACTGGACTTATTGTGGCAATCATTTTGCAATATATACAAATATCAAATCACTATGTTGCACGCCTAAAACTAATGCAATTTTATATGTTAAGTATATCTGAATATAACTGGGCAAAATGACTAAAACAACAAATTTTATGTTATATGTATTTTAATACAATAATCTCTCCAGATCCAAACTGTTCTATAGACAAGTTTACAGAACAGATCATGTGTGCGTGCGTTGTGTGTGTGTGTGTGTGTGTGTATGTATGAGACAGAGAGAAACAGATACAAAGACAAAGACAGAGAGGCAGAGGGAGAGAAAGAAAGAGGGACACAGAGAGAGATGAATCTGCTTTGCTTGAGATTCAAATATCCTTTATACTAAAATAAAACAAGAACAATACAAGAAAGGAAAAACAATTTTACAATTTCACTAACGAACACGAAGGCAAAAAAAAAAAAAAAAAATCCAAATAGGGGTACCTGGGTGGCTCAGTTGGTTGAGCGTCTGCCTTCGGCTCAGGTCATGATCCCAGGGTCCTGGGATTGAGCCCCACATCGGGCTCCCTGCTCCACGGGAGGCCTGCTTCTCCTTCTCCCTCTCCCCCTGCTTGTGTTCCTGCTCTCGCTGTGTCTCTCTCTGTCAAATAAATAAATAAAATATTTTTAAAAATCCAAATATTGGTAACTAAATCCAAGAATTATTTTTTTAATTATCTTGACCAAGTTTAGTATATCCCAGAAATGCAAGAAAAGTTTGGCATTAAAAAGCCTGTTAATGTAATTCACCACATTAAAAGATGAAAGAAGAAAAATCATATTTGATTATCTCAAAAGATGCAGCAATAAAAGCTTATGATGTGATTCAACACTTGTTCTTGACTAAAAACTCTAGCCAGCTCGGAACACTTAACCCAAAAGAATAAGATTTTTGCATTTTGATTTAAAACAAATCTGCTAGATTCATTTATTTTGCTTGCATAAGAAATTTTGTAAAAAAAAATGTTTTTGAATTATGCTTTTTAATAATTTCAGAACATTCTGATATATATAATTCTTAGGAACTGGTTTTGTTTAGCTAAATATTAAAATATCAGAGAAGTCATAATCAGAAGGTTAATTAGCACAAGGGTGGTGAACAGATCCTATCTCTTGTACAGTTGATCACTTCAAATAGATGATCTTGTACAACAAGCATCTGTTATAGATTAAACTGTGTCCCCCCCACCAACAAAACTCATATGTAGATGCCCTAACCCTCAGTGTGACTATTTGGAGATAGGGATTTGAGGAGGTCATTAAGGTTAAAAGGGTTCAGATGAGTGAAGTCCTAATCCAATAGGATCAGTGGCCTTATAAGAAGAAGGAAAAGAGTTCTCTCTCTCCATCTGAATCCACCAAGGACAGGCTGTGTGAAGACACAGCAAGAAGGTGCCCATCTACAAGCCAGGAAGAGAGCTCTCAACAGAAATTAATGCACTGGCACCTTGATCTTGGACTTCCCAGCCTACGGATTGTGAGAAAATAAATCTCTATTGTTTCAGCCACCCAGCCTACAGTATTATGTTAAAGCACAGAGCTAACTAAGACAACGTCCACATTTCTTTTTTTTTTTTTTTTTTGCATTTAATAAGACCTACAGCATTTACTGTACACCAGGACTTGGCAATTATTAACTTAGTAATTCTCATAACAACCCACTGGAACAGTTACTACTATTAACTTCATTTTACAGATGAGGAAACTGATACCTGGAAAAGTTAAGGAAGTTGACCAAGATCCCTCACTTCGGATCTGGCACTCACCTCCACCCTCCGTGCTCTCCTCCTGGGGCTCACCTCCTCAGTGCTCCTCCTTGTCCCCCATCCACTCTATTTTCCCTCTCTCACACCACACTTTAACTTTCTAAATCTCTCTTTTACATCATTAATTCTCTTTCCAGCTCTGTCACAGGGAGTTTGACCCATTCTTCACTTTAAAAAAAAAAAAAATCATGACGGGTGACTGGGTGGCTCAGTCAGTTAAGCATCCGACTCTTAGTTTTGGCTCAGGTCATGATCTCAGGGTTGTGAGATCGAACCCCAAGTTGGGCTCCACATTCAGTGCAGAATCTGCTTGAGATTATTTCCCCTCCCTCCCCCTCTGCTCCTCCTCCTGCTCTCTCTCTCTCTCTCACTCACTCAAATAAATAAAATCTTTTTTAAAAATCATGACTTTATTAATCACTTTTAAAAGCTCTAGCTGATTCCTTTTCACATTTGCCTCATCTGCTTGATAGTATCTCACTCTTCTTTCATGTTTTCAAAGCCTTCAAGTTCTTTTATGATCATTGTTTTTTAATATTCTCCATCTAATTATTGTATTATCAGAAGTTCTTGCATATCTAATTGTGTCCTCTGGTTGTCTTTGGACTCTTGAATATTTCCTGCTGTGTTGGCTAATTTTGGATTGTGAGCTCATCTTCAGCAAGGTTTATCCACAGCTGTCCTGAACTAACTACTTGAAGGTGTAATCCTCCAGAAAAGTTTTGTATGCGCTCTTGCCTGCACCCCGGGTGTAGGAGCCTGAGGGCACCTTTTAAAATTTGTCACTTAGGGGATCCTAAACAGTATAAGAAATATAAATAAGGCAAACAGCATAGTGTAAGCCAATGGTTATGAATTCTCTGGAGAATATTTTTCCCACCACAAGCAAAGCACAAACTGAGACTTATTTTGGTATTGTCTCCTTGTACCAGACTATTAATAGACAGGGTTTTTTTTTATTATTTCGTTCAAGTAGGCTCCATGCCCAATGCAGGGCTTGAACTCATGATCCTGAGATCAAGAGTTGAATACTCGACCAACTGAACCACCCAGGAGCCCTAATAGTCTATTTTAATTTAAAGATGTATTCTTTCACCTCTGAAAGTTTTTATTATATTATTTCTTTGATAAACTCTACCTTTTCATTTTCTTGGTTCTCTCTTTCTATAACTACAAATGTGGAATTTCTTGGGGCACCTAGGTGGCTCAGTTGGTTGGGCGTCCAACTCTTGGTTTCAGTTCAGGTTGTGATCTCAGGGTCATGAGACAGAGCCCCACATCATGCTTGGGCTCCTTGCTCAACAGGGAATATACTTCCCCTCTCCCTCTCCCTCTGCCTCTCCTCCAGCCCCTCCACACACTCTTTCTCTCTCTAAAATAAATAAATCTTGGGCACCTGGGTGGCTCAGTCAGTTAAGCATCTGCCTTCAGCTCAGGTCATGATCCCAGGGTCCTGGAATCAAGTCCCACATCTGGTTCCCTGCTCATCGGGGAGCCTGCTTCTCTCTCTCCCTCTGCTACTCCCCCATACTCGTTCTCTCTCACTCTCTTTCGCAAAAATAAATAAAAATACTTTAAATAAATAAATCTTTTTTTTAAAATGTGGAATTTCTTAACCTGAGATCCCTTCATTTTCTCTGTAATGCTTTTTTGTAAGGGCAATATGCTAGTTTTTCACTGGAAGATCCAAAAATGTCAACATCTGGATTCTGTTCTTTGTGACCATTCTGTTTCTCCAGAAAATAATTTTCCATGTTTTCCAATTTGGTGCTGGTGTAGGCAGGACAGGGAGAGGCAAAGGTATATGTCTGGTTCCTTCAGTTCTGTGAGAAGGAAAGAGCCCTGCGCTCCTCTCCATTTCCTACCCACTTTTCAGCCCTGAGGCACACCCACCCTCTGCTGTACCTGGGAACTTGAGAGCAGAGTGTCTCTGGCTCAGCTTCCCTAGAGAAGTAGTCTCCAAGCCTCCAATCTCCTCTGGGGTGGGGGAGGGGAGGAGTACAAAAAAGGGGAGTAAGGAAGATGGTCATATTTCTCAGGCTGCCAGGGGTAAGGGAGGGTCCTGAGGATCTAGCCCCTCTATATAGAGCCTTTCACATCTTCTTGCATTTTCAGCCCCCACTTGCCTTGATATCTGACTATATTCGTTTCCTGGGGAGGCCATAACAAAGTACCACATACATGGTGAGAAATGTATTGTCTCACAATTGTGAAGACAAGAGGTAAGAAATCTGATGTTAAGAAATAAAGTAATATAATATAATATAATATAATATAATATAATATAATATAATATAATATAATATAATATTAGAAAGGAAATCCAGTTTTGGCAGGATTTGTTTCCTCTGAGGGCTGTGAGGGAGAATCTGTTCCAGGCCTCTCTCCCAGCTTCTGGTAGCTTCAGGCCTTCCTTGGCTTGTAAATGCTGTTCTCCCTGGATCTTCACATCATCTTCCCCGTGTGCGTGTCTTTCTCTGTCCCCAAATTTTCCCTTTTTATAAGGACACAGTCAGATTGGATTAGGGTCCACCCTACTGACCTCTTCTTAAGTTGATTGCCTCTATCTAGATCCTCTCTCCAAATAAGGTCACATCCTGAGGTCCTGCAGGTTAGGACTCCAACATACCTTTTTTTGGAGGGACACAATTCAACCCATCACAGTACTGAGCCAAATCCTCTCCAGAATCCTGCAGAATGGATGGGCTCGTTTCCACGTTCTTATGCCTTCCTGCCTCCTCCCACCCACACACACATACACAGGCAAGGACACGCGTGGATACACTTACGCACACACACACACACACACACACACCAGAGAGCTTGGAGTGTGGGTTTCCTTGGTCTCTTCATTCCATTACTCTTCCATCTGCTTTGCCTCTTCTCCCATTACCTTTGCTTTTTTTTGAGCCATACCATTTATACTCTCTTTCAGCGATTCCAGCAGGATTCAGAGAATAAGCAAAGATTAACCCTTTACATTCAGCTCCACATTTAACCGGAAAACACTCGGGTGCCACACTCACTGATGCCTGTTAGCATCGCCACAGAATCTTTCTGCAGATAAGCCAGACACCCGGCCCTGTAATGGTGACCTTGCATGATTCTAAACCGCACGCCTCTGAACATCGCCTTCTTTTACCAGAAATGCCCAGCGACCCTGATGACAGGAGGGAGGGCATGGCTCCTAAAGCTTCACCTAATTTCTGATCAGCTGCCCCAGGCTGATTCCTCTTTGTCCTTCTCCAGCCGGCTGTGCTCCTCTACTCACCCAGGACGTTTATACTCCACTACTGGAAGTAACCTGTCACTTTAAAAGAAAAAAAAAAAAAATGAAGCCACCGAGTGACCTCCCTTAGGAACGCGTTGCTAAGCGGGTGTTTTGCTCCCAGATGGCTACAGCCTCCCGGGGAGCAGCCCAGCGCCGCCCCAACGTTCAGCCTTTCCCTTTGGATTCTTTTAGAAGATTCAACAGTAGGACTCGTCTCTCTCCACTTTTACTTTCATGCCAGAAAGCGGAATCTGCAAAGTGCTTTGTAAAGTTCCGTAAGGTAATCCGTTCTTACCGGGAAAGGGCTGCAGTAAAGGGTATCCTGCCTCCAGTGACCCGCGCTTGGGGTTCAGCCTCTCCCCTCCGTCACCCTGAGGGGATTGAATGAATTGTAAGTGTAGGGGTTCTCATCACTGTGATTTTCGTTTTACTTTCTGGAATTGAATCATAGAGCATTACTGGGGCTGCTTTGATTTGAGCGGCCGTCTGGTGTCTGGTTTGCAGGAAATGGAAGTCTGGCTCATCACTGCCCCTGGGTGGAATTCCTCCCAGATGGTCGCTCTGCTTCCTTTCTGGGATTTTCGTGCCGTCCTGTTGCATTCCGGTGTCCCAGAAACATTTGCTGCATGTTGCATTTCTGAGCCTTTCAGTTCGAATTGGTTCAAGGGGTGAAGTGCTAGTTATTGCAAACTTCATTCTGTTTGGCAATAGTCAGAGAGCCATTACAGACAAAGGGAAGAGGATCACCACTTCAAAAAATCACAAGAAAATCTTCTGGCAGTTATTTATACTGCTAGTTTGCCTTTGCTGAAGAGAGGTGCTATGGAAAGCTAATAAAGTCTCACGGGAAAGACATGTCTGTTATTGGATTTTCATATAACCTCTTCTGCAAACAAATTCAGCTCCAGAATGAAATATCTCTCTATGTCTATCTCCTAGAGCACATTTAAAGAGCTGTTCACTCCAACATTTATCGAGCATGAACAATGCACTGAAGTGCTAAAGTTCAGAGTGTACAGAAATGCATTAGACCGGTCAGAAGCTCTGAGTTTACTTGGAAGACAGACCTATAAACAGATGCTAACAGTACAAGGAGCTAAGCACCATCAGATATTTATAAAAGAGTCGAACATGCTCGAAGCACGGTGAACTACTCCTGGGGAGGGCCTGAGAGCCCTTAGTTCATCATGTAAATGCAGGGGCATAGACCACAGAGCACAGCTCAAGTATGGCTTTTATACGTACTCTTCCAGGGCAATGTGCGTTATGTCTGACTAAAGGATTCTATAAAGCTCTATGTCACTAACCTCATACAAAGGGAAGCTGCGGCTGGACTACCTTGTAGAATTAGATAATGAACTTAGAAGGGGTCTGTGTGGCACCTACCAGGGTTCCGGGCTCCAACCCTAACAGGCTAGGACAGAACACGCTAAGCACAGTACACAGAGAGGAAATGCCCATGGGCATGTGGGGCTGGGGTGGGGGGTGTTTCAGAAGCAGCAGAGAGCTTGTTTGGAGGTTCTAGTCGGGGAGCGCAGCTACTCGTATACCCTTGACCAAAGAACGATCCTCCCCTATCGGGGAAGGTCGTCCTCTTCGACCGAGCGCACAGCTTCTGGAGGGACGCACATGGAGCGGTGAGGGAGGAAGGGGACACCCGCCTAGCCAGCCAGATCAGCCGAATCAACCCTGGCGATCAATGGGGTGACAGATGTCACAGCCAGAAACACCAGAGAGAAGGGAAACTGCTCTGGGCCCAGCTGGGGGAAGGGAAAGTGAAGACCTCATGTTTTAGAGCCAGGAGGTTGTAAATGGGAACCAAAGATGGTAATGGGGGGCTTGAATGTCGCCTCTGATCTTTCTTATGATTCCCCTTCTGTCCTCTAAGCTCTTTTTCCAACCCCACTCCTTTCTTCTACTTTCCCTCTATAACATCACCTTTTCTTAATGATAACACTTACCCATCCCGAGAGCCTGGTCCATGCTAGGCGTTTTACCCACCCACTCTATCATCTAGCCCTTCTAGAATCATCACTCTTGGAGGTAAGAATTATCATCACAAGTGTACAGGCGAAGAAATGTATCTCAGAGACGTGAACATATTGCCCCGAGATCACACAGCTGATAAATAGAGCTGGAATGGGAACCCAGGTTTAGATAATGTTTTACAAAGGTCTCAGTATTTCTATACACCCATGTTCGCACTGTTTTGGAATAGGACGCTCATACTGTGTTAGTCTTTAAGCAGCCCG
Source organism: Mirounga leonina (assembly GCF_011800145.1). NCBI lineage: Eukaryota > Metazoa > Chordata > Mammalia > Carnivora > Phocidae > Mirounga > Mirounga leonina. The sequence goes on along the minus strand of NW_023270323.1, from coordinate 70,016,641 downwards.
AGGTGAGATACAGTGCATCCCATGTCATATACCTTCATTCTTTTCCCTACATCCTGTAGAATTTGTCACAGGGTCCTCCAGTTATGACTCTGATCCACTCGTGACCCTCAGAGACAGTCCATTTGTTTGGATGAAAGTATCAGTACTTCCCTAGAAAAATGTCTTTGGGTTTCTGCACTAAGTTAAATAAATCATTGACCTAAAGTAGCCAAAGCCCTTCCTCACTGGGGCAATACTCTGCAATTTTCAATCGTACATATTTCCAGGATAGTGGACTAGCATAGACTAGTCACTAACATCATTACAAAAGCAGGAATAAACAGTGGGACAGAGAGGTAGAGTGGCATGGGGAGGCCTGTGGGATCAGCAAGTCTTGGGGTCGCATTCCAAATGTGACATTTAATCACTATAACCTTGGACAAATCGTGTAACCTGCCAGAGGCTAACCTCAGAGGAAGCCTTGGTCCCTCCCATGGGAACTGAGGCATGTACAACAGAGCTGTGGTAAGGTCTGGGGCTATAATACATCTAGAGATAGCACAAAGTGAGTCTGCAGTAAATCATGGCTCTTATTTTGATGATTCCAATAGGAATGCATTAACAAGTGCTCAATGCATTTGGTGATGACAAGCTGCATCTTAAAGTCGGGCAGTATTGATTTATCTTTTCTTAGGAACCACGCTCACGAAAAAATAAAATTTGATGTCATTTGATTTCCTGAGAAACTCATTCAAAGGTAATGATCAGGAAAGGATGAGGAGAAAAAAATCAACTCCGTTACATTTTTCATTTTTACATCTGTTTCTTTCATATCTAACTTTTTTTTTTAATTTATTGAGAAAGAATCTTTCTTTCCTAAAATACGTCACAGTTCTTTTTTTTTCCAGCTCATAATTGCCGGAGTTGCTCACTAGAGAGCTTTCACGTCCGTTGGCATTTTGTTCTTATTCTCTGCCCTTCGTTCTGTCTGGATCACCTCCTCTGTCCTTTTATTTTCTGAGCTGCTGTGATCAGTTTCCTTCCGCCGTTTCTGGGAGGCTGTAAGGAGGTCTGGAGGGGAAACCACAGATTTTCAGATGCTTTGTGTCCCTGGAATATGCTAATTCCCCTTTAGGGTCAGGGCAACCTTGAACACCTCAGATGAGCTGCTTAAATGACAGGGTCCAGCTGAGATTCAGATCCCAGGATATTAGGAAGGGCTTATGATTCATCAGCCACAGCTGTTCTCCCCGTGTCCTCCCATTTGATCTTCACGGCAGCCCCGAGAGGAGAATGAAGATTTAAAGGGGCTTCAGAAGGTGCCCACAGGAGACAGTCAATAAATAGTGATGCAGTCATTCGTTTGAAACTCATTTATTGAATGTCTGCTGTGTGCCATACTCTTAGACTCTGGGGGTAAACAATAAACAAATGTCCCTGCCCTCTTGTAGCTTATATTCTAATGGGAACGGGCAAACAATAACAAATAAATATGTAGAGAGGTGATAAATACTATGGAGAAAGAAATCCTTATAAGGCAGTCAGGGAGTTCCAGGAGGGTGAAGGAAGCAGGTTATCATTGTATTATGAGTGTTCTAGGAAGACTTCTCTGAAGGGTCTCTGTAGGGTCCTGAAGGAATTAAAAGAGACAGAGAGCTGTGCAGTTATCTTGGGCAAGAGAGTTCTAGACAGAGGGAACAGCAAATGCAAAGGCCCTGAGGCCAGAGGATTCGAGTGCAGATCATGTAGAGCCATGTAGGCAATTGAAAGGGTTTGGGATTTTACTCTGTTGAAAAAAAGGAAGTCGTTGGATTTTGAGTGGAGGAGGGACATGACTGCACTGGAATTTTAAACAATTCACACTCTTCAAAGAACAAACTGTAGGTGAGCCAAGTGGGAAACAGAGAAGTTAGGAGGGTCTTACAAGAGTTCATGTGGGAGACAAGGGTGCCTGACCAGGCTGATGACAGTGGAGGGCTTGGAGGTGGATTGAGGTGCTTAGAGGAGGTTGGATTCTCAATATAATTTGAAAGCATAGCTGACAAGATTTCTGTGGATTGCATGTAGTGTGTCATATGAGAGTCACAGAGGAGTCAAGGACTCCTTGTTTCTGGCCTAAGACAAATGAGTTCTGTCTATGGCAACAAGGAAGGTTGCAGCACAAGCAGATTCGGGGGTGATGACATGGAGCTTCATCTGGGGCATGTTAGGCCAAGTGAGGGTATCCATCAGGCATCCAGATATTTGAGTCTGGAGCTCTAGGGAGGTGTGTGGGCCCAGGGTGTAAGTGTGGGGAGCAGCAGTGGACAGGCGGCTCTGAAAGCCAAAGGCAGGGTAAGACCACCATGAGATGAGTATGGGCAAAGCGGGAGCCCCCATGTGGTAATCGGGGAGGTGCAGGCAGAGCAGAGCAGCCCCGGAGCCTGAGACGGGGGAGGAGGAATGCCAAGAAAGAACACCTCCCAGAGCCAAGTGAAGAAGCTCTTTCAAGAAAAAAGCAGATGATGGGTCACTTTCGTTACTAAATGCTTCTGAGGGTCAAATAAGATGAGCGCTGAGGATCTATCATTAGATGTGATGAAGCAGGGTCACTGGAGACCCCGACAAGAGCAGTTTGACGGAGTGCTCAGCCCAGCAAACCGATTCAGAAAGAGGGTTTGAGAAGCTTTCCTGTAGAAGGTTGAAAAATTGAGCACTAGCTAGAAGAGAAGTGAAGTCCAGAGAAAGCCCTATAAAGAAGGGGCCAGGGGCGCCTGGGTAGCTCAGTTGGTTAAGTGTCTGCCTTCAGCTCAGGTCATGATCTCAGGGTCCTGGGATCAGGCCCCGCATTGGGCTCCCTGCTCAGTGGGGAGTCTGCTTCTCCCTCTCCCTCTGCCCCTCCCGCAACCCGTGCTCACGCACTCTCTCTCTCTCTCTCAAATAAATAAATAAAATCTTTTAAAAAATAAATAAAAAAGAGGGGGCCAACTGAAGTACTTTGTTCAGAGAGGGAAATGAACCAATACAGCAGGAAGAAGTGATTATCCAGAGGAAAGGGGGAAATTGTCAGCTCAAGGTCCCAGAGGAGGGTATGTGATGGGGCCCGGTACACAGGCTGAGGTCCCAGCCTAGATGGGAGCAGGGATGGGCACAGTAGTGAGTGGAAGCAAAGTAGAGTGGGAAAGGGGCAGGGGGTGGGGGGAGCCCCCTCTGGTGTCGTCTCTCTGTTCAGTGAAATGAGAACCAAGGCCAAGGGGAGAGAGTGAGGAAGGGGTGGGAAGGTGGAGGTTTGAAGGGAGAGGAGAAGCTATGAATTGGTTGCCCACCAGGGTCCTCTGACTTCAAGGGCAGAACTCTTTCTCACTCCCACCTGCTGCACAGTGGCACCAGGTTCAAGGCTGGGCTCATTGCTGGGCTCATGGGGTCAGAAGGGTCTGGCATCCTTCCTTTTCCTCTGGGACTCATTTCCACTAATCTAGGCCTGCAAGCACATATTCCTTAGGAAGGAAACATCTACTCAGCTCCCACACTTCACTAACCATCGAGGTCAGCTTCATATTCATGGATAGTAAGAAAGATGTTTCACTGATTTTCAAAGGTCTGACTTCTTGGTTTTTTGTGTTTTTCCCCCTGTCCAGGAGCAGCCATCGCAGCTAAAATGAATCCCAAGGAAGAAAAAGTAAAAATAATTACAGAGGTAAGAGGCTGCTTAGATGTTCCCCTAAAGGTGTGTTTGTATGTGCAAAGATGCATGTCACACGTGTTTCTGAGTGAGGACGTTAGGTCAGCAACAAGCATTTTTGCACACCTGGTGCACCCAGAGGGTGCTGTCAGGCACGCGGTGGGGACGGGGGCTGATGTGTAGGAAATGCATCCTTGCAGGCTCTCCAGGGGCGCACCTCTCTGTGAATGCTCTGAAGCTGCTTGGTCACCATTTCATGAATTCCAACACACAGCGGTCTTGAGTTACCACCTGCTGCTGAGTTAGCTCTGCGGAAGCACATTGATTAGTAGAGAAAGTCAGAGTGAAGGTAATAATCATAGATTATAACCACTAATAAAATCCTCTGTCTCAAGGAGTCCTGCAATTTCCAACCCATCGTGTACAAAACATCATTAAACACGATCTAGAACAGAGAAGGAAGACCATCTCCTGTTGGGAGACCGTAGACCTCTGAACAGAGGAGAAGCTACTGCTCAAGCCTAGCTTCTCTCCTGGCTCCAGGGCCCACTGACTTGAGACCACAGAAGCAGAAATGGAGAAGACAGGCTGTTTTCTATTGAGGACTTCTGAAGCCAGAAGGAACACATTACGCAGCTAACCCACAAGATACCCAATACTGACAAACCACATAAATCTACATCTGCTTATGCATTTATGCAACAAACATTTATTGTGCCTCTGGTCCTTGGGGATACAGCAGCAAACAAAACCCTGTGCCTTCGTGGAGTTTACATCCTACCTAATTTGTGGTCTACTACTAGACAGTTTTCCACTGGTAGAGAATCAAAATATTATTGGAAAGCAAAAACAAAAAAAACCCCAGATTTCTCACAAGTCTATTCTAAGCCAGTGAGAACTTAAACATGGATTAAGGGCCATATTTGCACACCTCAGTCTTATCAACATCCTATAATCTAAGTTGGCCAGCTCCTAAGATAAGAACACCCCCTACCTGGTGGCCCTGAACCATGAGGCCCCGGTAAGAATGGGGCTCGCACCCAGAGGGTGAGTCGGGGAGATCAGGTCCCTTGGACAAAAGACAAGCCCAAGCTCTGCACATTCCCTGGTTGGGACCAGTTCCCTCTGCTAACCAAAGTTCTTGCCATCTCTAAGCTGTACAACCAAGGGCAGGGATGGGCAGTTGGAGGCTGGCTCAGCAACGTGCATGACGTTTCTTTGAAATCTTAAATCATAGCATTAAAATCCATTCTTTGTGTTCCAAGTTTACTTCAGTATCAAAATAAAAAGGGGCGCCTGGGTGGCTCAGCTGGTTAAGCGTCTGCCTCGGGTCATGATCCCAGGGTCCTGGGATTGAGCCCCGCATCGGGCTCCCTGCTCAGCGGGGAACCTGCTTCTCCCTCTTCCTCTACTGCTCCCCCTGCTTGTGCTCTCTCCTTCTCTCTATCAAATAAATAAATAAAATCTTTGCTTAAAAAATCCCAGTTTCATTTTGAACACCTTTCTAATGAATTCAGTGTAACAGGGACAGGGTCCGGGTTTACCTTGCAACCTCATTTACACCCAGAGGTGCCTCTGCCCCCGTTTATAAAATTCTAGAATTGGAGAAGTTAAAACTTGAACACTCCAGAGCATTCAGCTCTAACATTTTATGACTAAAACTTTAGAAAGTGTAATACAGAAAAAGAAAACAAAGTTTGCCCTGTGAAAGAATTTCTGTGTTTTCAAAAAGACCCGCAAACATTTTCTTTAAATTGAAACCTCATGGCGATTGAACACGTATCTTCATTATTCTGGACTTCAGACTGAAGCTGGAGGTGCAGAGGACCGGCTGTCCTGGCAGATTCACTTGTCCTTGACCGTCATTAGATCATGCGTTTTGAGGCCAGGGAGTCTCCCCGGAAGCACAGTGGATGTTTTATGCACAAACAAGGATCTGGGCCAACGTCACCTCATTTACGACGTTTCCATTTGGATAGAAATTTTCGAGACCATGCTTATTCTGAGAAGAGTAGGAAGATGCTGGTGGCTGCTCAGACCGGGGCTACTATCCCTTCTCTCACACTCAACTTTCAGGGAGGGGGCAAGATGGCCATTTTAATGTTAATACCTAAAGTGCACCCTTCTTCCTCTCTTACTGGGCTTTGTTTCCCAACTGACACACAGACCGAGTGATGACTCATCCCTTTGCATTTTTTCAAAGGAGTTCATTGAAAATGATGAGGACGCAGGTGTGGGAAGACAGAAGAAGACCCCAAAGGTTGCAAGACAAAAAAGGAAGAAACGGGTAGGTGGGGCTAGGGACCACGTGTCTGTGCATCCAGCCCGATCCAAGGTGCTCCCACCTGCCAGGGACCACACCTCCTCCTGGGGGTGCCCCCTGGAAAAGGCAGGGATGCGGCTGGAAGGTGCGGGGTGTAGGACCTGTGTGGGGCCTCACAGGTGACCCCCACGGGGAGGTCCTGGTCAATACCCTGGGCGTTTTCCTTCTGAGGTTCCTCCCATCTCCTGAGAGAAGTCCAGACAAGAGGGAAGGCGGAGTCTCTTGACTGTTGTCCTCAAAGGCCATGAACTGAGGCTGGCGATAGATGGCAGTGCAGGACTACTAATCATGGGGAACTCCCCCTTTCTCCAATTTCAAAACCCAAATTCAGCTTCGGTCTAAATCAGAGGCCCACCCCCCCCACCCCCCAGCTTTCCTCCACTGGAGTGACCCTCCTTGGCTGGGAGCATCCATCCCCCTTGCAAGACCAGCCTTCTCAAGGTAAATAAATTCCCATTTCAGGAGCCCCTGTTGTGGGAGAAGGGGAGGCAGGGAAGATCTTGCCGAGAGGCAATTTGCTTGGAATAATGGAGATGCCAGCAAGGCAGGGAAGGGAGACAGCGCCATTTTGAGCCAGGGCCACGTGATAGGGATGCCTGGAGAGGGTGGCCGGGAGGTGGGGAGGTGGGGAAGGCACCGGGGGAGCTGAAGTCAGGGAGAAGACCCCTCTCTCCACCCCCACCCTCCACCCCTCCCCAGCACACTCCGGCTGGGACAAGCTGGCCGAGGGGAGGCCTCTGCGTCTCCTGCAGCTGGTACGGAGCAACCCAGGGGAGGGCCAGGGCGTGGGAGGCGCTGCTGGCCACGTGGCCACGCAGGGAGCTTTAACCCCTTCCTAGAGGACCCCCCCCCGCCCCCCGCCAGGCTCTGCAGCCAGGGCAGGGGACCCAGCACCGACAGAAAGAGTGCAAGTCCTTAGCTCAAGGGCCACAGGCACAGCGAGCAGAGGTGACAGGCTGGGGGGAGGGTGCACCCGGACAGGACAGGAGAAAGAGGCAGGGATGGGGAGGAGAGCTTAATACCAGGCACCGTCTCCGGCATCTAACCCATGAGGGAGCCCAGACTGCAGACCACAGAGCAGGAGCAGTTTGGGGGGCGTTGCAAGAAATCCAGAGAACTGTTTCTTAACCCCAGCGGCACTTCAGAATGGAATTTGGGGGAGTGGTTTTTTTTGTTTGTTTTTAAGTCAGTGCCTCAAATCCAGCCCAGGCCGTTCATTTAAATCACAATATCCACGCTTTGCACCTGGCCTGATACAAAGCAGCAAGCCTCTCTGTGAATGGGCTATTTTCACCTCCCGTCTTTTACAGACGGAGAAGGGAGGAAGCTAGGCAGTTAAGTAACTTGCTGCCCAAAGTCCCACAGTTCATCTGAGTTCAGAGGCAAGCCTTTTTCTGGCCCCAAAGGCCGTCGCTCAGCCTTGGCCTCCACTGCCACCTCTGCTCACCAGCTTCCCCTCCCCAGGGAGCAGGGGAAGAAACTGGAGGCTATTCTTTGCCCTGAATTATCCAGGGACACTTTGGCAGCTGTTTCCAGATGATTTGGAGTCAGGATCACATAGTTTGGCCATGACTTTCCCGCTTCCCTTTTCCACCCAATTTCTGCAGAGCTGTGCACCTTATATGTAAAAATAGTGGAAATATTTATTTTATTTGGGGATGCCTCGGTAATTTCGCAAGGACCCTCTTAGACAAACTCAGGGCTAGCACCCCTTTTCTGACGCAGGTGACAGGTCACGGATATCTAGACCTGAATAGTATTAAGGTCTGTCCCCTCGCTGAGTGACCCACCTCATCCCCAGATAGAATCTGAGTCAACCGAAGCCCTGGGAGTAACAACCTCTGACCCTCTGCCCACAGCTGCCCACCACTGGCCCCGAGGAAATGGTGCCTGAAAATCTCCACTTCAACCAGCAGGGGCCTGTGCCGGAAGATTCTGACACTCGCCCCCTGAGCATGACGAGCCGTCGAGGTCCACGGAGTAAGTGTCCCTCCATTAATTATTAATTAATTGCCTACTGTGATCAGCACAGAGCCACATGGGGATTTTTAATGGATATTATTTCTCATCCGTGGCTGCCACCCCTCCACCCACTTCACCCCAACTCTATGGATAATTTTGTTGGTTAGCATCTGTCTAGGAGACAAGACACATAGCTTCAGGACATGATTACATAGCCACATAAGTTTGGAAGTGTTACTTGAAATAGAAATAGTACAGGGCGCCTGGGTGGCTCAGTTGGTTAAGCGACTGCCTTCGGCTCAGGTCATAATCCTGGAGTCCCTGGATCGAGTCCCGCATCGGGCTCCCTGCTCGGCAGGGAGCCTGCTTCTCCCTCTAACCCTCCCCCCTCTCATGTGCTCTCTGTCTCTCTCATTCTCTCTGTCTCAAATAAATAAATAAAATCTTTAAAAAAAAAAAAAAGAAATAGAAATAGTACAGGTAATCAAATTTTTAGAAATTCGGGCGCCTGGGTGGCTCAGTCGTTAAGCGTCTGCCTTCGGCTCAGGTCATGACCCCAGGGTCCTGGGATCGAGTCCCACATCGGGCTCCCTGCTCGGCAGGAAGCCTGCTTCTCCCTCTCCCACTCCCCCTGCTTGTGTTCCTGCTCTCGCTATCTCTCTCTCTGTCAAATAAATAAATAAAAATCTTTAAAAATAAAACACTTAAAAAAAAATTTTTGTAGAAATTCAAGGGTTAGGAAGCCACCCAAGCTCAAGAAGTGGGGCTTGAATGAGACGTTGCAAGACATGACGGAACTTGTGAGGGTCTCAATGGTCTTGGCCCTTGAAGACCCCTGCACTTACCACACACACACCCCCCCCACACACACACACACATGCACATTCTTCCCCCTTCCAAGAACCTCCACTACCAAGGACATCATTAACTAGCTGCTCAATTGTAGGGAAAAGGATTATCCCTTACTTGTTGCTTTTCGTGAAAAGTGGATTAGACAAGAGGAGAAGGTGTGGGATACTTTTCAGTTGTTAAGTAATCATTACACAATTGGTTACCCCGTTTCCCTGTAGCAGGGCTGGGGAATAAAATAAAGTAACTATTGGAAACCAGAGTGCTTTGGAAGCAAACTCATCTGAAGTCCAACCCTAAGAAAAATGTGGTTCCCATCTAAGAGCGATGATATCATAGGACTGTTACAAATTAGGAAAACAGAACCAAACTTGATCCCAGAGAGTCACTTTTCTTTCGAAATGCTCAAAATTACTCATTATTGAAGGTTACAACTTGTCATAGTTCAGGCTGCCACAACAAAATACCATAGCCTGGGTAGCTCAAACAGCAGACATCTACGTCCTCATAATTCTGGAAGCTGGAAGTCCAAGCTCAGGGGGCCCGGGTGGTGGGTTTCCAGCAAGGCCTCTCTTCCTGCCTTATAGGTGGTTGCCATTTCCCTGTGTGTTCACTCGGGTGTCCAATAAGGACACGAATCCTATTTATCAGGGTCCCACTGCATAACTCCATTTAACCTCCATTACCTCCTCAGAGGCCCTCTCCAAATACGGTCCCATTAGGGGGTAGGGCTTCAACATATGAATTCTTCAGAGACACAATTCAGTCCATAGCACAACTATTGAGTATTTAAGTAGTTATTTTTATATTTTTTATTTTTTTAAGATTTTATTTATTTATTTATGAATTGAGAGAGAGAGAACGCGCGCACTTGCATGAGGGGGTGTGGGGCAGAGGGAGAGAATCTCCAGCAGACTCCATGCCCAGTGCCGAGCTCAACGTGGGGCTTGATCCCACAACCCTGAGATCCTGACCTGAGCCAGAATCAAGAGTCGGATGCTCAACCCAATGAGCTACCCAGGTGTTCCATTTAGTAGTTATTTTTAAATCAAGGGGAAAAAAATGTCAGAGGGGTTGGCCAATAATAAGACTCTTTTTAAAGATTTTATTTATTTATTTATTTATTTGAGAGGGACACAGAGAGAGAGTATGAGTGGAGAGAGGGAGAAGCAGACTCCCCACTGAGCAAGGAGCCCAACACAGTACTCGATCCCAGGACCCCGAGATCATGACCTGAGCTGAAGGCAGACACTTAACCGACTGAGCCACCCAGGCTTTTATTAAAAAGTTGATTCATTCCTTAGTCCTAAAATGGGAAAATTACTATTTACTATCAGCATGGGTGTGGTTGTGAGGATGAAATCAAAAAAGGCATGTAAGTACTTTAAATAGTACGCATTGTAACAAATAACTCAAATAGTACACACTAGTGTGTTACATAGATAACTGCAGAGTGACTCAGCTGTTCTCGAGCTAAGAGACTTTTGGACTTTGCATTAGTCCAAAAGTGAAAATTTTTTAAAGACACCCTTTCTGATTTGGAGAAGAGGAGAACAATACAAAGCTAAGAATCGCCTGCCTGAACAAGGTCGTGACGAGCGGGTGTCTGGACCTCCCTGGGTAGAGCTAACGCTGTTGCTAGTTCAGCAGCACTGGTGGGCCAAGAGGTAAAGAAAACAGCCCGAGGAGTGAGCTGGGGGCACCTGGTGGGTAAGAAGCCTGGGGGGCCAGGCATGCGTCAAAAACGAGAGGTCAAGACCAGCAGAAAGCCAGCCATGGGGTCAAGATCGCAGGACAGATTTCATTCACGATGCCAACGCACAGTAGAGCAGGAGACAGACGAGGGACAAGGGTTGACAAGAGCCGTGAGAAGCACAGCAAGGGCTCTGGCTGAGGCAGGGCCTGGGGCACAGCAGAGGACAGAGGAGTGCAGGCTGGAGGGTGTGCAGGAGTCTCGAGTGAGCGTTGGGAGAAGAGGAATCCAGACAGACAGCTTGGAAACACACAAACGTGGGCAGAAAACCGTGCACCCTGAGCAAGGTAGAGGCAGCCAAGCCAGGGAAATCACACACCTCTACCATTTGTTACAAGTATGGCACTGAGTCCAGCCCACCGTCAAGGGGAGGGACATCAGGCTTCCCCCTTTCAAGAGAGGTGTGTCTGTTGGAGAAATTTATGGACATATTTTTAAGCTGCCACATTCATCTTTCTTTAAAACTCTGTATATCGCTTTCCTACTGAGAAATCCATGATGAGCATCACATAAAATCCACACTCCTTCTTTGTTCTGGGTCCCAAGACCCTATGTACTCTGGCCCCTTCTAGTGGTGTTTCCACTCCTCTCCCATCTATCCCCACCTACTTGACTGCTTGCCGACCTCTGAATGCCTCGTGACCGTTTGCGCATCCCAGGCTTTGGTGCCCATTCAAGGAAAGCTCTCCACCCACGTCTTCCGTACGCTTGTGGCAGAAAGGCCAGGGAGTTGTAGCAGTGAAGACCGTGGTCTTTGGGGTCAGACGAGTGTGGGTACGAATCCCTACCTGTCCCTTTCTTATTTATGAAGAGTCGTCAGGGGAAGGCCTCTCCAGGCAGACCATGTTTGAGCAAAGGCTTGGAGGAATATGGGAGACCCCTGAGAAAAGTGCTCTTTTTTTTTTAAAGATTTTATTGATTGATTGATTGATTGATTTGAGAGAGAGAGCGCAAGTGGGGGAGGAGCAGAGGGAGAGGGAGAAGCAGGCTCCCCGCTGAATAGGGAGCCTGATGCGGGCCTCGATCCCAGGACACCGGGATCATGACCTGAGCCCCAGGCAGATGCTTAACCAACTGAGCCACCCAGGCACTCCTAGAAAAGAGCTCTTCATGCAGGCGTGTGCTCGGTATGGTTAAGGTGCAGCAAGGAGGCCGGCGTGGTTGACAGAGTGAGCAAGGAGGAAAAATAGGAATTGAGACCAGAAGGGAGGAGCCTGCGGGCCCCTATACTTTCAGTCCAAGTGCGATGAGGACCAAGGGAGGGTCTGCTCCGACTTAAGGCTGAAAGCTCTGGAAGGTGCGAGGACAGAACACAGAGACAGATGAAGAGCCAGGGCGAAGCCCAAGCGGCTGGTGGTGGCGACTGGGACCAAGGTGGCAGTGGAAGAGGTAGAAAGAAGGGGTGGGACTCGGGGCATCTGGAAGATAGAAGCAACATGGTTTCTGGCTGAACTGAACAGGAGTTTTGAACGCAGAACGGATGATGTCAGCTCTGTAACTTGAGCAACTGGGAAAACCGAGTTGCCATTGACAGAGAAGGGGAGACGGCAGAAAGAACGGGTTTGGGGTAAAATCAGCAAAGGACTTGCAAAGTTTGAGATGCCTGCTGGATATCGAAGTGGAGATGGAGATCGGGGTCTGGACGTCGGGGGAGGCCTTTGCTGACCATCTGTCTAAAAGAGCACTTTCCCACCTCCTCCCCTATTCTCTGTCCTACCTCCGGTTCTGTTTTCTTGTAGAGCATTTATCACCCCTGGTATGCTCCAGGCAACTGCTTGCTGACTGTCCCTGAGAGCAGGACTGAGTCTTCTCCATTCCCAGTGGACCCTAACCCCAGTGCCCAGAACAAAACTTGGGCCAGGAAAGAGGCTCAGTGACATTTGTTGGACAATCTGCCCTGGGCATAACAGCCAAAGCCTCAGACAGAGCCCTGTCCTCTCAGATTTTGTAGTCTTATGGGAGAATCAGAGGATTGAGAAGGTGACAGTGATAAGAGAGTATCTTCCTCTCCATCCCCCATGTCCTTGCTCTGCTAGGCTGGAGGAACAGGGACTGGGGGCACAGGGCTCTACATGAGTTCAAGTAGGTTGGCTGCTCTTGGGATAGAGGAGTTTTCAACCCTCAGGCACATTTTCTCCTTGACTCCTTTTATTATGTTTTCCAAGCAAAACAAGAAATACAAATTTATTTCCTCTGCTCACGACTCTTCAGCCCATCTATTAAGGCTTTACTTGTCTGGTTATCAAAATAGCTTTTGATATTCTCAAAGGAGATCAAATGTCACCAAGGCAAGGGCCAAGGCCTTAAGATCCTAAATGTAACACCCTTTGGGGCTTCTGTTTTTCATTATGAAAATTCGAACATGCACAGAATTAAAATAAAATCCAGGGAACCAGGGAGCCTGTTTGGCTCAGTCGGTAGAGCATGAGACTCTTTATCTCAGGGTTGTGAGTTCAAGCTCCACGTTGGGTGTAGAGCTTACTTAAAAAAAAAAAAAAAAAAATCCAGTGAACTTCATATGTCCAGCACCAGATTCAAGGATTAACAAGATTTTGCCGTGTTTGTTTTAAGTATCTTTTTTCTCTTTTTGTTTTTTCGGTTTTTTTGTCTTTGCCAGTATATATACACTTTTTGTTTTTAATTATGGTGAAAAAAAACACATAGAATTTGCATCTTAATCTTTTTTTTTACCCCCTTGGGGGAGAGAGAGAGAGCACATCCAACAACAGCACGTGTGTGTGTTTGTGTGTGTGCACGTGCACGCACACAAATCGGGGGAGGGGCAGAAAGGGAGGAAGAGAGAGAATCTTAAGCAGGCTCCATGCCCAGTGCAAAGCCGGACGTGGGACTCGATCTCGTGACCCTCGGATCATGACCTGAGCCAAAATCAAGAGTCAGACCCTCAACTGACTAACCCACCCAGACACCCCAATCCATCTTAATCATTTTTTTTTTTAAGATTTTATTTATTTATTTGACAGAGAGAGACACAGCGAGAGAGGGAATACAAGCAGGGGGAGTGGGAGAGGGAGAAGCAGGCTTCCCGCGGAGCAGGGAGCCCGATGCGGGACTCGATCCCAGGACTCTGGGATCATGACCTGAGCTGAAGGCAGTCGCTTAACGACTGAGCCACCCAGGCACCCCTTCATCTTTATCATTTTTAAATATACACTTCAGTAGAAGTAACTCTGTTCACAAAGTTGTGCAAGAGACCCCTGGAACTCTTTCTTCTTGCAAAACTGAAACTCTGTATCTATTAAACCCTAACTCCCCATTTCTCCTCCCTTTAGCCCTTGACAACCTCTATTCTCCTTTCTGTTGCAATGAATTTGACTATTTTTGGTACCCCATATAGTAAAATCAGACAGTATTTGTCTTTGTGACTGGCTCATTTCACTTAGCATTATGTCTTTTAGGTTCATCCACATTGTAGCATGTGACAGGAATCCGTTACTTTTTAAAGCTGAATCATAGTTCATTGTATGTATATGTCACATCCTGCTGATACGTTCATCCTTGGTAGACATTTGAGTTGCTTCTACCTCTTGGCTATTGCAAATTGTTACCAACATGAATGTGCAAATATGTCTTCAAGCTCCTGCTTTCAATTCTTTTGGATATACAGAGCAAGAAGTGAGACTACTGGTTCATACGGTAGTTCTATGTTTAATATTTTGAGGAACCAGCATACTTTTGCATAGTGGGTGCATCTTTTCTATTTCCACCAACACTGCACAAAGTTCCAGTTTCTCCACATCCTTACCAACATTTGTTATTTTCTGTTTGTTTTGTTTCTACACTAGCCATCTTAGTGGATGTGGACTATCTGTCATTGTGGTTTTGATTTGCATTTCTCTAATGGTTAGTGATGTTGAGCATCTTTTCGTGTGTTTGTTGACCATTTGTATATCATGCTTGGGAGAAATGTCTATCCTTTTCCATTTTCTGATCAAGTTATTTGTTTTGATGGTTGTTGTTGAGTTACAGGCATACTTTATGCATTCTGTGTAATAACCCTTATCAGATACATGATTTGCAAATTTTTTCTCCCATTCCACAGTTTTCATTTTCACTCCATTGATTGTGTCCTTTGATGCACAAAAGCTCTTGAGTTTGAGGTAATCCTATTTGTCTGTTTTTGCTTTTATTGCCTGTGCTTTTGGTGACTTAGCTCATAAATCATTGCCAAATTCAGTGTCACGAATTATTTCCTCTATGTTTTTTCTAGGAGTTTTATAATTTTAGGTCTTACATTTAGGTCTTTAATCCATTTTGAGTTCTGTTTTGGTTTTTTTATATGGTGTAAGGTAAGGGTCCAAGTTCACTCTTTTGCATATGAATTGCCAGTTTCCCAATACCATCTGTTGAGGAGATAGTCCTTTTCCCAATGAGTGTCTTGGCACCCTTGTTGCTTTTGACCATATTTGCAAGGGTCTATTTCCGGATTCTCTATCTATTCCATTGATCTGTATGTCTGTCTTTATGCCAGCACCACACTGTTGTTGTTTTTTTTTTTAAAGATTTTATTTATTCATTTGAGCACCACACTGTTTTGATTACTGTAGCTTTGTAACATGTTTTGAAATCAGAAGTGTGAGACCTCCAATTCTAGTCTCCTTTTTCAAAATTGTTTTGGCTATTTCAGGGTCCCTTAATATTTCATATGAATTAAGGATGAATTTCTCTATTTCTGTGAAAAATGCCAGTAAGATTTCAATAGGGATTACATTAAATCTGTATATCACCTTGGGTAGTACTGACATTTTAACAATATTAAGTTTTCCAATCCATGAACATGAGCTATCTTTCCAGTTATTTGTGTCTTTAATTTCTTTCAGCAATGTTTTGCAGTTCTCAGTGTACGAGTCTTTTGCCTCCTTGGTGAAGCTTATTCTTAAATATTTTATTCTTTTTCATGCTATTCTAAATGGAATTGTTTTCTTAATTTCCTTTTTAGATTTTTTTGTTGTTAGTGTTTAGAAACACAACTGATTTTTCGTGTCAACTTTATATCCTGCAACTTGGCTGAACAGTGCTTTTGTGTAGAATCTTCAGGGTTTTCTATATGTAAAACCATGTCATCCACAAACAGAGATAGTTTTGCATCTTCCTTTCCAAACAGGATGCCTTTGGTAGCTTTTTTTCTTGCTGTCTTAGTATGTCTGAGCTGCTCTAACAGAATACCATAGACTGGATAACTTATAAAGAACAGAAATTTATTTCTCATAGTTCTGGAGGCTGAAAAGTTCAAAATCAAGCCACTGGCAGATTTGGTGTCTCATAAGGGGGCCCACTTCCTGGTTCACGGATGGCTGTCCTCTTGCTGTATCCTCAATGGTGGAAGGTTCAAGGGAGCTAGTGCCTTTTAAGGGGGAGCCCTCATGACCTAACTACCTCCCAGAGGCCTCAGTTCCAAATACTATCACCCTGGGAGTTCAGTTATAATCTAAGAATTTGGAGAGGATACAAATACTCAGTCTATAGCACTTAACCTAATGGCTCTGGCTAGGATTCCAATGCCATATTGAATAAAAGTGGTGAGGGGAGGCATCCTTGCCTTGCTCCTGATCTTAGAGGAAATACTTTCAGTTGTTCACCACTGAGCATGATGTTAGTTGTGGGATTTCATATATGGCCTCTACTATGTTGAAGTAGTTGCCTTCTAGCCCTATTTTGTTGAATGCATTTTTTGTTTTTTTAATCATAAAAGGATGTTGGATCTTGTCAAATGCTTTTTCTGCATCAGTTGAGATGATCATGTGGTTTTGTCCTGAGTTCTGTTACCAAGGGGTATCACACTGATTGATTTTCATATGTTGAACCATCCTACCAACCCCCCAACCTGGGCTGGGCTAATACTTTGTGTAAGTGCATCATGAAGCTCTGTCTCATGACCGATTTATGAATACTGTTTACATTTCCCTGGGCGAAACCTCTGATTCAATGGTTTCCCTAGCCCCAACAAGACAATTTATGTTAACAACACTATGGGACTTTTTAAGCTCACATAATTCCATTTTATTTTCTTCCCCTAACCAATTAATTGTTTACTTGAGGCATCCTCCACATCACCCAGCCAAGATAGATAGATGATAGATAAATAGATGGATAGATAGATAGATAGATAGATAGATAGATAGATAGATAGATAGATAGATAGATAATAGACAAGGCAGGCAGACAGATGATAAAATTTGACAATCTTGAACTCTGAGAGCTTCAGAGCACATTCTGAGCCAGGTAGCAAGCTTTCTGATAGGATTTCTATCAAGATTCCTCATTCTCTATCCTTGC
Organism: Mirounga leonina; assembly: GCF_011800145.1. Taxonomy (NCBI): domain Eukaryota; kingdom Metazoa; phylum Chordata; class Mammalia; order Carnivora; family Phocidae; genus Mirounga; species Mirounga leonina. The sequence goes on along the minus strand of NW_023270323.1, from coordinate 69,999,820 downwards.
CCACATCCCCTTACATTGCCAAGATACTAAGAGAAATAAACATGTCAAGCCAGCAAACATTCCTTGAAGCCTAGAGAAACTGCAGTCAGACTCACTACCACTGTTTGTACTTTCAGTCATGGGACCTTGAGCAATAACCTAATCTTCCCAAGCCACGGGAGCCTCATTTATAAAATGGGGATCATAAAAACCTCCAGGTAATACAGCCCTTACAACAGTGAAATCAGATGATACACAGAAAGCACCTGGGGAGGGGCTGGTACATACATAGTAGTCTCCTCCAGCCAAAAGAAGAACTTGTTGCCACATAACTAACAAAAATAATTACCATTCTTGAGTGCTAAGGTCACTGCATGCATTACATCATGTAATTCTCAGAACAGCACCATCATGGGGCATTGTTTCATTGGCTAGGAAACTATGTTCCAAAAGAACTACCCACCAGAGGTGGTGGAGTCAGGACTCAAACTCCATCTGTAGACCTCTGTGCTCTTAATTGCCACAAAAAATGGCATCATTTGACACAAATCGTAACCCTGACTGGTCCTTAAAGCTCCGGGTTTGCAGTTGCCCACGGAAGGTGCAATAACGATGCTGCAACCAGCACTGTCCACAGGGGCTCCCAGGCCCCCCACACACTCTTCCTACGGGGCACAGAGCCAGCTTAGAGCCTTCACAAGAGTGTCACTCTGGCTGTGCCTCATTTTTTTCTGCAAAAGAGTGTCACTGGGGGAATCACCTACCTTACTCTTCCTGCCTAAACTAACTTTTCTGTATTTGGGGGTTTTGCTTATTGGTTTATCTTAGCCTCGCTACTTACCTTTCAAAAATCAATATATAGGGCTCCTGAGTGGCTCAGATGGTTAAGCGTCTGCCTTCAGCTCAGGTCATGATCCCAGGGTCCTGGGATCAAGTTCCACATCAGGCTCCCTGCTCATCGGGGAGCCTGCTTCTCCCTCTGCCTGTCTCTCTCTCTCTCTCTCTCTCTCTCTCTCTCTGTCTCTTATGAATAAATAAATAAAATCTTTTTTTAAAAAATCAATATATATACCACCTCCTTTGGAAAGTTTCCCCTATGCCCCAGGGTGGGCTGAGTAGACCCCCTCTGGGCTTCCTGGCTCCTGTACCCATGCAAGTGTCTGAAGTCATCTTTTTTTTGGTGCATAGCCTCCCCTCTCCTCTGGACTAGAAATTCTTGAGGGTAGAGACTGACTTTCAGGTCTGCTAAGCACAGGGCTCGTACCCCGATGGCACTCAACGATGCTTACCGAGTGAACAGATGTCTCAAGCTGGCCTCACTCCTTTTTATGCAAGGCCATGCTCTGGCTTAGGTATGCTCACGTACCACGCCCACCACATCCTTTCAACCAGGCCTGCTCTCCTGGACCCGGATCTTTGACTCCTTCTTACATTTACTTCCCAAACCTCTCCTGGCTCTGGCCTCCCCCTTGGTGCCAGCACCCCTGCTCCTCACCTTGAACCTACGAGCCCTTCTACACTATAGCATTCCTACAGGCCTCCAAGGGGTGTGAAAGTCAGGCTGTATTCAGATACCCAGATGCCAGCACACAGATTCTGCGGCCTCCCCCCGCACCAGGCACATGCTCAGAAGGGCCACCTCCCTAATTAACAGCAGCATAAAATCATGCAGTAAAAGCTTTGGCTCCTAATCAGCTATTCAAACATGCATACAGTCCTGACATTCCAAATAAAGAAGGCACTGAACAGGCTCTAGTTCCAAATCAAATAAACATCTAGAGAAAAAGTATACACATTTCCCCCATGATTCCAACTTGCACCATCTCCTAAGGGAGTAACTATCAAATGTTAAGTAGTTTCTTACGAACATAAATTTCCTCATTACTGACATCTGTTTCCCATTCATTCGTGTTAGTTTCTCTGATTAAAGCATCATTTCAGAGCCAATTTCTCAGTATTGGTGGAAAAGAAAGTAGGGAATCTGGTGAAATCTGATGCAAATGTAAGGAAGTAGATCATTCGTTTTAGGCTTACTTTTAAAAAGGCATCAAGTCCTGGAGAGACTGACCCAGGAAAGAAATGTCACAAAGGACTGTATGGGACCCAGAGGAGACCTGCCTGAAAAAGCTGGGTCTTGGGAGTTACCTGGGTGTCTGGCAGTGGGAGAAGGGAAAGAACATTCTAGTCAGAGCATGCATTCTGGGAAATGTAGGAAAGGTCAAAAAGTTCACCAGCACTAGTGTTCGCTACCTCACACGGTACTGAGGGGACTAAATTAAAGCACTAAAACAAGTATGAATAAATAGTACATTGTATTCTATAACTTTTTTTCTGGATATTATGATGTTTGACATCTTGAAAAAAAACAATCTTTCTGGGTTGAGGAAATTTGAGCCAATTCTTAAGAGATGGCAAAGGACTCAGAGAGGAGTGTGCCTCTGAGATGCACGCTGACCAATCCAGAGTCCACCTCTTTCGGGCGGATGCCACCCGAGGAAGCAGTATTCCTCTGCCTGCATCATCCCAGGGTCAAATACCAGGCAACTAGGGACACCACTATAGCTTGGAGTCCCCCAGAATAATTCAAACTAGCCAGGCCTAAACTGTTCACCCTGCCCTGCTTGTCTTTCCCTGAGAAATCCCAATAAGGGCCATGGCCTAAGGGCTCACCTCGCTCCCGGCTTCTGCCTCCTGACCACCTTTTGGTGTCTTTCCGTGTGGCCCTGCGTGGTGTGCCATGCCTCCTGGTTCTAGAACAAGGGAGTATGAGGAACTGTTAGCTGAGCCTCTCCTCTGTGTCTTGTGGCCCCCCTACTGACCATATCATAAGAGTACAAGTACAGAACACAACCAGCGTGATGATTAGTTGTCAGGAAAGGCATTTTCCAAAAGACTCCTTTAAGCAAAATTGCTCCAGAGTCATCTACCCCCATGTTCATCTCCAGTCCTGACCCTACTCCAGTCTAACTCACATCGGCACTGCTATTGTGGAGGGGGCCAGGGAATTGCCCGTTTGCCTAATTCACTGGTCAGTTGCCAGTCTTCCCCTTACTGACTTTCAGCACATTTGGCCCAGCTCACCACCACCTCCTCCCTTTGCCCTTTGCTTCCAGCAGTCCTCTCTTACTTCTCCCCCGTGGGCTGTCCCTCTCGGTGTCCTTGCTGGTTCTTACATCCCCAGCCTCTAGGAGCACCCAGGCTCAGGGCCTGGCCCTCTTTTCTTCCTCAATCCTCATTCTCTTGGTCATCTCAAGATTTGAAATCCTAATGTATACATATCGTGTGTGTACCTGACCAGTCCCAAACGGTTATCTCCAGCCCAGGGCTCCATCGGACTGAATGGACGGCAGCCTTCTACCCAATACCTTCTTTTGCCTGTCTAATGAGGCAACTCATATTTTTAAGAGCCTTATTGAAATATAATTTGCATAACATAAAATTCACCCACTGTAAGTAGAAAACTCAATGATTTTCGATGAATGTAGATTTGTGCCACCATCACCGCAGTCCAGTTTTAGAACATTTCATCACCCCAGAAAGTTCCTTTGTGCCTATTTACAGTTAATCCCGACTCCCACCCCAGCCCTAGACAAACACTGGTTGGTTTTATATCCTTACAAATATGCTTTTTCTAGACATTTCCTGCAAATAGAATCATATAATATTTGGTATTTTGTGTCTGGCTTCTTTCACTTAGCATAATGTTTTTTGGGTTTCATAAATGTTGTAGCATCTATCCACATTTTGTTCCTTTTTATTGCTGAATTGTATTCCATCATATGGATGTACCACATTTTACTTATTCATTCACCTGTTGATGGACATTTGGACTATTTCCAGCTTGGGGCTATTATGAATAATGCTGCTAAACACCTTTACAGTGTGTCTTTGCATGAATATTTGTTTTCATTGCTTCTGAGAAGTAGTAGAATTTCTGGGTCATATGATAAATTTTATATTTAACTTTATAAGAAACTACCAACCTGTTTTACAAAACGGCTATGTCAATTTACTCTCCCACCAACAGTTATAAGAACTGTCCACACTTGGTATAATCAGTGTTTAATTATAGTCTTTATAAGGTGTATAATGGTACCTTGGTGTGTTCTTAACTTGTATCTCCCTAATGATTAATGATAGTGAGTATTTTTGTCATATGCTTATTAGCCATTTGTGTATCATCTTGGTAAAATGTCTATTTAAATGTTTCCTCATTATTAACTGGATTCTGTCTCCTAGTATGGAGTTGTAAGAGTTGTCTATATATTCTGGATACAAGTACTTTATCAGATCAATAACTCACAGATATTTTCTCCGAGTAAATGTCTCATCTTTTCATTTTCTTAATCATGTCTTTTGAAGTACAAAAAGCTTCAATTTCGATGAAGACAAGTGCATCACTTTTTTTCTATTATGGATTGTCCTTTGAGGGTTATATTGAAAAATTCTTTGCCTAACCCAAGTTCATGAAGTTTTTCTCCTATATTTTCTTCTATAAGTTTTATGCTTCTGGGTCTCACATTTAGTTAGGTCTGTGATCTATCCTGAGACAACTCAGATTTCACTCTCCTGAAGCTGAGCTCCTGATCTCCTCCTCCTAACTTGTTTGTCCTATAATCTTCCCATCTCACGAAACACACGTTTCATTTCTTCTATTGCTTGGGTCATCCTTAACTCCTCTCTTTATCTGCCCCCATCCATAAGTCCCCATAAGTCCTGTTTGCTCTACCTTCAAGCTAGACATAAATCCGCCTATTTACCACTACTTCTACCCACTCCTATCCCAATCCAAGCCACCTTCAGCTTCCATCTGGAGTATCACACAGCGTCCCAGCTGATGCCCTGGCTTCTGTTCTCACCCCAGCAGCCAGAATGGTCTTAGGAAAACAAGGTCATGTCACTCCTCTGTTCAAACTTTCCAGTGGTTATCACCTGACTCAGAGTTTAAGCTGAATTGTGTAGGGTGACCTACACAGTTTGGTTCCCACTTATCTCTATGACCAGCTACCCTGGTATTCCATCTCCCACCCTCATATTTCCCCTTTCTGCTCTGGTCCTACATTAGGTATGGCCCTGTCTCAGAGTCTTTGCACCAGGTATAACTCCAACTAAATGCTCATCCCCCAGCCATCTGCATGGTTTGGTCGCTCATTTCCTTCACCTGTTCCAATGTCACCTTGAAGCCCTTGCTTGGCCACTCTACTTAAAACTGCAATACACCCCTCCCTCCTGGCCCTCCTCATCCCTGATCCGGTTGTATTTGTCTTCATACCACCTATTACCATCCGACTTATTAAATATACTGCCTGTTTGTGGTCTCTCTTCCCAGCCAGAAAACACACTCTATGAAGATGAAGGTTTGTTTCTTTTCTTCACTGTTCCATCCTTCGAGCCTTGTATACACAATAGGTGCTCAATATGTATTTGTCAGTTGAGAGCTTGAAAACTGGAGAAGCTAATATAGCACGTCCAAAATTGGGTTTTGTAGCATGCTAGCAACCTGACAGAGAGTCACGCCTGCAAAAATACGCCAAGTTCAGACCCTTTACGTGTCACTTCCCCTCTTGGAAGTTCACAAAGCTTGTTCTGAGAGCACTCAGTTACCTTAGCATCACTCAGGCAGTCACTGGCCCTCCTGAAGGAGGTTTACGGTTTTTCCGCTCTGCCCAAGGCAATGTGGAAGGCTCAACTGCAGGCAGAATTGTTATGGCAAAATATATCGAGGAAGCCACCTTGCAGAATCTCAGCCCTGCCTAAAGGCCCCTTGCCCTATCCCACCACCCGGAGTATAGGGACAGAAGGCAGGACTGGCCAGGCCCAGTCTTGCACAAGCTGATGATCCCTGTCTCTGTCAGCTCCAGGTGCTATAATGAAATACCATAGATCGGTGGCTCAAACAACAGACATTTATTTCTCACAGTTCTGGAGGCTGCGGAATCCGGGACCAAAGCTCAGAATCATTCGGTTCCTGGCTAGCAGATGGCCACCTTCTCACATGATGGAAAGACAGAGAGCCAAGGTTCAGGGCTTTCTTTTCCTAGGACGGCCCTAATCCCATCATGGGAGCCCCACCCTCATGACCTCACCTAAACCTGATCACCTCCCATAGATAGGCTTCACCTCCAGATACCATCACATGGATGGGGTTGAGAGCTTCAACATGTGAATGCTGGGGGGACCAAAGCAGTCAGCCCTAAACAATCCCCAAGCCTGGGGGTGTGCTAACGCACAGAGATGCAGGAAGGAGTAATGGGCAGAGCCAGATCTTGGGGTCCAAGCGCCTCTGAGTGAGAAGGAGACATGCGCCAAAATAAGGGCCCCACGTTTTCAGTTACATAAAATGCAATGTTAATGAGACTATGAAATAAAGAAGCAGAAAAGAAGAATGTGACCACAGAAATCCCTCCAGACCCCTCAGCAAATGTGAACCATCAGCCACGCTGAAGCTCAAAACCCAGGGCAGAGCCAGCTATTTTCAGCCTATTTTGACTTTCATTTTATGTAGTAAAATTTTCACAAGTGATGCTACTCTGCTGGATAAAAATTAGAAAATCAGGAAAAGGAAATAGAAAAAAATAGTCACCCACATTCTTACATCCTAGTGACAAGCACCATTAACCTGAGGCCCTTTCGTTGTGCTGGGGTTTTCCTGCCTGACAGCCGAAGATGTCCTACGTTCCCAGACGGCTGGCAGTGGCTGAAAGGACACTCCATTTTCTTACATCCATATGAAGACGGTTAGATGTTGGGGACAGTTGGACGGATTGTCATCACGTTTTCCCTCTCAAGCCTGTAGGATATTGCCTCTGTTCCCCTCCAGTTTCTCCTACTGAGGTCGAGCTGCCTTCTGTCCCACACTCTCCCTACCCACCAACTCCATATTTGTATTCTATCCAGGAATTTTGTAACAGGGGGTGGGGGAAATTATTTATATGAGTGAGAGAAGAGGCAGGAATTAAAAGGCAGGTCAGGCCAGTGTTTCCCCCACCCTTTTGTCCATTGTCCCTATGAGAATTATGCTATATGTGGGCGCCTGGGTGGCTCAGTCGTTAAGTGTCTGCCTTCGGCTTGGGTCATGATCTCCGGGGTCCTGGGATCGAGCCCCACATCGGGCTCCCTGCTCCGTGGGAAGCCTGCTTCTCCCTCTAACCCTACCCCCTCTTGCGCTCTCTCACTCTCTCTCTCTCTCAAATAAATAAAATCTTGGGGCGCCTGGGTGGCTCAGTCTGTTAAGCGTCATGGTCCCAGGGTCCTGGGATCAAGCCTTCAGCTCGGGTCATGGTCCCAGGGTCCTGGGATCGAGCCCCGCATTGGGCTCCCTGCTCGGCGGGAAGCCTGCTTCTCTCTTTCCCACTCCCCCTGCTTGTGTTCCCTCTCTCGCCGTGTCTCTCTCTGTCAAATAAATAAATAAAATCTTTTTTTAAAAAAAGAATTATGCTATATGTAAGTTGCCATAAAAAATTTTAAATATTTTATTGGTGACATAAATATATAAATATTAACAAAATAGAAGTATATTAAGAGAAATATTAATGTTTTAAAATAAAAATGTTATATCACTCTTGAAGTTACCCAAAAGAATATAAATGCCACAGTGTTCGGATGACCCCTATCAACTCCTTCAAAAATCAGAAACAAGCTCTCCCTGCACAGTTGGAAATTGGACACCATTCCCTTTTCTTCTTGAACTTCTTCATTCCACTCCTCCCTGCAAGAATTTTAAGTAACCTGTTTCTATGCTGAAAAGTCTTTCATTACTCACCATATTAACAAACTGAATTTTTGATCACGCTATTATCACAATTATCAGTAGTGCCTAGCTGATGAAAACATAAAGGTACTGTAGGGTTTGGTAAATATTTATTCATCATAACAAGTAAAATAAATAAAAACACTTAGTGTATTCTTTCACTAGAAAGGGCGAGTGGAAGAGGGAGGTCGCTATACAGTCATTATCATGCTCACCTGTTCTATGTGAATCCAGATAATACCAATACAAATCCAAACCCAAATACCCCATTTCTGATTTTATGTCAAGTCCCTGGAAAGTCCTGGTATACACCGTGGTAGACAGAGAGCTCAGGTCTCAGCAGTGACAGTCACAGAACAACACCTTGCAAGAAGGATGGGAGTCTCTTGGCACCAGTAAGGGGAGGAGGGGAGGACTTCCAGACGGTGGAGAAGGAACCGTAGGAACTTCTCCGTAAAAACAAGATCACATCGACTTGGGGACAGATGAGATTACGTTATTTCAAAATGCAGTGTCTATCTTCCTAGAAAGTGGCTGTGTTTTCCTGAGGGGTCAGGTTTAAAGGAAGTGATTAAGAGAAAAATGGAAAGTGTCCACCGTTTCGTGAAGCTTATAAGGAGAGAGAGATGGGGTATGATGAGCATGAGTGACAGGGAGGGTAAAGGACACAGAGCAGAGAAGATCCGGAACATTTGCAAACACGAGGCTGATGCAGCCTCGGGATGGGTGGGTTTACTGGGTTGTGAGGACATCATCCTGCTGCCTCTGTGAGAAACACCACCTTGCCAAGGAAATCCGTATATCATACCAATTGACGTCATATATGTATGTTTAACGGAGTGTCTCACAATTCTCTCATTATCTGCAAGTTCTTGTAGCCCTCCAAATCAAGTCTTTCCTAATTTTTAAAATTATTTTCATCACACCCTTCACATTGGACTCTGCGGAAACTTTATTCACACCAGGTGTGCTCGGCTGTGTCCAAGAGCCTGTGTGTGAAACTGTGAAGTCACAGCTGTCCTCGGGCTTGGCAAGTCAGCCCTGGTCCCCAGGGCAGGAAAAATAGACATGGTTTGGGATCACATGGCAGAGTAGTAATGTAGTGAAGGAACTGACACTAAATTAGGGGAAACAATGTCTTAGGAGGGTTATTATTTTTTTTTTTTTAAGATTTTATTTATTTATTTGACAGAGAGAGAGAGACACAGCGAGAGAGGGAACACAAGCAGGGGGAGTGGGAGGGGGAGAAGCAGGCTTCCCGTAGAGCAGGGAACCCGATGCGGGGCTCGATCCCAGGACCCTGGGATCATGACCGGAGCCGAAGGCAGACGCTTAACGCCTGAGCCACTCAGGCGCCCCTATTAGGAGGGTTATTTTAGTTCTAGTTGTTTAAAGAAACACTGCTATATTATTCTACCCAGATAAAAATGAAAGCACCTAATCTCTATCAGTTATTATGTTAAAGGGAATGAATGAGAGTACACATGGTTCATCATGTTATCTTGAAAAAACTGTGTCATCACCATCTGGTTTCACCCAAATGAGAATTACATTTATCGTAATTTGTACAGTTTCCCTCACGCCCTCCTTTATGTGTCTTCCTTCATTGATTTAGTGCTGCTCAGTGCCAGGTACATAGGTCACCAACACAGTCTTTGCCCTTGAGTGGGTCACGTTCTCGCTGGGAAAATGACACCTCCCCAGCTAGTTGTGCAGATCAGACTCGGGAATGTCCACACCCTGGAAATGTCTTCCCCTAGCATGGACTCTAAAATGTCAAGCAAGAACTACTTTTTACCATTTCAAAATCTTTCAAAGCTTTTCAAAGCAGCCCTAGAGAAGCCACTTTGGTTTTTTTATTCAGAAGAGATAGTGTTCAATAAAATACCTTGTCTCCCTTTTAAAGACAAATATATAAAATTATTCTAGTGAACTACATATAAATGGTAGCTATTTTAAGTAAAGTTGAAAAACTGATTCTCTTTTTAAAAAAAAAAAAAAAGGAGGGGAAGTAAATAAGCAGGTGCATTTTCATGTTTAAAGACACTTATTGTTGACTATAAACATCCTTCTTTTGGGGGCAGAAGCAAGGTGGGTGGCCAGCTGGAGAACAAGACTGGCGAGCATGAGTCCAGAAGCCCTTTCTTTACCCGCTCAGGGGACCACACACACTTAATGACACTTGCCATGTGCCTGCCCTGTGTGGCTGGGGACTGTGGAACCTGGGGGAGGAAACAGGTATCAACCAAATAATCACACAAATATGTAAGTTCAAAATGTGGCCAATTCTGTACAGGAAAAGTCTTGGGACCCTAACAGAACAGCGGATAGGATCTGCCATGTTGACGTGATCTTTAAAATGGAAAGTAATGGCTCGATCATTTTTTCAAACGAGTTAAAAAAGAATGTCAAAGGCCATTTCAGGGTTGGGTTGACGGAGATTCTCTTAAAGAACTTGAATCTCAACCCACACACCCAAGACCACTATCTTTACGGCCACTATTTCCTGCCTCCTTCCAGGCATGGAGTGAGTGCCATGGTTGGAGCCTATGGAAGAAGGATTTTCTGCCTTTCTATCACCCAACCTAACAAACTGTGCCAGGCTGCAGAAATGAGCTTGGAAGCCCAGGACCCTCTTCCCTTGTGCACGAAGCCAGCGCCGAAGGAGCTGCAAATCTGTTGCTAGCAGAGACCTTTGCAGCCCATCCCTCCTCCTCCTCTTTCTCCCCGCTGCTGGTCCTTCTCCCTTCTAATAGAGTATCTTCTCTCGCTTTTTCTTGCACTTGCCAGCCCTCCTCCTCTCAACAGTGCTGATGGCCACAGGTGTCAGAAACCCCTCTTCCTGCATGCTCTGCCTCAGGAAAGGCTTTCTCCAGACACCAGCATCCGCCACGGTAGACATGCTTTCTCAGCCTTTCCTCCAGGCCCAGCCTTGCCCAGAGCCCCGGGTGCTGGACAAGCACACGTTTTCACATCCCACCAGCACCTCAGATGTGTCCTGTGACCAAATAAGGCCCATCAGTGTCAACTCAGTCAAAACTCAGGCATCATTCCCTCCTCCTTCTTTCTCTAAACCAGGGGTCCTCTACCTTGAGTGTGTGCTTAAATCCCCTAGATTGCTGGGCTCCAGCTTCTGGGTCACTAGGTCTGGGCCTGGCCTGAGGATTTGCACACCTGACAAGTACCGGGAAGATGCGCTACTGCGAGAACCACATGACCTCCTCTGGTCACTGGGTCCTGTTGTCCTTTCCTTCTCGTGGCCTCTGTGTGGTTGCTCCCACTGACTCACGGGGACTTCCAAGCTGGGGTCCCTGGTGCCTTCCTCTCTCCACCCACCCACCCCATACCTGCAACCCGAGGACTCCCCCACCACTTGGAGAATAAGTTCTAGGCTCCTTCGTGTGACATCACAGGCTCCCCATAACTCGATCCCAAACTCCTGCCATCTTATATCCTACTCTACCCCGGTCCGGCCCTTCTGCTCCAAACGTGGTAACATTCTGTTCCCCAAACACTTTGGTTCAGCGCATTGGGAACGAGAGAACCAGGAGCCGTCCCAAACATCTCACATCCCAGGTATGCAATCAGAGAGCCAGTCACTTACTCCGGGGGCCTCAGAGTCTGGGTCCTCAAGATCCCTAGTGGTCGTAACACCTGTGTCCTCCCCGAAACTCGAAGGTACACAACAGTCCATGAGATTTACACATATATTTAACAATAGGTTCAAAATAGATGCCGTGTCTACGATGTAGCCTAGGGCCATGGCTTGGGACTGTAGAAAGGTTTCTCTGAAGTGATCGACACTGTTGGAAGCTGAACCCGGACTCATTAGCTATCTGTTCACCTACAAGCCTGTTTCTCAGTTCAACAGATTGGAAGGTCTGTTCCCACTGGTAATTGAATTGGTGCATCTGTGAACCGTCGAATGTCATTCATTTTACTCTTGGTTAAGTTGGCGTGGCGCTCCTGGCAGGACCGAGGTTCGCCCTGTCAGTCACAAAGAAGCCAAGACATGCACTCAGTACGTCACATGGACGTCTGTCAGCATGAGCTCATGTTTGCTTATGTAAAGTTCTAACTTTACAAAATAAAATTACATTCTCATGTTATTTTTTAATCTCATCTTCCCTTTGGGGAAAAAAAAAAAAAAAACGTTGTTTTAAAGTGATTTTCCTGTGTTTTTTTAGGCTTACCTCCAATTCCTTCAGCTTCCAGGACAGGCTTTGCAGAATTTTCCATGAGGGAACGCATGAGAGAGAAATTACAAGCTGCAAGGGTGAGGAAAACCACATGAATATTTTGCTCGGTGGCTGATTGCCATTCCTCAGGTCTCGTCTGGAATGCTCTGTCTGCTCAAAACTGCACGGGTTTGAATGCCGTTAGATTTGTTTTTCTTGTTTTAAATGTTAATGTGGTATTTAACATTGGCACAGGTGGAAAATTATGCTTAAGAGGTAGTCAGTGTCGTTTTCCTTAACCATTTCACTTGCTCTTCTCTCTTGAAGAGGTGCAGCATGTAGTCTTTACAGATTGTTTTCTACCAAGATGGTGACTGAGGTTTTCACAGCATTCCTGTTGCTACCCAGCAGTGATTCTCTGTTTGACTTTGTAGTCCAAAGCAGAAAGCACGTTGCTGCAGGAAATTCCCACCCCTCGGCCCAGGCGCTTACAAAGTCCCAGCGAGAAAGAATTGGAAACTGAATTTGGCACGGAGGTGAGAAACGGACCTTCTCTACTTTGTGATCAAAAACAATGAAGCAGAAGATAACATCTCCAGAGCTGTTTCTAGAGTTTCTAGAACAGAGCTGTGCACAGAGGAGGCATTCAGTGCTTGTCAATAATCATCATAGCTACCATTTATAGAGTCTTGCTCAGGCCACGTGTTTTCCCTGTGTTCTCATATGTCATTATCCCAACACCCTGAGGTGTGGGTTCTGTAGTGTTCGTTCACATTTGACCAATGAGGAAACTAAGGTTCAAAGCAGCCGCGAGGCCGTTCCCAGGTCACAGGGCATGTATGCAAGAGTCAGGATCAGATACCAGCTCTTTGTCATTCCCAGTCTGTCTTCCTGGGTCAGTGTTGCTGGCCTATGGATCTTGCTGGGAAGCAGAGAGAGATAGGAGTGCAGTAGGAAAGTAAGGTGGGATGGTGGGGGCCTTGAATGTCACACAAAGGGCCTCGGTGGTTTCCTACAAGCCATGGAAAGCAGTTGACCACAGGCTGGGGAGGTGGTTTGAATGCACTGGAGTGAATTTTGTTTGAGTCCGAGGTGCTAGGGGGACATGTCAACGTGTGAGCCTCTAGAAACACATACAAAAGAAGGGACCAGGCTTGGAGAAACCAGTTTCGGAAGCATTTCTACTGTGGTGAGTTTTGGAGTTTTGAGCAGCCTTTGTTTCCTGATACAACAAGACTGAATGAGGGCGGTCTTGACACTTGGAGAAAAACTGACAGTTAAGACCCATGAGGAGGATAGGAAGCCAGTAAAAGACAGAAGAAAGTCTTGTCAGGGGTGTAGATGAAGGACAAGCCTGTAAGAGGGTGGAATAAGGAAGGAAAGAACAGAGCAAATGGCTCAATGAAGTGTCTACAAGTCTAATCCACTTGTTTGTTGTGGATCGTGATGGTTTGGGTTGGTTTCACTCTTGAGACAAAGAAGCGCAGGTGTGAAGGAATTTCTGTAGAAAAACCACTGACTGCTTAGAGGATGCCTTCTCTTTTTCTGTGACGAGATGTTATAACATTTTGCCTATATTCATCCCAAACAAGCCAAAGTTTGCACGATTACAAGGAAAGTTATATCCGTGTTCATGTTTCATGGCCCATGATTCTTTAGTAGAAACGTTCCATGGTCTGATGAAATGGTTTTATGACAGTTTGTTGCTCCATTCTGCTGAGGAGACATTTATTTTTCTTTGATTCCAAATTATTTTCTTCATTGTAAAAGCCATAATTTTAAAATATTGAAAAATAAAAACTACATAAAATCTCATCAGCTTGACACAAACACTTCCGTTATGTTGTTAGGTGTGTGAATCCTGGCATCTGGTCAGATGGGCTAAATGATCGGATGATCTGGTCTCTTATATCTGAGCCTGTCTATACTTTTTTTTTTTTAAGATTTTATTTATTTGAGAGAGAGAGAGAGAAAGAGAGAGAGAGCATGAGTGGGGGCAGGCAGAGGGAGAAGCTGGCTCCCCGCTAAGCAGGGAGCCTGATGTGGGACTCGATCCCAGGACCCTGGGATCATGACCCGAGCTGAAAGCAGATGCTTAACTGACTGAGCCACCCAGGCATCCCTGAGCCTGTCTGTACTTTCTAATTGATAACCATTCACAAAGTCATGGCAGCTCTCACTTGTCCATGGGCCATGAATATGATATCCCCAATAAAGCTTTAAGTTGTAGAAGTAAAAATATACTCCCTTGGCTTACAGAGTATTTATTGCTTTTTGTGAGCAGGACCTTGACTTATATCTATTATATTCCATATCCCCTAAGAGCCATTCTATGGATTTGAGGTGTTAGGAGAGGTCATCAAAAAGGCATGACCGCTGGTTGACCTGCGAGCTGGACCCAAGCACTTGGAGGCTCCTCACCCCCTCTCCTGTCTTGGGAATGTGTGTCCCACTTGCCTTTCCCACTCCCAGAAGCTGCCCCAGGGATACAGCCTTGAGATAGGAATGTGGTGTTGACCATCTGCCTGGTATACTTGACTGAACCCAGTTAGGACCTCTGTATAAACTTCTAAGATTTGGCAGGGAGGGGCGGGGATCTCATCTTGCAGTCACCCAACACATGCCTCGGAAGTTCCCTTGCCGATTAGAACTTCCACCTCCAAATCTAGAATGGTCTGCTTCTCTTCAGTCTCTCCTTGCCCTCTGCGTGCATTCATGGCCAATTGGCAAAACAACATGAGACGAACAACAACTGCCTTATCTCTCTCTCTCTTTTTTTTTTATTTTCAGAAAAGTCCCAGAGGTGGGACACGGCTAATGCTCTCAGTCTTCACTTAGCTAAGCCAGGAGCTCTTAGATCTGGGCTATAACTCACCTTCCAGTCCACGGGCTTTTTAAAAACACCTCCCTCTGGTTTTTTTCTCCTTGATGACCCCAAGTGGTTAAGAAAGTGAATTTTAGTGAACGATATGGAAAGGATATATAAAATTGCTTTCAGCACAGCCCTGGAACCATAACAATACGGGATGATTTTAGCTCTCAAGGAAGAAAGAAAGAAAGAGAGAGAGAGAGAGAGAAAGAAAAAGAAAGAAAGAAAGAGAGAGAGAGAGAAAGAAAGAAAGAAAAAGAAAGAAAGAAAGAAAGAAAGAAAGAAAGAAAGAAAGAAAGAAAGAAAGAAAGAAAGAAAGAAAGAAAGAAAGAAAGA
>NW_023270323.1:69869902-69984698 GCF_011800145.1 Mirounga leonina | reverse complement strand
AGAAAGAAAGAAAGAAAGAAAGAAAGAAAGAAAGAAAGAAAGAAAGAGAAAAAAAAATTCCGGTAAAGAAAAATCAGTTCTAAGGCACACTAAATAAGATAAATATGTGTGTCTACCTTAGCCAATTGCAGGGAGGAAGAAGAGGCATCAGGCTTATACATTTTGGCTTAGGGAATGAAACAGCTTCAATAGTCAATTTCATTGTATTTTGTATTTCTTTAGATTCAGGTTAATCATGATAGTGCCTTTTTAAAGTCTGATTCAGCCATCAGAGGCCGTATAACTTACCAAAGGGAAGAGTAAAACCGAGTGGGCAGGAGCTGGGGGAGTGCAGAGCTCAGCTCATGTCTCAACGACCTGCATGCATGGTGTGACAGGACAGGCTGACCTGGCAGGAATGAGTGACTCCTTTTCCCATGAAGTTGTGACAGACAGGCCGGGTTCCATAGTTTCTTTCTCTTCCAGTGTTGGGTTTCAATGATACAGTGGACAACGGTGCAAAATAGCCAAGTTACATGAACAATTGACTCATTGCCCTTTTTTAGACCTGACCTCAGGCTATTAACAGAATATCTCACAGAGCAGATTTGTTGATGTATAGACCTCAGCCCAGAAGGAATATTGAAAAAGTGGTCCATTTACATCCTCTTGAGCAAAGAATGGAAGACAGGAAGAGCCCAGATGCTGGACCCCAACTGCCCAGCGTTAAATGCTGGCAACCTCACTCACCAGCTGCATGATCTTGGAAGTGTAATTTATCTCCTCTCTGGACCCCAATTCCCACCAGAAACTAGAGCCTGAGGCAAGGATTTTTCATGCCTTATTTGTGTGGCTTATTCTGAGAAGTGGTATCAATGAACAGGAGTTGGGAACTGGGGAGAAAGAAACAGGAGGGAAAGCCCGTTCTGGTGAATGTTACTGAGCTGGCTAATGCTGTGGTGCCCAGGGCTCGATCCTGCCAGGGCCCTGCTGAGGAGAATGTTTCTCAGAATTGCCTGCCTAGGACCTGGAAGAGAGGGTGTTTGTCTCATGGCTTCTGTTCCCAGCAGGATTTGCCCAAGGCTCCTGGCCTTCCTGGTTTTGTCTAAGTCTCAGAATGTCTGAGTGGGTCCTGCAGGCCAGTGATGAGAGCTTGAGATCCTTGGAACAGCTAAAACCAGGTGCTATGAAATTTCACCTGAATGCAACTAGATGTCCAGCCTGACCAGAAGAAAAACCAGAGTATCACTTAGATGTAATCTATCATAATATCAAGTATATATATATATATATACATATATATATATATGCCATTCCCATTTATGTAAAATTCTATGCCTCAGTCTCTAGTCTCTGGCAGACTAAAATAAAACATTTATGGTCATGTGATGTAAATACAAACCAGGGAGATCAAAGACATGTAAAAAGAAAATTAAGAATGTGGTAATAAGACCCACCATGATTGAGCCATAACTGTGGGCATATTTTAGGTGCATTGCTTTACTTGATGCTCAAAACAAGTGTCTAAGCTGTAAGTGGTGGAGTTGGGATTCACAGCCAGGCAGTCAGCCTCCAGAGCCCATGGTTTGATTACTAAGCTAGACAGAATAGCACCTGATATGCCTCAGACAATAAGATTCTAGAAAAGAGATTTCATTTTAGGATGGAGGAGTCTGAGAAAGGAAGTAGCTTTGCATGGTCTGGAAAAACAGGTAGGACTTGGGAAGGATATGTGGGAGGGGCCCAGTGCAAATACACTACATTCCATTTTCACTGATGAAAATTATTCCATGCTGTGACACAAGTCTCAGTCCAGATAATAATAACAAGGTTTCCATCACAGGTAGAATAAATTTGTCCCTTCTTACAATGAAGATCCAGATATACTATTGGAATGGCTTGGAGTTACTCAAAAGGAAGGCTTGGCATTTGGATTGTGCTGGGTGGAAAAGGATAAGTAGCCAGGTTCTGAAAGGGGTGGATTAAAAGCAGAGATGAGGACAAAATGGGAACAACCCTTGGTGGATTGGTCATTACAGGATGAAGGGAACCTCCATAATGAGAATTACCACATGGGGCTATCATAGATAGAATTTGGCTTCCAGGGGGGAGAGCAGATCCAGGGGCTCACAAGGACAGGCCTAGTGCCCTGGAGGGTATATGTCAGATTTATTCACATCCAGGCATTATTGATGCTTTTCTTCATAAATTGTTTGGAAATGGTCCTCTGTGAACTAGATAATCTATTGATTTGTAGAAGAAAAGCATTTGTCATTTTAGGGTCCTTTGAGTATAAAATTTTGTATTTGTTTAGTCTTGAGAGAGACAGAGCTAAGAAAATATTCAGCAACCTTAACCTTCAAATATATTTGACATTTGTAAGCATTTCATTCCTTGGGAATGATGGTCTGCACCAATGGTCAGACAGTTTCCCCTTTGAGAGTTAATGGGCTTGTTTTAGAACATCTTTAGTTTCTTGATTTAAATGTTCTGTCTATCCTGGGACACCTGGGTGTTTCAGTCGGTTGAGCGTCCAATGCTTAATTTAGGCTCAGGTCATGATCTCAGGGTCATGAGATCAAGCCCTGCATCAGGCTCCATGCTCAGCGTGGAGTCGCTTGTCCCTCTCCCTCTGCTCCTCCCCTCACTCATGCGAGCTCTCTCTCTCAAATAAATAAATAAAACCTTTTTAAAATAATAAATAAATGTTCTAGCTATCCTTTTTTCTGCTCATATAGGCAGATGAGGAGGTACAAAGGACTCAAAAAGAAGATGATTCCCAAAGTTACTCAAGAGTAAAATTCTGTGATTCTGTACGAAAAATCAAGCCTAAACCCACGGTGAGAAATCCTGTCTTTTTAAATCATGCATGCTTGAAATCATGTTTTTTGTTTATTTGTTTGTGTTTTCCAAAAATATCCAATGACAGATGCTTATATACGTACCCTGACTCTTATTACCATGGAATATGCAAGAAAAAAGCATGAGAACTGATTCCTACTTTTAAAATGCTAGACCTCAGCAGGAGAGATTAGAATACTGCCTGACTGGGTGAAGGGGGATGCATGGAAGGGTAGGAAATGTTAGCAAAAAGACTATTTTTTCAGCTCTGAAGTTGTACCAGCTTTCATTATGGGAAAAACGGGGGGTATCAACTCAAGAAGAATCAAAACCAAAAAAACCATTTTTTAAAAAAAGTTAACAGACCCCTGGATTGCTCATAATTAAACAAAACTATCTCAGCATTGGTCTATAAAATAATGAATCTACTTTTTGGTATTTTAATCATTTTTTTCAAAAGCTGTTACTGCTGTAAATAATGTATTTATGTGCCTATGAGAATGTTTGCTAGTTTATAAAAAAGTGACTATTAAAATTACTTATTCGAAAAAGCCACCAACTGCCTGTCGCGTGTGTTAAAGTTTGTGACAGGTAATCTCGTACCTTTGACAAAGGTAATGCACTTAGGATACCTAGAATGTGCTTGATGCCACTAACATCAAGCTGCTCTCAGCAAGCTGTGTGACACTTATCTCAGCTTCTCAATTCTCAATAAGATCTAAAATTCTATTGCACGTGCTTCTCCTTAGGTTCCACCTGGCTTCCCTTCTGCCGAAGAAGCCTATAACTTCTTCACTTTCAACTTTGATCCTGAACCAGAGGAATCAGAAGAAAAACCAAAAGCCAAAAACAGAGATGGAATGAACCAAGAGGAGGAGGAAGGAGAGGAAGAAGAGCCTCCTGTGCAAGAACACAAAATGGTATTTAATATTATGATGGTAATGAGGTGAGGGATGATGATGATGTTAATGACCACGATGGTGATGATGATGATGATGATGATGATGATGATGACATCTTCACCAAAAGGAAAGTGGCTGAGGACAAACCTGCCACCACCACACACAACAGCTCATCCATCCCTTAGTTGAAAGCAATAGGAATACTATGTTCACGGTACTTTCTGTACCCTTTGATTTTACCCCACAATTTGGATAATAAGGACCTTGATTAAATCTATCTATTTCTGGTGGAAAAAGAAAAAAAAAAACAGAACAAGGCAGCTTACAGATTTTGCTAGACTCCACACAATGATTACTATTCATCTCATATGCAAAATGTTGGCCTCTCCCAGGCAAATGAATCCTTGCTCTCCTTCTTCCCACAACCTCACAGGTGATTAGCTTTTTGTGCCCCATTCCACACCCAAGCTATGACTCAGACTCTGTGCATGGCACATGTGAGACAAAAGAAAACATCCCATTAAAAAAATGGACAAAGGACTTGAATAAACATCTCTCCAAAGAAGATATACAAATGGCCAATAAGTACAGGAAATACACTTCATATCTCTAATCATTAGGGAACTGCAAATCAAAACCACAATGAGATACCATTTTACACAAATTAGAATGGCTATTGTTAAGAAAGAAAGGAAGGAAAAGAAAGAAAGAAAGAAAGACAGAAAGAAAGAAAGAAAGAAAGAAAGAAAGAAAGAAAGAAAGAAAGACAGACAGACAGACAGACAGAAAGAAAGAAAGAAAGAAAGAAAGAAAGAAAGAAAGAGGATGCCTGGGTGGCTCAGTTGGTTAAGCGACTGCTTTCGGCTCAGGTAATGATCCTGGAGTCCCGGGATCGAGTCCCGCGTCGGGCTCCCTGCTCAGCAGGGAGCCTGCTTCTCCCTCTGACCCTCACCCCTCTCATGTGCTCTCTCTCTCTCATTCTCTCTGTCTCAAATAAATAAATAAAATCTTTAAAAAAAAAAAAAAAGAAAGAAAGAAAGAGAGAAAGAAAGAAAAGAGAAAAGAAAGAAAAAAGAAAAGAAAAGAAAAAGAAAAACGGGCTGGCAAGGATGTAGAGAAATTAGACCCTTGTGCATTGCTGATGGCAACATAAAATGGTGCAGCTGCTATGAAAAGAATGGAAACATGGAATTACTATGTTCTAGCAACTCCATTTCTGGGTATATACGCAAAAGAATAGAAAGCAGGCACTCAAACAGAGACTTGTACACTTAACGCTGAGAGAAGTGTTCTCAACAGCCAAAAGGTAAAAGCAACCCAAGTATCCATCAGCAGATGAATGGATAAACAAAATATGGTATATATATACAATGGAAAATTACTCAGCATTAAAAAGGAAAGAAATTCAGGGAGCCTGGCTTCTCAGTCAGTAGAACATGCAACTCTTGATCTCAAGAGTTGTGAGTTTGAGCCCCACGTTGGGTACAGAGTTTACTTTAAAAAAAAAAAAAGATTTGGATATGTCAATTATCTCAATAAAACTGAAACAATTTTAAATAAATAACTTTTTTAATTTTTAAAAAGGAAAGAAATTCTAATAGATACAGAAAACACATTTGACAAAATTCAATATCTATTCATGATAAAAACTCTTAAATTAGACATAGAAGGAATGTACCTCAACATAATAAAGATCATCTATGACAAAACCACAGCTAATATACTCAATGATGAAAGGTTGAAGGCTTTTCCTCTAAAATCAGGAGCAAGACAATAGTGCAAATACACTACACCGCAAATATACTCTCACCGCTCCTATTTCAACATAATACTAGAAGACTTAGCCAGAGCAATCAGGCAAGAAAAAGCAATTAAAAGTATCTGAATTGGAAAAAATAAAATTGTCTCTATTTACAGATGCTTTGATTTTATGTAGAAATAATCCTAAAGACTCAACCAAAAAATTGTTAGATCTAATCAATGAATTCAGTAAAGTTGCAGCATACAAAATTAACATACAAAAGTCAGTAGTGTGGAGTACCTAGGTGTGGCCTAGATGGCTTAGTTGGTTAAGTGTCTGCCTTAGGCTCAGGTCATGATCCCAGGGTCCTGGGATCAAGCCCCACATCGGGCTCCCTGCTCAGCAGGGAGTCTGCTTCTCCTTTTCACTCTCCCCGGCCCATGCTCTCTCTCTCTCAAATAAATAAGTAAAATCTTTAAAAACAAAACAAAAACAAAAATCAGTAGCGTTTCTTTACAATTACAACAAATTTTCTGAGAATGAAATAAAGAAATTGATCCCGTTTACAACAGTATCAAAAACAATAAAATACTTAGGAATAAATTTAACTAAGGAGGTGAAAGACCTGTACTCTGAAAAGTGCTAAGACACTGATGAAAGAAGTCAAAGAAGACACAAAGACATGTAAAGTTATCCCATGTTCATGGATCGAAGAATTAATATTATTAAAATGTCAATACTGCCAAAAGCCATCTGTAGATTCCATGCAATCTCTGTAAAGATTTCAATGATGCTCTTTACAGAAGTAGAAAAAAAAACCACTCCTAAAATTTATGTGGAACCACAAGAGACCCCAAAAGCCAAAGTAATCCTGAGAAGAACAAAGCAGGAGGCATCACACTTTGATTTCAAGCTATACTATAAAGTTGCAGTCATCAAAACAGCATAAAAACAGACAAACAGGCCAGTGGAACAGAATCAAGAGCCCAGAAATAAACCCAAGCACATATGGTCAACTAATATTTGACAAGGGAGCCGAGAATACTCAATGGAGAAAAGACAGTCTCTTCAATAAATGGTGCTGGGATAACTGGATATTCACATGTAAAAGAATGAAAGTGAACCCCTATCTTACACCACTCACAAAAAACTAAATCAAATGGATTAAAGGCTTAAATGTAAGACCTGAAACCATGAAACTCCTGGTGGGGGCGGGGGGGGGGGGTGTCAGGGAACATAGGAAAAAAACTCCTTGACATGGGTCCTGGTAATGAGTTTTTGGATATGACACCTAAGCACAAGCAACAAAATCAAAATGTAATTTTTTACCTAGATTTATGGAAGCTTGGGAGTACTTTCCCTTATTCCATAGTAACTGTTTTACAAATCAATATTCAGCTTGTTCTCACTCTGGAGGTCTCGTGAGGTTACAGACAAGGAGGCCAAGAATGCAATCAGTTGAAAGCTTGACTGGGTCGGGAGGGTTTGCTTCCAAGGTGGCTTACTCTCCTGCCCCACAGGTGCTGGGAGTTGTCAGGAGACCTCCAAGCTGCTTGAGCGTCCTCGTGCCATGACACCTAAAGCAAAAGATCCAAGAGAAAGCAAAGAGGAAGCCACGGTGCCTTTCCTGACCTTGAGTCAGAAGCTACATACCTGCCCTCATATCCTGCTCATTAGGAGCAAGTAACTAAGTCCGGCCCCCACAGAAAGGGGGGAGAACCAGGGCCCGCTTTTGGAAAGCAGGGCTCTCGACAAATCTGTAGACTTCTGAAATCATGACATAAGACGTGACATGTCTCCACAAGCCACCTCTCCTCCCTTTTGCATGTTTCTCCCCAGAAGCTCTGTGTTCCTAAAACCGCCCTTTGAAATAAATCATGCCCTACCGTGAAGCCCCTTCCCTGTACTCCATGCCCTTGTCTGCTCAGACCCTTTTTCAGTATTTTTATTTTTATTTTTTTAAATTTTATTTTATTATGTTATGTTAATCACCATACATTACATCATTACTTTTTGATGTAGTGTTCCACGATTCATTGTTTTCGTATAACACCCAGTGCTCCATGCAGTACGTGCCCACCTTAATACCCATCACCGGCCTAACCCATCCCCCCACTCCCCTCCCCTCTAGAACCCTCAGTTTGTTTCTCAGAGTCCGTAGTCTCTTGTGGTTCATCTCTCCCTCCAATTTCCCCCCCACTTCATTTTTCCCTTCCCTCTACTCAAAGTGGATTTAGTCTTTCTGGCAGAGGTTTTAGATCCTGTGTAGCCCTCCTAGTCTGTCTTCTCTGCAGTTTTTCTCCGTCTGTCTCTGCTCACCACAAAGCCAAAAGGGGGCACAAGCGAGAAAAAAATCACACACTGAAATTAGGGCACTTTTCTTTTTTACTTTTTTAAAGTTTTTGGCATTCTGTGTCCTCAAGTTGTCCTGGGAGCTTGGTTACCATATAGATTTACTTCCCCTTCTCATTGTTTGATTTATTTGGGAGGAAATATGAAGAGGCAGGTAGCGAGGCTAGCACCTGGGCAAATCTCCACAGGATGTTAAAGGTTGTTGCTCATAAATGGGCACCAGGCTTTAATTTAAAAAAAAAAAAAAGAAGGAGGAGGAGGAGGAGGAGAAAGAGAAGAAGGAGAAAAGTAAGGAGGAGATGAGAAGAAGAAGAAAGAAAAGGAGTAAAAGGTCGGAAAATATTCAAACAAAATTAACATGCCGCAGCTAGCATTTGTGATGACAGACCCAGTGCTTGGGATTTTTATGTGCGTCCGTTAATTCTATCCTCACAAAAGCCTAAGAGGTAAGTAAGCTCTGTTAATATCCACATCTTACAGTGGAGAAAACCAAGGATAAGGACAGCAGGTAAGTCCCCCAAAGTCCCGCCAGCAATGTGGGTGGAGCTGGGCTGCATGTGTGGACGCTGAGCAGAGTGTGGACGCTGCTTACAGCGTCTTACCCTGGGGTCGGTGCCGGGGGGAAGGTTAACATACCATGTAACTTCTGAGCCCGAGGACGTGAAGTAAATGTGGAAGAATACACACCCTCAAAGGAGGCCAGAGTTGAGATTTCGATTGCTTTGCCCAGCACATCTCTTCTGACTTCAGCCCATTCTGATTTTGAGATTTTCCGAACATGTGGAAGAGTGAAAAACAAAGAAAACCTGCTTGGGGAACATGAAAGGCTATCGAGTTTTATGCTTTCGTTTAAAAAAAGATAAAAGGAAAAGAGCACTGTCTTGTAAGTTGTCTAGTGAGTTTAATGCCATTGTTTTTCTAAGCAGACTCATAATCGTGGCGTGATTTTTCTTACTGTTTAATGTAATACAGGATGAGGAAGAGCTGCTTAGTGCTAAGGATGACGAGGATTTTCTACTGGGCTTAGACCACGCAGCTGAGGATTTTGTGGTAGTCAGACCTGCAGATTATGAAAGCGTCCATGTTCGACTGCAGATGGAAAAAGAACTCCTGTTCGTACCCAGTAGGCTGACAGGTACTTGCTCTTTTTGCCTTTCTGCTCAGCTTGGGCATCTTCGTTTTCCTTTATGAGACATACAGCTGGTGTCTGAGGATGTCCAATTTCCATGGCAGATCCCAGTTTCTAATCTGAGTTAGTCATCAAGAAATATCTTCAGATTAAAAAACAACAAAGAACATGAGAAAGTGCCCATTGAAAAACGCTCACTAATAGAATAGCAAAAGGAACACCTGGATGTTGTGGGGGGTCGCCTCATCGAATTGGCGACCAGTTCTGGGGGCAGAGAACCTGAGAGACTCTGAGATTCAGGCTGTGAGAAAGAAAATCTCTCTGTTTCATCCTCTACTCACTCTCAACCCTGCTAGAACACTTCTGTGACCAGATGTGTGGGGGGTTTTCCCCACACCAACCAATTCTCCAACACAAGCTGTATATCCTACAATTCAGATCTGACACTTATACCCAGAGTCAGCACAGACCCCACAAGTTAAGGGCTCCATCCCACAAGACTACCCTCTATTTAGACAGCAATCACAAGTAGTGGGTCCCCAGGTTATCCATACTTCTATTCAGTTTTGCCACAAATTGGGGGTTCCATGACCACCCTCCTCAGGTTCAATAATTTGTTCTAACAGCACATAGTAATCAGAGAAACACTTATATTTAATTGGTTTATCATATAATAAAGGATATGGGGGCACCTGGGGTTAAGCGTCTGCCTTCAGCTCAGGTCATAATCCCAGAGTCCTGGGATTGAGCCCCATGTTGCTCAGAGGGGAGTCTGCTTCTGCCTCTCCCTCTGCCTGCCATTCCCCCTGCTTGTGTTCTCTCATTCTCTCTTGCTCTCAAATAAATAAATAAAATCTTAAAAAAAAAAAAAAGAGGATATGAGAGAGCACACAGATGAAGAGATTCGTAGGGCAAGGCATGTGAGAAGGGGCGCGGAGCTTCCATCCCCTCTCCAGGTCCCTCCCAGCACTCCATGTGTTCATTGACCAGGAAGCTCTCCAAACCCCTTCAGCTAGGATTTTTATGGAGGCTTCTTATGTCAACATGAGCGACCAAGTCATTGCCATTGGTGATTAATGAACTCTCTAGTCCCTCTCTTCTCCTGGAGGTGGGGGTGGAGGACAGCAGTGGCTGAAAGTCCCAACTGTCTACTCACAGGGCTGGTTCCCCTGTCTGCCAGCACCATCCTGAGACTATCGAGGAGCCCCCAGCCGCCAGGCATCTCAGTAGCGTGCAAAAAGATATGATCACTTCAGAGATTCTGAGGGAGGTACAAAGCAGGTTGGCTGAGGTCCCTCAGGGGGCAATGGCCAGGGTATTAAAGCAGATTAACTCCTAGTGACTGCCCCTTGCTTCGTTTCTGCCCTGGGTTTCCCTTTGCTCTTTTTTCCCCTGGAATTTTCTTTCCTCCGGAGAGTGCCTGAAGGACCTCCCCAGTTAGTTAGCTGGTAGTTCACGCTTAAAATGGGAGTCCCCAGGAGAGCCCCGCAGGCTGGGAAGGGGGGCTGCACGCACCTTACGTGGGAGTTGGATTTCTTTTCATTTGTCATGTTCTGAGTTCCAATTAAATGCCAAGCCAAGGATAAATTATTCTTCCTTTTTGATAGATCATTTTGAATCATATATGGTTCAAAGTATTGGGATTTCTTGGACATCTCAGGTTTCCTTTTAAAGTAGGTAGCTGGGAAAGGCGCCCAAAGGTTACAGCTTCGCCGTAACAATGACAGGGAACGCACTCCGTACCCTTCCTCCGCCAGGTTCCTTTTTTTTTTTTTTTTTTAATTTTATTATGTTATGTTAGTCACCACATAATACATCATTGGTTTTCGATGTAGTGATCCACGATCCATTGTTTTCGTATAACACCCAGTGCTCCATGCAGTATGTGCCCTCCTTAATACCCATCACCGGGCTAACCAATCCCCCCTCCCCCCTCCCCTCTAAAACCTTGTTTGTTTCTCGGAGTCCATAGTCTCTCATGGTTCATCTCTCCCTCCAATTCCCCCCCCCATTTTTCCCTTCCTTCTCCTAATGTCCTCCATGCTATTCCTTATGTTCCACAAATAAGTGAAACCATATGATAATTGACTTTCTCTGCTTGACTGACTTCACTTAGCATAATCTCCTCCAGTCCCATCCATGTTGATGTAAAAGTTGGGTATTCACCCTTGCTGATGGCTGAGTAATATTCCATTGTATATACGGACCACATCTTCTCTATCCATTCATCTGTTGAAGGGCATCTCGGCTCTCTCCACAGTTTGGCTATTGCGGACGCTGCCAGGTTCCTTTCTAAGCACTTGATGTGTGTCAACTCACCTAGCCCCACACCAGGGCTGGACAAGTGTTCTTTCTCATGCCCATTTTACAGATGAAAAAGCAGAAGCCCAGAGAAGTTAGGGAACTAGTCCAACGCCACAAAGCTAGTGACAGGAAGGAGGCAGGGTTCTGACCTGGGAGGCCAGCTGCAGAGGGCACACACCGGGCACAATGCGTCCTGATGCTCCTTGGGGGTTTGGAGAAATGCACCGGCCGCAGCCTCGGCCAAGGAGGAGCGCCGTCACCTTGTGTCTGTGCTCAGAGGTCTCACTGTCAGGCCTGTCCCTGGAGCCCCCTGGGCTGGGAGTGGAGGTTAGACCCCAGGGGCTGGCTCAGACTGGGGGCTGGGGTGAGAGGGGAGCGCGTGGAAGAGGCTTCAGGAGCCCCCGCTGCACCCGGCACCTGCTCTGAGTGAGGAATCCAAGCACCGGTCCTTCTCCCCACCTCGCTCCGGTCCAGAGGGGAGGCAACCCCTGGCCTAGCAAACCGAAGCTGGGGAGCCCCAGTGCCCCAGCTCCTCCTCCCTGAGGTATGACCTTGAGCAAGCTCCTTCATTCTCGGTGCCTCGCCTGAAAACGGAGGAAATGAAACAATCCTACATCATCATGACTCTGGGCGTTTCTTCCCTTGAGCACTGAGCAAATAGCCTGAGCGAAGCGTCTGTGTGTTGACCAGCACACAGCAGGGGATCAAGAGTAATAATGTTTCTGGGGCACCTGGGTGGCTCAGTCGGTTAAGCGACTGCCTTCGGCTCGGGTCGTGATCCTGGAGTCCCTGGATCGAGTCCCGCATCGGGCTCCCTGCTCGGCGGGGGGTCTGCTTCTCCCTCTGACCCTCTTCCCTCTCGTGCTCTCTGTCTCTCATTCTCTCTCTCTCAAATAAATGAATAAAATCTTAAAAAAAAAAAAAGAGTAATAATGTTTCTGTTACCAGTGCTGTTCTTGTTGCTGCTTGGAGAGTGGTT
This sequence comes from Mirounga leonina, assembly GCF_011800145.1. Taxonomy (NCBI): domain Eukaryota; kingdom Metazoa; phylum Chordata; class Mammalia; order Carnivora; family Phocidae; genus Mirounga; species Mirounga leonina. The sequence continues at coordinate 69,972,471 of NW_023270323.1, read as the reverse complement.
GCCAAAGCAGAGTGTGTTCGCCCCGGGGACGCAGGAAGCAAACCTCAAGTCTTCTATTGGCGCGTATTTCTAATCTCGTCCTTTCCTGATTTAACTGTGCATGTACAATAGTGTGTCCACAACCAGTGAACACGTAGAGTGAGTGAGTGCTCAAAAACGTTTCCATGAAAACCTTCGAGGACGGCTGGATTAGTGCCTGCTACCTAGCCATGTGAATGGAGGGGCGGGGAGCAGACCCCCATGTTTGCTCAGGTTGGCCGCATGTTGTCTCCGGACTCCGAGGTCCATTTTTCCAAGAATGCTGGTATTAGTTGTTTTGTGTGGGTGAGTTTGGGAAGCAAAGTGACCAAATGGCCACACAGGAAAATTAGCAGATTCGGGGATTTGGCAAGGTTTGGAGTGAGATCATTAGAAACAAAAGAGACTCTCCACCTTTCCTTATTAACTCCCAGATTACCTCCGGACACTCACAGTTCCCCTGGCTTCTTCTCTTATTTTCTCCTCTGGCCTACTCTGCCCAAGCAGGCCCAGGGATCTTTCCAGAACTGAAAATCCACTCGGTCACTCCCCAGGTAGAGCCTTCAGGGGCCCAACCCCCTGACCAAAACCCAAGCTGCTGGTGACCTGCAGGGCCCTCCCTCCGCCCTGCCCCTGCCCACCACCCCGCAGTGCCCAGTGTTACCCCACTCCATGCCCTCGGGGGTCCCCCATCCCGGGCTCCTTCCCTCTCGACCTTCACGAGTTGGTATAAACACAAGGCCTCCTGAGAAAAGCCTCCCTCCCTGCTCTATCTCTTCTATCCTCTTTTTAACTTTTTAACTTACAAAGCATTTTCTCACACTTTACCTCATTTAATTCTCCCAAGAACCCAGTGAGTAGATATCATCATCCTTTTTGCACAGAAGGAAAGTATTCCAAGCAGTGCCAGGCCCGGCTTCGTTCGGCCAGCGAGCGAGCCGCCCAGCAGGCCCTCTGATGTGAATACCGCCCTCCCCACAGTAGGCCACACTGGTGAGCGAGGTGCGGAGTCCTGTCATGGTTCTACAGCGTGATACTGCGGGTGAACACATTCCTCTTGTCCTTGGTTCTGCTTCTGGAAATTAAGATGGGGGCCTTGGCAGCTTCCAGGAATACAAATGAAATTTCCAGTGGTTGTTTTGGTTCAGCACATCGCAGTTTGAAATGTGTAGGTTGGCACTAACGTTGCTTGTATTTATTTATGTACTACCTAGTGCCTACGTATAAAAAGCTTCCCGAGAATGTGCAGCCCCGATTTCTGGAAGACGAAGGCCTTTATGCTGGGGCAAGACCTGAGGTGCCCCGCGCCTGTCAGAACATCATGGAGAACAGGCTGCTGACTCAGGAGCCCGTAAGCGCGCGCGCAGCCCCGTCCCACCGGTAGCCCCTGGGCATCTCTGGGTCAGAGCTGCTTCTTCCTGTCCCGGGCAGTCAGCACACCCTCAGGCTCAGTTCCTCCTGTCTACAGACAGTGGTTCAATTTTTTTTTTTTTTTTTTTTTTTTTTAATTTGTCTCTCAGTATGTTTGGTGATCCTCAAACCACATACCCTCTCCCCTGCTCAAAGGCCGTCTTCTGCTGGCCGGGCTTGGGATTCTCCTGCTGAGTCAGATGTCGGGGACTTTTTCACAATTCACGGAAATGCTTAACTGTCCAAAGATAGAATGTTCTCAGTTGTATTTCTATCATTTTTTCCCCTAATTTTTAATGAATAGAAAAAACACTTTTTTAAGCACTCTGTAAGCTTTTTGTTATGCTTTTTTGGGAGGGGAGTGAGGACTATAACTTAAATTCACTGTGGGGGCGTTAGTGAAGACTCAGTTGCTAATGGAAATGAAGCTTTTAAAGATCTGTCGGGACAAGGGAAGGTGCATGAGATGTGTGTGTCCAGCCAGAGTTTTCTTGCAGTTGTTGTTTATTTTGTAAACCATTTTCTATCCAGTTATAAGAAAATGGTGTTCTTCCCTCTGCTTGATCTGCAGGGAAGAAAGTGGTTTGGAGATGACGGGAAAATCCTAGCACTGCCAAACCCCACCAAGGGGTTTCCTTCGAGACCACCACTGCTGACACAGGAGCAAGACGTTAAGGCAGAACTTGAAACACTGTATAAAAAGGTAAGCCCACCTCCCCATTTTTGATGCATGAAGGTGCTTGAAAGTGCTTTGCTCTTTGAATAGCTTGGGGTACTAAATTCGTAACATTCTACTTTGGTTGTTGTTGGTTTTTTTTAAGTTCACTACCTTACACATAAAGAACAAACAGCAGGTGTATTATATAAGAGCGAGTCGGCTATGCTCACCTAATCCTTTCTTAAAGAAGGCCTCGTTCCCAGGTAGGAATGGCTAAGTCAGTGACTTTATTTGCATATCCAAGTTAGCTGGCCTTATTTTTCTTCTTTGTTCTCTGCGTTCTCACAGATGCTGCAAGATTATTTCCCACTCATTGTCTCTTTATTATATAACTGGAGATTTTTCTCTTTTCTTAAAGATTTATTTATTTATTTTGAGAGAGAGTACCAGCAGGGGGAGGGGCAGAGAGAAAGGGAGAGAGAGAGAAGCTCAACCAGACTCCCCACTGAGCATGGAGCCTGAGGGGGCTCGATCCTACAGCCCTGAGATCATGACCTGAGCCAAAATCAAGAGTCGGCTGCCTAACTGACAGAGCCACCCAGGCTCCCCCAACTGGAGGTTTTCTATCCTTGCAAATCCTTTTCTTTTTTTTTTTTATTTTTTTTATTGTTATGTTAATCCCCATACATTACATCATTAGTTTTAGATGACGTGTTCCATGATTCATTGTTTGTGCATAACACCCAGTGCTCCATGCAGAACGTGCCCTCTTTAATACCCATCACCAGGCTAACCCATCCTCCCAGCCCCCTCCCCTCTAGAACCCTCAGTTTGTTTTTCAGAGTCCATCGTCTCTCATGGTTCATCTACCCCTCCGATTTCCCCCGCCTCATTCTTCCCCTCCCGCTACCTTCTTCTTCTTTTTTTTCCCTTAACATATATTGCATTATTTGTTTCAAAGGTACAGATCTGAGATTCAACAGTCTTGCACAATTCACAGTGCTTACCAGAGCACATACCCTCCCCAGTGTCTATCACCCAGTCACCCCATCCCTCCCACCCCACCCCCCACTCCAGCAACCCTCAGTTTGTTTCCTGCAATTAAGAATTCCTCATATCAGTGAGGTCATATGATACATGTCTTTCTCTGTTTGACTTATTTCGCTCAACATAATACCCTCCAGTTCCATCCACATCGTTGCAAATGGCAAGATCTCATTCCTTTTGATGGCTGCATAATATTCCATTGTATATATATATACCACATCTTCTTTATCCATTTGTCTGTCGATGGACATCTTGGCTCTTTCCACAGCTTGGCTATTGTGGACATTGCTGCTATAAACATCGGGGTGCATGTACCCCCTCAGATCCCTACATTTGTATCTTTGGGGTAAATACCCAGTAGTGCAATTGCTGGATTGTATGGTAGCTCTATTTTCAACTTTTTGAGGAAACTCCATACTGTTTTCCTGAGTGGCTGCACCAGCTTGCATTCCCACCAACAGTGTAGGAGGGTTCCCCTTTCTCCGCATCCCCACCAACATCTGTCGTTTCCTGACTTGTTAATTTTAGCCATTCTGACTGGTATGAGGTGGTATCTCATTGAGGTTTTGATTTGGATTTCCCAGATGCCGAGCGATGTTGAGCACTTTTTCATGTGTCTGTTGTGTGCCCATTTTCTTAGTTGAAAAATAGGAATAATAATAATCTTCTCTACCTCAGAGGATCATTGTATTCAGATGATGTAACTGTATGCCCTTTTTAAAAATTGTGAATGTCTATGAAATTTGTTGTTACTATAGACAAGTATTAATGAGTGGCTACGTTGTGCAGAAATGTGATCATGGGAGTAGATGATCACAAAACAAGCATCAACCCAAGTCACAGCCCATGAGGGATTTGTCACCTATTTGTTTACATGACAGATACGTGATATAATTAGTGACCGAGACAGTCATCCCCTTGTGCACATATCCAGTAATACATCAGTCTCCCTTCACCTTCCCTCCGTTTCAGCAGGAAACACTGATATAATGAGGCACTAAATTATGGGTAACAGTGAGAAAACAGATGAGTAAGTACTATGTTGAGTTGGGTATTAAGGAAGCCAATTAATCTTATCTGTCTGCTTCAGAGGTTGTGAGCTAGTTGAGAAATGCACAGGGGTCAGAGAGGGATGAAGAGATCAGTCGCACACAGGGTAGAACTGGACAGCAGAAGGCCACTGGAACCCAAGACCAGTTGGGCTTCCTGCTCCATCTCCCATGAATTCCACTCCTGTCTAGACACAGCCCTGGTGAGTTCACCGTGGGGACTGCTGAGGAGAACACACGGGGACAGTAAGCAGGCTCTCGGGAGAGAGCTAAGAAGGGGCAGCGGAGAACCCGGACCAATGGCTCTCAGGCTCCAGCTGGCTCTCTAGCCATGTTCTTCCTTCTCTCTGGGCAAAGAGCCATGAGAATGGGGCATGGGAAGAGAAGCAGGGTGGTTTCCTCCCAATACCTGTGAGAGGGGAGATCTTCCCATCTTGTGTGCAGAAATGGGGAAGGAGATAAGGAGAATGTCCCCCTCGGAGGGGCTGGTCGTCCAGCATCACAGAGCAAAAGAAGTTAAAGAAGGGAGAAAAACAAAGGGACTGGAGACTCCCAAGGTCATTTCTTAGAGGGTCAGGCTTTGGACATAGCAAAGAGCAAAGGATATGTTAGAGTGCATGGGAAGGATGCAGAAGGGTTTAAATTAGAGGGAGGGAATATTATTCCCCCTGTGTGTTCCCCCATTACGCATTACCTGTTACATTCACTGTGGACTTGTATACCTCAGTCTTTTTGGGGAGAATGTGGTTGTGGAAACTTCCAGTGATTCAAAACATAATACATCTCTTTCTAGATTAATATTTTCACAATTTTATTTTTTTACCAACTTTTACCTTTTCCTACATTTATTCAGATCTGTGCAATGTCAAAACCCATGTTTTCTCCACTGTTCCATGTAACAGGCTTGCCTTTAAGAAAAAAATGTTAAATGCATATGGCCTATATTTTTAGTCTTATGTCCAAACATACCTTCCATCTGGGAGGTTTGACATGATGCAGGAGCACAGAAGGAGATGAACAGGCGAGAGGGCTTCACCAATAGCTTATTAATGCATCTCCTCTCTCCCTCCCCCACTAGCCTGAAAGTGACTCAAGGCAAGGATGAGGTTTTCTTCTTCTTTTAACCCTAGCACTGGGCAGGAGGCGGGCACATAGGGACACCTCAATCAAAATACAAATTGAATGTTATTTAAATGATTCAGCTGAGCTGAATGTCTCTAGAAGAGACTCCCTCCTTATTCCTCTCCTCAGCTGTCTCTCCTGCAGAATAGCGGCTTTCCTGGGCTCTGGCTTAACCCTGGCATCCCAGTGATGGAAAACCAAGTCCATGTGCTGGATCGGGATTTGGCAATTCCCTGGGCCATTAATGGTGAATTTATGCCTCAGAGCTCTCAGGCTCGAACTAACCCAGCAGGACTGACCAAACCCACCCTCCATCCCCCATTAGTAATTTTCAAAAATGGAATACTCTACTCTTCCTAAATTAAGACCTTTGTGAGAGACAATTAAAAATAGAGAAATATAAAAAGAACGTCAATATCGCGCAAAGAACAAAGTTAAACGTCAAATGAGAAAGAATGCAATTGAATACCTCTTAAGAAGGAACTATTCCAAAACTTAAGAAAATAAAAATGCCAAGGGGACATTGCACGTCAGACATAAACAATATAAAATGCAGTTCGCTTAATCCTGATGACAAAGTAGGGTTAGGGTTATTGAAAGCAATCCCAGCAGCCTCCCGCCTCCCTCCCTTCCTCTTTCCCTCCCTCCCTGCCTTCCATCATTCCTTCCTTCCTTCCATCTTAACTTCCTTCCCTCCTTCCCTCCTTCTTTTATTTTTATTCTTCCCATCCTTAACTGAAAGTCCGCTATATTCTCAGTTGTCCTAAATTCAGAGAATATAGAAGTAACAATATTCAAACATGACCTTAGACTGTACCTAGGTAGGCAGAAATGTCAAGTGTTACCGATTCCGTCAGGGGGAGCCTGGCTGGCTCAGTCGGTAGACTATGTGACTCTTGATCTCAGGAATTGAGATGAGACTGAGCCCCACGTTGGGCACAGAGTTTACATTTTTTTTTTCCAGTTTTTGGTTTTTGTTTGTTTGTTTTGTTTTGTTTTTAAAGATTTTATTTATTTATTTGAGAGAGAGAGAATGAGAGACAGAGCATGAGAGGGAGGAGGGTCAGAGGGAGAAGCAGACTCCCTGCTGAGCAGGGAGCCCGATGTGGGACTCGATCCCAGGACTCCAGGATCATGACCTGAGCCAAAGGCAGTCGCTTAACCAACTGAGCCACCCAGGCGCCCCAGAGTTTACATTTTTTAAAAAAATGAAAGATTCTGTGATTAGAAGTCGGCAAGATATTCCTGGAGGGCATAAGTGTAGAAGCAAAACTGCTTACCATTTTGAGGAATTTACCATGATTCCAACCTCCTTGTCAATTACCACTTGGTAAGATTACCACTTCCCTCTCCACCATTCTCATCAATGTTTCCCAGAGCATTGGTCACCTACTATGTTCTAAGCACTGCATTCACCAACACTCTTTAGGTTGCAAATGATAAAAACTAAAGCAAACCAGCTTAAGTAAAGAGAGAATTTGGTGGCCCATAAAACTGGGAAGGATCTGGAGATAAATCATAAAAATGAAGGAGGGACTTTGGGAACCAGGACCTCGGGGGCTGCCTCTACCTCTCTTTTCTCTGGTTCTCCTTGAATGTTGACTAGCTTCATTCCCTCCAATTGCAGACAGACCAGAATTCTCCATGTGTTAGGGGATATGACCTTTGATAATCTAAGCTTAACAACTCCAGAGGAAAGGATTCTATCTTTTCTTCCAAGATTCACATTTATCAATAGCAAGGACAAACTGGTCAGTTGTAAGTAGGACATGTGACCGCCACCTCATGCCCAGAAGATGGGGATGAGAAAGCTTCCAAGAATGAGAAAGCTTCCAGAGAGGACCCGAACAACAGCCACAGAATCTACGGCAGTCTCTGGACTGGATTCAGACTCTGTTCCTATTATTTTCCCAGAGCAAATATAGAGACTTGTATTTTAATCCCACCAATGATTATTCTTTTTCTATACAACTTTTATTTTTTATTTTATTTTTTTTAAGATTTATTTATTTTAGAGAGAGAGCATGTGAGCAGGAGGAGGGGCAGAAGGAGAAGGAGAGAGAAGAGAGAGAAGCAGACTCCCTGCTAAGCACAGAGCCCAACAGGGGGCTCAATCCCAAGATCCCAAGATCATGACCTGAGCCAAAACCAAGTGTGGCTCAACCGACTGAGCCGCCCAGGCGCCCTTCTACAGCTTTTAAGTTTCTTTCTCCATTGTCATGCATCTCCACACACACCAAGAACATCAGCAGATAATCCATTTGCATCACCTCTGATAGTCTTGGGTTTTGGTTTTCAATTGAAAATGAAGAATCAAATCAATTTCAAGATTAAAATAATATGTTCTATAAATATCATTTATTCTTAGAAGAAATTATTTCCGCTATTTTCATGGTCGTTCTCAGTATATAGTTAAAGAAAATAAATATATATAATAAATAATTATATAACATAAATATAACAAAAAGAAAGACAAGGAACTGGGAGTCTTTCTCCTTAATAGGAAGAGAGTTGGGCTCTCTTGAGCAGTCTAGCCCAGTGACTACAAGGGTCCTGGAAACTTTTTTTTACGTTGTTGACCTGAGTCTAAGGCAGAGACCACCAGCAATCATTTGACCATGGGCTAATGCAGATTTGGGGAAGGAGAAATGAAGTACAGGTATCCTGGGTAACATTTCAGGTAAATTGGACCATGCTGCCCACATTACTTACTCATACCAGGAAGAGTACCAGACGGAACCTGAGAGCCACATCCTGAGTGACCTAATAACTCTAGAACCCCATGGCAAGAGGAAAGGCAAAGCAAGAACCAGCAGGAGCAAAACAATTAGAGAGGAATTTTCGATTAAGTTTGTAGAATGATGTTTAGTTGTACGTGTCTTTGTGAGGTGGAAATTTTTTAATTAATCTCAGCAGTCTGGGTGATCATAAGACACATAGTGGTCACATGCAGATGAAAAACTTCTAACACGGGGGCACCTGGATGGCTCAGTCAGTTATGCATCCAACCCTTGATTTTGACTCAGGTCATGATGTTAAGGTCGTGGGACTGAGCCCTGTGCCAGGTGGGGAATCTGGGTGTAGAGCCTGCTTGGGATTCTGTCCTTCTCCCTCTGCCCACCCCAACCCCTGCTCACCCTCTCTTTAAGAAAAAAAAAGAAACAACTTCTAACACAAATGTGGGTTATAATTGAATCCTTTTATCTGAATGAAAGAGAAAAGAAATTATGCCCTCCATTGTGGCACTGTGAAGTGTAAGGATATTAATGATCAGAACTAGGGCTTTTATTAGACATGAAATATCAGTGGAATATGATCCCAGCAGGGGTGGTCTTCCCTCCCTTTAAATGCAAATGGAGACTCAACTCAGCATATTCTGGAAGGTACTGAGATAGAGTCAATCCATTCCTATTCAAGCCTACCATTTGTAAACACATCCCGGTTTTAAAAGGATATTTTTTTTAAGCAAAAAATCTGTTGGTCTTCTCATCAAAGACAGACTGAATGTTATTTTATAGGAGAAAACATGTTATTTTATTAAAATAAAGATACACTGTGTTGAAGTCCTACAGGAAATCATAAGTCCTAAATATATATTAATACTCTACTGATCTGCAGGGGAGGTGGGAAATATGAAATGGAATGGCTAAGAAGAAATAGACTCATATATTCCTACTTGTGGGTCCTGGTGCATCTGGCTGTTGTCTCATTCCACCCTAGATCATCATTATCCAGTGAGTGCTTTAACTGGGGTTCCCCCATACTCTGCTCCCTTTAACAGGCAGTAAAATATGTCCACAGAAGTCAGCACATGATTGGATCTGGAGACCCCTCTGGAAATTTCCAACTGGACATTGATATTTCAGGGTTAATCTTCACTCATCATCCCTGTTTTAGCCGAGAGCATGTTTTGGCGGCCAAGCTGGCCCAATTATATGACCAGTACCTTGCAAGACACCAGAGAAACAAGGCAAAATTCCTTACTGATAAGGTACACTCTTCCATTCTTACTGTTGACGGGGTTGGTTCTTCTGATGAGCCCAAGCAACAAAAACACCAGCCTGCAACAAATGTTCGTGCACCTCTTACACATGCCCCTCAGCCTACGATGTGTGATAGACTGTTCTCCTTGCAAGCAAACAGAAGGCTCTGACAATGCACATTTCATGTGTGCAAATTCAGTGGCATGTGCTTGGCTTGAAGAGAAAGGTTTGTGCAAATGGTGCAAGTCATCTCACCTCCCAGGGAGCAGGCATTTAATGGAAGATATGTAGCTGTGTCTTGCTTGCATGACCTCAGATGCTGAGACTATTCACGGCCTGAGAATCTCTCTGTCCTTAGAGACATTCTCATCTTTACATGTAATTTGCCGTAACGTGGTACCCAGACACGAGTCAGTTGTTTCCGATGATGCTCAAAGAAATGGCTCTCTGTGTGACACTTACTTCCAATGTGATGCCATCCCATGGGATTTTCTTGAGTAATTTTGACTACGGGCAATTTTAGCCCCACACTCTGACTTTAAAACCTACTGTCCAAATAAGAGATCACTCCACATTACCTCCTTTTGAGTCTATAGGTTTATGATCTATTCACAAAAATATCCCTGTATATCCAGGACCCAGAAAGATCCACTGTTAGCCTTGAAAGAGACCTCATTTCTGAGACACACACATAAATGCAACACTTGTCATGATCACCTTAATGATCTGGGCTACAGAACAGGGATGAACATACCTTGTCCTTTATTATTCCTTTTCTTTTTTAAGAACAGAAGAAAGAGTTCTCTGTCAGAGTTCATTGTGGTGAAAGTGTGGGAACAGCAGGATGTTTGAGCACCCATTCACAGCTTTGTTGGCATCATTTTGCCCTGGCGGAGGGGGTGGTTCAAGGCACATAATTTGCTTAGGCGGTAGAGTCTCTAACTCAAAACTTGTATTCATCTTTTTTTAAGCTCCAAGCTCTAAGAAATGCAGTTCAGACAGAACTTAATCCAGCAAAACCTCATAAATCTCTTGATACAACCCAAAAAGCCATCAATGAGTATAAATCTGAAATTCGGTGAGTAGTCTGTAATTGTAACTCCTACCTTTTTTGTTCTCGTTAGATGTGTACTTGTTGAAAGCTTTTTTCAATTTTTCCAAATGCACTGAATATATGAGAAATTAAGCCAAATGAAGTAATGAGATATATCCATCTTATTAACATCAAATTTGAAGTCCAAGAAAAGAATGAGGATGTAGGATATTGTAACTTACTCTGCTGGTGTAAACAAACGTCGCTACAAGCCACCACTTTATTTTTTTTAAGATTTTATTTATTTATTTCACAGAGAGAGGAGTGAGAGGGAGAACACAAGCGGGGGGAGGGAGGGCGGGGAGGGAGAAGCAGGTTCCCCACTGAACAGGGAGCCCGATTCAGGGCTCGATCCTAGGATCCCGGGACCATGACCTGAGCTGAAGGCAGACACTTAATCGACTGAACCACCCAGGTGCCCCTACAGCCACCACTTTAGAGGGTAGCCTGACCATAGGCTAGCAAAGTGTGGAAAATGCCCATAAGCTGGGACCCAGAAAATTTTGTTTCCCGTGTGTGTACTCTAAGAGCTACATGCACGTGTGCACATGGAGACATGTAGTGTGTAAGGAATTCACAGCATCATTTACAAAAGTAAGGAGCTGGGAATGAGCCCATACCAGGATGAACACATCTGGTATAGTCTCTCTCTCTCTTTTTTTCTTTTTTTTTAGGATTTTATTTATTTATTTGACAGAGAGAGAGAGCAGGAACACGAGCAGGGGGAGTGGGAGAGGGAGAAGCAGGCTTCCCGCTGAGCAGGGAGCCCGACGCGGGGCTCGATCCCAGGACCCCGGGATCATGACCTGAGCCAAAGGCAGACGCTCAACGACTGAGCCACCCAGGCACCCCTATATATTTTATTTTTTTAAGGAATCATGTTGCATTTACCATCTCACAACTGGCTTTTCTATGTAAAATACATCTCAGACCTTTTCCTTTTATACTACATCTAGTTCTGCACCATTACTTATTTTTAAAGATTTATTTATTTTAGAGAGTGAACGTGTGCACAGGCAAGTGCCCACGAGCATGGGGAGGGGCAAAGGGAGAGAGAAGCGCAAGCAGACTCCCCTCTGAGCACAAAGCCAAACCCAGACCCGATCCCAAGACCCTGAGATCACGACCTGAGCCGACACTAAGAGTCGGATGCTTAGCCAGCTGTACCAGCCAGGCGCCCCTGTATCATTATTTAAAGGCTGACATAGAGATGTTATGTTCCCTGTTGATAGACATTTGTATTATTCCTATTTTTTATTATAGAAACTGCACTCTAATTGACATTCCTGTGTGCATGAGTATTTCCACAGAATGAATTCTTAGAACAGGAATTTATAAATCAAGGACTTTAAAGATTTTATTTATTTATTTGAGAGAGCATGAGAGGGGAGACAGTCAGAGGGTGAAGCAGACTCCCCGCTGAGCAGGGAGCCCGATGTGGGACTCGATCCCAGGACTCCAGGATCATGACCTGAGCCGAAGGCAGTCGCTTAACCAACTGAGCCACCCAGGCGCCCAAAAAATCAAGGACTTTAAATGTATACTTTTCTTTTTACAATCTAGCCTTGAGTTGGAAATTCCTCCAGCAAAGTGGAAATTAGTGATGTTGAGATACTGTCACTGTAAAAGTATGAAGAGTATGTTTTAAAAGGAAAATTCTTATTTATGCTTTAAAAAAAAAGCCCACAGTGCAGCCTCCTTGTGCAAATAATTTTTGCTTCAGCAAAAAGCCGTCCTGAATACAGTAGTGGTTTTATAGGGACTCGTATTTATCATCAGTATTTGAAAACTGGCAGAAATGTGTGAGAGATGGACAGACCATGCCGGCGGGGGGCAGGGGGGGGGGTGCCCCACAGACGGCAGACCCAGGGCGGTCTTTCCACTGCCCCTGGAAATGAACACCTCTGTGATCCAGCATTTCTGGCCCAGTAAGAGAGTGGGTTTTAGCCTTTTCCTGATATTTCACTATTGTTAAAACAAATCTAAGCAGATGGCCTGCTCCCGGCTGTCCCCTCACGTGGGCCCCGGCCTGCTGCTGACCAGAGTCCCTGGGAGCCCCCCGCCGGGCATCCGCGGGGTCCGTGGCAGGGTGCCGCTCACCTCAGCCCCCAGCACGTCAGTCATTCTCCATCTTATTTTCTGTAAATGGCGTCCTGACCGCATCGCTTGTCCCCCGAACTGGAACCGGCTATATAAGGAAGGAAGCATGGGTCTTCATGCAAGATAGGGGAGCACGGTATTTAACTCTCTCTACTGGTTCTTTACCCTCAGCCCTACTCAAACTTGAACAACTGAGACTATGACTCTAGATCCCCATCTAGCTACCACTTTCTCTCTGTATTTTCCTTCACAGCCAAACTTGTGGAAAACACTAGCATTCTTGCTGCTCTAGCCCCTTGCCTCCCCTTCACGGGAACCTCACTCACCCACCCACCTTTCCTTGGAGGCTGGTCTTGCCACAGGCCCGGGCACCTCCGCCTTGCTAAGCCCCTCCTGCTACCTGGCCTCTTGACGGCGAGAGGCACTGTCACCGGGGTGGCCTGGTGTGACCTATTTCTTCCCTCTCCTGCCCCCATCCTTCCCACCGTCCTTTGTCTACTTATTCTCCTCTGCCCAGATTCCCAGGATGCAAAGTTCCTCACAAGCTTTTTCTTTTTGTTTTCTTTGTTAACCTGCCTTTTCTCCTGAGATCCGAGTCTAGTCCTGTGGTTGGAAGGATCATCCGGAGGCCAGTGGCTCCCAGGGTTTCCCCTCTGGGGTGAAGCCCCCCTTCGACTCTCTGGAACCCCATCTGCACCAGGTTACCTGACTCCCTGAGCAAAACTGCCTTTTCCTTTTCTTCTTTAGCTCAGATGTCAAATTTTTCTTGCTAAGAGTTCTTTTTTAGCATTTCTGAGAAACTGTTTTCTCAGGTACTAAAAAAGGAAATAGAAAATATATCAGAAAGCCTTAAGGTGTCACACAACTCAGAAAAATAATTTTACATTGCAGTTTTTCAAAAGGAGGCAGGGGAGGCAGCTAAAGGCATAAGAGAAGAACAGACCACTTGATACTCACAGCTAGCATTGGTGGGCCACTTACCAGATGTCAGGCACCATTCTAGTAGGAAGTTTACAGATGAGGCATGGAGAAGTTAAGTTGTTAGCCCCAGGCCAGCTAGCAACTGGTAGAACCAGGACTGTAGAATCTGATTGCAACATCTGCGCCCTTAGCCACACGCCTTACTGCTTTGCAAGAAGGATGTTTCTTGGGGCGCCTGGGTGGCTCAGTCGGTTAAGCGTCTGCCTTCGGCTCAGGTCATGATCCCAGGGTCCTGGGCTCGAGCCCCACATCGGGCTCCCTGCTCGGCGGGAAGCCTGCTTCTCCCTCTCCCACTCCCCCTCCTTGTGTTCCTGCTCTCGCTCTCTCTCTCTGTCAAATAAATAAATAAAATCTTTAAAAAAAAAAGTTTCGTAGGTATCAAATTAAATATACAATCACTATAGCATTATTAGTTTCTTTTTTTAATTGCAAACCCATCTAAATAACTTTTTAATATATAATAATAATAATAATAACATATTCTACCTTCTAGGCAAACAAGAAAATTGCGTGATGCTGAACAAGAAAAAGATCGAACGTTGCTTAAAACGATCATAAAAGTTTGGAAGGAGATGAAATCCCTTCGAGAATTTCAGAGGTTTACGAATACACCCTTGAAACTTGTTTTGAGAAAGTAAGCTTTTTTTCAATAGTTGTTTTATGGGGCTATATCATGCAAAGAGAAAATGCATAAAACATAGATACGGCTTAAAAAATAATTATGAATAAATAATTAACAAGTAATAATAACAACTAAGAAAATGAATAAATGATGATGTAACCACTCCCCAGGTTAAGAAATAGGACATTACCAGTATCTGGGCAGCCCCCATGTTCCTAACCCCAACTACTGCCTCCTCCATCTCAGGAGTAACCATTTTCCAGATTTTTATGATCAGCATTTCCTTGTTTCTCCTTACAGGTTTGCCATCTATGTGTAATTCCTAAGAAAATGTGGTTTAATATTACCTGTATTTGATGTATCCACAAATGAAAGTAGGTTGTCTGTACTCTTTAGTGTATTCTTCACTACCATGTGAGATTCATTTACTTAATATCACATGGCTAGCTGAAGTTATTTACTTTGTTTATAATACTTCATTATATGAATATAACAAATTTGCCCATTTCGCTGTTGACAGACATTTGAGTTGATTCTGTTTTTCAGCTTACAGACAGCACTTCTCTAGGGATCCTTATACATGTCTTTTAAGCTACATGCTCCTGAGCTTTCCCAAAATATACCTGGAAGTGAAATTGTTGAGTCTTAAGGGATGGGCTTCTTTGATACTCACATGCCGAATCCAAACACTTTTCCAGAGTGGTTGTGCTGATTTATACTTTAACCAGTGCTCCCGTAGATCCCTATCACCCAAACCATCCATGTCACCTGCTATTGTCAGATGTTACACTTTCCTTGGCCTTATATTTCCCATTCATGAATTGGCCATTTTGATTTCCTCTGTCTGTTCAAGGCTTGTGTTGATTTTTGAACTGGACTGTTCGTCTTTGTTTCTTTTTCATAACTGGTAGGAATTTGGCGTATATCCTGGACAGGGGGCCTTTGTTGATGCACTCTCTAGTTGCCTCTTTACTCCCTTTTGCTGCTTTTTGATGACAGAAATTCTTAATTTTTTTTTGTCACTTTCTCTTTTTTTTTTATTTTTTTTATTCTTATGTTAATCCCCATACATTACATCATTAGTTTTAGATAAAGTGTTCCATGATTCATTGTTTGTGCATAACACCCAGTGCTCCATGCAGAATGTGCCCTCCTCAATACCCACCACCAGGCTAACCCATCCTCCCACCCCCCTCCCCTCTAGAACCCTCAATTTGTTTTTCAGAGTCCATCATCTCTCATGGTTCATCTACCTCTCCGATTTCCCCCCCTTCATTCTTCCCCTCCTGCTACCTTCTTCTTCTTTTTTTTTTTCTTAACATATATTGCATTATTTGTTTCAGAGGTACAGATTTGAGATTCAACAGTCTTGCACAATTCACAGCGCTTCCAGAGCACATACCCTCCCCAGTGTCTATCACCCAGTCACCCCATCCCTCCCACCCCACCCCCCACTCCAGCAACCCTCAGTTTGTTTCCTGCAATTAAGAATTCCTCATATCAGTGAGATCATATGATACATGTCTTTCTCTGTTTGACTTATTTCACTCAACATAATACCCTACAGTTCCATCCACGTCGTTGCAAATGGCAAGATCTCATTCCTTTTGATGGCTGCATAATATTCCATTGTATATATATATACCACATCTTCTTTATCCATTCGTCTGTCGATGGACATCTTGGCTCTTTCCATAGTTTGGCTATTGTGGACATTGCTGCTATAAACATCGGGGTGCACGTACCCTTTCGGATCCCTACTTTTGTATCTTTGGGGTAAATACCCAGTAGTGCAATTGCTGGATCATATGGTAGCTCTATTTTCAACTTTTTGAGGAACCTCCATACTGTTTTCCATGGTGGCTGCACCAGCTTGCATTCCCACCAACAGTGTAGGGGAGTTCCCCTTTCTCCGCATCCCCGCCAACATCTGTCGTTTCCTGACTTGTTAATTTTAGCCATTCTGACTGGTATGAGGTGGTATCTCATTGAGGTTTTGATTTGGATTTCCCTGATGCCGAGTGATATAGAGCACTTTTTCATGTGTCTGTTGGCCACAGAAATTCTTAATTTTAAACAGATAAAATATGTTCATCTTTTCTTTTACGATCGGTGCTTTCCGTATGCTGCTTTAAAAATCCTTCCCCTGAGTCTAGTAGATATTCTACTCTATTGTCTCTATAATCCTTATTCTTTTATCTTCCACATTCATCTTTAGTCCATTTGGAATCGATCTTTGTATGGTGTGGAGAAAGTATGCTTGCTACCTAATTCACTAGACTTTGATACATGACTAAGAGGACAGTTATCACAACAAAAGTATATTCTGTATATTAATTAAAGAGCATCTGTGCTGCTGGTTTTCATCCCTTCCTGATTGTTTCCTCAGAGTAAGTGTTGTGCTATACATCGACATGAAAAGTAATAAACGTGGGCAATTATCTGATACTTTGCTCTGAAGACAGCCATGTTTCAGCCAAAGATAGCTGCAGATGGTGATTTTCTTTTAGGGCTGTAATTTTCTTAAGACTTGGAAAACATCCTACCGTTCCCAGGACAAACACAAGATCATGCTTTATGAGGGCAGGGACCTGGTCACCATTGGATCTCTGGTCCCAAACAGAGCACCTGCCACTCAGGATCTGCTTAGTTAATATTAGCTGATGAAAAACAAATTCTGTCTGTCCCACAGAAACTGTGGGTGTCTCCCAGAAATTCCAGGGTTCCTGCTTCTGAATTCCATCTCCCAGGCTACCGCTCCCACCCAGAAGCAGAACATAAATATTTACCTGTTTTCTCTTTCCTTCCTTCAGTTTAGGATAAACTAAACTTTTAGGAAATTTGCCCTTAAGGTCACCTCTAGGTGAAACTTTTCATGATACTTAACACCCCTTCCTCCCATAAGTAGCTGCCTCCTAAATTCCTTTGGAGTGCCCTTCACACTCTTGATTCACCTAGCCACCTTATGATACAGCATAAATTTTTCCCTGCAAAAGTCATCAAATTTCCACTAGTTTATGGATGCCTCTGAATAACAGGGAACAAAGTGAATGGGTCTCTATATGTCAGAGATGGAGCATAATTTATGAGCCGGATTTCTCCGATGCCTATAAATTTCCAGTGCCACTGTGTTTCCAAAGTGATGTCTTCGTAGTATCCTGGAGCGCTGAGTCTGTGCCTTAGGGAACTGCTAATTGCTAAACCACCAGGGCCCACATGAATGTCAGCAAATCTGTGTCAACCTTAAAAGGAACAAGAACTTTAGGAGTAGAACCTGCAGGCCAGACGGCATTGATCACGGAAGCCCGGGCAATGAGCTGCAATGATCCCAAAGTGCTGGGGAGGAGGAGTTGGGTGTGGCGTGCCTGCCACCCCCTTCCAGAAGAATCACACACTGATTCACATACCACATTTGTCTAATCTTGGGTGGATTGGGCCACAGCACCTTTTGGGGCAGGAGATCTCCCAGCACTAATGTCCTACCGAGCACACTGCGGGAAACACGGCTTTGGGCTGGGCAGAGCTCCTCATAAAGTATCAGCAGAATCATCAAAGAAAAACTCAGATTGCCAATCCAAAGTCAGACTAGTAGTTTCGGGGGCTCAGAAGCAACATAATGAAGTGGTTCCTCAGAGACTTGCAGCACGAATAACTACGATGACACTCTACCCCTGCTGGTTGAGAATCTACAGGCGTTGGGTCTGTGTGCTCTGGATCACTCAGCTCAGGGGGGCATCGTTGCTTAACCGTAAGTAGCAATCTGTAGCTCATATTCCAGCTCCCTCCACTCACCAACTCTGTGTTCTTGGGCAAGTTACGTCATCTCTCTGTGCCCCAGTCTCCTTGCCTGTGAAATGCAGATGCTCGTAGTATCTCGGCCTCCCAGGGTTGAGAGCTAACAGTTACAAAGCTTTCAGACGAGGCCCTGTCACATAGCAAGCCCCATACAGGTGTTTGCTGTTATTATTACTCTGTTACTTAATTTCAAGAGATAACCAAGGTACTGTA
Organism: Mirounga leonina; assembly: GCF_011800145.1. Taxonomy (NCBI): domain Eukaryota; kingdom Metazoa; phylum Chordata; class Mammalia; order Carnivora; family Phocidae; genus Mirounga; species Mirounga leonina. The sequence goes on along the minus strand of NW_023270323.1, from coordinate 69,954,380 downwards.
AATTATTTTAAAGGGAAAAAGTTGACCAGAAAACAGACGAAGAAGCATATGAGGCAGAAATTCAAGCTGAGATAAGTGAGTTGTTGGAAGAGCTCATGGAAGAGTATGAACGGAAGATGGAAGGGTATAGAGCCTCATACCAGCAATGGAAAGCCTGGAAGAAAGCCCAGGTTTGTCAAGTCCCTCGGCCTTGAGCAGGGCTGACCTTGGGGACAGGAGGAGGGAAACTGGACAGGCCGACTGGGGCCCCTGCTGGCTCCACTCTGTCTCCCATTGAAGGTAGGGCATTGATGCTTCTGGGCTTCCCTGGGAAAATGATATAACTTTGTACCCATAACCCTGCAACATTGAATCCAAGCACAATAAGTAACAGATCAGGTAACCTGCAATAGCTGTGCCCACAAGCCTTACTTTATTTTCAAGATGTGTCCTTGGCCTTTAGAGCCCATATTAATGTTCACCAGAATGGCTAACATTTTTAAGCTCTTTCTAGGTCCCAGGCATTACCTCAGGTCAACAACCCTGGGAACAGCTTCCTGTGATTGTCCCCATTTTGCAGATGAGAAAACAAGGCGCAGAGAGATCAAGCGGCTGCCCGAGCGCACACAGCTGCTTGAGGCGGAGCTGGGTCGGCATCCGGGTCCATCTGGCTCTGAAGACTATGGTTGTAAGCAAAATTGCAAAATTTCTGTTTGACATAAGATTGCCTTTTACCCAACAGAGGGCCAAGAAGAAGAAAAAGAAGCAAGCTGTCGAAGAACATCCCGACGAGGAGATGGAGGAGCCGTATCCCGGGGAGGAGCCTGTGAAACCGGTCCCCCCGGAGGCCACCGATTGGGCACTGGTAGAGCAACAGGTGAGGGAGAGGGCAGCCCGGAGCAGGAGAAGGCCTGGGGAGCCCACGCTGGTGCCGGAGCTGAGCCTGGCGGGAAGCGTCACTCCCAACGAGCAGTGTCCCAGGTGAGCAGACGCCCCCTGCCTGGCACAGTGTGATCAGGAGAACCATGAACTCTGTAGATCGGTCTCAGATGGAACTACATGAACTTGTAGATGTTTGTCCGTATTTGGGTGATTTCAAATGGTTCCCCTACCTCGGGCATCCGCGGGGGCCACTCAGGAGCACGCTGAGGGAAGCTGCCTGTAGCAAGTGGTACCTGCATGGCTTTTGATTTAGAGCCTTTGTCTGTAACATCAGGGTATCTTCTCTCCACTGGTAGCACATTCTCTGCTCCCCAGCGCGGACATGCAGGTCTGTCCTTGGCCCTTGTGTTCAGCTGCCCCAGGGGGGGCTAGCTTCTCTCTTTGAAGGCCCCCAGAGAGCCTCCCAGAGGAACTGTGGATACCCCCAGTAGCCATCTGAAGCATATTCTCCGGATTTGATAGAAATACTCTTCTAGGGGCTCCTGGGTGGCTCGGTTGGTTGAGTGTCTGACTCTTGATTTAGGCTCATGTCATGATCTCAGTGTTATGAGATCGAGCCCCATGTTAGGCTCCGTGCTGGGCGTGGAGCCTACATAAGATTCTCTCTCCCTCTCCCTCTGCCCCTGCCACCCCACATGTGCTCTCTCTCTCTCTTTTTCTCTCTCTCTCTCAAAAAAAGAAATACATTTCTAGTCATTCATGTGATGCTTAAGAGAGAAACAGTCAGAAGCTTCACCTTATATACATACATCTATACATATAATAAATTCAGTCACCCTCAGAAATAATTAGGATGTGGGGATTCATTAGAATGTCCATATAAAACTTCCTACAACCTCTTCAGTTTCAAACTTATGTTAGTGTATCAATAATGTATTTTTTAACTCTGGCTTTTTTCTTGTGTCCTCCCAACCTCACAGCATTCAGATACTACACATAAATAAACTATTCCCCAGCACTGAATTAGCTATTTTCAAGACACAAATAGCATGCCATATAAAAAAAAAAAAAATCCAAAATATGTGATTACACTTTTTTTTTTGATTACGTGTTTTTTTAAAGGGAAAATTTGGGCTGGATTTGGCAGTCTTTTGTCATGAGTCTTGTTTTGACTGAGAATATATACCTCAGTCTTAAATTTCTTGGTTTTCACTGGGATTTGGGACTATAACCTAAGTTACCCCAAACCAGTGATCATGATCAACCCTTCTCATCAGACCATCATATAAGGGGGACCATGCAAAAGAAGGGGGCTTCTTAGGTCTGTTTGTAGCAGGATGCTACTGGGAAGAAACCATAAAACAACTCTGAGTCGAGTCTTTAGGTGTCTTGAATACTTCTTGAAATTTGGTGTTAAACTCCTTTATAGAAAAAAACAAGTTGAAGTCATTGGAGCGAGTCTATATCTGGGATGCGCCTAAATTACCGAGATGTAAAGAGTTAAAACTACCACCCAATTTAATGGGTACAAAATTTCTATTTGGGATTCTGAAAACATTCTGGAGAAGGATAGTGGAATAGATGCACAACATTGTGAATGTATTTAACGCCACTGAACTGTCCACTTAAAAATAGTTAAAATGGTATTATGATGTGTATGTCTCACTGAAATTTATTTTTTAAATTTTTTTAAAGATTATTTATTTATTTATTTATTTACTTGAGCGAGAGAGAGAGCACGAGCAGGGGGAGGGTCAGAGGGACAAGCAGATTATCCCCTGAGCTGGCAGCCCAACGTGGGGCTTGATCCCAGGACGCTGGGATCATGACCTGAGCTGAAGGCAGACACAACCCACTGGGCCACCCAGGCACCCCTGTCTCACTGTAATTTAAAAAAAAAAAAAGACGTCACCACCCAAAAAACCCTGAGTGTGCTTTGGATTTTATTTCATTTTTCTAAACGTTCCCTGTTCTTACCGAACTTGAGTCGCTATTGACTTAGCCAACAACTGGCACTCTGGGTGAGTATTTCTGAAAATATACACAATAAAATTAAAGACTACTCTTGGGGGTTTCACCTTTTTTTTAACTTCCTTGCTCTAAGAATGATACGCTTGCCAGGATATCTTTTTCTGGAATCCAAGTGGCCTTTTAAAAAAAAGAAACTGCTCTTAATCCCCTGCATCCAGTGAGTACTCACCATTGGAAAGTGTTAAAAAAAAAAAAAAAAAACTCGAATCTTGGAGAAGTGGATTTGACTTGTTACAATATACTATTACATTTTTAGGATAAAACATCCCACCCAAATATCCATCACCTCTGTCCCTTATGGATTGGATTCACTGTACTTACAGGACTATGTTTCCGTTTACTTAAAACTTTGGGGTGCAAACATAGGCTTCTTTGAAAACATTTAAGGACACCGTAATATAGTGAATGATGCTTGGACTGCAGTTCTTTGGTCCCTGGTGGACTTTTGAGTGCCTCTTTCTTAGTCTGTATCACAGTTTATTATATGAAGCTCCTCGAGACCCGTGGCTGTTTTGGTGTGACAAGAGCTCCGATGATCGGCAGAGTCGTCCCCAGTGTATCTTGTTCTGTTCAGTGTCCATTTGTCAGACTCTCCAGTTTTCCCTAGTAAACTACTCACCCCATCTGTGATCGGTCTCACTTTGCAGGGCAGAGGCCTTGCGAAGGGAGGATGTCAAGAGGCGCTCCATATATCTAAAGGTGATCTTCAACGACAAGGAAGTGTCCAGGACCGACAGTCGACCACTTGGGGCAGACTTCCGAGTTCACTTTGGACAGATTTTCAATTTGCAGATATTCAACTGGCCAGAGAGTTTAACGTTACAGGTATGCATTTTAATTATAGTCATTGTCCCAAGCATTTTTTTGGTGATCACAGGTATGAGTGGTTTTAGGATTTATTTATTTATTTTAGACAGAAAGAGAGAGAGAGAGAGTGTACAAGCAGGGGGAGGGGCAGGGGGAGGGGGGAGGGGAGGCAGACTCCCTACTGAGTGGGAAACCCACTGAGTGGGAAACATGGGGCTCGATCTCACAACCCTGAGATTATGACCTGAACCAAAACCAAGAGCCAGACGCTTAACCGACTGAGCCATCCAGGCGCTCCAGGTACAAGATGGTTTTAAGTCATCCATTGGCAACACTGGTGTCCTGATAGATTTTCAAGGTGAACAGAAGATCAGCTTCCTCTTGGGCACGTCTGTCCTTATGGTCTTGGCAGAAGGAGATCTGTTTCCTCCTCACCTCCTGAAAATGCTGGCCACGGCGCTCCAGTGTGTGCCTCGAGATGGGGAAGGGGGATGAGAGGCAGGGGGTCCCTGGTTTTTTTCTTTGGAGGAGTACTTCAATATCGCTGTCTGCCTGGATCCTAGCATGAAATACCTCAGAAATCAATACCGCCATCATCACAGGTGGCTATGATGGGGTGGCTACAGGTTATAGGATTCCCTCAAAATAAATATCACCTCTAATGTAAATCCCACCATTAGCAATATATTTATTTGTGCCTATTTAGCTTCCTAGGGCTGCCCCAATTAAGCTGCTCAAACTTAGTGGCTTAAAACAACAAATACTTATTCTTTCACAGCTCTGGAGGGCCTGAGGTCTGAAATCTAGGGGTCAGTAGGGCCATGCTCCCCCCAAAGCTCTAAAGGAGAATCCTTCCATGCCTCTGCCGATTCTGGTGGCCCTTGGCGTCCCTTGGCTTATAGCGTCACTCCAATCTGCTGCCATCTTCATATGGCCACCTCCCTGTCTCTATGTGTCCTTTTTTGTTTCTTACAAGGACATTCTCACTGGGCTTAGGCCAACCGCAATCCCGTGTGAGCTGATCTCGATGTTTAACTAATTACATCTATAAAGACCCTATTTCCAGATAAGGCCACATTCTGTGGTTCCAGGTAGACAGTAATTTTTAGAGGACACTATTTAATCCACTGCGGTGTCCAAGCTTGCTGTTCTAATGGTGAATCCTCTTCTATGATGCTAACAGAATTCTCTTTTATGATAGCCTGTTAACTACGGTTGCAAATACCTGGCACACATGCCTTTGCTTGCCATCCACTACCCACATAGTCTGCATCCACCATGTGTGCACAGATGTCTCGTTCCCATCCACCACCCTTGCAAGAAATGACTACTTGATCGTGTCTTTTTCCCCCACACTGAGGCTGGATAGGACTTCAGAATCCTTCTCAACCCTGTTGAGGCAGCCACTACCTATTGGTTGTAACTGACATTAGCTGCAGGTACAATTACAGCTGTATCATTATTAAAATATTTAGGGGTGCATGGGTGGCTCAGTCGGTTGAGCATTTGCCTTTGGCTCAGGTCATGATCCCAGGATCCTGGATTCCAGCCCCGCATCGGGCTCCCTGCTAGGCAGGGAGTCTGCTTGTCCCTCTCGCTCTGCCTCTCCACCTGCTTGTGCTCTGTCTTTCTCTCTCAAATAAATAAATAAAATCTTTAATAAAATAAAATAAAATACTTAAATACTTCTGTACTGCATTCCCTAAATGCCTCCCTGGCCACGTAGACCCCACTTCCAAGATCCCCTGGACCTTCCCACAATGAGCCAATTAAAGAGTGTGTGAACAAGGCTAATGCCTCCAGGACCTTGTTTTCATGTGTGGCTAACATCTCTTCTGATTGGTTAGTGCTTGGCCGTGAATATTCTTTGATTTTTTGGACATCAACCATTACCTAGATCCCAGTAGTCGGAGGGGGAGACGAACCATGAGAGACTATGGACTCTGAGAAACAAACCGAGGGTTTTAGAGGGGAGGGGGGGTGGGAGGATGGGTTAGCCTGGTGATGGGTATTAAAGAGGGCACGTACTGCATGGAGCACTGGGTGTTATACACAAACAATGAATCATGGAACACTACATCAAAAACTAATGATGTACTGTATGGTGATTAATATAACATAATAAAAAAAATACGTTGAAAAAAAAAAGCCTATTAAAACTGGTAGAGGAGGGTGCCTGGGTGGCTCGGTCAGTTAAGCATCCAACTCTTGATTTGGCTCAGGTCATGATCTCAGGGTCATGAGATGGAGCTCCCCCACCCCCAGTGTCAGGCTCAGCACTCAGAGCAGTCTGCTTAAGATTCTCTCCCTCTCCCTCTGTCCCTCCCCTCCCCAACTTGTGCATGCACGCACTCTCTCTCTCTAAAATAAATAAATATAAAAAAATAAAGAAGACTTAAAAAAAACGGTAGAGGAAGTTTGAGACAGCTAAGATAGGGAGCCCTCTTGAAATGGGAAGGAAGCATAGTAGCAGTGCTCGGGATGAGATTAGGGCTGCCAAGCGATGGGAGGGGGACCCTTTTAGGGTCAACCACCTCAGATGGGGATCGCCCCAGAGACTGCAGCAGTTTTATCCTGTACCGTTTCATCCGTGATCTGGGGGTGGCAAGGGCAGAGGGCGGTCCTCACTTACACGGCACCACGCATCAAGACTCAAGCCAGATTCTCTGCCACTGATATCTACACAATTGAATAAGGTTTGGTTTTGTTTTTTCTTTTTTTTCAATTTTAGAGCTGACTTGTCCCAGTCACTGCTTTAATCTTTAAAACCCTGTCCAATTTTTAAGAAAGTGTCTATGTATTCTGGAACTCGAAAAAAAATAGAACTTATTTTGCTGCTACCCTGAAAGTTAACTTCGGGCGGGAGGAGAAAGCAAGGACATTTTGTTAACATAAAAAATGGTATTTGAAAGGGGATTGGATTTGGAGGTTTGGTGAAAAACTGAGCTTTCCTAAAGCCTGAAAATTCCCTTTCTGGGATCATCCGTGGGAAGATAATCTCTATAAGTTGCTACTTGCTTCCGCCTTGGTTTACAACGCTGTGTGGATACAGAGGGTGAAATTGGGGTGATGCTGCCTGCTGAGTCACCGGGAGTCACCTCCCACTCTGCGCTGGGAGGTGAGCTGGAGCTGCCCAGGCTCTCGGGTGTCAGGTTCATGCCCACCCTCCCAGCCCTCTCCTCCGGGGCCCCTGCTGACTGCCTGCACCACACCGAGGGTTCCTCCTCCTCTGTCCTATTAGCAAAGCCACGCCTAGGGGTTCTGGGATCCTAGGGACTGGGTTGCACCTCACCACCACTCCCTGTGAGACACACCATTATTTGCATCACTTAACTACCATGCACCATGGATCAAAAGACACAATCCCATTTCAGATATGCTGAGATTTAAAAATCTAGTACTCTCTGTACCACTAAGACCTGATTAAGAGAGGCTTTTCTGTCCGGGGATTCCGTGAGTAAGGAGATGGGGGGCAGTGCCCTTCTGTTTGGATGGCCAAGGCCTTTGGATGGTTTAGAATCTGAATGCCTTTGGCGTAAATGTTGCACCCCGCTGGTCCTAAAGCCCCACATCTTCTCCACTTCCCGTATGAACCTCCTACCATGGCCCTGAACCCATGTGGCTTTAGCAACAGTTTAAAGAAAGATTTACTGCATGTGAAAAACTGTCTAAATTAAGAATAACACTTGATGGAGGGGCGCCTGGGTGGCTCAGTCCATTTAAGCGTCTGCCTTCCACTCAGGTCATGATCCTGGAGTCCTTGGATCGAGCCCCAAGTCAGGCTCCCTGTCCAGTGGGGAGCCTACTTTTCCCTCTCCTCCTCGCTCATGTGCTCTCTCTCACTATCTCTGTCTCTCTTTCCCAAATAAATAAGTAAAAATCTTTAAAAAAAAAAAAAAGAAGAAAAAGAAGAAGAAAACTTGATGGAGAAAGTACATGAACACAAACCCTAGAAGCCAACTTGTTGCTGTACTGTCACCTGCCCTGAATATCGAGGGGTTGCTGGAGGCCCCCATGTGAGCCCCTGCATACTAGGTCCACAGAATAGGAAAGCGTCCAGTTATTCAGAGTTTGCCCCCTCATTTGAATTCTGTCCTTGACTCATCTCCCCCATTCCTCCCTGCAGAGGAAACGCTGGCATGAGGAGACCAAGATTAAGGGGAAAAAGCATGTAGAGGGACAGAGTGAAGCGAGGGATAATAATGTGGGATAACATGGCCAGTAAGAAGGAGAGGGAGCCCTGGTAGGGGACACCCCACTGAGAAGAGCACAAAGGACAGGAGAGGAGCCCCCCCGCCAGCAGGTGTCCCTGTACTCAGACACCCTGACAGCCTGTGACAGTCTCTCTGCTGGGCAATCGTACATCTTCTGAATTTCTGTAGAAGGAAAGACGTCCTCCCTCTTCCATCATCACCAATATTTTACTTCACATTTATCTGAAATAGAAGGGAAGCTCCTAACCTCTCTCCTGTTTGCTACCTTGGATATTAGCTTGGTTGGATGTTGCAATCAAAACAATTTTTTTAAGTAATATGAAAAAAGTAATTCTCTAAAATATGATGAAATAAATCTTTTAACTAAACAAGCAAAATTTTATCCTGGAATACCAAGAATATATTCATAGGCAATTAGCCTGGCCCTAAGAGCTGAATCATGTCATCTTTAGATATTACAAATTAAAAGAGCCTTGGCTAAATTCTTAAGCTGTCTATAGAGATGTGATAATGGATCAAATCACATATCATAATGGCTCAATGGCATAATTTTTATGATTGAGGAGTAGTTACAGATGAAATTAATTTAAGGGCTATTGTATTTCAACTCTCTAGGAATTGAGCTATGCCATTTGGGAATTTTCCACATAATTGCAAGTGTGGAATTAGGGAAGGTTCAAGAATTACTGGCAGCTTTAAGAGGGTGAGGAAAATTGCCTTAAATGTATCTGTTTACTCCAGCGTTATCAAATCCTTAACTTTAGAGCCCAGAGTACTTCAGAAAAAGTTCTGAGATTCTCAAAACTATAATGCATCAGTTGGCGACCCAACAACCACGCCGTGCATGTTTGCTGCTTAAGAGCCAGTTGAGTGTCTAATCCTGAGCCAGGCATGAGGTAGAGAACTGGAAGCCCCAGGCCAGAGGGGTTCCCATGGCGCTGGCTGGGGGAGCTTTGAATCCTGCTGGCAGAGGAGGAGAGAGCTCCAGAGAAGAAGTACTTGGCTTTGGGCAGATGTCAGGGACCGGTGATGGGAACAGTGTTAACTGAGGGGTTTGATTCCTTGCATGTTTTGAACCCGAAGGCTGAAGCCAGGCTTGAGAAAAGAATGCGCGGGGGGCAGAGGGGGGTCGTATGAAGCAGGAGATAAGGCCAGAGCCGGCACAAAAAGCCAGCAGTGAGGCAACGGAATGGGATGGGGCCCAGCCCTGGAAGCAGGTGGAAGGCATTAATTAAAACAACTGGGACCTTGAAAGGAGAGATGGATAGCACTTCGTGACAGCCGGACCTGTGACAGTACAAAGGAGTTGAACCATGGCTGGCCCCAAGGGGAGGGTGAGGCTGGACTTCTCGGGACTGGGGAGTAGGAGCAGGCCCAGAGTCCCTCCAGAAAGGTCCTAAAAATCTCCGCTTCTGAGGTCTTTCCAAAACAAATGCTTGGCCTTTCACAAGAATGAAGGTTGATTTAGAAATAAAATAGTTTTGGGGTGCCTGGGTGGCTCAGTCAGTGAAGCGTCCGTCTCTTGATTTCGGCTCAGGTCATGATCTCAGGGTCGTGGGATCGAGCCCCATGTCAGGCTCCGTGCTGGGTGTGGAGCCTGCTTAGGATTCTCTCTCCCTTGCCCTAAAAAAGGAAGGGAGGGAGGGAGGGAGGGAAAGAAAATAATTTTGTGATGATTAGCTTTATTTCTTCATCATTCACATCTGTATCAGTCTTTTGTCTTCCTGACCCCCCCAAACTGACAATGATCACGTTATGCTGCTGGGTGGCGCTTACATTTTGTAGCATTATTTTTCCTTATGAATCAGTCCTGTTGAGCTGTCATATCCCTGGCACGTGGACTGAGATTGGGGATTTTTCCTTTGAACCTAGTTGGTGGTTACTCGAGTTCCTTCCTACGTCCTCTCCTGATCTCTCCCGCTCGTCCGTAGAACTGCATTATTGGAGTGGGGGAAATGGTCCTGTTTGGAGAAGTGTCTTTGTCAGCCCTTGTCCGGCTCACTTTCGTGGTTGCTACTGGTCCTTTGTGGACGTTAGTCCAAAACATAGTTTTTGCACTCACATCTCTATCTACTCAGTTGCATGATGCTGAGTCAGGCTGTTGAAAGCTGACTCTAGGAGCCAAGGGGAGCAGATACCAGAGGCCCTGGGGTGTGCAAAACAGAGGAGCCAGGGGGCCAAGAGCAGGGAGAAAGGACAGTGGCTGCACTGGGAGGACAGGGCAGGGGTCCAGGTGAGGTCATCTGCAGGTGAGAAGTTGCAGGCTGGACTGGACAGAGGCCCGTGAAATGGAGAAGATCTGTAGGAAATAACACTTCCTGCTTATCTAACTGCAACACCAGGTTTTTCACAAACGCTGTCTGATGTTATCCTAAAGAAAACCACAGGTGCTGTTATTCTCCCGCTGAGCTTCAGAGTTACTGAGAAACTTTACAACACCGAGCAGGTCAAGAGGCAGAGGAGAATTCAAACCCAGGCCTGTCTGACTCTAAATTTTACACCCATTTCACCCTGTTCATTGGGTATATCGGTAAAGAAGAGCAAAGTCTAATATTTGATGTATCTCTGCACTTTGAGAGCTAATCACTGTGGGAGAAGTCTTAGAAAACACTGTCGGCCGTCCCAGCACATTGAGCTGCGTAGCTATTTGGTAGCATCTGGTATAACAGCTCCTGAGCACCTGCAATATTGCAGGCACTGTGCTTTGTGTGTAAACTCATTCCATCTTCACCGCAGTCCCGCGGTAGCCGTACTATGGTCCCCCTTATACTGAAATGCTGAGACCTTAAGTACCTGCCCTAACATCACACAACCAGAAGGTGGCAGGGCCAGCCCTGAGCCCCCAGCCCCCAGAACCTGCTTCCATATCCACCTCATCATGCTGCACCCACCGGTAGTTTGTACCTTGGCTCCAACAAGTGTCTTATTGCATAGACATTGTGCAAGGCATGGGGGTTGGGGGGTAGGGGGAACGGGAAGGCGAACCTGATGTGGTCTCCGGCACAGCCATAAGCTGCAGTGGGGAAATGACAGGAGGACCTGGTGACTGAGGTCCAGCGGGGCGGGGGGAGAAAAAGGGAAGATGCCAAGAGAAGGCTCCTTCTCCCAGAGGCTTGGCAGAGAAGGGAAGGAGGGAAATGGATCAGGAGGGAAATTGACAGGGATCGTGGCTTGCTTTAGGGTGTTGATTTGAGCATCTCTGTTGAATGTGAATCAGGGATATTTCCTGTCCTGTTTCTCCCTTAGCATTCCACCTTCAAACACACACACAAGCCCTCGTTTTGCTCAGAGCAGTGCTTCTCAAGCAGAGGTAATTTTGTACCCCAGGGGACGTGTAGCAGTGTCTGGACACATTTTAATAGTAACAAGTGGGGAGCTAGTGGGCACCTCTAATGGGTTGAGGCCAGGGATGTTGCTAAACAGCCTACACTTACGGACAGCTCACCACAGTGAAGAATCGTCCGACCCCAAATGTCAATAGTGCTGAGGTTGACAACCCCAGACTTAGGGAAAAAACAAAAGTTAAACTTAATTATACAGAAAGCTGTTTACAAACACCAAGCCCAAGGTGCCCATTTTCTGATTTTTCGAAAACAGCATTGCACACTAGCATTAAATAAAACTCCTGCCACCTTGAAAGAGCAGAGTGAAAAGTGTGGGAAAATTTTGGATGTTTTTTTGGCTTTGTCAGATGGAATCCCTTTTTCTTTATTAAAAAAAGTTGATGGGCACCTGGGTGGCTCAGTTGGTTAAGCGTCTGCCTTCGGCTCAGGTAATGATCTCAGGGTCCTGGATCGAGCCCCCCGTCGGTCTCCCTGCTCAGAGGGGAGCCTGCTTGTCCCCCTACTTCTGCCCCTCTCCCTGTATGCATGCTCTCTCTCTCTCTCTCCTTCTCTCTCTCTCTGTCTCAAATAAATAATCTTTTTAAAAAATAAAATAATTTAAAAAGTTGATAATGACTTCCAAGAAAGTAGTCTCAATTAGCAAACATTCCACTCCCCTAGAGTTCATAATGCCTCTGTCCTAAAGACTCAGCACCAAGAGTCTCCATTTAGTTCTTCTCCTGACATTAAATAGGAATGTGTTTCCAGAGACTGGGAACAAGGACCTTTCCTCGGACGTCCACCAGAAATGCCCTTTCTACAACAACGGCATGTTTTATGGGTCATTACTTAAGCACAATGACCAGCACAGGGCACACCCACAAGGAATAAAAACCAAAACAGAAAAGCTTAGAAGGAACTCTTGTGGTCCTTCCACACTAAAGTTTTTGATGAATATTAAAGTCCAACAGAGATGTTTTTTGTAAAGCCGTTGGTACCATGTAATACAGAAACTTTATCTTACACAGCTAAATAAGCAAACACTGGGTTCTTATGTTATAGAAAGAGATGCAAGGTATATGAAAAATATTTGGATTTGTTCTTATTTTTAAATATGCTTCACACACTTATTTAACTGCATTGAGTGTTGGAACATTTTGGAATTCTGAAGTAGTAGAAGGTGAGAGAGTCACAAGGTCAGAGACACAAGGTTTAATGAAATATTAAATACTGCATTCATGTCACTTTCTGAAACTTGTTTTGCCATCATAAATGGTATTTTCTAATTATTGGTATGCTTTCTTTTCCCTTAACTTGAAGTAATATCAGGACTTCATTAGCTCCTGATTTTTTTAAAAGCATTTAAGCCTTAATGTAGTTCATTTTTCACTTCCTTGCCTGCCTTTGGGGACCCAGAAATATAGATGATTTCATTACAAATATGGAATATGCCATAAAATTCCTACAAATCCTCAGCAACTTAATGTCTTTCTTGAAAAAAATTAGTGTCTTGAAAAGACAGATCTTACAAGTTTAATTTAAATAAAAGAAATTCTTATTTCATAGAGTTTACTAAAACCAGTTGACCAGTAAGATTTAACAAGATATTTGGAAAGTGTAATTATGTTTATGAAAGAGCTTTGTAAACCACAAAGTACTATAAAAATGCAAGAGCTTATTGTCAATTGTATGCCCAGAGGAAGAAGAATAAACATTTATTGAGCTCATAAGGAAGGAAAGAGACTTTTCATACCATGTCCTAATGCTTCACCACTGCCTTCCTGCAGAGCTTTAAATAATGTCTTCATTTTATAATGAAAGCAAAAAGCAGGGAATGTCATGCCCAAGGTCACATAGCTACTAAGTGTCAATGTCAGGATTCCAGATCTGTTGCAACACAAGGCTGCCCTGTCCTATCCACCACACTGCCCTCTACAGGCTGCGAGAAGAGTGACAAGTAGGGAGTAAAATAAGTGAGAAAATCTGAGAGCTTTACTACACCCAGGTCTACCAGCTGTTCAGAGAAGAAAACCATTCCTTTCCATGGATTTATCATTCAGTGCCTTATTTCTAGGTGTGCCTGACTGGTTCAGTCAGTGGAGCATGTGACTCTTGATCTCAGGGTCAAGAGTTTGAGCCCCACATTAAAGGTAGAGTTTACTTAATAATAATAATAATAATAATGCCTTACTTCTCTTAAGAGTTAGCATGCTCCCTTCTAAATACATTAATTCTCAGATGGCAGGTACTGGGCATTCAAAGGGAAATCAAGCAAGACCCCTATCCTCAAGAATCTCCATGTCCAGTGAGACAGACAATGCATAAACAAGAAATTTCGATAGAGTGGAAATTGTTTCTCTAGGGAAAACACAGGGTATGGTGGTGGCACATAAGTGGGTATGGGTGGGCAGGTGGCAACTCTCCACATGTCTCACTTGGTGCCTAGTACACGTGGGCACCTTGCAGTGAGTTAAAGCACCTGCTCTGGAGTAAACGGGACACACCTGCCTTGCTGAGGCAGCGTCCCTCTTGAGAGTTCTGAGCAACCAAGGAGTCTGAGACAGGAATAGCTCAGTAGTCTTTTGATCACAATCACATATGCTGAGTGATCCTTTAAGTTTTCATTATAAACATTGCTTTTTTTTTTTTTTTTTTGCTTGTTTGTTTGCTTTTAAAGTAGGCTTCATGCCCATCATGGAGCCCAGCATGGAGTTTGAACCCATAACCCTGAGATCAAGACCTGAGCTGAGATCAAGAGTCAGATGCTTAACCAACTGAGCCACCCAGGCGCCCCTAGACATTGTTTTTATAGTACTTTCATTTTTTGTTGTTTTTTAAATTCAGATTTTAAATACTCTTTCAATCATTATTTCTCACCAGTTTGTCTAAACTAATTATATTTTCTGGATCATGGCTATGACTTTAAAAGAATTCTTAATTGTTTGATCACCTTTCAGATTGTCCTTGGCCCATAAGGAAGACATAGCAAAAAAGTGTATGAGTTTTGAAGTGAAACAGTTGTGGATTCAAATCCCAGCTTTTTGAATTACCAAATGAATGGCTGGAGGAGTTTCTCCTCTTGGACCCTCAAATCCATCATCCAGAATTATTGGGTCTATTATCCGGCTTAATCTTCACCACAAACCATCCTTCATAGGAATGTGTGAAAGATTGAACAAAATGCCAGACCAAAAGCCCATACTGGGCTGCATACAAATGGATGTCTCAATTAAAATGTTGGCCAAAAAAAAAGTTTTAAAAAGGAAAGAAAACATACCATTTTCTCAGGCTGAAACTTCATGCTAGTGAGTCCACAATTTAACAGGTCAACCAAGGTCTTCTGTGCAAGAAAAAATAATCTGCTCTATGTTCTTTAAGTTCTGTAAGATTACAACTCCTGTGGGAGTTTGGGGCAAGCAATAAATGGCATTCCTTTTTCCTTTAGAGCTCTAAACCAATAAAAATACAGAGAAATTTAAAAATTATGAAAAGGGAGGAGTGTCGCCTACAAATTAATAGAGGCTTGAGGGACTTATCAATCAGTCACACTGTACAGAATATATTTTGATCCTGATTCAAACAAAGCTTTACAGTAATTTCTTGAGACTCTGAAGGAAATGTGAAACTTACTGATATTTGACATTATGAAGGAATTACTGTGATAATAATATTAAAACTATGCTTTTTTTTATATCCTTGTCTTTTAGAGACACATATTGAAATATTTACAGATGAAATGATGTCTGGGTTCCAAATATTGGTGGAGAGGGGAAAGCGTGAGAGTAGAGATGAAACCAGGTTGGCCGTAAGCTAATGGTATTTGAAGCCAGGTGATGGGTTCATGCTATATTGTTCTTCTAGGATTATGTGTTTGACATTTTCCATAAAAGATGTTTTTTAATAGAGAACAAAATATCACCTTTTTTACTGATAAAGATGAATTTGGAGAATGTGGCATTACTCATGGGCTTCCTGCTGAGCCCTGAATTAGGTGGACTTGGACACTTGGCACAGGTGGGCCCTGACAATCACCGGTCTCTTAGTGCCCACAGCCTGTTAGAATAGCTCACAGTGATATTAAGTCTAGGGTCCTGAGTTCGGTGATTATGTCTTTGTCTTTGCCCCAGTAGCCCCTCCAAGCTCAGTCAGCCATCTGGCAAATGCGAGCTGGTGGATACCAGGGAGACGGGGCCAGGATGGCAGCCTAGCACAAATTCAGCCTCATCCTCATCCTTGAAAAAGAATTCATATCATATGCCCTGTAGGGGAGAGTGGGGGGAGAGGACCTGTAGTGTCATCTTTGTGCATGCCAGTGGTAAATGGAAAGTACTGATCAGAGGGGGACTCTATTGCACAAGAAGAAAAATATGAAGATTTAATTAGTAAAAATAAAAGAAGTGAAATCAGCACTTTGGAGAAATGTGTACCAGCCAGAGACCTCTTGCAGGGAAAGAATAAAACACAGGAAAGAAGCCAGCAGAACTGTGGAATATTTTGACATCTTCTTACCACAAAAGTGCAATGATCCGAGGACACAAGAGAAATTTGATCCAATGGAGCAAAGTTCCTCCTGAAGCTGCCTTGTATATTCATAATCTACGGTTGCCTTGGCAATGGACCCTTAATCTCATGGAGATGACAGTATAATGAGACACACCACAGTAATTAGACTGCAGCGGGTCTAGTTGGCTCCCTCTTGGGAGAAAGTCTGAGAAGGAGCTGGTAGGGTTTCAGCAGCCAACAAATTAAATGAGCTCTTGAAGGAAAGAATTTGAAAGATTTACTAAATAGTAGATTTGAACCTGATACTCTAGAGTACTTCTAGGTATGATACTTCTCCTATTGACTTTGAGGTTGGTGTAAATAATAAATCACCTAGTGGCATGCTCATTTTATCTGACCCATTCCACCTGATGGCGTTTCTTTCCGAGATAACATAAACCAGGAAAAAGAGGAATCCCACTCTCCAGATAACCTGTGTATTGGCTTGAAATGAAACAGTTTTGGTAGCCTACTAATTTGATTAACCTCTCTACCCCAGGATAGTAGACCAGACAAGAGGACAGGATGTCAACAACTTGGCCACAAATAGGGTGTAACTTATTGTCCATGGGAACCATAATAACACAACTCAACTTTTCCACTCTGAAATGGATGCTCTGGGCGAGAACAGTGGTCCACATAGATAAGTGGATTAAATATCTGGGAGCACACTCCTGCTATTTTTCTTTGACTGTTTTTCTTCTTCAATTTCAGGTATATGAAACAATTGGACACAGTGGTACCACTTTGCTAGCGGAAGTGTTTCTGCCTATTCCTGAAACTACCATTGTCACTGGAAGGGCTCCCATTGAAGAAGTGGAGTTTAGCAGTAACCAGCATGTGACACTGGACCACGAGGGAGTTGGAAGTGGTATGGAAAGCTAATTATTATTAGTAGCTCACGATTTTACTGTCAGTTTTGAACATAGCCTTTTTTTTTTCATTTTCAAACAACCAGAAAATTATAAAATTGCTTTCAGAAATTCAAATTAAAATGATGAATTGCACTTTTTTGCAGTCTTTTTTTGTATACTGTGGGTGGCCAATAAATTCATATAACTAGGCAAGTATAAAGTAATTTGACAATGTGGATAAAGACCTTTAAAATGCCTTTAACATCTTAATTTTTCTTCTAGGAATCTTTTATAAGGAAATAATTTGAAACGAGGACAAAGCTTTGTGCATAAAAAAATGTACATCATGGTATTATTCATAAGGCTGAAAAAATTGAAAAAACTTAAATAATTATAATAGGGATATTATTAATTAATATTATCTCTCTTATTCCCTATAACTGTGATTAGATAGATGACGTACCTTCTCTGTTCACCATGTTTCTTAACTCCATAATATACCTTGCTATCTTTTTCTTTCACTACTGTATTCCGTAAAACTTCTTTAAATCTGTCTTCCAAGTCATGAATTCACTCTTTGGCTGTGTCTAATCACTGAGTTTTTCATTTTAATTTTTGCATTTTTCACCTCTAGAAATTCTATTTAATTCTTTTCCAATCTGTCTGGTCAGTTCTGATAACGTTTGTCCTTTCCTCCGACTCTCAATCATTTCATTTCTTTTATTCAGTCATTACTTCCTTTATTTTTAAAAACATATTACACATACTTTTTAACATTCTGTATCTGATCATTTCAATACCTACCTGCTTATTGGTCTGATTCTGTTGCCCCTTTTCATGGTGTCTTGTTTCCTTATGTGTCTAGTGATTTTCTATTGTGAGCTCGTATCTGGAGATGTATCTGCAAGAATTCTTTGAGGCTCAAATCCAATTGCCAACCTGCAAGTCTGGAGATCTAGGCTTTAGTTCCAGCTCTCACACTGATAAGGTGTGGCACCCTAGTAATTATGTAATCTCTTTGAATATCATTGTCTTCATACACAAAATGAATCTAAAGATACATCCTTTAATGTCTTTTAGGGTTATTTTGAAGATTAAAGTGGACGTTCAATTTGAAGGAAAGATCTTTGAAAAATACAAAGATGCTCTTACAGTGTAATAGTGGTTCTGTTTTGTGCTGCTAATATTAACTGGAACTCCAGGGCATGCAGTCACTATATTTAGTGCTTGAAAATCTTTTCTTCCTTGAGTTGATTAAACAACCTGCCCCGAGACTTTTTATCATTAATTTCCAACTGGTAGAAGCCAGATAAGTAAGTGAGGCTTATGGTTGCCCAGTAGTTTAAGAGTAGCTGAGGTTTGTTGAGTGGCCACAGTCTTCCAGGCACTAAGTGCTCTGACGTGTGGCTCCTCACTAGGGCATAGCCCCACCCTCAGGCACTTGAACTTATTCCTTCTGCCAAAAATGCTCTTTCCCAACATATCTGCATGTCTCATTTCCTCCTTTTCTTCAGGCCTTTATCCAAAAGTCCCCTCTCATGGAGCCTCCTCTGCCACCCCATCTAAAAGTTCAGCCCTTCCCCACCCCCACAAATGCACATTTTCTATATATGTTCCCTAATTTATGGTTTCTCCTCCACATCTATCCCTCTCTAACGTACCACATGTTCCTCTTTTTTATTTATTTATTTTATTTTTTTATTAACATATAATAACCCTTGTTTCAGGGGTACAGGTCTGTGATTCATCAGTCTTACACAGTTCACAGCACTCACCATAGCACATACCCTCCCCAATGTCCATCACCCAGCCACCCCATCCCTCCCACCCCCCTCCACTCCAGCAACCCTCAGTTTGTTTCCTGAGATTAAGAGTCTCCTATGGTTTGTCTCCCTCTCCAGTTTTGTCTTGTTTCATTTTTCCCTCTCTCTCCCTATGATCCTTGGTCTTGTTTCTCAAATTCCTCATATCAGTGAGGTCATATGATACTTGTCTTTCTCTGATTGATTTAATTCGCTTAGCATAATACCCTCTAGTTCCATCCACATCATTGCAAAGGCAAGATTTCATTTTTTGATGGCTGCATAATATTCCATTGTATATATATACCACTTCTTCTTTATCCATTCATCTGTTGATGGACATCTAGGCTCTTTCCATAGTTTGGCTATTGTGGACATTGCTGCTATAAACATTGGGGTGCATGTGCGCCTTCAGATCACTACATTTGTATCTTTGGGGTAAATACCCAGTAGTGCAATTGCTAGGTCATAGGGTAGCTCTATTTTCAACTTTTTGAGGAACCTCCATACTGTTTTCCGGAGTGGCTGCACCAGCTTGCATTCCCACCAACTTCTTACCAATTCCTTTTTTAAAATCTTTTTTAATTTTCATCTTCACAGTCATATTTCATCCCTTCATTGTATTTACCCTTATTTTTGTGTATATTATAAGTTTTTCTTTCTTTAAAATTTTGGGAGACAATTTCTTCTAACAGACCAAAATACACCCAAAATCTATTGTGTGGCTCTGTTCTGTTCACCAGACTAATCATATTTTTTTTTCCTTTCTTTTCCCCCCAGTTTCGGGTCTCTTCTGATTTGTTTAGTGTGTATTTTTCTAGGGTTGTTGTTACCGTTTTAGCATTTTCTTAGCATTTTGTTCTCTCATTCATCTATTCTCCTCTGGACAAAATGACAAGGTGGAAAAACTCAAAAAGTACAAGAGGCAGTACCAACTGCCAGGGACCTAATCAGTACAGTCATTAGTAAGATGTTGGAACTAGAATTCAAAATAACAATGATAAAGAGACTAGCTGAGCTTGAAAAAAGCATAGAAGATACTAGAGAATCCCTTTCTGAAGTAAAAGAACTAAAATCTAACCAAGTAGAAATCAAAAAGGCTATTAATGAGGTGCAATAAAAAATGGAGGTTCTAACTGCCAGGATAAATGAGGCAGAAGAGAGAATTAGTGATATAGGAGACCAAATGATGGAGAATAAAGAAGCTGAGAAAAAGATAAACAACTACTGGATCACAAAGGGAGATTAGAGAGATAAGTGATACCATAAAGTGAAACAACATTAGAATAATTGGGATCCCAGAAGAAGAAAGAGAGAGAGGGGCAGAAGGTATATTGGAACAAATTATAGCAGAGAACCTCCTTAATTTGGGGAAGGAAACAGGCATCAAAATCCAGGAGGCACAGAGATCCCCCCTCAAAATCAATAAAAATAGGTCAACCCCCCAACATCTAATAGTAAAACTCACACGTTCCTCTTATTTCTCTTATTTATTGCCTGCCTCCCTTGCTGGAATATAAACTCCTTGAGAACAGGGATTTTCATCAGTTCTGCTTCTTTACTGCAATCTGCAGTCCCTAAAATAGTGCCTGGCATGAAGGAGGGACTCAAATGCGTATCTATTGACTGAGTGAATGAATGGAGGTCTTCATTGTCATCTTTTTAGGAGGTACTATTTTTATCCCTATTTTATACATAAAGAAACGAAGGCTTAGAGAAGTTAAGCAATCTGTTTGTGGTCACACAGCTGTTAAGTGGCAGAACCAGAATAGGCACACAGATGTCCCACTCCACAGTGCCTCATTCATTCTGTAAGGTCTACACACTGCTGTCAGAGCTAGAACCAAGTGGCTAATGCTGAGCGTCATTGCCTGAAGAAGTTCAGGGATGCTGATCGGAATTATGTTCCATCCTGCCAGCCCTAAAGCCCCTCCATCCCATTTGACTGTCTGCTTTCCTACCAGGGCTGGGCTCGCTCCCTTTTCCTCAACAACGTCTGTGTAATCTGGTGTTTCCCTAGGAGTGCCCTTCTCATTTGAAGCGGACGGTAGTAATCAACTGATTCTAATGACCTCGGGGAAGGTGTCCAACGGTGTGGCTTGGGCCATTGGAGAAAACGGGATCCCTTTAATTCCCCCACTGTCACAGCAGAACATCGGATTTAGAAGGTATTGTGTGTCTAGAATAAATGCATGAGTAATGTCAGCGTTTGCATTCATGACACGGGAGGGGGAAGCTTGCAATATCACATTCTTTCCTTTTATTCTCATGTGCCAGTATTTTCAGGGTCTTTTTATTGTTCTTGAGGTAAGAATTAAAATATTAATAGCCTAATAAATATTAGATGTTCAGCAGTGTCAGAAACAGCAAAAAGCACTCCGCCTTACTTAATCTCTCCAGTAACTCTGTGAAGGATTCCTGTCCCCATTTTATAGACGGGGGAAGTACACAGCACGTGTATACGTGGTCCTCAGTGTGAATGAGGATGGTTGTAGAACCTTCTGATTATTATAAAAGTCCCCACGGTCAGATCTCTTCCTTGATTGCTAGCTCCTTAGGTTCCTACCAGAGCAGAAGAAAAGGCACTCTGGACCTCCCCCATTTCCCCCCTAAGCTGGTCCCGCCTCCTTGTGGCTGGTGCCTGCCCAGGCAGCCTGGACTACGGGAGCCAGGCTCAATTCTTGCTTCCGTCCTGCCCCAACAGTTGTGCCTTGAGTTGATCTTTTAACCTTCTAGGCCTCAGGTGCCTCCACTCTAAAACTAAAGGATTTACCCTGATCATCAAGAAGACACTTTCCAATTCACAGGCTGTCATTTATGACATGAGTGAAAACAGAGTGGGGCTCGTTTTGTTCCCTTTATGTCCTCTCTGCCCTGATTCTGATGCCTGTGTCCCTGGGACAAGCACAGGGAATGCTGCTCTGTGCTTTTGCAGTCAGGAGTCCAGTAGCCACGTCCCGCGGAGGCCTTGGAGTATAAGCATGACAGATGTATACTTGGAGTATAAGCATGACAGATGTATCCCGCGGAGGCCTTGGAGTATAAGCATGACAGATGTATCCAAAATAGTACCTCCTAAAAAGATGACAATGAAGACCTCCATTCATTCCCTCAGATGACAGATGTATCAGCCACTGAGTTCCGCACCAGGGATGAAAGCTCCAACTCCTCAGGAGAGGGGGTCAAGCCCAGCGCGAGTAACGAAAAATGCAGTGCTACTAACGAAGCCCCAACTCACTGTTGCCAACAACCCCGGGCCTCCTGGCAACTCAGGCGTGTCCAAAGTTGGTGCTTAAATCAGTTGTGCATTTAAGTCCCCAGTTGTGTGGGGAGCGAGGCACGAGGCAGATCTGGCCTGGATCCTGGGACTCTAGGGATGGGCGCCACATCATACTTCATTTTGTTTGTTTGTTTTATTGAGATGGAACTGACACAGAACATCGTATAAGTTTAAGGTGTACACCATAATGATTTGATTAATGTATATATTGTGGAATAATCACCCAAATAAGTCTACTTTATATCAGTCACCACACATAGTGACAAATTTTGTTTTCCTTGCCATGAGAACTTTTCAGATCTACTCTCTCAGGACCTTTAAAATGTAAAATACAGTATTGTTAACTGTGATCGCCATGCTGTACATTAGATCTCCCAGACTTATTTATCGTATGACTGGAACTTTGGACCTTTTGACCTCCTTCACCTATCCCCCTCCCTAACCCCACCTCTGGCAACTACCAATCTGTTCTCTGTTTCTACAAGTTTTGTTTTTTTAAAATTCCATATATAAGTGAAATCCTACAATATCTGCCTTGCTCTGTGTGACTGCTTTCACTTAGCATAATGCCCTCACGCTCCATCCATGTTGTTGCAAATGGCAGGATGCCTCCTTTTTTACGGCTGGGTAATATTCTATTATGTATACATGCCACATTTTCTTTATCCCTTCTTCCACGGATGGACAGTTAAGTTGTTTCCATGTCTTGGCTATTATAAATAATGCTGTAATAAACATGGGGGTGCAGGTACCTCTTCAGGATAGTGATTTTGTGTCCTTCAGATATATACCCGGAAGTGGAATTACTGAATCATACAGCAGTTCTACTTTTAATTTCTTGAGGAACCTCCAGTGTTTGCACCAATTTACATTCCTGCCAACAGTGCACGAGGTTCCCTTTTCTCCACATCCTCACCAACACTTGGTATCTCGTGTCTTTTTGATGATGGCCATTCTAACAAGTGTCGGTTTGATTTGTGTCTCCCTGGTGGGGAGTGATGTTGAGTACCTTTTCATGTCCCCACTGGCCATCTGTATGTCTTCTTTGGAAAAATGTCTCTTGTGGTCCTCTGCCCATTTTTTTTTTTTAAAGATTTTATTTATTTATTTGAGAGAGAGAGCACGAGGGGGGGAGGGTCAGAGGGAGAAGCAGACTCCTCGCTGAGCAAGGAGCCCAATGCGGGACTCGATCCCGGGACTCCAGGATCATGACCTGAGCCGAAGGCAGTCGCTTAACCAACTGAGCCACCCAGGCGCCCAGCTCTGCCCATTTTTTCATTAGATTTTGCGTTACTGCTATTGAGCTATGATTCCCTGTATATTTTAAACCTTAACTCCTTATCAGACTTATGGATTGCAAGTATTTTCTCCCCCCAATCACCCTTCTCTATTATCCCTATAACATACTTAATAGCAGTCATCAAGTAAAGAAAAATGGCACAACTCCTTTCTTATCATCAGATTTTCTCACATAGAAAGCAAGAGCCTCCTTAAGCAGTGCTGTTCCTGGGATTTTGTGGGCCTAAGGCAAACTGCCCCGTGAACACATCCATCTCATGGCATTCACTTTTTTTCCAGTGCTTTGAAGAGGGCAGATGCCATCTCATCTATTGGCACATCCGGACTGACAGACTTGAAAAAGTTGGCCAAGTGGGCGGCGGAGTCCAAGCTCGACCCGAACGACCCCAACAATGCCCCTCTGATGCAGCTAATCTCGGTAATGTGGCAGGAGAACTGTGTGCACGCCCCCATTTCTCGAGTTGGAGTGATCATAATAGAAATGGCTCAGCCCTTCACACACATTTTCTTTCACACGGTATTCTCCAGTGCGATAGCGTTTAAGAACATGAGGGCTGGGTTGAACAACTGGTTTAAGGTCAGGCTCTGCCCCTGTCTGGCTCATGCTTTCTAGGCACTCTGACGCCATCACAGTGTGTCCATGAGGATATGCACTGCTGCATTTCCACACTTAGCTGGGCACACAGTCGGTGTGCAATCAATAATAGTTGTTACTGTGGTGGTGGTGTTACTCTTATCTCTAACTTCTGCAAAACCCTAAAGAGAGGTCTTACTTGGCCCCTCCTATGGAGAGGAACCTGCGTGCAGCCGCTCAGAGTCATTGCTCGAGCTCACACGACTGGTGAGGACTCGGGTCCAAGTCGATCTGATTTCAGAGCACGTGCTCGGTCCATCACACCTGGAACGGCTGGTAGGAGTGTTTTCAGAAATGGTGGTTATGTTTGTTTTCCTGTTTGATGGTTAATTAGATTAGCATTTAGGTTTCATTTAAGTATGTCTGAGATAAATTGCTTTTGCCTGTCATAACATTCAAAATTCTTTCTTCAGTGAATTTATAAATAAAATGGAACATTAGTCAGTAAATGATTTCTCTTGGTGGCAAATACAATTGTTTTTACACCCAAGTTCATAATTCCCACAAAAACATAATAAACAAGTAGATGATCTGGAAAGTGACCACGGCAACACATTCTGTGATCAAGTTCATTCGTGTGAGTTCATCAGCAGGGGAACTGTAACCAGAATAACATGTTCATTTCTGTCCTTAAATTTCTAAGATAAGTCTCAAAGCAAGCTTTGGTTTATTTTTATTTTTATCTTTATAAGCTCTCCTTCCAACATGATACTTCTTAGTGTGACTAAAAAAAATATTGGAAAGAATAGGCCATATTACCTAGAGCATAGTCTATTCCATGTAGAGTTTTCAAATCATGTTTCGATTACTATCTTTTTTTTTTAAGATTTTATTTATTTATTTTTGCAAGAGAGAGCAAGCGAGCATGAGTGGGGAGGAAAGACATAGGGAGAAATAGGAAGCTGAGCAGGGAGCCCGATGCGGGGCTCGATCCCAGGACCCCGGGATCATGACCTGAGCTGAAGGCAGACGCTTAACGACTGAGCCACCCAGGCGCCCTCCATTACTATCTTTAAGTCAGTGGTAATATAATACAAGTGTCACCTCCATGTTTTTCTTTTAAACTATTTGTCTTCCCATAGAAGGACAGAACACAGGGATGCCTTCCTGACTAGTCTCTTTTTAATGGATTTTCACAGCAGGATCACCTTTCCCAGTGCAAAGCCCCAGCAAATCTCTGCTCCCTGGCTTTCCTTCTGCGAGGAGGAGGGTGCCACTGACCAAACCCCCAGCAGAGGGGCAAGCAGACACCTGGGCAGAGTGCAGCCCACCTGCTCAGCCTCTCAGTGGTACCCTGAAACCGTCCTTTCAGTGCCCGTGTAGGGAGGTTGGCGCTCAGAACGATCTCTGGCTCTCTCTACTCACTGACCAAGGCCATGAGGTGCTGTTCAGAGACAGAAGAGCATGGCCCTGGAGCCAGGGAAGCCGATCAGCTGATTCTGAGACCTGATCTACATGTGTGCATAAATGTATTTCTTTTAATATTTCAAAATATTTTGTTAAATATATTTTTAAAGTTATATTAAGTTATTTTTAAGTATTTTAATATGCAATATATCTTAAATATATTTTAAATACATATATTAGATTTCACATACAGTGTGTATATAAGAATCCTATCTCCAACAGGCACCTACTAATACACTGATACAAATCTCTCACTTGTCAGGCTGTAGATTTGCATAACACCTATGAGGGAAGCAGGCATGCCAAAAAATGAAAATGATTTGCAGTACTTTTTATAGCTAGTACAGGAATAGAATAGCATCTGCCTTATTACTGTTATATTTTAGCGCATTTTGTCCTTCAATGAAATGCGGGATGTTTCAAGTCTCAGTCCACAACTATTCAGCTTCCATTCCCAAAAGAAACCCAAAAGCTGGGTTTCTTCAGATGCAATCCGCCTGCCAACTAAAGTTGTATCTCGGGCGCCTGGGTGGCTCAGTTGGTTGAGCGACTGCCTTTGGCTCAGGTCATGATCCTGGAGTCCCGGGATCGAGTCCTGCGTCGGGCTCCCTGCTCGGCGAGGAGCCTGCTTCTGCCTCTGACCCTCCCCCCTCTCATGTGCTCTCTCTCTCTCATTCTCTCTGTCTCAAATAAATAAATAAAATCTTTAAAAAAAATAAAAAATAAAAAAAAAATAAAGTTGTATCTCTTGTTTTCTGTAGGTTGCTACCAGCGGTGAATCCTATGTCCCTGATTTCTTTCGCCTGGAACAGCTGCAGCAAGAATTTAACTTTGTTTCAGATGAGGAATTGAATAGATCCAAACGATTCAGGCTTCTTTGTCTTAGAAGCCAAGAGGTGCCAGAATTCCGAAATTATAAGCAAATTCCAGCATATGACCGAGAAATTATGGAAAAAGTATTCCAGGTAAGAAACTGCCATGGAGGAGTTAATACCATAATAAAATACCGCCGTACCATTCGGTATACTATTATGTGTGTGTTTTCTTGCTGTCATGTTCTCAATAGCCATAGTGGTTTCTCGTTTATAACACTTAACCTTTCCATTATTTTTCTTAAACTTAATGTTTAAATAATCTCTTTGCCCAATATGACGTATAAACTAAGAAAAATTAGGGTTGAAAAGTATCTTAAGTGTTACTATGGGAAATTATCCTGCCATGCTGTTCCTGTCAGGAATTCAGTGCCAGTTTAACCCATTAAGTATTTACCAAGCACAACGCTTGGTTAAGCGCTGAGGGGAGCTGCTGGGGTCTCAGTCGCCCTGGGTGGGCAGGGCCCACAGGAGGAGGGGGCCCGCAGGTGGGGAGCCTTTGAGGAGCTACAGGCAATAGGGGTGTGTTTTGGGGGGGCAGGGACAGCAGGCCAGTGAAAGCCAGACAGGCAAGTTAGTGTTTGATGAGGTAAATGAAGAGCCATTAGAATATTTTTGGTTACTTGGTTCTTCTTTGTATTAGTTTGGATTTGTGATGGTGAGTGATAAAAAGCCAATTTAAGCTACTTCAGGCACTAAGGAGAGTTTATTGGATGATGAAATGCCAAAATAGGGTTAAATATCTAAAGAGGCATGAATGGCGGGAGTTCATCTGTGCCTCAATGACCCCTGGATCCAGAACCTAAACACTGCCAGGACTTTTCTCCATCTTGTCCCAAGTTTAAAAATCTTGGGAACAGCTACAGGGGCACCTGGGTGGCTCGGTCGGTTAAGCATCTGGGTCTTGATTTCGGCTCAGGTCATGATCTCAGGGTCTGGGGATCCGGCCGGAGTTGGGTTGTGCTGAGCAGGGAGTCTGCTCGAGAATTCTCTCCTTCTTCTTCCCCTTCCCCCCGCCCCCACACTCCCAGGCATACTCTCTCTCTAAAATAAATAGATAAAACTAAAAAAAAAAAAAAAAAGGAAGAAAGAAAGAGAGAAAGAAAAAAAGAAATCTTGGGAACAGATTGCTTGAGTTTCCTAGGCTGGGTTAGGAGACACCCGGGTATTCAGCTGTGACCAGCAAAGGACTGAAGCAGAACATGGCAGCTTCCTGGGCCCACGGGGGATTTTACCGATAGAGAGAGCAAAGTCAGCAGCCTAAGAAGACAAAGCTCACGCACCCTCTACTCTCCTCCAAGTAGGTGACCCACATCAGCTGCGGCCAGATGCTATTTACTATTTTTGTAATTGCTCCACTTAGAAAAGACAAAAATGTGAGCAGAGGCTTTGGCTGAGTTGCTTGGGTGAGCTTAGCATCTTGAGCTATAGTGAGTCTCTCTGTTATCTCTGTGGCCTCTTTCTTCCTGCATAAAGAGCTTAAGTTGTAATTGCTCTACAGAATTATCTTCTACTTATAAGCCAGTTCAACCAACTGGTTCCAAAACCTGCATACTGCATCGAAGATCAATCTTGGACCAAAAATGAAGAGGAAGGTGGAAGAAATATTTAGAACCATAATTTATTACTTAAACCACATGTGACAAATTCTCTAATCTCAAGATAAATTCTCTAGTCTCGCATGGGGGAGTACCAGTAATTTACAGTCATAAAATTATTCCTTTTTAATTTTAGGACTATGAGAAACGTTTACGAGACAGAAATGTAATTGATACCAAGGACCACATAGATACCCATAGGGCCATAGTCGCCAAGTACCTCCAGCAGGTAAGGAAAACCATTTTACAGAGTCCTCAGAGGGGGAAATAACCAGCACCCTCACACGGGGGAGGGTGGTGCCTATTCTTCGAAGTCCTCTATGGGATACTGAAACGTCACTTAACCTCTCCAGACTTATTTGCTCATAATTACAGATACGAAATTAACAGCTGTCTTCATCTTTTGAACATATGGAACACTAGGATGTATCTCAGTATATTATCAGTGGTTATCTTGAGGGGGGCATGATTACAAGGGACACAATTTCTAAGTCGTGATTTTTCTCATATTTGAATGTTTGCATCATATCACCTTTGTAATGAAAAAATTTTATAAACTACATACTAACTGCCCTGATGCATGAAAAACTTGAAATATCCTTTTGCCCTTCCTTCTTTTAATAAATTTAACTTGTAGGAAATGCTATAGTCACTAGAGTACATTTTTCCCACCCAAATGATCTACCCTGAGGGCTCCTTATAAAAAAAAACACCAATTTATGACATTTAAGAGGTCCTCTATTTAAGGAATAATTGGAAAATAAGTCAGTCTGAATAGAGGAAGAAGTTAAGAATCTGACGATTGGTCCTATTTTTGCCAATTGTTCATTCATTCAGCAAAATTTCACTATCATCCACCAGGAACCTTCCCAGGACCCATGAATATAGCAGTGAATGAAACAGAACCCTCTGCCTTAGGGAGCTTATGTTAGTGAGCAAAGCGGGTTGATTTCTATAGGAAGAGGTCAGCACCAGGGAGAAAAGTGCAGGTGCGCTAGGCGGATGCACTGAGGTGTCACCTGGCAAGGTGAAAACTCGAAGGAGTCAAGGGAGTGAGCTGTGAAGTCTATGTACCGGGGAGATTTTAAATAAAACACTTGTCTGTCCTCAGGTTAGAGAATCAGTGATAAATCGTTTCCTGATTGCAAAACACCATTTTCTTCTTTCGGACTTGATCGTAGAAGAAGAAGTTCCCAATATCAGGTAAAAGCAAACAAATCTTTTGTTTCTTATAAATATTCTTTTTATTGTATTATGTTAAAATTTTCACGTACATAAAAGATGTTTATCCTTGTATGGTCCGCATTTGAGCCCCCAGTAATGCTGGGAACTGGTAAAACCTGATTAACACCTCATGGTTACATTAGTTGGGGGTTTTGTTGAAAAAGTCACACGAGATGCTCTCTATCACGCCCAGTACACACCGTCTCATCTCCCACTGTGCCCAAGTCAGCTCCACAGGCCTTTGCCGGTTCCCCGCTGCAATCAGATGAAGTCTGACAGCATTTCCCTCCTGCTTTCTACCTCCCCCTTCCAGTCTGTCCCTCACTCCCCCACACACACGGGGCAGAGGGGGTGGCTCAGAATAAGCACTGGGGCTCCAGGGGGTGGGGGGAGGCTGAGAGCTGCTGTGTGGTTGGTAAGGGGGCAGGGGGAGTAGGGAAAATGGATATTTACATAGAAGCTGGGATTCAATTGCATTTGCTTGATTGTCTCCCTGTTACCTAGAATAATCCAATAATTATCTCAACTCAAAGTGGAGGCATAAAAGATGAAAAATAACTCATATTGGTGGTCCCGTGCAGTGCATTGACTTCCCAACCTGTTCTGTGATTAAATCTCTTGGTCTCCTAAAAAGCTTATTTCCTATGCATGTACTTTCTCTCCACCACCAAGGTGGGAAGGAGACAAAAAAATGTCTATCCTGACAACCCCTTTCTTTGGCTTGGCCTCCATGCTGCACCCACAGCCACTCGTGCAAACCTCCCTCTTTATCCCAGGCCCAGAGTCCAGTCACTGAATGTATTTTTTCAGTCATGAAAATTATACTTTAGAATAGATGGTGATTTTTCATGCTGTTTTTCCATTTCTTTTCTTTCTTTTTCTTTTTCTGCTTTACTTTCTGCATTAAGTTCTGAAGGCTCAGGGTATGTTCTTTCTTCTTTTAATTTTGGTTTGTTCTTAGCATTAAACTAAGATGTTTCTGTATTTAATGGTCCCAACCACCAAGATGTTTCCATGCTGACTGCTAGCAGGGTGGCAAAGTCTCCTGAGAAGAGCCACCTCTGGGGGAGGGGGGGGGGGGTTGACAAAGAGAAGGGATGTGCCATGTTAGGACCCTCTGGCAAAGGTGTCTCTCAGAGGTCCCCAAGTTTGGGTTAGGTGGGTGTCCTGGCAGAGTGATTAATAAGATGCGCTTAATTTACAACAACATGAACCTTGAGGGCATTATGCTAAGTGAGATAAATCAGACAGAGAAAGACAAATACTGTATGATCTCACTTATATGTGGAATCTAAAAAAGCCAAACTCGTAAAAACAGAGTAGAATGGTGGTTACCAGTGGCCAGGGGGTGGGAAAATCGGGGAGATGTTGTTTGAGGATACAAACTTGCAACTAGTGATTAAATAAGTTCTGGAGATCTCAGGCGTAGCAGAGTGAATACAGTCAGTACTGATCATAGACTTCAAAGTTACTAAGCGCCTTGATCTTAATTGTTCTCCCCCCACAAAAAAAAGATAATTCTGTGAAGTTAAGAGGTGTTGGCTATCACCTCACTGGCAGCCATACTCCAATATGTAAATATATCAGACCAACACACTGTACGTCTTAAATTTACACAGTTATATGACAATTACGTCTCAATAAAAATAAACTAAAAATAGTAAAATGCAGATAACAAGTCACACACAGAAAAAAGAGATTTGCAATGTCACTCTCCTCACAGTCTTTTTTTGGGGGGGGAAGATAGTTATTTTTCATAACTTTCCATTATATTAATATGTAACGGGCCTGCTCTTGTTTTAAGGGAGTTAAAAATAAATATATGTCGGTATTTTCAAAAGAGGAAGAAGCTGGCTGTTTAGTCAGAGTGAGCCGAGTTAGAGCCCCAGCTCCCTCTTACTGAGGAGCCTTCAGCAAATCCTGTCGCCTCCCAGTTTCTTCATGTGAAAAATGGGGTAAATGTTGCCCTTGTCAGGATTTGAAATGGTCTCTGTAAGGCACCCAGCACTCTGCTTGATCCATAGAAGACCCGCAGGGGAGCAAGCAGAAGCCCGTCGGGGGCCGTAGCCTCCCCAGCCAGCACATGGCCCTCGGAAGAAGGCCGCTCGGCTCTGTCCCGCGCCGTCTGGCCCCATGGCGTCAACCTGCAGATCCAGACTCACGTCTGTGCCTCTGTCCAATCTCTGGGCTGGACTTTAATGATCTGCTTCGTGGCCCTTTCTCCCGCCATGACCCACTGCCCGTGCTCCCATCCTCTTGGAAGTGTTTACGGGATTTCACCTCAGTGAGAGGGAGAGTGGAGAGGGATCCTCCTGGCCCACCCCTTCCTCCTGCAGAATCACTGCCATCATGCCAGCCTCATCTTTCCAACAGCTGCCATTTTAGGGCATCCACCCAGTGCTAGACCAGTGCCAGGGTGCTTTGCACAACCCCCTCCCTTTATCCTCTTCATCACCCCAAGAGGTAGGTATGATCATCCCCATTTTACAGATGATGAAACAGAGACAAAGAGGTGAGATAATGTGCCCAAGGTCAAAGAGCTGAGCCAGGAGTCCCACGGCTTTGTCTAACTCCAGAGGCCGAGGTACCCCCAGAAGTGCCCAAGAAGGCTGTGAACATCACCATGTGAATGGAGCAGGTTAACGTGTGCTCCAGTGCTCAGGAGAGGGAGCGCCCCTTCTAGCTGGCGTGGCTGGGCCCTGGGGAAGGGAGACACCGGCCCTGAAGGGGCAGACGAGGAGGAAGTGGGGAGGGCACCCATGCACAGGACTGGCCTGGCCGAGCAAAGGCGAGAGCAGGCAGAGCACCCGCACATTTGAGGGATGAGCAGGCAGAGCACAAGGCGGCGGGAAGCAAGAGGGGCCCAAGCACACTTTTCTTCCTCTGATCAGTAGCAACTAAAATCAGTGTAAGGATCCACACCAGAGGATCTCCCCAATCTCGGGAGAATTTCTTTGATGATTTCCACCCTCCTTAAAAAGACAAGAGTTTTTCAGGGGCCTTTGAGGGCCCCTTGGGGAAGAGTTTGGGAAATTGTCTCACAGCTTTCCAGACCTTTCCTTTCCTCAGAGTCCTAATCCTGTTCTGTAATCATAGCATTCTGGGGCTAAGCCTTTTCAAGCTGGCAGAACAAAAGCGACCACTAAGGCCAAGGAGAAAAGGTCGGAAGAAGGTGACAGCCCAAAACCTGTCTGATGGAGACATAAAGGTGCTGGTGAACATCATCCGGGCTTATGACATTCCCGTGAGGAAGCCCACAGCAAGGTGAGAGCCCTCCAGATGGCCCTGGGATGGAGAGTACAGGGTCCCAGGCAAGTGGTCCACTTCTTTATAGCATGTCCACCCCCACATTGAACGTAGTGGTTGATCATGGGGGCTAGGAGTGAGCGGCGCTCTTACTGAAGCCAAAACACTATTGGTTGCAAGTAATAGAACCAACTCAGTCAATTTAGGCTAAGGAGGGGGTTCATTGGGAATATCTCAGAGAACTCAGGTTAAGAGGTACAGCTGAACTACATGGTGGACAGTGGATGGTAAAAGATTGAGATGGTTCTTCTGAGGCCCATTGTCTCTCTTGCTTGCTTCCCTCTGTGGGTCTGCTTCATCTCCATGTCAAGGAAGTGGTCCTTTCAGCCACAGTACCATCCACCAAGTATCATCTTCTCAGGAGAAAAGCTGAAGGTCCTAACTTGGGTCAGGTGTTGATCCCTGGTCTAATCACCTACAGCCAGAGAGGCAGGGTCCCCAGGCCCTGGCCTGAAGGTGGGGAACGGTTCTCGGAGAAGTGGGTGTGAGCTAGGCAGATACCCAAAAGGTGTATGTCCTAGGTTCTAAACACACATACTATGAGCATAAAAATGTGACTTCCCTTTTATCTGCTCTGAGACATGAGTGATGCCTACTACGTTTTACTACACTGGGGCAGTGCGGACCCCCCCAACCAGGGTAGGGTGAGCTTGAGTCTCTTACCCCCTTTAGAGAACAGAGATGAGCAAGAATTAAAGAAAGAAAGAGCAAGAATCAAAACTTCTACCAGCTGGTACCCTTGCCCGTGTAATGAGGAAGGCTGACCTTTCCTGTCCATTCATCAACTTCCCCGCACTATGCTAAGGCTCTTTCATACAGATTATTTTGCTTACTTCTCACTATTGTTAATATCTCCATTTTACAAAAGGGAAAATGTGTGGGTGGCTTGTCCAGGGTCACCCAGTGCCATCTGATTCCCAGAAGAGCACCATTCTGGACTTTGGCATCTTCTCTCCTCTCTAGGATCTTCCTTTTAAATTTATCCCCCATCCATTATTTTACCCTTTTTTTTTTCTTTTTTCTTTCTTTTTTTTTTTTACTGCCTAACTCTTCCACCCATTTCAGAACATCTGATCATCACCAACTATTCCCAGCATTTGGTTACTAGTAAATGTCTATTTAAGCTCTTGAATCTGTGCATAGCATTGCTTCCTCGAGCCATAGCCCAACCCCTTCACCTTGATTGCATCAAAGCTCAACTGTGGGGAGAAAAGCTGTTTTTTAAAATAACGTATAGGTGTTTCTCTTATTTTGGTCTCTATAGAATTTTTTTTAAGTGTTAAACCATTCCGTTCAAATTACAAGGAAGCTTGGTTGATCCTCTGTGTTATACATTTCCGTGTAGGCTCATTAAGACAGCTCAGATACCAACGCTTGCATTAAGCCTGCCCAAATCTTCACCCTCTACCCTTGCATCCAATTAGATTGGATTTTTCATCTCCCTCTCTGTACTCTTCTGGCCCATGCCCATGCCTATGGTCTAATGTGCCTCCCACTGGATTGTGATTATTTGTTTACATGTCTGCTGGCCCTTTTAGTGCATTTGATTTATCTTTGCAGCCCCAGAGTCTAACACAGGCCGCAAATATAGTAGGTGCTTCACAGATGTTTTTGTAATACTGTAATCAGTGGTGTTCCAGAGAGAAGAAGGGTTTCTCTGGCAGCTGTTTTGTTAAATATTCCACTTCTATTGTCTCATGGCTTGTCTGATACCCTTATCTGTGAAAAGGGAAGACAGTCTGGTAGAAAGAGACAATTTATACTTTGGCCGGTAATGAATATGAAATACTTGGTAAATTGTAAAGTTCAGTGTAAATATGCAGGCGTGTCGTTAGGAGGAGGGGAGAGGTATCTGGGAGAGACTTTCTGGAGATGATCTTCATTTCTTTTTTTAAGAATCCCAAAAGGGATGGGGCATCTGGGTGGCTTAGTCAGTTAAGCATCCAACTCTTGATTTCGGCTCGGGTCATGATCTCAGGGTCGTGAGATCGAGCCCAGCATCCGGCTCCATGCTGGACGTGGAGCCTGCTTAAGATTCTCTTTCTCCCTCTCCCTTTGCCCCCCTCTCCTCTACCTCCACCCTTACCCACTGCCCGCCCCCCACAACCCTGGTTCACGTGCATGCTCTCTTTCTTAAAAAAAAAGAAGAATCCCAAAAGGGAAAGAAGGCAAGACCCATAGATCCTAATTCAAGCTAGGAATCTGTGAGGATCTCTTTCCCAGGGAGGCTTGGCAGGCCTGGAGAGAGGGGTCTTACATGGGATATGTAGCTCACAGTTGTTGGAGAATACAAGGTCAAAGACAAGGAATGCAATGGGAGGGGACCTGGGTGGAGACAGGGCAGGCTGGCCAGGAAGTTCAGGATTCTGCCACCTGAGAGGGACTGAGGCTCTCATTTGTGGGGGGAAAGACAGATTCCTCACTCAGGCACCCCCTGGGAGTGGGGGGAGGATACTTTTCTCTGTTCCAGCCAGACATACAGGGCTAGGGGTGGGAGTTGGGGTGGCTCTATTACTCACTAGGTCATGGAGATGACCCGAGCATACTAAAAGCTTTCCGAAGTGTCAACACACTGTCTCCAGAGCCATACCTCCTTGGAGAAGCCATCTTGCTGAGTATCTAATTTCTGTCCTGCATTTCTCCCTCCTAGCAAATTCCAGCAGCCATCAAGATCGTCACAGACTTTCAGCGAGAAGCGTGCTGCTTCCCCGACCACACACAGCCCCACCCGCAGCGCAGACTACCCCCTCGGCCAGGTGACGTACCTGGATGCTGCATGTCAGCTTAGATCCTTGCCCCTTCAGAACTGCCCAGAAACTGTATCGTCTCTTTAATGCTTCATTTTCTTTGGAAACACACTACTTAGTCAACATATTCTACCTCTGCCCAGAACAAAATAATTCAACGAGCCGTTATGGACTCTAACACCTTGCTCTTCTCTTGAAGGTTTTAGTACGTCCTTTTGTAGAAGTTTCTTTTCAACGAACGATTTGCCACACAACTACAGCTGAAGGACCAAACCCCAGCTGGAATGAAGAACTGGAACTTCCTTTTAGGTGAGCGTATTTTCCTCTTTAGGGAACTGTAGGATATTTTGAAGAAATGTGAATAAAATGGGGCCTCGGGGGTGAAAGTTTCTGTAGCGTGAGCCAGGACAAGATCAAGAGTCTGACCCCGAGTCCCACGCTGCTCCTCTGGTCTCACAACTGACTCCAGTCGAGAGTAAAATGGGAAAACATCCCACTTTTGAAACTCGGGTTCACTGTTGGGACACCTCCATGCCTCCCCAGGCTCTGGCATCCTGCAGCCCCAAGACTCCCATTCCCTGGACCCCACAGTCCCTACACAGCTTTCCGTTGTTCCTCGTCTCCCCGACTCTGGAAGCTTCATGTAAACTCCCCAGTCTGTAACTCCCTACTTTCCATAATTACGCTTTCTTCCTCACCAGAAATACTACATAGGCATTTAAAACTTTAAGTGATTTTAGATATTTAAAAGACTCCTTATTTCAGATCTTGAAACAACCTTAGAAATTACCTAGTGCACCACTCTACTTTTACAGAAAAGAAGTGAAAACCCAAAGATGGAAGGTGACTGGCATAAGGCCACCTAGTATCTTAGAGACGGAGCAAGGACTAGAGCTGGTTCAGTCAGAAGGGAGGGACACATACCATTATGTGTATGGAAGGAGAAAACATAAAGGCAGATGCTCAACAAAATACATGCAAAGCCCAGTATGGGCTGGACTCGGAGCAGGTGATATTACAGGAGATGAACCTCACTCACCCCTGCTCTGCTTAGTCAGCTGTGGGAAAGTGAGTGGGAGGCAGGGACCATTCCAGCAGCCTTATAACACCAGGAGGTTTCAGACTGGGGCGTGCTCTGCTGGAGACGCATCTTCTAAAGCCCAGTTGCTTAGGAAACCTGCTTACTGACCGGCATGAGTGTCAGCCAGAGCCCTTGAGTGTAGCCTGTCCACGAGCCAGCTCAGCTGTGGCCAGCTGGCTCCTCGCAAAGCTCACCATGCAGGTTGAGGGGATGATGGGAGACTCGGCAGGACAAGCCAGCAGACGGGGCTTCTGTCTGTACGGAGCCTCCAGTCTAGGGCCCCTTCCACCTGAGTATAGGTATTATGTTAAAGCGTCTCAGTACAAAGGTAAATATTTGAAATGAAAGCACTGCTTTTAATCCTCATGTCTATGCTCATATTTGAGTATTTTTCAGATTTGGGTATTTGAGTGCTCATTGTTTCTATCTTGCCCCTTGTCATGGTCCCTGGTCACATGTGCCCATGTGCAGGGCCCCCAACGGGGATTACAGCACCACCAGTTTGCAGTCAGTGAGAGACGATGTGTTCATTAACATTTTTGATGAAGTGCTGAACGACGTCCTAGAGGTAAGCTCACAGTTTGGAGGAAGGCGTCTGCACCCATGTTCACGTCCTCTACCCACTGTAAGTCCCTAACACATTCTGTCTTTGTGCTGCTTGACATGTTTCAGACCTGACATGTGTGAGCAGGGAAGGGAGAAGGGAGGAAGAGAACTAGCTTTTTGATTTTCGATAACTGCACTGGGTGGGTTACATATGTGGTTTTAATTCTAGAACAACCCTGTGAAGGAGATTGTAAAATCTCCAGTTTAGTGAAGGGGAAACTGAGGTGCAAAGGGATTGAGTGACCTTCCCAGGGCCACAAAACGATGAAGTGTCTGAACCAGAATGGGCCGTAGGTCTGTCTAACCTACCCCGCGGGCTTCCGGCTACAGCCCGGCCGTTTTCCCGGGGCCGGTTAATTACATGAGTGGCCCACGTTGCTCAACAATTACCACTTCCCACCCCCTGCAGGATGACCGTGAAAGAGGAAGGGGAATCCACACCCATATTGAGAGACACTGGTTGGGAAGCGTGAAAATCCCATTTAGCACCATTTACTTCCAAGCCAAGGTAAGCATCCGACGTCCGAATTCCGTGGGGCTCGGGAACGGCTGCGTCCACTGCTCCCGTACCCTCCCCACTGAGAGAACCTATGTGCGAGCCGCCGTCAGCAAGAGAAAAAGCCATTGATCTTGGGTCATATTTGCGTGGCTTGTAAAACATCCATCTGCCTTAGAGTCAGGAGTTAATGGAGGACAGTTCCAGTCTGAGAATTTTTCTAACATTTAAGTAGAAGTGAAGCAGATGGTGAGACGGAGCGGAAACGTGTCAAAACGACCAAAGTGGAGTGGATGGATGCCTGAAAGTAACTTGAAGGGAACAGTCAGCACAGTGACGGCCCATTTAATCACGTGCATTCTATTAATGCTTCTAGAGTGCTCCCCATTTCAGACACGGGAAACGGTTAGTGGAGACCTGTTCAACTAAGACACCCTTCTTCAGAGTTTAGTGATTTTGCTTAAGGGGACCCATTAGGTTAACAACTCTTGAATGACTTAGTAGCTCTAATCTGGGACAGTGAAAGATTCTGCAATGGCTTTAATACCCTGGTATTAAATCCATGGCAACGGGAGGCTTTGAGCCACAAGCCTGTAGCTAATCTCCCACAGCCACAGAGGGAGCGATTTAATCCTACACGTGATGACCACCCAGACCAGGTGTCTCCCGGGCCACAGTCTGCAGCAAGACCCAGGCTTGGATGGGTTGGAAGCTTAAGGATAATTGGAATTGCAATTCTCGGGACAGTCTCCAGGTGAAGCTTCCGTTATGGGCTGGCCAAAAGATTTACATTTTCCTCTTTAAATAGATCTTAAATGAAAAAAATTTTTTTTTGTTTAAGAGCACACGAGTTTGTAAACAAAACTGCCATGTTATTTGGCATTGCTGAATTTCACATTTGGAAGGGTACTCAGAGGTAATTACTCCCAATCCCTTCTTGATAAATTAATCTCCTGTATTGTGGTCATGTCCATACTCTGCTTGAGTGCCTCTAGAAACAGGGAATTTGAGCTCTTTGCCATAGCTTTGTTATAAATTTCTTCCTTGAACCATGCCGTAATCTGTGTGCTTCCCTATTTGTAGGTCCTGGTTTGAAGTCACACATAACAAGTCGAATCCTGACCCACTAATAACAGTAGGAGTAACTATATGACATGCCATTACTAGCTAGTTTGTATGTCACCTCAGTTAAACCTCACAACAACCCAGTCGGCTTTATTGTCCCCATTTTACAGATGAAGAGACAGAGCCTAGAGATGTGAAGTCACTACTCAAATCCCAAAGCTTACAGCAGAGTGGGATTCAGCTTTTACCCACTTCCCACAATGCTCACATTGCGTATCCCTGGGGAGTGAGACTGGTAAACGGAGAGAACTATTCAACGTTGGGGTTTATACATTTCAGTATTACTTTTGAGAATGATTTTATTACATTTGTCATTTAAAAGTTTCGTCTGACTCCCAAACTCGTGCTCTTCCATGCACCCGCAGGGGACATTGGGCAGGGTCTGGAGACACTGCTGGTTGTCACAAGTGGAATGGGAGCTAGTGGTGTCTTGTGGGTGGAGGCTGGGGATGCTGCAGACCCCACGGTGCACAGGACAGCCCCCACCACAGGCAGTCCTCAGGCCCCAAGACCAGCTGTGCCCAGGCAGAGAAACCCTGTCTTAAATCCTGATACTCCAGCTATCTGGAGAGAACACCCACTCCTTTCTGGGTCATCGGCCTAGTTGCCACATCAGATGTGCCTGGCTGTTTCAGCTGCACGTTTCACGGCGTTGTTTCTGTATCCTTTTTTTTTTTTTTTAAGATTTTATTTATTTATTTGTGAGAGAGAGAAAGAGCACAAGCAGGGGGGGTGGAGGAGGGAGAAGCAGACTCCCCACTGAGCAGGAAGCCCGATGCGGGACTCGATCCCAGGACCCTGGGATCATGACCTGAGCTGAAAGCAGACGCTTAACGACTGAGCCACCCAGGCGGTCTGTTTCTATATCCTTTTCCCTGAACCCCTCACCTGCCCCCCAGTGCAGGCTCTGGGGCAAAGCACCGATGTAAGGAGGAAAATAAACAATAGCTCACGTAATTCCTCCCTAGAAGGCGCAGTCACTGAAAGTTTAACTTCTTTCTGTATTTCTCCTGAGACATAAAGGCCACTGAAGACCGAAATGAAAATCAGATTCTCTGTAAGCGTGTGAATTTCAAATTCCGGCCCTGAAAAGTTGTGTGGCACTAAACAGTCTTTTATAAACTTATTGTTGTGTTGACTACACAAGAGTGGAAAGTCCTGTCTTTTGGAACCTCTGCAGAAGTCAGGTCATTTCATATAAGTGGCTCGTACTGCCTTAGACCCGCAGGTCCTGAGCGCCTGCTGTGTAAACAAAACGCTGCTCTACGCCGGAGAAGGGTGGTAGAAACGGGGGTGATACGCAGATCTGTTCACAGAGAGAAATCAGGTCTCCAGAACAAAGTGATGAACAGGCACACGACTACAAAGCGGGGCAGAGTGGGTCATGGTAACAAGCGGAAGACACACACTCTGTGTGAGGCTGCTGGAGATAACAAAATAATTCACGAAGGAGATGACATCCGACCCGAACCTGGAAATAATGACTGATACTCCGCAAGGGGGGATGAAACTCGGGGGCATTCCAGAAAAGGCGGAAAGGCTGCTGGCCCATCCATACTGAGCGCTGAGCATACGCCAGGCATTTTTCTGGGTGTCTGACATCTATTCATCCAGCACCCGGAACTACCCTACAAGTAGGTCCTGTTATTGTCTCTTTATAAATGCACGAGCTGAGGCACCCGGAGTATGATCCAGGATTTGAACCCAGGTGACCTGCTGTCATGGTCAACCTGCAGAGCTGAGAGACGCTCTGCAGAACTTCGCAGAGGCAGGGAAGTAGAGAGCCCTTCCCGTGAGAGCTCAGGGAGACACGCCCAGAAAGAGGGGGGAGCCTTGAATGCCAGTCCGAGCAGTCTTTATTGGATTCACCAGATGGTGAGGGGCTGACACTTACCTTTGAACTTTCACTGGAAAACCACCAGGATGTTCACCAAGTCGTATGTTCTTCACAGATTGACGGGACGTTTAAAATAGACATTCCCCCTGTTCTTCTGGGCTACAGTAAGGAGCGAAACCTGATTATCGAGCGGAGTTTTGACTCGGTGCGAAGCCTGAGTGAAGGCTCCTACATCACCCTGTTCATTACCATCGAGCCTCAGCTGGTTCCCGGGGAGTCTGTTCAAGAAAAGGTAACCCTGCCCCCACTTGAGCATCGCATGTCTGATGCTGATGAGACACCACTATGCTTGCTGGGCTGTGCTTTTATAAACGCAGACTGCGTGGTGCAGGCAGAGGGCTCCTGACACTGTCCACTCACCACTCTTAGAGTCTGGACAGAAGGAAGGGGTGATTGGAGACTGGTACTTCCATTGAGCCGATACTTAGGTTGATCCACAACTTAAACTTTCAGGCCAAGCAAGACAAACATAAACATGCGCCAGGTTTAGAAGAATTTTCTTAATGGAAGAAAAAAAGCAGACTGCTGTTTTATCTTGATGTTTATTGGCAAGCATGCTGAAATACACCTCCACCTGTGACCTCACGTCCCTGGTTGGGCTGCGCATTGAATCAATTTATAGGATCGTAAGGCTAGACCTCCAGGGGTCACCTCATTTCAGTGCCTTCAGACAGAAACAAATATCTGCACAAGTGCTCTAACTCTGAACAGCTCTACAACAAAGAGTTTCCAGAACGTAGTTTTGTTAGCAACTGTTTCCCAACCCTTATAGCCAGGAGACACCTCCTTAATGTAACATGCTCATGCAGCCTTAACGGGCACCACCCTCACTGGTTTGGGGGGAAAGTACTGATCATGACCTCTTCACACCATAAACTAATGCCATCACACCCGCCACCACGTACTGAGTTCTTACTCGGTCCTCAGCACACCTGTTCTCTCTCTCTCTTTTTTTTTTTTTTTAAAGATTTCATTTATTTATTTGAGACAGAATGAGAGAGAGAGAGAGCACATGAGAGGGGGGAGGGTCAGAGGGAGAAGCAGACTCCCCGCAGAGCAGGGAGCCCGATGCAGGACTTGATCCAGGGACTCCAGGATCATGACCTGAGCCGACGGCAGTCGCTTAACCAACTGAGCCACCCAGGCACCCACACCTGTTCTCTCTTAATACTCACAGTGGTATTGTACGGTGGGTCTGCAACTGAGACAGGAGGAAACCAAGGCTCAACCTTCCAGTTCACCCAGACAGTAAATGCAGAGCTAACAAGTCTGTCTGACTCGAAACCTTATATATTCAATAAATATTTACTGAGCATCTTCTGTGTGACAGGCATTTCTCAGGCACTGGGGATACAGCAGCCTAGAAAAGCAGAGAAAAATCCCACGGAGCTTACGTTCATGTGTAAACCCAGCTTGTCACCTACTATGCTAGACGCGGATTCTCCTGCTGACTCTTTAGTTTATCCATCTTAGCTTTGTAATTAAGACTCAGATGGAGATGGAAAAAAAAATGAGCACATTCCTCTGTTTCTGTTTCAGTATTACAGTTTGGTTCACAGAGAAAAATACTATCCCTATTCCCCTTTGCAAGGATTATTGGAAAAAATAAATCTACTGAAATTCAAATTAATCTCACATGCTGGCCTTTGTCACAAACGCTGTGACAAATCTGTTCTCTAGAAAACATGGCAGAATACATGCGCTTCAGCATATTTCTAGGAGTGAAACATGTATGCTGAATGTTCTTCCTTCATGTATAAACTCAAGAGAAAGCCAACAAGCATGTTGATACAGAAGAATGCTCCCAGACAAAAGATGGTTTTGCTATTTCTATGTCTTCTTCACGAAGGAAAAGCACTCCATCTGGAGGTGAGCTTCCAAAGCATGTGAAAGCAGTCTGCGACCGCGGCCAA
Source organism: Mirounga leonina (assembly GCF_011800145.1). NCBI lineage: Eukaryota > Metazoa > Chordata > Mammalia > Carnivora > Phocidae > Mirounga > Mirounga leonina. The sequence continues at coordinate 69,912,461 of NW_023270323.1, read as the reverse complement.
AGGGTTGAAACCCAGAGCCCAGAGCCGCCTTAGCACCTGGCACTGCCCCCCACCCCTCGGGCCCTGAAGCCCAGCCCCAGGTCCGCAGCCTGCCCTGCCTACAGCCAGGTGACAGGGCTGTCCCTTGCTGCTCCGCTGTGTGTGGAGCATCTCCCTCAGGCCTCTTGAAAGGAGGCTTAAGAAACCCCTTTGGAGGGCAGGTTCTTTGCTGCTATTTGATGAGGAAGCATGTGGATCAACAACACCCTGATGTCCTAAACACAGTGGCAGAAAACACTGCTGGGTGAGTCCCCTGCAGATGATTCAGGAGAGACAAGCTCTCACCCTAAGAGCATAGAGCCCACAACCTGGAATTGGTTTTCTGCTTATCAGCAACTTCCAGAATTAGCAAATCAGAGTCTTCCCTCCATCATTATCCCATGGGGAACCATTCCCTGACTTTTTAAGGGATTTACTCATGGAATTTTCGCAAGAATCAGTAGCGACTCCTGACACTCTTCCTATAACTGCTTTACGTTGTTTTGAGAAAAGTTAAGTTTTTAAAAATAGATTATTTCTGTTAATAAAGTCTTCCTCTCATTTCTTTTTTTCTTTCTTGCCTCTGATAGATGAGTGACATGCTTAAAAAGGTATACCAGGTATTTTGTCTTACATCCGTTGGTAGTTATTAGGCTTTTACTTAGCTGCTTTCCGTCCCCTGCCACTTCATGGAAGCTGATGGGTCCTGGTGTATGTGCGATCCCTTGGCGATGAGCTACAGCAGATGTTGGAAGTTCCATGAAGAATGTCCAGCTCTGTCTTTCGGCCCATTTCATTTTGCCAGAGAGATTCTTAGTTAGCTGTGAATGTAGGAAGTCATAGGTGTGAATGTAGCCTGCATGCTGGGCACCATCTCCACTGTTTTCAAGCCTATAAAATCCATGAGCTGCTTCTCACAGAGACAGCGCGGCTGTGACAATGATTTCTGATTAGGAGAGCTGTCACAGTGTGTCCAAAGAGAGGTTTTGAACCCATTTGATTTTCTGTAAATACTGACACTAACCTAGAGGTAAAAAAAAAAAAAAAAAAAAAAAATTGAACCAGTTAAGAATCTTCCACATTTTGTGTTGAATCAAACTGCGAATTTGTCAGTTAGCCCTTAATTTGTTTTGTAATAAACAACCCAAATTCTTCTAGTATTTAGCTTTCCCTTGGCACTTCTTAGATTACCAAGATGGCATACTCCTCCGCAAATCACTGTTTCGCTCCATGGAATGGCATCCTGGTGACCTAAGCAAGTATCAATGACCATTAGTAGATACTTATTCAAATGCTTACCTTGTGTATGCTCGGGGCAGAGAGGAACACAAGATGATTCAAGCATGGGCCCTGCTCTCATGAAGCACTAGGTACGTAGTCAAGATACACAACTGCACATCCAGGTCCAAGTGGTAGAAAACATTTTAGACATAGTTTCTTCAACCTGGAAGGCCAATAGTCAGGACTGATTCAAGGTTTTTGTTGCTCTTTCTGGGCAAAGCCTATTGCTGCCTCTTAAGTGCTCCCCTGGCACCCTGTGTTTATCTCCATAGAATCTCTGGTCAAGTAGTTCAAGTGCCTGACTGCTTGTTAGTGTTTTCCTCTAGGCTAGAAGTTGCTTAGGGCACTGTTTCATACTCATTTATCCACAGCACCTGGTACCTTTCAGACTCTCAGCAAATAACTGGATAAGTAAGTAAATAAATGAGTGTAAAGAACATAGGGATGAATTCACTGGGTGCTTTGTTTCATAGCACTTTTGTTGCATGATTCTCTGTCTTTCTAAAGTTACAATTATTTCTGGGGTGACAGTTCTATCCCAGGAGTCTGTGACACACCTATACCAAACAAGTCTTCAGAGCTTACCATTTCCATTTATTTATATCTCTGTCCTAACATCTGTCAGGCAGCTACCGTGGGGCGGCGGTATGCTGAGCGGTAGGTGGTTACAGTGATGATGCAGATGACGATGATGTTCAGTTTCAGATGTCAGGGACATCCCATGGGAGTATGTGGGAGGCTTCCGGAAGTGCCTCCATCCTACTTAATCCCCACAACCACTACCCCCATCCTCAGGGTACAGCAATCGAATTAGAAACAGGAGCCACAGTCCAGCTCCAATGAAACAGAAGTCAAGAACAGCTGGGATAGTCTAGATTCTATCTGAAGTCATAAAAAAGTAAGGGGATGTTTTCTGTGCACCTGTTCATTCACTCAACAATATTTGTTAAACACTTACTATGTGTACTACGTGCCAGGTGGTATTGGTACTGGAGATAAAAAAACAAGAGCAAAACAAAATCCCCGATTCTAGGAATCTTACTCTATAGGGGGAGACAGAGTAAACTTATCAGTGATTTTAAATGCTAAAAAAATAAATAAATAAAGCAGAGTATGAGAAGGATAGTTGGGTGCACTTCCCTTCTCAAAACAAACACATTTTCAGGCACTGCCTAGAATCTAAATTCTACTTAACAGTTAATTTTTCTAATAAAATTTTATTTGAGTTTATCTTGAAACCCTTTGAAATGTAAGCAACCATATGTATATTTTTATACTAAGCAATAAAATTCTTGTAAAAACATTTAAATATCTGCTTTTTTCAAACTATTTTTTTTTAGCAATAGCTTTAGGGAAAAAAATTACAACATGTGTCTAAAGGCAAATGAAAATTGTTCTGTTTCATCTGCTTTGAGTTACTATCAGAAGCTTGGGAATTGGTAGCTCATCTTGGATCAGAGAACTGCTTAAAATAAATATAATACATTTGATCTTTCTAGTTCTGTTTCCTTTTTGCTTGAGACCCATTACTATTATGTATTACATTGATCATGGATTTAAAACTTAACATATCAACATGTATCTGTCAATTTGTTGTTATGCATTTAACATGAGTTGCTCAAGCTTTGCCTTTGAGATGTTAGATTTCTGGGCCCCTCCCCCCTCTAAAACCAATGTCAAAATACACATAAAACTACTGCTTGGGCTCATCAATCAGAATTAGTACATTATACTTTACTTTCTATATAGGTGGTTATAGTTTTCCATAGGGCTGCTTGCCTGTTGACTGCTTTCTTTCAATCCTGTTCAATACATTTTAAGTATTTAATGAATCCATCTAATCTTTAGATTATAAATATAATTAAATAAAGCCCTGGGACTCCAGGGCAAGGCAATAGCGTAAGGGGTCACTTAATCATAGTTCCTGAAGCGCATGTTTAGTTCATGTCGACTGTGGGATCGCAACGCGTTCTGTGTCTCCTGTAATCAGATGTAAACTCCATGGAGTCTTTGTTTTTGAAGTTTGATTCTCAGGAAGATGAGAAATTGCTTCAAGCAACAGAGAAGTTTCAAACCGAATGTGCCTTAAAGTTTCCACACCGCCAGTGCCTCACAACGGTGACTGACATCAGTGGGAAAACCGTCTTTGTCACCCGTTACCTCAAGCCTTTAAACCCTCCACGGGAGCTCCTGGATGCCTGCCCCAACAGCCCCCAGGCAATGGCGGTGAGTGTGTTTCACAAGCCCGTCACGGCTGCTCCTAAAAATGTGTTACAGTTTTAATATACCGCCCTCTTAATTACCATATTTCCTAGGACTTAAGATAGTCACTATATTGAGATCATTAGTGGTGAAAGAAATGATTAGCACTTTTTTATTACTCTGAGGCTCACTTTCTTTAGAAAAGTCTGAAGGTACCAGAGAGGGTAGTAATCCTTAGTTCATTCTTTCAGTGAACGACCATGGGGTGCTTACCATGTCCCTGGCTCTAGACTGGTTCTGGAAATTAACATTTGGAAGATGCTTTACACTTTGGCAATGTCTTACATAAACATGCCTTCATTATGCGTCCTCCATCACTTTCTGGGATTCAAACCGAGGCCTCTGATTTCAGAACTCATGCACTTTCTACCATAGCAAGGTAACTATTCAGTATTATACTTAATACTATAAGCATCACTGACTTCCAATGAGGCGAAAATTATTTCCAAGATTTGAGGATGTACAGCGTGTGAGCCGTCACCACAGAACGCATCCATACTGAGCCATTAAATATACGTGCGCATTTTCTGGCTGCAGAGCACCCTCCCCATCACAACCACACATGAACAGAAGCCGTATTTTAAACAGGCTATTTTTAAGTGAATACTGTAACCCATAACTATCTTTAGAGAGTGGGTAGTCTAGGGAGTAGTTGCTGCTAATAAGTCATTAACATAATAATTTAGGAACAGGGTGCTGGTATATCTATTTGCAGATATAGATACAGCAAAAAAGTAAAACTTGTGTTCCACATTTCAGATACTTTATTAATCAATTTTTATTAAAAATCACAATAGGGACTTCCCTCTATTCTTCTTAGCATAGTAAATATGCAGAAAACTTCTCCCAGGAGAGAACACTTTGGAGTGATGAATAAAATATTTAAACCATTTTTAAAATCACGGCGGACATAGAACTAAGGCGGCAGGGGGGGAACTCAGAGACAGGGAACAATGAAGCAGGTTCCACAAGGGTGAGAGTCTGAAATAGTGTCTGCTCTGAGGTCGTCCAATAATTCCTGATGCCTAGAGCTGGGCATCTACACAAGGCATGCCCACAAGGCTGTGTGGGGAAGGAGGTAATGTGTGGTGCCAGGGCAGGGAGGGGGGCTGAATTAGAGACTCAGGTACAGAGTTAGGACTCTCGACAGGTAATGTCAACAGTGGGTACACCAGGAAATACCCAGCTTTGCAGAAAGAATCTTGCCTGTCTCAGCCTTGACTGTGGATGGAAGAGAAATGAGAAGTTTCTCCGGGGAATTCCTAATCACTAAGTTGTATTTATTCACACTTGAGACTGGAATTTACACTGCCCGGATGACCCAAAAAAACTTCAGCTGAAAATTTAATTGAAAGTGTTCCCTGTTCTAATGCCCCTAAATCCCTGACAGAAGGAAAAAGAAATCTTTCTAGAAGAACGTCCTTTAAACTCAACCTTAAAAACAAACAAACAAACAGAAAAAGTTCCAAAGTTCCAAGCAACACAAACATAAAAGATCATCAATAAGGTGCCTGGGTGACTCAGTCGGTTAAGTGGCTGCCTTCAGCTCAGGTCATGATCCCAGGGTCCTGGAATCCAGCCCTACATCGGGCTCCTTGCTCCATGGGAAGTCTGCTTCTCCCTCTCCCCTGCTTATGCTTTCCCCTGCTTGTGCTCTCTCTCTCAAATAAATAAAATCTTAAAAAAAATCACCAATAAAGAATAAGTCACCATGAGGAAGGCAAGAGTTAGCACATACAACACACTGCAGAGTAGTCCACAAAGACTGCAGATACTAGAATTATCAGATTCAGAATATAAAATAGATATGTTTGCTAAGTTTAAGAAATCCAGGGAATTGAAAATGTAACAGAAGAACAGTAGACTATCAGAACTGACAGGCAGGTTGTTAAAAATAATTGCATGGTACTTACAGAAATATAAAATAGAATAGTTAAAACGAGACAATGAACAACTGGCTTAAGCAAAACATAAAATACAGTTAAATTCAGAGTTAAGTTACATACAGGTAAGTACAGAGAGACTTCATGAACTGGAATATGCATGCAAAGAAATTACTTGGAATACAGCACAGAGATAGCAAAAAATAGAAGATTTAAAGGAAAGGTTCAGAGACAATGATGATAGAGGCAGGACAGCCAAACCCTGTATGAAAGGAGAAAGGCAACATTCAAAGAGAGCTGAGAATTTATAAGACTTGATGAAAGACAACAATTCTCTGATGCAGGAAGCCCAGTATATCCTACATAAGATAAAATAGAATTAAAATCTAGGCACATCATAGGGAACTACAAAGATGATCTTAAAAGCAGCTGGAGAGAAAACAGATTTTCTATAAAAGAACAATGAGTCAACCAATGGACTTTTCAGCTGCACAAATGAAAGTCAGAGAAGGCATAATATCTTCAAAAGGCTGAAGGAAAATAGCCATCAAACTAGTCGTTTATATCCAGTGAAACCATCTTTCACACAAACATTGGAGAATTTACAACCAAAAGATTCTCACTTAAGAAATTTCTAAAAAATATACTTCAGAGAAGGAAAACTCTCAGAAAATCCTAGACAACCACGCATAATGGTAAAGAAAATGGGAAATTTGTGAGTAAATCTAAACAGGCATTGTCTTCATGTCAATAATACTAGCAATGAGGATGGAAAATAGTAATTAAAAACAAAAATCCTGGAAAAAATGCATGTCAGGACAGGACTGATGAGAGTATTTTAATTCCCTTGTATTTTCCAAGAGGAAAGTGAAGATATTTATTAACTTATAGAGTTTAAGTTAAATATTCATGTTGAAATTTCTTTTTTTTTTAAAGATTTTATTTACTTATTTTAGAGAGGGCACAAGTAGGTGAGGGCAGAGTGAGAAAGAAAGGGACAAGCAGACTCTGTGCTGAGTGCGGAGCCCAACAGGGGGCTCGATCCCATGACCCTTAGATCATGACGCAAGCTGAAATCAAGAGTTAGGGGCTCAACCGACTGAGCCACCCAGGTGCCCCCATGTTGAAATTTCTAAATTAATCACTTAAAAGAATAAAAGAAAGTGCATATAGCTTCCAAAGTGGCGGGAGATAAAATAATGAAATGGGATGAAGAAGAGAGTGGTGAGAAAAAAAAGAAACATAGAAAAAAGTGTGAAAAATAAAAAGCACAGAATAAGGTAGTAGAAATAGTCTAAATGTTTACTAGTAATCGCAATCAAAGCAAAGGGGTTAAACTTTCCAGTTAAAAAACAAAGACTGTCAAACTAGATTTTTAAACCGTTTATGGTGGGCCTTTACAAGCTGATTCTAATATTTATATGACGGTGCAAAGGGCCAAAATAGCCAAGACATCCTGAGGAATAAGAAGAACTCAGTGGGAAGATTTGCCATACCATACATCCAGACTATTATGAGACCATAGTAATTAAAGTAAAATGGTACTGACACACAGATAACAGAGAGAAAAATGGAAAAGAATAAAAAGTCCACTCAAATATAACCCACTCAAACCTGACAGATGACAAAACTAGCATTGGAAATTAGTAAGGAAAAGATTGACTATTACATAAATTTTACTGGAATCACTGATTTTTACATATGGAAAAAATAAAAATAGATTCCTACTTCACATCCAAGTGCAGACAGATTGAGGACTTAAATATGAAGGCATTTTTATCTTTATGACTTTTTAACTTTATCTTTAAGACTTATTACAAGTCATCTTTATGACATGAGACAGAAAGTATTTCATAAACAAGATGGAAAATAACACAAGCTGTAAGAAAAAAAAAGATCCATTTGACCATATTAACATTGAGAACTTGGGTTTATCAAAGATACCACAAAGGAAATGAAAAGCCACAAATAAGATGTTTACAAACTGCAGGAACATGAGTCGTAACTACAATGATGCCCTGATCTTGGTTTCTAAGTACTATTGCTCTCTAAAAAGCTCCTTGGAGAAATGGCTCCTTTCTGGACTGAGCTAGAAGAAATACAAGATGACTGTGAAAGTCTTCTTATACCAGAAAGTAAGGAAGTGCAGGAAAAAAAAAAGAGGACATTTCAAAGCGACCTAGCAGCCAGTGTCTTCGTGTGTGAAAGCTGGATATTAACAGTGACTTCCTTTGTAGGATGTGTGCGGAGACTGAAATGACATAATGTTAACACAACACTCAGTAAACACTTGGTGAGCATTCACTTCATTTTGTACACATAAATGTTTGTGATACATGAAACTTTCTTGCAAGGAATGAGGTAGAGTATCCAGCTTTCTATTTTACCACACATTATTTTTTTAAACAGGAACTGCTCGATTATTTTTTGTTCAAACAGGAACTGGTGGCTCGATATGTATCATTGATTCCTTTCTTGCCTGACACGGTTTCATTTGCTGGCATCTGTGACATGTGGAGCACATCTGATGTGAGTAGCTCTTCCTCATGGATTTACTAGTTTGTGCTGACTTCATTGAACACGGGCCAAAGGCTTGTATAATTTTAAATTGCAGTGTTCATTGGTCCTTATAAAAATCCACTTGGTCATCTGTTTAGCAGACGGAGCTAAATTCTGAAGTATTTTTTCTTTCTGGTTCCATTTGACCAAGTTCAGAAATTAAGAAAAAAATATTTGCACAAAGAATAAAAAACATTTCAGAAGTCTTATTACTGATTTATCCTCCCAGTATTATCTTAACAATATCCCAGTTTCATTCATTAAAAAAAAAAATCAAAATTACACTCTATATTACACATGGAACTCATATATTCCATAATTTATGGGCTTCCTAAGGCATGCCATGTCATTACTGATTCCGTATGTACTTCCTGGTCACCTACCACATATCAGACATTGTACTAAATTCAGGCTATGAGCGAAATAAACATGGCCTCTGCCCTCATGGAATTTACAATCTGTGTATGTTACAACCAAATGGATCTTCTATGAGACAAACACATATATCATCACAGGTATTTATTCTGCTTCTGGATCTCATGTGTACTATGTTTGGATAATTGCAGGATATTGTTTAATATCCTTTGAAAGATAGCTCTAAACCAAAGAAATTTAAGTACACTAAATTTTTTGTTCCCCAGGATATTTTGGCAACATAATGTTGACAGTATTAGAGGTAACATTTCCACAACCTCAAGACATCTAAAGAAAATATGCAAAGAACAGAATAATTCATGGGCTCTCGAGCCAGATTGGCTTTCCCACTCCCTAGGTATTCCTTCTCTGTGTTTCCACATCCTCATCTATAAAATGGGAAGAGAAGTACCTCCCTCAAAAGTTTATTCTAGGATTAAATGAGTTAATGCATGCAATGTACTTAAAACAATTTGGGGGCAGGGCACGGGGAGATATGAACAGGCAGAGTACAAATGATTTTTAGGGCCATGAAAGTATTCTGTGAGATTCTAATGAAGGGTACATGTCATTACACATTTGTCAAAACCCAAAGAATGTACAACACCAAGCGTGAGCCCTCCCATAAGCTGTGGACTTTGGGTGATTATGATGTTCAATGTAGGTCTATCAGTTCTAACAATCATCCTACTCTGTGGGTAGATGTTGATAACATGTGGGGGCAAGGGTAGATGGGAAATCTCTTACTCCAATTATGCTGTGAACCTAAAACTGATGTAAAAATAGTCTTTAAAAAAGTATTCAACACATAGTGAGCTATCATATATAAATTCAAAACAAGAAGTAAAACTTTAAAATTTGTCTCCCCCACCATAGTGTTGATTCTAGAAATCCACGTCATCTATGTCAGAGAAAATACCATATTGGTTTGTTTGTTTTAACGAATTAGAACATAGTACCAAAATATGGAAAAAACGATTTTTAAAATAGGTCTTCTACTTTAAGGCACTAGTTTCAACAGTGACTTTTTAAAAATCCTGTATGGCCCATCCAGAATGAAGCAGTCAGTCAACAACATCGTTTTTCTTTTCTTTCCATCTCCATCAGCAATTTCTGGATCTCCTGGCAGGAGACGAAGAAGAGCATGCAGTATTACTATGTAATTATTTTCTCTCTCTGGGGAAGAAGGCCTGGCTCATGATGGGCAGTGCTATTCCTGAGGTAAGACCACGCAGGCTAGCTCCAACAGAGGAGTGTAGTTGTCTTAAGACACTTGCGTTAGGTTCCAGATTATGAACAGTACTAATTTGCATAACGATCCTTTGAGTTGAAAGGAAAGTGGCCCAGAGATTGCACCGTGGGGAGAGAGAACCAGTGATAAGACATGAAATGGTTTTTAGTGGCACTAGGGCTCTGATCAGTGCTTCTGATTGGGGTTTTTTTTTTGGCAAATCTGAACCTTTATCACTCAAAGGCCCCACCTGACTCTGTCCTTTTAGTTTGAGCCCCCAGCTGCCCATGGTACTCAGAATTTTGATTCCCTTAGTGATCCAGTGCTACTCATGCTAAGGAGTGAAGGGGATCTGAAGAAGTGTGGCGAGGTTAGAGACCTCTTCTGTCATGCCCACTGCTTCCTCAGGCATCTGCGACTAACCAGCAGGCAAAGGGGAACCCAGCAGACAACCACAGGAGCAAAGAAAAGAATGTTAGGAGCTATATTTTGATATTATTGTTACTTTTATTGGACTGGAGATACCAACTATTAGAATGTTTCCCCCAGCCCACTGCAAATGTCCCTAAATTTGGGGAATATTAGGGTAATTTGGGGTACGAGTTTAGAAAATTCACATGAACTGAAGCAGCTTATCCAAAGAGTGTATCCAAAGGAGGCCACAAGTTTCCAGGAATCCTTGGGAATTAGGTAGCATGAGTTGCCACTGGGCAGGTATTATCACATCCAAAAACTAATTCATTCCCCATCGTTATCTTTCAGGGAGGCTGGTACACGGAAAAGAACACTAGGCTAGGAAGTCATGAAGCCTGGGTTCAAAGTTCTGCCTTTTCCTCATGAGCTGTGTGGCTCTAAGCAAGTCAATTCACAACTCTTGAGCTTTATCAGGAAGCCAGGATAATAAATCTTGCCCTGCCTTCCCCAGAAGGCTATTGTGAACATCAAAGGAAGTCCACACACGAGCAGTAAATGAATAAATGCTCACTGTAAAACAAAATAATAATTAATAATAATAATAATACAGTAATAGACAAGTACTCTGAGTAAAAAAGTTAAAGTACTTTGTCAGTCTCTAACCCCCAAACCCACTCCCTACCCCAGGTGTATTCACTGCTAACAGGTTGGTGCGTATCTTTTCAAAACATCTTCTATGCATTTACATAATTATAAATGTATCTCAAACACTAGTTACTGTATTAAAAACAGAAGTTGTATTCAGACATAATCAGCCTTCTAAATACTTAACTATCCCTATTTGGTCTACCGTACTAGCAGATGCAAGCATTTTGCAAAAATGAACATTTGATTTTATTTCTTAAATCCAATGCAGCCTAGAACTTCAAACTAATTTTCATCATTAGCCATGAATTTTAGAAATTGGGGTCCAACCAAAGTAATTAATTCTGTGTGCAAACTAATCTTGACCTCAATTGCATAATTGATTAGAAACTGTTTTAATGACTATCTTCCTTCAGGGTCCAACTGCCTATGTGCTAACTCAGGAGCAAAGTCACTATTTAATATGGAATCCCTGCACTGGACATTTTTATGGACAATTTGATACATTCTGCCCCTTAAAAAGTGTGGGCTGTTTAATAGGTCCCGATAATGTAAGTATTACCTTTGGATGACTGTTGCTTTTTTTTTTTTTTTTTAAGATTTTATTTATTTATTAGAGAGAGAATGAGAGAGAGCACATGAGAGGGGGGAGGGTCAGAGGGAGAAGCAGACTCCCCGCCGAGCAGGGAGCCCGATGCGGGACTCGATCCCGGGACTCCAGGATCATGACCTGAGCCGAAGGCAGTCGCTTAACCAACTGAGCCACCCAGGCACCCCGACTGTTGCTTTTTTTTTAATTGACCTACTGATTTAATAAAATTTTATGTACCAAAAAATTTATATAAACATACATACATAACAGTTAACGAAATGTACTGTCAAGCACGTGGCAAGATGTCCTAAACAGTAACTTTTGGTTGAATTAGTCACCTGATCTGCAGAGAAGCACAATGAGGTTAAAGAATATAGAACTCAGATTCAGAGGACCTGCATTTATGTCCTGGTTCTGTCCTCACTTGTCTCTTCCAAAACAGAGTTTATAAGTACCTAACTCATAGTGTTTTGAGAACTAAGTGAGGCAAATTTATCACCTGAGAAGACTGGGTCCCTCCCTCCCTTCCCTTCTTCTCTCCCTCCCATCTTTCCTGCTCCCTCCCTTCCTTTCATCCTTCCTTTCTTCCTTTTTTCTTTCCCTTCCTTTCCCTTTTTAAAGAGAGACTCCCAGTACCCACCAGGTGATAGGGGGCAAACTTAATTATGAAGGGTACCACATAAGACAGTGGTTAAAAACATGAGTTACGGGGTCAGACTACCTGAGTTTAAACTTCATCATTTACTAGTTGTGTGAGCTTGGGAAAATTTCTTACGTCATACAGCTTCAGCTTCTTCATTGGTAAAATGGAGGTAATGGTAGCAATTACGTTGAAGAGTGTTGTGAGCCATGAATGAGATGACCAGTGTAAAGCAGCTAACATACAGGGACAACTCTATACTGTCTGCTATGATTGTTTTTATCATCATCATCTTAGTGGTCTGAACTTTATGCATCTGTCAGAAAAATCATTTCAGCATGCATCCCCAATGTGTATTTTTTACTGAAGTACAATTAACACACAGTGTTATATTAGTTTCATGTGTACAATACGATGATTCAACAATTCTGTACTCAGTGTTCATCTCAGTAAGTGTGCTCTTGATCCCCTTTATCTATTCACCTATCCCCCCACCCACCTCCCCTCCAGCAACCCCCAGTTTGTTCTCTGTATTTAATGGTCTGTTTTTTAATCTCTTTTGTTTTGTTTCTTAAATTCCACATATGCGTGAAGTCATGTGGTATTTGTCTTTCTCTGTCTGACTTATTTCACTTAGCATTACGTCCCATAGGTCCATCCAGGTTGTCATAAATGGCAAGATCTCATTTTTTTCTATGACTCAGTAATATTCCATTATATATATATATCTTCTTTATCCATTCATCTATCAGTAGACACTTGTGTTCTTTCCATATCTTGGCTATTGTAAATAGTGTTGCAATAAACAGCAGAGGTGCATATATCTCTTCAAATTAATTGTTTTCATTTTCTTTGGGTAAATACCCAGTACTGGAATCACTGGATCATATGGTAATTCTATTTTTAATTTTTTGAGAAAAAAAATATAACTGTTTTCCATAGTGGTTGCACCAGTTTGCATTTCCCACCAACAGTGCACAAGGGTTCCTTTTTTTCCACCAACACTTGTTTCTTGTGTTTTTTATTTTAGCGATTCTGACAGGTGTGAGGTGATATCTCATTGTAGTTTTGATTTGCACTTCTCTGATGACTAGTGATGTTGGAAATCTTTTCATATGTATGTCTTCTTTGGAGAAATGTCTGTTCATGTCTTCTGTCCATTTAAAAATGGATTAAAAATTTAAGTAATTAAAAATTAATTTAAAAATTAAAAATTGGATTACTTGGGGGTTTTGCTGTTGTTTTGGTGTTGAGTTGTGTAAGTTCTTTACATATTTGGGATATTAACCCTTTATCGGGTATATCATTTGCAAATATCTCCTCCCATTCTGTAGGTTGTTCTTTAGTTTTGTTGTGTCCTGTGCTGTGCAGAAGCTTCTTATATTGATGTAGTCCAAGTAGTTTATTTTTGCTTTTGTTTCCCTTGCCTCAGGAGACATATCTAGAAGAATGTAGCTACAGCCAGTGTCTGAGTAATTACTGCCGGTGCTCTCATCCAGGACTTTTATGGTTTCAGCTCTCATTTTTAGGTCTTTAATCCATTTTGAGTTTATTTTTGTGTACAGTGTAAGAAAGTGGGCCAGCTCATTCTTTTACATATTTTCCCAACACCATTTGTTGGGAAAGACTTGTCTTTCCCATTGCATATTCTTGCCTCCTTTTTGAAGATTAATTGACCATATAAGCATGGGTTTATTTCTGGGCTCTCTGTTCTGCTCTGTTGATTTGTGTGTCCATTTTTGTGCCAGTACCATACTATACTGCTTTGATTACTACAGCTTTGTAGTATATCTTGATATCTGGGATTGAGAAGCTTCCAGTTTTGTTCTTCTTTTTCAAGACTGTTTTGGCTATTTGGAGTCTTTTGTGGTTCCATACAAATTTTAGGATTATTAGTTCTAGTTCTATGGGGGGAAAAATGCTATTGGTATTTTGATAGGGATTGCATTAAATCTGTAGATTGCTTTGGGTAGTATGGATATTTTAACAATATCTGTTCTTCCAATCCCTGAGCATGGAATATCTTTCCATTTGTTTGTGTCATCTTCAATTTCTTTCATCAGTGTTTAATAGTTTTCAGAGTACAAGTCTTTCACCTCCTTGGTTAAATTTATTCCTAGGTATTTTATTATTTTTGGCATAACTGTAAATTAGATTGTTTTCTTAATTTCTCTATCTGCTACTTCATTATTAGTGTATAGAATTGTAACAGATTTCTGTATATTAATTTTGTATTCTATCACTTCATTGAATTCAATTATCAGTTTTAGGAGTTTTTTGCTGGAGTCTTTAGGGTTGTCTTTATATAGCATCATGTCATCTGCAAATAGTGAAAGTTTTACTTCTTCCTTACCAATTCGAATGCCTTTTCTTTTCTCGTCTCATTGCTGTGACTAGTGGTGATAGTGAACATCTCTTGTCTTATTACTGATCTTAGAGGAAAAGCTCTCAGTTTTTCACCATTGAGTATGTTAGCTGTGGGTTTGTCATATATGGCTTTTATTATGTTGAGATATGTTCCTTCTAAATCTACTTTGTTGAGAGGTTTTTTTTTTTAAAGATTTTTTTTTCTTTTTATTTATTTATTTGAGAGAGAGAATGAGATAGAGCATGAGAGGGGGGAGGGTCAGAGGGAGAAGCAGACTCCCTGCTGAGCAGAGAGCCCGATGCGGGACTCGATCCCGGGACTCCAGGATCATGACCTGAGCCGAAGGCAGTCGCTTAACCAACTGAGCCACCCAGGCGTCCCGAGAGTTTTTATTATGAATGGATGTTGTACTTTGCCAAATGCTTTTTCTTCATCTGTTGAGATGAATATATGAATATATGGCTTATATCTTTTCTCTCTTTTTTTTTTTAAGATTTTATTTATTTATTTGACAGAGAGATAGAGAGAGAGAACAAGTAGGCAGAGAGGCAGGCAGAGGGAGAGGGAGAAGCAGGCTCCCGCCGAGCAGGGAGCCCGATGCGGGGCTCGATCCCAGGACCCTGGGATCATGACCTGAGCCAAAGGCAGCTGCTTAACCGACTGAGCCACCCAGGTGCCCCTATATCTTTTCTCTTATTAATGTGATGTATGATACTGATTAACTTGCAAATATTGAACCACCCTTGCATCCCTGGAGTAAATCCCACTCGACCATAAATGATTTTTTTAAATATATTGTTGATTTGGTTTGCTAATATTTTGTGGAGGATTTTTGCCTCTATGTTCATCTGAGATATTGACCTGCAGTTTTCTTTTGTTGTGTCTTTGTCTGGTTTTGGTGTCAGGATAATGCTGGCCTCATAGAGTGAATTTGGAAGCTTTCCTTCCAAATCTATTATTTGGAATAGTTTGAAAAGAATAGGTATTAACTCTTTTTTAAATGTTTGGTAGAATTCACCTATGAAGTCATCTAGTCCTAAAATTTTGTTTGTTAGGAGTTTTTTGATTACTGATTCAATTTCATTGTTAGTAATTGGTCTGTTCAAATTTTCTATTTCTTCCTGATTTCAGTTTTAAGTTATATATTTTTAGGAATTTATCCATTTCTTCTAGGTTGTCCAGTTTGTTGGTATATATAATTTTTCATAATATTCTCTTAAAATCATGTGTATTTCTGTGGTCAGTTGTTATTTGTCTTCCTTCATTTCTGATTTTGAGTCCTCTTTTTTTTTTTTTTTTCCTTTATGGGTCTGGCTAAAGATTTATAAACTTTTTTATCTTTTTGAAGAACCAGTTCCTGGTTACATTGATCTTTTCTGGGGTTTTTTTGTGGGGTTGTTGTTTTTTGTTTTTTGGGGTTTTTTTGGTCTCTATTTCATTTTTTCTGCTCTAATCTTATTTCCTTCCTTCTACTGAATTTGGGCTTTTTTTGTTCTTCTCTTTCTAGCTCCTTTAGGAGTAAGGTTATGTTGTTTGAGATTTTTCTTGTTTCTTGAGGTAAGCCTGTATTGCTATAAACTTCCCTCTTTAGAATAGCTCTCACTGCATCCCAAAGATTTTGTTTTTCATTTTCATTTGTCTCCGTATATTTTTTTTTTAATTTACTCTTTGATGTCTTGGTTCAACCATTCATTATTTAATAACATGTTATTTAGCCTCCACTTATTTGTGTTCTTTCCAGATTTTTTCTTGTGGTTGATTTCTAGTTTCGTAACCAGTGTAGTCAGAAAAGATGCATCACATGATAGTCTTTTTGAATTTATTAAGACTTGTTTTGTGGCCTAATACATGTTCTATCCTGGAGAAAGTTCCATGTGCACCTAAAAAGAATGTGTATCCTGCTGTTTTTGGATGAAATGTTCTGTATATATCTATCTATCTGTTAGGTCCATCTGGTCTAACATATCATTCAAAGCACTGTTTCCTTGTTGATTTTCTGTCTGGATGATCTTTCCATTGATGTAAGTGTTATGTTAAAGTCCCCTACTATAATTGTATTACTGTCAATTTTTTCCTTTATGTCTGTTAGCAGTTGCCTTATGTATTAAGGTACTCCTATCTTGGGTGCATAGATATTTACAATTGTTATATCCTCTTCTTGGATTGTCCCCTTTATCATTATGTAGTGTTCTTGTCTCTTGTTACAGTCTTTGTTTTAAAGTCTATTTTCTCCAATATAAGTATTGCTACCCCAGTTTCTTTTTGCTTCCACTTGTATGATTTGTTTCCATCCCTTCACTTTCAATCTTCATGGATGTCAGAAAAAAATCACTTGAGCATGCACCCACAATATATGCATTTTTGTTTATAAATTATGTATTTTATTTGCCCATCAACATATTATTACATTATACACAGAAAAAACTCTTAAAAATAAAAAGGCATTAGAAGATCTAATATTTTCTCCTCATATCTCTGGTGTATGCATCCTACTTTAAAGATCACTAGTCTAGGGGCACCTGGGTGGCTCAGTCTGTTTAGCATCTGGCTCTTGATTTCGGCTCGGGTCATGATCTGGGAGTTGTGAGACCAAGTGCTGTGTCAGGCTCCACACCCAGTGTGGAGCCCTCTTGGGATTCTCTCTCTCCCTCCCTCTGCCCCTCCCCATTCACGTGCTCTTGCTGTCTCATAAATTAATTAATTAATTAATTAATTAAATATCACTAGTCTACCCTTTAGGGTTACTGCTAAAATTAGAGAGAATATATGCCAAGCACCCAACAAAGTACCTATCTTTCATAGGTCTTCAGCAAATGGCAGCTATTATTAACTGCAAGTGTGAAGAGCACTGTGGACTACCATTCTCACGTTCATTACTTTTTTAATTAGAAGCATTATCATAATCATGAACGATCTGCTGAGCTCCTCCTGTTTATAAAGAACCAGGTTAAGGACATTTGTAATCAAGCAGAGTCAACTGGCATTGAAAAAGCCCTCAAAGAACTCCATTCTCTGTCAAAATTATTATTAGTTCTCAAAACAATTACTGTCTGTTCTCAAAACAATATGGCTAATTACATAAAGCCCAGTTTTGTGAGGAAGACCCCCAGCCCCTTACTAACAAGAAACACAACAGTTGCACATGATGTTGGGCACCCTTCACGGCAGCTGTTCCAAAGCTGCTCTAAACCTTGACCTCTCTTGGTAGAGGACCTCACCCTCGCCTAGTTGGCCTGATACTATGCTCTAAAACCTCCACTGCCCTCTGCTCCACCACACAACCTCTCTGGATTGTCAGCCTTTCTCCTCCTGTACTCCTTTGCCAGGAAAGAAGTGTCTCCCCTTTCTACCCGTGTTTCTGTTTCCACTCTTACTGCAAGACATACCTCTACTCATTATTCCAACTTGCCCCTATATTTTTTCAATTTCTCTACCAAGTGATATGCTCAGAAGTCCAATGGTCCCAAAATATAGGCATATCTCATTTTGTTATGCTTCGTTATATTCACAGATACTGTGTTTTTTACAAATTGAACGTTTGTGGCAACTCTGTGCCAGGCAAGTCAGTCGACGCCATTTTCCAACAGCATTTGCTCACTTCGTGTCTCTGTGTCATGTTTTGGTAATTCTTGCAGTATTTCAAACTTTTTCATTACTATTATATTTGTTATGATGGTCTGTTGTTATCAGTGATGATAATTTGCTGAAAGCCCAGATGATGGTTAGCATTTTTTTAGCAATATTTTTTTAATTAAGGTATGTATATTGTTTCTTTAGGCATAATGCTATTGTGCACTTAATAGCCTACAGTATATTGTAAACATAACTTTTATATGCATTGGGGAAACCAAAATATTCACTTGACTTCCTTTACTGCGATATTCACTTTATTGCAGTGGTTTGGAACCAAACCACAGTATCTCAGAGGTGTGCTTGTATGCTTCTGCCAACCCAGATACACCCTAAACTACCATTGCCCCTCTTTCCTTTGCTTCCAAAATTCTTCAATTACTAATTATATCCCCTGCTTCTATGTTCTCAGTAAACTCAGACTTTAACCCTTTTAATAATCTAGCTCCTCTTCCCTGACCATCCTATAGAAATTCAACTCTAAGAAGTACCATTGTCTTGCTAATGGATAAATAAATCCAATGGTTTACTCTCATCTTCATTCTCTTCTCCTTTTCTATGTCACATGACATGGTTAATACCCTCTTCGTGAAAAAACAAAACAAAAAACAACCAAAAAACACTTTCTCCACCTTGGTTTGCAGATAAAGAACTGTTTGGTTTTCATTTTTCATTTCCTCCTCCTACGAGTTTCTTAGGTTTCTTTCACTGGCTCTTCTTCCCACTCCTTAAAAATCAAGAGTTGCTGGAGTGGAGGGGGGTGGAAGGAATGGAGTGGCTGGGGGATGGACATTGGGGAGGGTATGTGTTGTGGTTAGCACCGTGAATTGTGTAAGACTGATGAATCACAGAATTGTACCCCTGAAACAAATAATACATTATATGTTAATTAAAAAAAAAAAGGTTTGGAGACCACTAAAAAAAGAATAAAGTAAACTAAATGAAAAAAGAAAAGTCTATGTGCCTGAAAATTCTATATTTAGATTTCTTGCAGGACCACACCTATTATTATTAACTGTAACTCTATCTAGGCTATCCTGGCCGAGAAGTTATAATACTGTCACCAGCTCCAGAATCTTTCTTTGGATCCTGAATTTTCAACTGTCTGCGAGACACCCAAGTGCTTTATCAAAATCTCAAACTTGGGGGCACCTGGATGGCTCAGTTGGTTGGTTAGCCAATTCTTAGTTCCAGCTCAGGTCATGATCTCAGGGTCCTCGGATAGAGCTCTGCCTCTGGCTCTGTGCTCAGCGGGGAGTCTGCTCAAGGATTCTCTCCCTCCCTCTCCCTCTGCCCCTCCCACTGCTCATGCACAAGTGTGCTCTCTCTCTCTCTCTCTATATATATATAATAAACCTCAAACTTGGCACATCCAAAACTCAAATCATTTCCCCCTTGCCTCCAAAACCAGCTCCTCCTCCTGGCTTCCTGTTTCTACAGATGTCAGTTACCCAGATTCACTCCTCAGAATTGTCCTTGATTTCCTCTCTCCCTTACTTCCTCCTACTTCAATCCTATTAACAGATACCAAATCATACAGATTCTACCTGTTGTTTCCCAGGCCATGCCATTATTGTTTCACCCTGCATTACTATAAATAACCAACTAAACAATCTCTCCAACTCAATTATTTGGTACACTGATCACTGACTAAGTTTCTGAACCTTCAGCTTCATCATTCTATCACTCAAAAAGTATCGGAGGTACCTCACTACATACAGATTTAAGAACAAACTTCTTGCCTTGGATTTCAAAGTCCTATATAATCTGACCTCAACTTTTTCCATCAGTATTTCCCACTACTTTTCTGCACATTCCCTACCCTATGGCCAAAT
The DNA here is from genome assembly GCF_011800145.1 of Mirounga leonina. Classification (NCBI taxonomy): domain Eukaryota; kingdom Metazoa; phylum Chordata; class Mammalia; order Carnivora; family Phocidae; genus Mirounga; species Mirounga leonina. The sequence continues at coordinate 69,892,689 of NW_023270323.1, read as the reverse complement.
TGTAGTTCTTGAAGACCTTGCCTTCTTAAAACAATCTGATTTGAATTCCAAGTATCAAAGCCTCCCTAACCTCATTGGCTGCCACTTCTCTGTATCCTTTACTGCTTTTTCATTATTTCTCCAAATTTGAAAATCAGATCCTCAAAGTTCATCAAACATCGTTTCTATCTATACTTCCTTCCTAAGAACATATATATGCTGATAATCCCCAAATGTATATCTCTAGCTCACCTAGTTCCCAGAACTTCAGACTCAAATATCCAACTACTTACTCATCATCTTCATATAGATGCCAGACATACATCTCAAACTTAACATGCCCAAACTTGAACTCCCAATTTCCTTTTGCCATCTTTCCGATCTCAATAAAGGGCAATTCCATGAGTCCAGTTACTTAGCCAAAATCCTTGTAGTCACCTTTGATTCCTTTCTCTCTTTCTCCTACATCCTATTCATCAGCAAATCCTATTGGCTTCATAGTATATCCAGAATCTGACCATAGCTCACCAATTTCACTGCTACTATTTTAATCCACACTACTGTAGCTCTTACCTGGATTATTTGAAATAGCCTCCTAACTGGAGACTTCACTGTTTGCCCTTACCCTCTTGGGTCTGGTCTCAAAACAGCAGAGGATGTTCGTGTGAAAATGGAAGACAGACTATGTCACCCTCTGCTTAAAATACTCCAGTGGATTCCTAGCTCACTGTAAAATCAAGTCTAACTCTTTAAAATAATCCACAGGGCCTTTTATGACCTGACAGCCATCCCGCCACCCATCCCCATCCTCCACTGATGTCATCTCTTACTTGCTCTAACTTGCTCATTCCTCTAAAGCTACCATCTTCCTCACTGTTCCTCAACACATCAAGCAGGTTTTGCATTTACTGTTTCCTCTGCATAGATGACCTTTCCCCTTACTGGGTATCTTCATGAATTTCTCCCTCACTTCTTGCATTTCTGATCAAATGTCATCTTTCCAGCAAGAATTTGCCTGCCCACCCTGAAATTTCATGTCGTCCCATGTTTTCTCCACAGCCCTTATAGTTAGCTGTTGCCACAGTAAAGACAGTAAAAACCCATCCCCAAACTAAATGCCTTCAAATTGTTATTCTTATGACTCTCTGGGTCAGCTGGGACAGCTCTGCTTCATGTGTGTTTATTCTGGGACTCGGCAGTGACAATGGCAGAAGCACAAAAAGGCAAGCAGGAACACACAAAGCCTCCTTAGCTTAGACTCAGAAGTTACACACTAACACTTCCGTCCTGTTCTACTGACCAAACATCAAGGAGCAGGGAAATACATTTCAACCCTTTTAGTGGGAGGAACTGCAAAGTAACATGACAGAGTGTAGATATAGGAAGGGGTGAAGAACTGAGGTCAGTGATACAATCTACTCCATCATGTAACATCATCTGAAACCCACGTATTTACTTATTTGTTCACACTATCTTCTCACTAGCTACTGCATAAGGGTAGGAACTCTGTTTCATTCACTACTTTATCCCTAGTGACTGAAACTCAGCCCACAGTAGTTGATAAATATGTTGAATGCACAAATTTACCACTGATGCACACGGGCGTTCAATATGCCTACTGTATGCCAGAAGCGACGCTATATGCTAAAGATACAGTGGTGAATAAGGCACATGGCAAATGTCCTCAAGACAATGCCATACCTAGTGAGGAGGCAGGGGGATGGACAGGCAATTATTAACAATGATAAACACCAATAATAGTAATAAATTAGCTAACAATTACTGAGCACCTACTATGTACCAGGCATTGTTCTAAGAGGTGAATTAACTAATCTGCCTCAACAACCTTGAGGTGGGTACTATTATCCCAGTTTCATACAGGAGGAAAATGAGGTACAAAGAAGTTAAATAAATCATCCAAGGGATGCCTGGGTGGCTGTCAGTTAAGCATCTGCCTTCGGCTCAGGTCATGATCCCAGGGTCTTGGGTTCTAGTCTCACACTGGGCTCCTTGCTCAGCGGGGAGCCTGCTTCTCCCTGCTTGTGCTCTGACAAATAAATAAAAATCTTAAAAAAAAAAAATCACCCAAGGTCACACCATTGTTAATGTTGGAGCTAGAATTCAAATACAAGTGGCCTGATTCCAGAACCAATATGCTGCACGCCTCAACAAGACAGGTGCTATTCAGAGATTACAGAGTGCTGTGGAAGCAAAGAGGTAGACACCTAACTCAATTAGGAGGCTGGGAAGAACCGAGTTAGGAAAAGCCAGACTGAGAAAGGAATAGCCTTGTCTATCTTCTAAAAAGTTTTTCCTTATCAGGAACTATCTTATTTTGTCAACCTACAATCAGTGGTAAGGTGCACCTCAACTTCAGATATAAAAAATATGAAAAAGTGGCCAGTGACCATTTTATGATGCCTCTGATTGTAAAAGGCATGCTGATTTTACAAATCAAAATATGCAAAAAAAAGTGCATCTTGTGTGTCCTCTTGCTGTCTCTGCTTTCTCTCTACATACATGCACACAAAAGCATGTATATATATATACTGCCATATATGCTAATGTAGTCTTATCTTTTTTAGATTTGGTTTAATATTCAACGATATGACTCCCCACTACGGATAAACTTTGATGTCACCAAGCCCAAGCTATGGAAATCTTTCTTTTCAAGAAGCCTTCCATATCCTGGCCTTTCTAGTGTTCAGGTATATAATTCTTTTATTAACAATGTAGACTAAGGGGGTGCCTGGGTAGCTCAGTCAGTGTCTGACTTTTGATTCCAGCTCAGGGCATCTCAGGGTTGTGAGATCGAGCCCCAGGTAGGACACCACGCTGGGTGTGGAGCCTGCTTAAGATTCACTCTCCCTCTGCCCTCCCCTCCCCACCCCTTCTCTCTCCCTCTCTTAAAAAAAAAAAAAAAAAGTAGACGAAGGAATTTGAAATCATTATACTGGGTAGCCAGATATTTTTTGACCCTTAATTCTACTCCTAGATATTCAGTCAAAAATAATGTTTTTCCAAACTTAGTTGAGCCCAACTCCCAATAAGAAATTACCACCACATCATGAACCAGTATATATATATATGTGAAGTTTTGATATAATGAACATCATGATATAAAGTACCTCAAAATATATTCTATTTAATTTCTTAAATGCTGATCTCAATTCACTAAATTAATGACTGAATTTCATGACTGCTATTAAAACATGAAATCAAATCACAGGGCATGATCCAGTAGGGGCTCCTAAAATTAACTTAGATGGTCCTGGCCAGATTATAAGTAGTAAGCATGAAAATTGTTTACTAAAACTTCTGTTTAATTTGTTAGCTATATAAGTATGTGTGTATGTGTATACTGAGTGTATAATACATATTTTTACTGTGACCCAGACCTTTCTAAAAAAAAAAAAAGGTTTAAAAAACAGTGCCCTAGAGAAATTCTTCCATGTGTACAAGGTGACTTGTTATACAAGATTTTTCATTGAAACATTGTTTATAATAGCCTAAGAACTGGAATTACAGAAGGGACAAATTATGAAGAGTACATAATGGAATATTTTATAGTAGTTACACAAATGAATCAACAGTAATAAATCTTAGCACTCTAAAAATATGGGTGTTGTTATCTCTAAATAAATATATATACATTTTTAAAGATTTTATTTATTTATTTGACGGAGACACAGTGAGAGAGGGAACACAAGCAGGGGGAGTGGGAGAGGGAGAAGCAGGCTTCCTGCAGAGCAGGGAGCCCGGTTTGTGGGGCTCAATCCCAGGACCCTGGGATCATGACCTGAGTCGAAGGCAGACGCTTAACGACTGAGCCACCCAGGCGCCCCTAAATAAATATTAAGGGAGAAAAGGCAAGCTGTGTATTCACAGTATAAAACTATTACATAGACTTGTCAAATCACTACTTTGTACACCTGAAATTAATGTAATATTGTGTGTCAACTATACTGGAATTAAAAAAAAAAAATTACAAAAAGTTTAGAAAACACCCAAACCAAAACAATACATTGTTTGGGGATACATAAATCTGTAATAAAATCATAAGTACAGTTCATTAACTTGTCTATCTCCACCTCCTGTGTAAACACCAGGAGGGCAGGGATTTTTATTCATGGATATATGCCTATCACCTATAAAAGTGCCTGGCACACAGTAGATACATATTGAATTAAAGTGCTAAAAAACAAATCCAGGTCATAGCTGCTTCTATGATGACAGAGAAAGGAGATGAAATTAAGAACTACACAGCGCTGTAATTTATCTGTGGTACTGTACTTACCGTGGGTCCTGGGTACATTGGTATCCATACTATCCTCTGTGTCTGAAGGAATGTCTCAGATTTCATAATTTTTTTAAAGATTTAGAAAAGAATGGATAGCTATCCAAATTAAGTGTAAGTGATTTCTAGAATTTCTGAACTATTTTCTCTTTTATAGCCAGAAGAACTAATTTACCAGCGCACAGACAAAGCGGCCGCAGCTGAGCTACAAGACAGGTCATATGATACCCATAAATCCACACACAATCTGTCACTGGGAGTGTAATACCAAACTAAACAATTCTCAGCCTGGATCAATAATTTGAGCAATTAAACTTTAATTCATGTTTACAGACAGATACCAAATACAGAGGTGATCTCTAAATCCCACAGCTCAAAGGGAGGCCTTCGCATCAGCATGGTATGGAACAAACACAAGTGACCTCCATTAGTGATAGGTAGTTCCCCCAAAACGTCGCCTCATGAGAGCTCAGCATCATGTTATTATGGGTCTTGTTCAGATGTATCATAATCCCCAGCTTAATTAAATATGCCCCTTTTGTCCAATTAGTGGCTTACTGAGCTTCAGCTGGTTTATAAACCTAACACATGGAGAAGCCTGGTAAGAGTCCCTATAATCATTATAACCCTGTAAAACAAAACTTTACTCTTCCAGTTTTGCAAATGTGGGAACCAAGGTTCAAAGGGGTCAACATTCTTGTTAAGTGTCAGAGGGGGTCTCTGAGCCTGGTCAGATCTTTCTGATTTCAAAGTCTGTGTGTGCCCTTTCTACTGTATCAAGCTGTGTAAAGAGCAGCATGTCAAATACTCAAGAATAAATGTGACCCTTTCTAAGTTAGTATTATTACTAGAAGACTCCAATTTATTCTCAATTTCAAATTTTAAATAAAGCCTTACTGGAGATCCCTATCTAGAACAACTAATTCCCCCAAAAGCCTGCTTCTTCTGATAGTTTCAGAATAATGTGGGTCTATTAACTAGACCATTATTTATTTATCCAATATTGATGAAATGCATGGCAATTCAACCATACTCTTGCTCAGACCATCTTGAAACCCTGAACAAAAATATGTATAATGTGCCAAATGAGAAGGGGATCCTGCAGCTAAGCAGTGGGGAGCTGGCTGGGTCCTCTAAATCTGTGCATTTGGCTAGGGATGCCCAAGAGGCTTTAGAATTGACAGGGTTTCAACTCAAACCCCCGTTTTCCCTGCCATTGTCAAGTCACTCATCCTACCTCAAACTGTCCCCACATAAGTAAAACTGGGACAATATGCCCCTCATAGTCACTGTTAGGATTAAGTAAAAATGAACAGAAAGCATTTTACACAGTACCTGGTAAATAGAGGCTCAATACATGTTAGCTGTTTTCCTTTATTCTGTTTTCAACTTAATTTTTGATATCCTGCTTTGTAGTTAATATGATAGGTATTGGATCTACAGAATGTAAAGCTTAGTGATGATGGATATCCTAAGAACAGTCTTAAGGAAATTCAGAAAAATAATCTTCATAAACAGAAGTCACAGCACAGGGTAAAGAATCAATATGCAGCATTAAAAGCCCTACAAATATTAAGGCTTTCAACATAAACTATGCCTAGTGAACAACTCCACCTGAATCCCCACTGCATATAAACTATCTCTGTTTACAAAAGTCACCCTTGCAAAAAACAGAGCTTCTTTTTTATAAACAGGATTGAAAAAATACTAAAAGAAAAAATCATGGACTGGAGGCCACGCCATCTGACTAGATGGAACAGGTACTGTACCTCCGCTCTACGGCAATTCTTGCCTGTGTTAGAGAGAAATCAAGGAGAAGACATAGAAGATGACCACAGAGCGGAGCTGCTCAAACAGCTGGGAGACTACCGGGTAAGTACAAATAGCTCTCCACTGAGTCTGTGGATTTCATTTCAAATTGGAAATTGCATGGTATTGGATTTTTAAAGAATCCAAGTAACTACTTTGCTCTCCTCAGTACGTAGGTGAAGCAGCAAAAGATGTAACTGAAGGTTCAAATCTCAGTAATTAAGCTATTATTAAACAGCAAAACACCTCTATAAACTGAAAATGCTGTAAGACTATGCAATGAAAAATACCTTTAATAAAATGCATTGCCAAGAGTATTAAATACAACTAAAACATCTGGCTAAATCATATTAGACTCTAAAGGTGAAACCAACCACTCCTCATCAGTTTTAAGGAGATGATTTTATACTAATTGCTTTTCAGTGCTAAGAAAAATTCTCGTAAGTCCTCTCCACTGTCTGTCAGGAGTGCTGTATGGATAATAAAACCTAGAAAGCAGTCTCAAATTAAGACAGTAAGCCTTGTTGGCTGAACAGGGTGAAGTCAAGTTGGACATTTAATACTATTCACGGACTAAAACTAGGTTTTCAGGGGCACCTGGGTGGCTCAGTTGGTTGAGTCTGACTCTCAGTTTCAGCTCAGGTCTTGATCTCAGGGTCCTGGGATCGACCCCCCACATTGGGCTCCCAGCTCAGTAGGGAGTCTGAAGATTCTCTCCCTCTGCACCCCCCCCACTTGTTCTCTCTAAATAATCTTAAAAAAAAAAACTAGGATTTCAGCTAGGATGTCTTCAAGTAACAAAAAACTTAATTCAAACAGCCCTGAGCAATAAAAAGAATTTATTGGTTTATTTGAGGAAAAGTCAGAGGTGAGTAGCTATCAGAGCTGTACCACTCTTCCGTTAAGTCTTCCCACTTGCCCTCCTCTGTGTGATGGCACTGTCCTCAGGCTTTTTTCATGGAACCAAATGGCTGGAACAGCTCCAGGCAGGACTCACATCTGCACACATACTGTCCAAAGCAGGAGAGCGTTATCTGTGTGCCATCATTCCTAGCAAGTTTCCTGGGATTCACTTTGATCACACGCCCATCCCTATAGATCAGTCACTGTGGCCATAGGGATAGAACACATTGATTAGGATTAATCCAGATCCCTAGAATTACATGGGTTACTATGCAAACTAGGGACTATTAGGCAGAGGGAAGGGAATAGTGGAGGGTGGCTGGGTGCTAACAGCTGTCTTATACACCAAGTCAATATGCTAGCAACTGAACAAAAAAGACATTTGGCCCCTCTCCATTTTCTGTATTGCTAATACATAGCTGAAGAGAAAAGCAGAACTAAATAAATGACTTCAAGATGCAGAAGGAAGACAAGAATATTAAGAATTGCGTATGTTTAAACATGGAGGAAAAAATACAATGAAATCCTCAAGCTTCACTAATGACTACAAATCTTGGTTGTTTTTTCCCTTCAGTTCTCTGGATTTCCCCTTCACATGCCCTATTCTGAACTGAAACCTTTAATTGAAGAAGTGTATAGCACTGGAGTACATAATATTGATGTTCCTAACGTTGAATTTGCTTTAGCTGTATATATCCACCCATACCCCAAAAATGTTTTGTCTGTTTGGATTTATGTTGCCTCCCTTATACGCAACAGGTAATTTTTTCATTGTATTTTTGTATCATGTAAAAAATGTAATTAAGGTATGAGAATATTTTTGTGATATTGATCATATTAGAAGAAATTATTTGTAAATAATGAAATAAAATTATCATTATTTTCAAAATAAGTGTTACTTACTAGTCTGCCTTACCTCTTGCCACTCTGACCCCACATTTAATCAAGGCTACCCAGAGTTCCTCCTCACACTAAGAGCTCCCTACCTCTATGCCTTTGTACTTACCTTCTGCTTGGAATGCCCTCCTTCTTTGTCTGTCCAGCAGAATACCCATCATACTTTTAAGAACCAGCAAAATAAACAACTTCTCTTGGGGCAGGAACAACTTTGCGATATAAAATTTTTAACATCAAATACCTCATAAGACCTTATCCTATAGAAATACTGAGCAAACATGTACATGTACACAAATGTGCCCATATATACACACACATACTCCTATTGAAACAATATAGTATGGGGGGGGAGGGGGGAGTATGTTTAAACATTCACCAAAAGGGAAGTCGTTTAAAAAATTAAGCCATTGCTATGGACTAAATGTTTGTGTCTCCCACAAAATTCTTATCTCGAGACCCAAATCCCCTATGTAATGGTATTTGGAGATGGGTCCTTCAGGAGGCAATTAGGTTGTGAGAGTGGAGGCCCTGTGTTGGGATGAATGCCACTGTCAGAAGAGACAGGAGAGAGTTGGCTTCCTTCCTTTAGGCTATGTGTGGATGAAGAGATGGCCCTCTGCAAATCAGAAAGACAGCTCTCACCTGAAACCACATCTGCCAGCACCTTATCCCTTGACTTCCCAGCCTCCAGATAAAGGAGAAATAAATGTTTGCTGTTTAAGCCACCCAGTGTATGGTATTCTGTTAGAGCAGCCTAAACAGACTAAGACAAACACTGGTACTACCATACAAGCCATTAAAAGGCATTAAATATATGTGCTAACATGGAAAGATGTACACAAAACAGAAATACATAAAGCAGGATTTCTTAACAGAAGCACTACTGACATTTTGGGCCAAGTAATTTTTTTTTTTTTTTGGAGGGCTGACCTGTTCATTAGAGGATATTTGGCAGCATCCCTGACCTCTACCCACTAGATGTCAGTGACATCCTTTCCCTCTGCCAAACTGTGACGACCAAAATGTTTCCAGACATTGTCTAATAATGTCCTCTACGGGATAAACTGACTCCAGCTGAGAACCAGTGATATAGATGGAGTATGATCTCACTTAAAAAAAAACAAAACATAAAACCAGAGGGACCAAATTAAGGAAAAACATTCACCTTTTACTTTATTCCCTTTGCCTTCCTCTATCAGATTATATTACAATTATGTGTTTGCATGCCTCTGATACCTCAACTATGAACTCTTCGTCAAGGGAGACTTCAAGGACTGACATGTAACAGTCATTACCAGGCAATACCCCATCATTACAAGGTATCCATGGATGAGTTACTTAACCTCCCTGCTACTTATTTTCCCCATATATAGGATCAGAATGATCACATTACTTACTTCCTCTCACTGTTTAAACAAGTCAGTATATGTAAGTATAGGTACTTAGAACACTGTCCAGTGCTGAGCACCTGATGTCAGGCACCCCAAGGCAGTTCACATAACTTGTATTTTATTCTAAGAATGAACAGTTCCAAAAATTCATTAAATCAATCACAAAACCCAAGATAAATTTAAATCAAGTATTTACAGTGTTTCATCAAATACTAACTATACCCCAAAGTTAATGTATAAAAATTAAATGTAAATTATGTTGTCGATCTCCCCATGCAACTAGAGAGTGGAAAAACAGTGAGTCTCCACAGGACGATGTGCTGACACACCCAAGTCCATGTAGTTCGGGACTGCCAGGTCCTATTTAATGGTTTGCTACTATCAAGCAGCACAGGACAAAGCAAAAGGGAGGCACCTCAATCACCTGGTACCCCTGAGGATACCCCGCTCAAATTAGTTAAAAGAAAAACATTTAAGTCAACTCCTGAAACATCATTGAATCATTATCAGAATGTCTCCCCCAAAAATATTATACTGTTTTGTGACTACATGGAGGATAAACTTGAGTCCTCACTTGATGACTCAGGGCCAGGAGTCCGGACGAGTAATTTTACTCACAATTCACGTAAATACAGATAAGATGAAGTATGGGGTTGGATGGACTCACTCCAGAAGAATTCCTGTAGTATGTTTTCTTAAAAATAGCCCCTGATGTGAACTTTCCAAATAAACTTTATTAAACACGGAAATAAAAACACAGTAACTACAAGAAAATCAACCTTACAAAATAAAACTTCAGACCCCGTTAAGTGCTCACTAAGCTTAAATTTCCTTTCAAGTTCTCTAAGGGATCAAGAAATCATTTCTTACTTTGTGCTTAGGCCAGACTTTTAAAGGAGGCCCGCTGCCACAGTACCACAAAAGCCGTGACTACTTACACCTAAGAGGTACAGGTTCAAAAGGTAAGACGGTCTGTTCACACAGCTGCCTTGTCCTACATGCAAGAAACATTCTGCAAGTTCAACCATGACACGACGAGAGAACCCTGACAGGAGGCAACACTTCAGAGAGAGCCATTAAGAAAGGCGCCCCCACCCCAGACTTGGGTCTCCCCTGCAGTGTTTAATTCAAATATTAGTGAGACTTAAGACATAGGTCGATTCTCCCTGTTCAGATTCTCATCAAATGAGTCTTCCTTCATCTTTAGAAAGCTCTGTCTCAAACAAAGTTTTCTCTTAGCCTGAACTAAAATCTGCTTACCTGTAGTTTGTCCCTTTCCTACTCCTATCCCTCAACAAAACAAACAAGAATACCTGGGACCACCAGTAACAAGACTGCAAGATTAATTCCTCTTCCACAGCCTTGCATGCATTTCCAGAAGTAGATGGTGTGCTGCCAACTCTTCTCTTCCGGACATAAAATTATATATAGCATTACCTAAAACTGATTCAATATGTGCCTTTCTGAACGATAGGTCCCCACTCCCACTGTCTCTTCACACAGCAATGAAGACAGGCATACACATTCAAATTCTGACTACTGCACAATTAATCTCAAAAAAGACAATTCAGCTCAACAAAATTAGGTATCTGTCTAAATTGCCAGGATCATGATTTCATAGGAGCTCTAAAGAAAATATTTAGACCTATTTTACGCTAACATAAACCTGAATTGAGATTTCTAATGAAATCAAAACACCAAAAAAATTATTTGGTAAAGTCCTCAAAGTAGATTTTATTGATACATTTGTTCAAATGATTGTGGAATTTTTAAAAATCCCTCCCAAATTTGACAATTTAGGGACAGTGGTAGGAACCAGGAGTATCTGAAGAAAGCAAATACAAATACATTGGTACTTTGCTAGCTCACTGAGCTAACACGAAGAAGCCAATTTATTCTATTATCCTAAAGAATCTTATATGTGGGTATGTTTGAATTGGCCCTCTGATAACTGTTCAAACAAAGGAAACATTATGGAAAAAAGACTGGTTTTCAAAATGTGCAATCTTTGAAAATAAAACTTCAAAAATGTATGTTTGAAAAGATCTGCAAAGCTTGGTACAGTGTTTATATATAAAGAGAACCAATAACCCCATTGACTTTAAAACTCAAATTAATCTAAAAAATACTTTAAATGGCATGGCATTAGTGACATTCTTTTCAAAGCATTCCATTTAAAAGAAAACTGCTAAAATTGTTCTCACCCTTATGAAAAGATCTAATCCCTTTCTAAAACAAAAAGATGATTTGCAAGAGAAACAACACTGTACAACTGACTGGTAAATAAAGATTTCTGAGGCTGTAAGAAATGGGGCCAAAACAATCAAGAAGGGATGGTTAACACAAGAAATGTGCTATAAGTAAAGTGCATGAAAGGAAGCCTGCTCAGCTAAATGAAGTAGACAAAGGTCAGGAGTCAAGGGTCATTCGCCAGAGCGGCAGCAGGCTCGAAAACCACACTGCAAATTCTGGCATCCGCTGGCGGTATCGGCATGAGGACCTGTGTAAAAACAGAAAAGTGTGAAAGGAGGAAATTTCTTCGCGATCACATGAAAGAGCTAAGACATTTGACTTTTTTTTACTAGCAATACATTTATAACATAGAAGTAAAATGTCCCAGTGAGTGTATAAAAAATTAGACACAAATACAGCCAACAGCAGCTCTACTTTAACTGGTCCAAAAGCTAAATGAAACAAGAAGGGAAAGAAATAGTTTTTTGGCAACAATCTTACAAAATAAAAATCTAAGACAAAAAGATAACCCACAGAAGCAAGCCTGTCCAGCTAACTTAACAACAGATTTCTTATACTCAGAACATCCTTCCTAGAAATATAATTAAGACAAAAACAGCCCCCTCCGTAGATCAGCTAAGGAACCCAGTATTGAGCAATTATAAAAACATTACAGTCGAAACTTAAATAAACTATATAGACATAGACTGAACATGATTTCCATATCTTTATTTAACAGCTGCAGCCAAAATAAACGGCTAGGGTTAAGTGAAATTATCTTCCAGAATTAAGTATATAATGAATGATTAGCTAAATAAACATACCTAAGACATAATAAAAATTATGACTCATTTACAAAACAAGAATGCAACACTGTGGAGTAACTGACATTTTATCCCATTCACGTTATGCTGCCCAGACACTACATACAAGATCCATTAGGGAACACAACTGAGAATTAGGAATATCAAAGAAGCGATATCATGGCACATAAGCAAACATTAAGTTTTTTGAATGAATCACAGTTTTCATAAAGGCAGGCAAATGTGCAAAAGGATGTTTTAACTATACCGAAGCCTTTCAGTGTGTCTGCACCATGAAGAAACAAAGAGCAGTTAATTCGTTCTTATTCATCAAACAGAACCAAAATCCTTGCATGTGTAATATGTAAGGATCCCATACAAAAAGTACATGAAGTGTCATTTTATAGACGTCAAATGGATTATAACTCAAAACTCATAGTACTCTGATTGATACCTAGTTTAACTCAGAAACTATTTTAAATAAGCTTTGTTTTGTTTTTTAAAGTAGCAGTCCGCTGCAAAAGAAGGCATTTGTGCTAATACCAACATAAGGAAATGGCAACTTGCAATAAAATACACAAAACACTTATTTCCCAGAATCTTCCCTTGTATTCCTGAAACCGCACACACAAAACACTAAGGGCAGACTTCTTAGGATATACAATCCATGAAGTATAATGTTCATGTATTTCAATAAAGAAATGATAATATATCTTTAAGTAAGAAAAGAAACTAATGAACTTTACAAGCATATGTGGGACTGCAACTGGTTAGGACTTCATTTATTTTCAAAAATGTATGTTTAATTTTAAAATAGATGTGATGATGCCTGGGATATGGGGAGCAGGTATGGGAGTGGGCAATGGAAGATGGACCATGCTTTTATAACTGCCAAGGCAAATAATACATGAGGCTTCATTACATTATTCCATGTTTACATGTTTAAAATTTTCCATAACAAAAAGTTTAAAATATTTCAAATATAAAATTAAATTACCAAAAGCCCATTTTTATTTAATCAAAATTAAAACCTGTTCTATCTTAAAAATGAAAAGTTGAATGCCAAATATTTAAAAAATTCACAAAGTAATTTGTTATTAATTTCCCTTAAAATAAGACTCAAGGTTAGTCATCTTAACCAAAATCAAAGTAAAATGTCCTAGTACGTATCATATTTATTAGAAATGTCCTGACAGGGGCGCCTCGGTGGCTCAGTTGTTAAGCATCTGCCTTTGGCTCAGGTCATGATCCCAGGGTCCTGGGATAGAGCCGTGCATCAGGCTCCCTGCTCAGCGGTGAGTATTCTTCTCCCTCTCCCTCTCCCGCTCCCCCTGCTTGTGTTCCCTCTCTCGCTGTGTCTCTGTCAAATAAATAAAATCTTTAAAACCAAAACAAAACAAAAATGTCCTGATAAGGAAACCTGTAGTTTGAAACTCTTCCACTGTCAACCTTTGACCAGGTTTTCCTTCTGAACATATTTTCAGCTTGTTCCTTACACACTACTTAACCCTCCATGCCACCTCTTCTGAGCTTGTCTTTCTGCACCCCTTAAACGCTAGTTCCTGCTCTGCCTGATGATCACCTAGTGCCTCTCTTCAAGACCCAATCCCCTGCCTCGCCACCACTGCCCTGTTGACAGTCAGTCCCTGGGATGAAATGCTTGAACTGGTGGATTTTGCAAAAATCTGTTTCTCAGTATGTAATCCTACTCCAATTTTTAAAAAGGGAGCAATAAGAGCAAAGAGACATGGAGACTTTAGACAATTTTCCAACTAAAACTCCCTTAAGATATTTAAAAATTTCTATATTCCTATTTTTTAAAAGACAGAAAAGTAAGGAAGAAACTTTACACTGAATTCAACAATGACCTGGGAAAAGTCCTAAGTGATGGCTGAAAGCAATGCAAGGGAAGTATGCTACTAATTTTAAGGCAGGAAATATAAGGGAGCCTCAAAGGAGCCAACAGGACCAAGGAAACTACTCTAGAGATTCCTAGCTTCCCAAATATACACAGCTAGTCACCATCCTCCCCAAAAGACAGGCTCAGCAACCTCAGGTCCACCCTGGCCACTCTTTGATCTCAAAGTCTAAAGGATGGTAATAGGGATCACAGGGGAAGAAAAATGCAAGAATAAAATTATGTGTCCCATATTAGGTTGAAAGTAACCCAATCCTGCTTATCTGTCAGCATCTCCTTATTAACATCACAAAACAAATTCCTCACTCATGCGGATATAAAATGTGCCCCCTCCTTCAAATATGCACTAGAATGTCTGAGTTTTAAGTATAGAGTGAAAAGGGTATTTCAAATCAGAAAGTATGATCTATCTAGAGAAGCCTATGAGGACTTAAACAGTAACTATGATACTATCTTAAAACTACAATCCCATCCTAAGGTCAATTTATAGACCAGGTGTCTGAACCTAATAGTCATGAAAGTAGGAGATTTTATACTATTAAAGGCCAGGGGCAAAGCAAAAGTGAAGACAACCACTGTTTCTAACTTAGGTTAGCCTCATAATGTAGAAAACAGTAGAGAACAACAATTTCCAAAAGCATGAAAACTGTAAGCAATGTTAACATCTTAGGCATCATAGAAGGACTGTTCAGAAAAGGGAATAAATGGACAACAGAAAAGTGAGGCAGCATTAGACAGAAACACGACTTAAGATATCTCTTATGTTATTTTGCCAAGTATCTCAAGCAGACAGCTGTGCTTTCATAGACACTGACAACTCAAAAGGCCCTTCCCTTTAAATATTTGACTCATCACCAGCAAATGTCTATCTCAATACAGAACAGAAAATTCAAATGGTTGTAATACATGAGGGCTGAGGGCTAAATTACGTTAAAGAATAATAAAGAAAACAGGAAAACAAAATTGGGCATAATCGTTAAATAAAATTTTTAAATGCACGGTAAAGAAATAAATTTGTAAGAAAGCATTTTTTAAATATTAGATAAAAAGGGCTATAATGTTAACTATAGTTATTTTCCCAAATTTTTATTTTTGATTGACTTGTTTTTCCTGGATTTTAAGTATATTATTTATGCTGTATATCTGCACTTACCTTCACTTACCTTTAATTCCTCTTTAACTTAAATTAGAAACATAAGAGAGCAAATCATCTGAGACTGTGTCACCTCCAGAACTATGAGCTAATCTATCTTAATTCATAAATTATACAGACATTGAAATGCAAATCAGTACAAAAATTTATTTGCTATCATTGTTCAAGTGTTCTTCAGAGCTCCAAAACTATGCAATTCCATTTAACACTTCTTAAATAACGAAGAAGCTTTTAAATGTTATGGCAAAGAAGCTTTCTTTTATGTTTAAATCTTAACTTTATCAATCAAATCACAAATTTAAATGTCACGAGGAAACATTCAGAAGAACAAAACTGGCATTTTTTTAATCAGTGCTTAGTACAGTATCTTGCTCACAGTAGATATTATTTGAATATCTGATACTAACTTCTCTACTAGTGCTTAGGAAACAGGTCATTCTGCTTTACTTATCACTCATTATTTAGTTAATGAATATTGTTTATCAGTATTTACTTCTTTTAGTTAGTAATCTAGTAGCTAACTATACTAAGTTTTTTTTTGACAAATACATTTTTAGTTAAATGTTACCCAAATATTTAAAATATAGTTTGTCACCCATGCTCCCTATTATTCTAAGACCATGTATAAAACATATTAACTACTTTCAGAAAAAATAAAAATAAAAAGGGGGCCCCATAAGCAGTCATTAAATATTTATTGTACAAACTGAGCTGTAGTAAAAGATACTGGATCAGTCGTGTCATCTTGCAAAACTGGATACAATGCAACTTTATTCTAACACTTTCTAGGTTGTCCATATGTCCTTTTAAGGAAAAAGTGCCATCAGAGCATTGCTTTAAGAGCAACTGGCTGGAACTCTGGAATATAAGTTAATATGACAAGTCACCCTATAAACTTTAAAGGATTTCCATTTCCCCAAAATCACGTTTTAAGAAGCTGTAAAAGGAGACTTAATATTGGATTATACAAGCGCTGTCAATTTCCTTTCAAATCTTTCAAAGAAGTCAGATATCTTCATTAAAATTCATTTATTGAAAATTACCACTCATTTATCAAGGAAAAAATCACATTCAACAAAAGGAATGTAGCAGCTCCTTTGAACACTTTAATATTTATATATTCAAAACCAGTTAAGATGGAACGAATTCTAACATCCTAACAAAATGCAAAAGATTAGGTATTTAACTTTATCCCATCACCTAAATTATTTCAAGAAGTTTTCAAAATTACACAAGCAAAACAAGTAGGCAGATCATAAAAATGAACTGAAATCCGATCTCCCCTACCCTGTAACATCTATATACCCAAAAACAAATCTAACAAATTCAGTTGTGATATTCCCACAAGCATAACCTATGCTGAAATCAACTGTAGACAATTCAAGTGCAACATACAAATAAGATGTTTTTCTTATAAAAATAATTGCTTACTAGTTACTTTTCATAATATGTCCTAGAAGCCTTAGGAATTAGGAAGTACAACATTGCACCTACAATGACATAACTGTACATTAAAAAAATCTCCCATCACAAATTTACTGCATCTACCAAAGCAGTAAATGGTTTGTGGAAGCAATCAAACTTTAAGTTTTTGTATGCTTAGCAGGTTGCAACTAAAATGACACTCATTTCACCATTCCTGGGTTATATGCTGAAGGCAAGAGAGAGCAAAGAAATGCTCCTACTTAGTATTGCAACTTCAAGAACAAGGGAGGTCATCTCCTGCGTCACCAGTGTGATGCCGGAAATAAAAGAGCTGCGATCTCCTGTCTCTTTATATGTATTTAAGGAAAATTAATCTCCCAGAAATAGCAATTTGTTAACTTCTCTGCCTACAGGTATGTCATTAAAGAGACCATTCCTCCAGCCTTGGTTCCTTTCAATTGTTCTCCCTGAGAGAAACTCAGGTGATCTTCTTGTCATCTTAAGATAACTTAGGCTTTCAAAGAAAACAGTATATGGTGTAAAAAGACAGGTGCATAGTAGAATCTGAACCATGTAAATGTTTCTCCAGTTATAAATACAGGGGATTGATTTGCTTACTAATAACTGAGAAGCTTTTTGTGCTTCTAGAAACTTCAGTCTCTACCAGGACTATCAAAAGCCCAAAAGGGTACTGAATGTACCTTGAAAAAACATATGCAACAAGCCCACTGCAGGGTAGGGATAGGTTTAAGAACAAAACAATCAATAAATACTTATCCAATGATTGTTATAAGTAAGTTCAGGAATCAATCTCCAAAATACTGTAGGAATTTTAGTCATGTCTAAAGCATCTCAGCCTCTTCCCCAGTACTACACACCCATCCCCCTCAATCTTCCATGAAACTGATTTGAAACCAGACCCAGGATCCCCAATAAGTTCACATTACCAAAGTCCTCCCTTCTCAACTGCATTTTTTTTTAAAGTTGTGTTACAAGAAAACTGAGTCATCATCCCTAAGAAACTGGTGTATCTAGAACATCAATACTGCTAAATTGTTAATGAATGCTATATACACTCTAGAAGAATTTCCCAAAATTTTGTAAGAATTTTAGTATTTCTAGGGGTCCCTGGGTGGCTCAGTTGGTTAAGTTGGTTAAGCAGCTGCCTTCGGCTCAGGTCATGATCTCAGGGTCCTGGGACTGAGTCCCACGTCAGGCTCCCTGCTCAGTGGGGAGTCTGCTTCTCACTCTCCCTCTGACCCTCCCTGCTGCTCCTTCTCTCGCTCTCAAACAAATAAATAAAATCTTAAAAAAAAAAAAAGAACTTTAGTATTTTCACAACTTGCCATTTGAGAATTTATTAAACTATTACATATCTCAAAAATCTGGAATATATATTTGAAATACCTATCTGAAAGAAAAACTTACCTTTACAGAAGCTAATTAATGAAAACATACATGATTTTTAAATTTTATCAAATGTAAAGAATCACCTCTGAAAGTGAAAAAGTTCGGTAATTAGCTAGACAATTAAATAGAAACCCTAAGAATAAAGAAAACTGTCAAAAATTTTTAAATCCATTCCTTCAAGTCATCTCGTTATGAAAAGGCATTACCGTTAATGTTGTCACAGTAGTAAAAGTATTCATCGTTTAGAGAAGGACATGCCGAAACCAAATCCTGTAGGCCTGCACCAGTTACAGCCAGACAACCAGAGAGATTAAGGCGCTCCAAACAAGGCAGCCCTCCTCCCAGAGTCAAAACCCTGTGCAAGAGAAGCAATCCAACAATTAGAATATACTGAGCTATGAAAATTTATATATTCCTATGGCCCACTGGACCACTATTAACAAATCTGTCAATTTGGTAATGAGAAAATTCAAGAATTCCTATGAAACATGGCAACTCACCTCATCCTTAGGCAGCAATACATTTAACTGAGAAAAACTTCCTACATTTTTCCTAAGGACATTCAATAAACAAGTCTATAAAATTTCTCTTTGTAAGAAATTACAGCAACTCGGGGCGCCTGGGTGGCTCAGTTGGTTAAGCGACTGCCTTCGGCTCAGGTCACGATCCTGGAGTCCCGGGATCGAGTCCCACATCAGGCTCCCTGCTTGGCGGGGAGTCTGCCTCTCTCTCTGACCCTCCCCCCTCTCATGCTCTCTGTCTCTCATTCTCTCTCTCTCTCTCAAATAAATAAATCTTTAAAAAAAAAAAAAAAGAAATTACAGCAACTCAATCCTTAGAAGTACTGAATCTTGGAATTGTAATCATTCTCCTACAGGTTGTCTAAGTGAAAATTATCAAGAAAATTACTGACTAGTTTTGTCAGTTCCTCAGAGTTAGAGCTAGCATATGATCCAACACATCCTCTCCTAGGTGTACACCCAAGAGAACTGAAAACATATGTTCACATGATAACTTGCAAACAAATACTCATTGCAGCTTCATTCATAATAGCCAAAAGTGGAAACAACCCAAATTTCAATTAATTAAAATGAGTGGATAAATAAGCATTAAACAGCCATAAAGTACTGATACATGCTACCACATGGATTAACTTGAAAACATATGCTACGTGAAAAAAGCCAGACACAAAAGGCCACATATTGTATGATTCTATTTAGATGAAATATCCAAAATAGGCAGAATAGGCATAGAGACAGAAAGCAGACTGGTAGTTGCCAGGGGCTGGGGGCAAAGAGGAATGAGGAGTAACTGCTAAAGAGTAGAGGGTTTCCTTATGGTATGATGAAAATGTTTCTGAATCAGTGGTGACGCTTGCCAACCTTGTAAATCTACTGAAACCACTGATTTGTATACTTCAAAAGGATGAACTTAATGGTAAGTGAATTACATGTCAGTAAAAAATGAAAACCTAATGGTGTATCCTAGAAGAATAAAAACATTAATATAAATAGATAAAATGAGAAGTTAGCTAAAATGACAATGGCAGAGCTGAAAAATATCAAGAACAAAATTAAGAACATCAATTTTCTATACAATATTTAAAGCAATATTACAACAGCAAAACTGTGAAAACTGGAACAGTCGATCTTAAAAGGGACGTCAAGAGACTAACAATACAGTAAGTTTAGTTAAAAAAATTAACATGATTGTACAGGTACGTGAAAATTAGGAAGTTAAGTAAAACTGATAT
Source organism: Mirounga leonina (assembly GCF_011800145.1). Classification (NCBI taxonomy): domain Eukaryota; kingdom Metazoa; phylum Chordata; class Mammalia; order Carnivora; family Phocidae; genus Mirounga; species Mirounga leonina. The sequence continues at coordinate 69,872,719 of NW_023270323.1, read as the reverse complement.
CTAAAAACTATGGAAATATTTATATAATCCGTAAAGGATTGCTGACTAGCAAAGACTAGGAGGGGACATTTTAAAGTTTTGTAACTACATGTTTAAAAGAAGAAATTGATCTATTAAAAACAACTTATCAGGGCATGTGGGTAGCTCAGTCGGTTGAATGTCTGACTCCTGATTTTGGCTCAGGTCATGATCTCAGGGTTGTGGGATCATATCCAGCATCAGGCTCCAGGCTCAGCGGGGAGTCTGCTTGGGATTCTCTCTCTCCCTCTGCCCCTCCCCTCTGCTTGTGCTCGCTCGCTCTCTCCCCTCTCTCTCAAATAAATAATTCTTAAAAAAAACAAATAAAAACAATCAAAACCCCAAGTCCCAAGGAAGATTTAAATGCATACTTCCCCTTACATTTTGACTGAAAAGAAAAATTAGTTAAACTGATTTTAAATTTTTTTTTTTAAATCATAAATTTCCTTGTCCATCTCTTCAGATTTCTAATTAACAACAGTGGCAGTTCAGAACCTCCCCCGGTGGCTTGACTGAGCCACAGCATTTAGAGACAGTGGTCTTTAAAGAAGACATTATAAGGTTTAAAGTTAATTCTTTTTTTCCTATAAAGCTGAATACCTCATAATAAGAAATAGAACAGCCTTTAAAAAGTGGTCTGGGGCACGTGGGTGGCTCAGCTGGCTAAGCCTCCGACTCTTGATCTCAGCTCAGGTCTTAATCTCAGGGCCATGAGTTCAAGACCCTCACTGGGCTCTACCCTGGACATGGAGTCTACTTAAAAAAAAAAAAAAGTGGTCCTGGGCACCTGGGTGGCTCAGTCAGTTGAGTGGACTCTTGATTTCAGCTCAGGTCAGGATCTCAGCATCATGAAATCGAGCCCAGCACTGGGCTCCATGCTTAGTATGGTGTTTGCTTGAGATTCTCTTCTCTCTCTCTCCCTCTCCCTGCTCCTCTCCCCACTCAAGTGCACACACTCTCTCACTCTAAATAAATAAAATCTTTTTTTTTTAAAGATTTATCTATTCACTTTGAGACAGAGAGTGTGTGAACAGGGTGGGAGTGGGGGAGGTGCAAAGGGAGAGAAAATCTCAAGTAGACTCCCAGCTGAGTGCAGAGCCCGATCTCATGACCCTGAGATTGTGACCTGAACCAAAAATCAAGAGTTGGACGCTCAACCGACTGAGCCACCCAGGCGCCCCTAAATTAATAAAATCTTAAGGAAAGGGCGCCTGGGTGGCTCAGATGGTTAAGCGTCTGCCTTCGGCTCAGGTCGTGATCCCAGGGTCCTGGGATCGAGTCCCCCATCGGGCTTCCCGCTCCTTGGGAGCCTGCTTCTCCCTCTGTTTCTCTCTGTCTCTCATGAATAAATAAATAAAATCTTTAAAAAAAAAAAAATCTTAAGGAAAAAAAAAGTGGTCTGAAAGATCTCAGAAGCTAACTTCAACACAGAGACTGCTCCATTTCCTAAAATTTAAGAATTTTCAGCACACTGAGGACAGACTGCATGGAATATAGAACTTCTTTTCACAGTGTACTTCAAGAAACCACTTGTGCAAGGCACTGACCTCAATGAGCTTAATGGGAAATCAAACAAATCAAAAATAAATATGCAATTATAATACCATATGATGGTCTCCTGGGAACATACAGAAGGGTATTGATGGGGGAGAGAAGGGGAGTCCAAAAAGGTTTCCTATAAGAAGTTTTTTGTTTTGTTTTAAGATTTCTTATTTATTTGACACAGAGAGTGAGAGAGAGCACAAGCAGCAGGAGCGGCAGGCAGAGGGAGAGGGAGAAGCAGGCTCCCCATGGAGCAGGGAGGCCGACTCTCGGGCTCGATCCCAGGACCCTGGGATCATGACCTGAGCTGAAGGCAGACACTTAACTGAGCCACCCAGGAGCCCCAAGAAGGGACATTTAAACTGTGACAGAAACGAACAGAAGTTAGCCAATAAATGTATGTTACAGACAGTGCAAATACAGATGTCTAAAGATGAGAAATATGGCACCTTGAAGGAAGAGAAAATAGTGGAGTATGGCTAGAGAAAGGATGGCTCTGTGGGTGGGTGTGTGTTTGTGACATTTATCTGTTTATTGTCTTTTTTTTGGCAGGGGTGAGAATATGACCAGGTAAAAATTTAGAGAGTTAAGAAGATAACAAGATATATAAAGATATATATATATCAACTACAGAAGTAATAAGCAAGGGCCAAGAATTCGGACCTAACCAAACTGCAACAAAACTCACTGAAAGGTTTAGATAGAAGAGTAATTGCAAGTAAAAAAAATGCATCCTAGGAAGATCACTCTTCTACCTTTTATCACCAATGCCCAAGTATGTCAGGCACAAGCCTAAACAGTAAAATGCAAGATTAGTAAAATACAGGTTCTGCCCTCAACTAGGGAAAGAAACATTAAACAAAGTATTGACAATACATGCAATAAGAAAAAAAAAGTTATAGAAATATTTACAAGTTATAGAAATATTACAGAGCAGGGAATGATTCAAAAGTAGTCATCTTTAAAGAAAAAGAACAAAATCCAGAATTCAACAATGTATAATTCACACTATCTGGTATCAAAGACATTCAAAGAATCAGGAAAAAATCAATCAACAGAAACAGACCAATAAATGACAATGATGGGATTAGTAAACAATGACTTTAAAAAAATGCATACAAACCCTGGAGCAAACACTAAATACATGAAGTACTAGCCAACAGAAGAAATAAAACAAGAGGGCGCCTGGGTGGCTCAGTTGGTTAAGCGACTGCCTTCGGCTCAGGTCATGATCCTGGAGTCCCTGGATCGAGTCCC
>NW_023270323.1:69805195-69869892 GCF_011800145.1 Mirounga leonina | reverse complement strand
CTGCCTTCGGCTCAGGTCATGATCCTGGAGTCCCTGGATCGAGTCCCGCATCGGGCTCCCTGCTTGGCGGAGAGTCTGCTTCTCCCTCTTATCCTAACCCCTCTCATATGCTCTCTCTCATTCTCTCTCTCTCAAATAAATAAATAAAATCTTTAAAAAAAAAAATAAATAAATAAATCCAAAAGAAGCAGGAAAAGACAAAACGAAGAAAAGATAAAACAAGAGGAAAACAAACAGCAAGATGATAGGCATAAAAATAACCATATCAATAATTATGTTAAATGTAAATAGCCCAAATAGATCAATTAAATGACAGGGAATACCTGACTGAGTTTTAAAAAGTAAGACCTAACAATATATGCTGCCTACAAAAAATTAAAAGAGCAGTTGCCTTGGGCTCAAGAAGAGAAACAGTAGTGTATAACAAAACAATAATGGCAATGTGAGGGGGTCAAAGAAGGTTGGGAATTTAAATAAGAGGCTAATTTTAATCAGTTAATGGCCAAGATTTATTTCATTCCTATGAAAAACTGAAAATGTTGCATTAAGACTATACACATAACACTATCTGTTCCCTATGGCTTCAATCTACTTTAAAATATTGATTTTCGGGGCACCTGGGTGGCTCAGTGGGTTAAACATTTGCCTTCAGCTCAGGTCATGATCCCAGGGTCCTGGGATAGAGCCCCTCATCACGCTCCCTGCTCAGCGGGGAGTCTGCTTCTCCCTCTCCCTCTGCCTCTCCCCAGCTGCTTGTGCTCTCTCTCACCCTTTCTAATATAAATCTTTAAAAAAAAAAAAAAATCTTGATTTTTCAATCTATGTTTTTATAGTCAATGCTCTTGTAACAAGCCCCATATAATCAATGTGCCAAAACTCATGCTACCCCATCCCTAAATAGAACATAATGACTAATGCAGAAGGACTGAAAGCTCCCAATTAGCACCTCTGTTCCCATATACTAAGTTGTATGCACATGTGAGTTTTATTTGTTCTCAAACCTACTGACACCAGTTGTAGTTACTATTGTGATTAATTAAAATAATTTTTATTACTATTTTTTTTTAAGAAGGCTCCACACTGAGTGTGGAGCCAGTGTAGGGCCTGAACTCACAACCCTGAGATCTAGACCTAAGCTGAGATCAAGAGTCCGATGCCTAACCAACTGAGCCATGCAGGTGCCAAAAATTGAAATAATTTTTAAACCAACATAATAAATACAAAAAGGCAGTAACCTCTTCAACATCGGCCACAACAACTTCTTTCAAGACACGTCTCCAAAGGCAAGGGAAACAAAAGTGAAAATGAACTTTTGGGACTTCATCAAGATAAAAAGCTTCTGCACAGCAAAGGAAATAGTCAACAAAACAAAGAGGCAACCCACAGAATGGGAGAAGGTATTTGCAAATGACATATCAGATAAAGGGCTAGTATCCAAAATCTATAAAGAACTTCTCAAACTCAACACCCAAAAAGCAAATAATCAAGTCAAAAAATGGGCAGAAGACATGAACAGACACTTCTCAAAAGAAGACATACAAATGACTAACAGACACATGAAAAAATGTTCATCATCATTAGCCATCAGGGAAATTCAAATCAAAAGCACACTGAGATACCACCTTACACCAGTTAGAATGGCAAAAACTGACAAGGCAAGAAATAACAAATGTTGGAGAGGCTGTGGAGAAAGGGGAACCCTCTTACACTGTTGGTGGGAATGTAAGTTGGTACAGCCACTTTGGAAAACAGTGTGGAGATGCCTCAAAAAATTAAAAATAGAGCTACCCTATGACCCAGCAATTGCACTACTGGGTATTTACCCCAAAGACACAGATGTAGTGAAAAGAAGGGCCATATGCACCCCAATGTTCATAGCAGCAATGTCCGCAATAGCCAAACTGTGGAAAGAGCCATGATGCCCTTCAACAGATGAATGGATAAAGAAGATGTGGTCCATATATACAATGGAATAGTACTCAGCCATCAGAAAGGGTGAATACCCAACTTTTATATCAACATGGATGGAACTGGAGGAGATTATGCTAAGTGAAGTCAGTCAAGCAGAGAAAGTCAATTATCATATGGTTTCACTTATTTGTGGAACATAAAGAATAGCATGGAGGACATTAAGAGAAGGAAGGGAAAAATGAAGGGGGAAAATCGGAGAGGGAGACAAACCATGAGAGACTATGGACTCAGAGAAACAAACTGAGGGTTTTAGAGGGGAGGGGGGTGGGGGGATTGGTTAGCCCAGTGATGGGTATTAAGGAGGGCACATAGTGCATGGAGCACTGGGTGTTATATGCAAACAATGAATCACGGAACACTACATCAAAAACTAATGATGTACTGTATGGTGACTAACATAACAATAAAAAGTGGTCTGGGGCACGTGGGTGGCTCAGCAAAATGCAAAAAAATTTGCATTTATTTCCTTAGCCTTTTTCCCAAGAAATGCATATAAAATGCACTAACTTTATTCCAATCTCTACTCAAAAAATGCTTCTTTTCAAAGCCTTTCCTGCTTATCAAATATGAAGGAGCATTCTATGTATTCTCTACTCCATAAACTAACTTTATTTTTCTTCAGAACAGTCTGATATTACACGTTTACGGTCTATTACTACCACTAGATTATAAACTCTATGAAAACAGGGAATTTGTCTTATTTATAGATCCCTAGCAATTAGAACAGAGCAAGTCATGTAGTAGGTGCTCAATAAATATTTAAATGATTTAGAAAGATTCCTTCAAGAAACCTGACTAAAAAGGTCATTTGCACTCAGACTGGAGACTTTTTCAGTCAGCCAGCAGTCCAAATGATATCAGATAAGATAGTTCCTGTGTGGTTCCCCAACATCAAAATTAATTCTTCCTTAAATTCAAACTCAGTCAGGGGCACCTGGGTGGTGCAGTTGGTTAAGCATCTGACTCTTGGTTTTGGCTCAGGTCATGATCTCAAGGTCGTGAGATCAAGCCCCACATGGGGCTCCATGCTAAGTAAGTGCAGTCTGCTTAAGGCTCTCTCTCCCTCTCCCTCTGTCCCACCCCACTATGTGCTCTCTCTCTCTAAAATAAATAAATCTTTAAAAAAAATTCAAACTCGGGCGCCTGGGTGGCTCAGTTGGTTGAGCGACTGCCTTCGGCTCAGGTCATGGTCCTGGAGTCCCTGGATCGAGTCCCGCATTGAGCCTGCTTCTGCCTCTGACCCTCCCCCCTCTCATGTGCTCTCTCTCTCTCATTCTGTCTCAAATAAATAAATTAAAAATTAAAAATTAAAAAAAATCTTAAAAAAAATTCAAACTCAAGTGTTTATTTCAAGGATATCTCATATACAAACTCTTCACCACTAGTTGCAAAACCGTAAGGCAGAAATGTAACTTATTTCCATTGCCAATAGCAGTAAATTTTTTACTTAGTTATTTCTAAGGTTAATATCAAAATTAGTAAGTTCCAAAATCATACTGTGAAATAACAACTAAAAATCACTTTCATGCTTTTTTTCAAATTTCACTTAGGAATTCACTTCCTGCCTTAGAGGGAAGTGGGGATGAAAACTTGTATTCAAATAAAGCCCTATAATTCTGTGCTTTTTTTTGCATTTATTTAAATTCAATTAATTAACATATAATGTATTATTAGTTTCAGATGTAGAGTTCAGTAATTCATCTTATATAATACCCAGTGCTCATTATATCATGTGCCCTCCTTAATGTCCATCACCCAGTTCCCCCAACCCCACCAACGCATCCCCTCTATAATTCTGCTTTTAGATGAAATATGCCCCCCTCCTAGCATTTTCCAAACCTAAGAAGTTTCTAAATCCTTTTTCACTAAAAGCAAATAGAAGATACCTCTTAATTATATATATATATATATATATATATTTTAAAGATTTTATTTATTTATTTGACAGAGAGAGACACAGCGAGAGAGGGAACACAAGCAGGGGGAGTGGGGGAGGGAGAAGCAGGCTTCCCGCCGAGCAGGGAGCCCGATGTGGGACTCGATCCCAGGATCCTGGGATCATGACCTGAGCCGAAGGCAGACGCTTAACGACTGAGCCACCCAGGCACCCACCTCTTAATTATATTAATCAAAATTCTGACTCCCTTTGAAATCGATTTTTAATTATACAGAATTTTTAATAAATTTTGGCTTATTTAAAAATATCCCCCCAAAAAATAAAAAAATAAAAAAAAATAAAAATATCCCAACAAAACTAAGAAAACAGGAAAACTGCCACTTGCTCAGATATCACTGCAGCTCTGAAATGTTACAAAAGGTTGTGTTACTTCATTCTTTGAACAGTAAAACTGGTCATGTTGAAAATGCAACTGGGGGCACGTGGGTGGCTCAGTTGGTTGAGTGCCTGACTCCACTTCAGCTCAGGTCTTGAATCTCAGGGTACTGAGTTTGGGCCCTACACATTGGACTTCAGGATGGGTATGGAGCCTACTTAAGAAACAATAAAAGTGGCAGCAGCTTTTTCTGCTCACGGGTCCTGTCCCCATACTTTAATAAAATCACCTTTTTGTACCCCCTCCCAAAAAAACTCACCACAACATTAAAAGTAAAAAAAAATTTTAAACTTAAAAAAATTAAAAATTAAAAAAAAAAAAAAAAGAAAATGCAACTGAGGGGCGCCTGGCTGGCTCAGTCAGAAGAGCATGCAAGTCTTGATCTCAGGGTTGTGAGTTTGAGTCTCACATTGGGTGTAGAGATTACTTAAAACTGAAAAAAAAGAAAAAGAAAAAATGCAACTGAATGGAGTCACAAGTAAGTTTTAATAACGTATAGTGGTAATGAAAAAGATAATGGTATTGGAAAATGAATTATTAGGTTTTAAACTGAACCAAAGATTCCTTTTTGGGGCGCCTGGGTGGCTCAGTCGTTAAGCGTCTGCCTTCGGCTCAGGTCATGATCTCAGGGTCCTGGGATGGAGCCCTGCATCAGGCTCCCTGCTCGGTGGGAAGCCTGCTTCTCCCTCTCCCCCTCCCTCTGCTTGTGTTCCCTCTCTCACTGTGTCTCTCTCTGTCAAATAAATAAATAAAATCTTTTAAAAAAAAATTAAAAAAAAAAAAAAGATTCCTTTTACTTTAAAACCAATTTACATTCAAAAACAACTTAAACCATATCAGGAATATAATATAAAAATATAATAAAAAAGTTTAAAAAGGAATGAGAATATGGTTGTCTTTTACTTTCTATTGCTTTAACTACAATCTATGCACCTTAGTTTGAACAAAAAGAAAATTAAGGGAATGATGCACAGCAGCCAAACCATAGTAACAGCAGTTACCTCAGGGGAAAACATTCTTGTACACGACTTCTGGAAGATTTTTGTAATAATCTCATATTAAGTATCTTTTATAATGGCAGGGAAGTATTAGGTTTTGTGCTGGATAAATTCTTCATTATAACATATCTGACATCCGATTATTAAAGAAGTCTGGTAATACTCAAATCTACAGTTGACCCTTGAACAACTCGGAGGTAAGCACATCAACAATCCCCACCTCATGCAAGAGAAAATCTGAGTGTAACTTCTGACTCCCAAACACTTAACTGCTAGTAGCCTACTACTGACCAGAAGCCTTACCCATAACATAAACAGTCAATTAACACGTATTTTGTATGTTATGTGTATTATATACTGTCTTCTTACAATATAAATATGTAGTCAATTTCCAAAGGCTCATGTCAAAGATAACTAACATCATTACACAGCGGCTACTACTTACTGAAAATCTACTATGTGTCATCTATTCATTTTATATAAGGCTCAGATTAAGTATTTTAGACAAAGACAGTTATGTAGAAAAAGAAAACAGTATCAACCTACACCAAGTCTGTCTGGCCCCAAAGTGAGTGAACCATGGTATTTTCTCCAAGATTTTGCATAAGAACACATAACCTAACAGAGCTCTAAGTGGGTCCTATAAAACATGAACTAGAATCTAGCTGCTGAGAAGAGATACCTCTCTGGACTAATGAATGTTTCACCTCCACCCTTCCTTGCTCTAGGAAGAAAGAGATCAATTTAATCTACTAAAGATTCTAATGACAAAAAAAAACCAGAAAGTAAAATACAGAACTTCTCCCATGTAGTCTCTTCATAACTTAAAAAGGCAGTACAAGCAGCTCATGCTCAAAGACCAAAAACTCTAAACTCTGGCTATTCAATTCCAATACAACTCAACAGCGCTTTTTGTAAAAACTTAAGGCTATATAATGGCACTAAATTACTCTGCAGACATTCTACAGTTTCCAAAAATCCCCAATATAAAACCATGACTCATTTAAGTTAAAGAAAATCCTAAATGATGAAATAAATGTAATTCTGCACCCCTTTAGTAGGCCAAATTCTAGTATTAATGCCAATAAATTAGTATAGAATTATTTTCTTTTCAAAAACCTTTACAAAGATCCCTTTTTCTGCTAACTTTCCTATAAATTTAAAATAGGATTTTTATTTATAGAAGTTTTAACTGAAAACAACATTTTTGTAAATTATTAAACCATATGGGGTACATTTGAAATATGTATTTTTTTAAGGACCTCGCTCCTTAAAGAAAGAATACAGAAAGCTACTCAAAAAATACTATTTTTCTGCTTTTCTGCCTTCCACTTATATATCACCAACCTACTTTTATAAACTTATATCCAACCACGCCCAGTACGTATCCTTCACTACAACCAAACTGGAATACCAAGTCTCTAGGCATTCCCTATTGAGTCCAACTTAATCTGCTAAAGATCATACCTCTGAGAAAAGAAGAGTATTAGGCTTTATTTGGATGAATTTTCACTGTTTAACATGTCTAGCACCCCATTATTAAAGAACCTTAATAAAATTCAAGTCTATTACAGGGTAAAAGAGAAAACACATAAACAATTTCCAAAAGTTCCTATCAAAGATAGTGAAATAATTCTTGCATATTATTAATGCTGAGAACAGCCGTACAACAAAATAACAATAAAAGCAACTACAACAGCGCTTTACTACTGCGTGTATGGTGTGCTCACGTATTCCCCACTGCTTGGAATGAATGGTGTCTGCTCCAACTGCCACCTATCAAAATCCTTCGTTTTTCCTCAAGATTCAATTCAGTGTCATTTCTTAATTTTTTTCCTTTTTTTTTTTTAAGTAGGCGCTCCCCTTCCATGTCCAACGTGGGGCTTGAACTCACAACCCTGAGATCAAGAGTCAGATGCTCTGTTGACTGACCCAGACAGGCACCCTTCCTCATTAAATTTCCTCATCATTTACTACAATTGAATGAAAGGTCTGTCTCCCTCTCTCTCTCCTTTGATCCCCACAGAATCTTTACTCGACATCCCTTATAGAGTGTACAAAAAAAATACACAGCAACAGAATATGGTATACATTATTTTCTTCTCTGTTACAAGCCCTTGAGGGAAAAACTATCATCTCATTTTTCTTTTCACCCACTAAAGCACCTTAGAAAATTTGGAGGCATTTGCTAAGTATTGATTAAACTCAATGTTCTGGGCGCCTGGGTGGCTCAATTGGTTAAGTGTTTGCCTCCGGCTCAGGTCAGGATCCCAGGGTCCTGGAATCAAGCCCCGCATGGGCTCCCTGCTCAGCGGGGAGTCTGCTTCTCCCTCTGCCCTTCCCCATCTTATGTGCACACACGCACTCTCTCTCTCTGAAAAATAAACAAAAATTCTTTTAAAAAAAACCAAAATAAACTCTTAATGTTCTTCTGTATATCACAAAGAATTTAAATGGACTGAAATGAAACTTCAAGCTCAAGTTATATTGTTCTAATGCTTTGAACTAAGACAGATTCTGGTTAACTCTTTCGGTTAAACAAATCAGCTAGCAGGAATGACTTAGACTGAAATTTTCATATTCCATTTGAGAATGTAAGCATGTCCATTTCTTAATATTCTGCAACTGATTACTTACCTGAGACCATGGTCTGTAATCTGATAACATCCAGACAGACTGAGAAAGAGAAGTACACGTCCAGTCTCTTGATCAGATTTTTCACTCCCAGAGTAAATTAAGTCTTTTCCTCTAAGCAATCTAGTCCTTGCTGCTTTTTTACACAATGCAGAAGACTCTGGGAGTGCTGACATAGTTCTTAGAGCTGTTCCTGTACAACAAAACGAATGACCACAATATGCAAAGGCTGGAGAAGCACAATGCTGTTGCCAACAGACACTAGTCCTTAGTCCAACAATATCTTTACTGTAACAACCAGCGGAGGAACAACTAAAGTTGGATGCTGTTTCCATTACACAAAGACTTTCAACATTTCTATGTCTCCATTCTACAGCATCTTCAATATCAGCCAAATCTTCAGCATCTAACATCCACACATACGGAGAAGTGAAACTGTCAGAAGAAACAGGCTTAGTCCAGGGGTGTTCATTATCCATTTCTTCTCCAATACCTTTGTTAGTTAAATCGTGCAAACAAGCATACGGCTTGGTGGACTGCATTGTAATGTCTTTATTCTTCCATGTAGTCGAAGTAATTTTGCTAGTAGAAGTTTTTAAAAGGCCACTCTGATGAGATGTCAGAATTCCAAGGGCTCTAGAGATCTTCTCTAGAGCCGCATCTGTGATTTTTTCACATCCAGACAGATCAAGATGCCGAAGACTCTGACAGCAACCAAGCCAAGACCAACTATAATTAAGAAATAATAAGACTATCAGTGGATATTGTTAAAATCTTCAAAAGCATTTGACTGTGAGTAGAGAGAAACTAGAAGATTTAAAATCTAATATAATCAAATATTTACTGAATATCTACTGTGAGGCACCATTTTAGATGCTAGGGATAGGAAAAGACAGTACGAGTAATTAGGGTCTAAGAGTATTGCTAACCTAACAGAAGGGCAGGAGAGGAGAAAGGTACAGAAGGGAGAGACTTCACTTATTATTCCAAAAAGTAACCAGGAGGAAAGGCTGTACAAACACCAAAGAAAGAATAACTAATGATTAAAGGAGGAAGATCCAGAAGAAACAAAGTCTAGGAACTGGGAGAGAATTGGCCATAGCTAGAGAAAGGTACACCTCTCCCTCTGAAACAGGAAGAGAGATGCTGATATAAATGCTAGGGTGGGAAAGAGAAGGGTGAGGTAGAATAAGAAGGAAAGTGATGGCATCTAAGGAAATAAAACTTGTGAAGACTGTAGCTTGAGGAAAGTGTTACAGTTCCAGAATATGAAGAATGTAAGAGAAAGCTTTGCCAAATGGCATTTGGAGCCCAGATGAAATTGGAAACTTCTTAAAAACATATAGTGCCAATCTACACTGACTGCCCAGCAAGGCTCAAAGGTCTAGACACAGTAACAGGATTATAAAGATGACAGGATGATGCAAATTGAATTTCTGGATCAGCTGGATCCTATGGACAAAGAAGCAAAGAACTGGAGGGTATTATCAAGTTATAGTCATACATGACTGAGATCTGAAAGTAAAAAAAATAATACAATTAAACTGTAATTATGGAAACGAACTACAGAACAATTCTACTAATTCATAGGTAGAAATAAATTATAATACTGAAATATTCAAAAATAACTAACCTGTCAAACGCAGAATCTGAAATGTCAGTCTGGGTCAGATCCAGATGCTCCAAGTTAGGACAAAGTTCTAATATCTGCCTAACCTAAGGTGGGGAGGGTGGATTAAGAAAGATACAACTTTTAGTAAATAACATAAGCCAGTGGTTCTCAAGCTTTTGGGCATGTAAACATCACTTCAATTCTGTTTTACTATATTCTGGACTCAAACTCTGGAATCTGTTTTAATAACCATGAGATTAGACCCAGGAAATTTACATTTTTAAGGAATACCCAATGAGATTCTAATGTAGGACATTACAAGACAGACTTGTAAAACAGTTAATTTAATCTCACTTGCCTGTTTTACCAAGCCTTACATATAAGGAATCATAAAAAACTGGGTTTCATCACTTAACTTAGTATCTGTGAAACTGAATAAATTGTTTGTCTCCTAGTCTGTTTCCTTTTCTATAACGTGTAGACAGTACCTATACCAAAATTACTATGAAAACTGAAATTAAATAGCATGAAAAGTTAGCAGTGCATGCCTGCCTTTGGGAAGACACTCTCATGGGTAAACAGCTTTTTTTTTTTCCTTCATTAAATTCAGAAATAAGTAAAACAAATTTAGATCACTGCTATTTTTTCTTAATACCCAAACTAGTGCTAATTTATACATACCATTTTGCTGGAAACTGCAGAGCTGTATGCTAATACTATAGTTTTTACTGAAGTTCCAACATATGGCAGAATGTTATGAATTAAGCCATGAAGTAAACGTTTTTCCATTTGTGCAATGCTGATAGCAATCGATTCCTCTGCAGACTCTTCTGTAAAATGAATTCAAAAATCTAAGAATTTGATACCACTAATTATAACTAGGCTACTCAAGGAATCACCAAGTCATTAAATATGAAATGTTTTTTGCTATTCTTTTTTTTTTTTAAAGTAGGCTCCATGTCCAGTGCAGAGCCCAACGCAGGGCTTGAACACATGACCCTGAAATCAAGACCCAAGCTATGATCAAGAGTCAGGCGCCGCCTTTTCCCTCTCCCTCTGTCTCTCTCTCTTTTTTTAATACTTTATGCTATTCTTAAACTCCCTTATGTATGCAAAGCAACTTCAATGGACAAGGTCTCACTCACCAGAACTTAATATTTAACACGTCTGACATCAACTAAAAAGAGACAAAAGGAAAAAAAAAGTTTATAATGAGAATGAAGGGAAGATTTTTTTTTCACTTGCTTCAAGGTTGAAGGTGATTAGGAAGTATAGCAGAGAGAGAAAAATAACTCCAGTTTCAGGAACTTGAAAAAGTTTTGGAAAAAAAACTGAATATTTAAAAGAATACTAGAAGCTCTTCAAGAAAATACAGGATGTTAAAAGAAAAATGACTATGATAAAAAGTATCATTTGTTATTTTAGAGAAATAAAAGGTACACAGAGCTAAAAGGGATTTAAAACAATTGAGTGAGCCTGGTCATAACGAATCAAACAAAAGTACCTTAGAATTTTTAAGAAGCATGGCTTTTGATTTTTGCTTAATAACTTCTGTAGAACTTAGATGTTTACAATAGGATGCCACCCTGTTAACAACCAACACAACAAAAACACTACAAACTCCAATTTGATATAAGGGAAAAAAATACACCAACTACACTAAAAAGAATGAATTAATAATTGTATCACCTTTCTCAGGACACTATTATTATTATGCTTACCTAAAGACCTAATCTGAATGTCTCTAAACATAAAATAGTTTAACAGAATAAATTAAGAAAGTATCATTTTTAAGACAGTCTCATTTAAAATAAAACTGAGTGTGGCTAAGAAATGAAATATGAAAAGAAAAATTCTGAATTTGTGACTAATGGTTCCATATTTACAGATTTACCTAAATTTCTTGTTTAGGGTGCCTGGGTGGCTCAGATGGTTAAACATCTACCTTCGGTTCGGGTCATGATCCCAGGGTCCTGGGATCGAGTCCCGCATCGGGCTCCCAGCTCAGTAGGGAGCCTGCTTCTCACTCTGCCTCTCTCTCTCTGTCTCTTATGAATAAATAAATAAAATCTTTAAATTTCTTGTTTAGTTAGACATATGTGTGAAGTGCAGAGATAAAAATGACTTTTAGCAAACCCTATTTATTCTACTATAATTTTATTCCCAAATAATTCTTTTGTTTCTGTGGTCCTCTCTATCTAAATCTGTATTATTTACTGTGAAATCCTTAAAAAAAAAAAAACAAAAAAGAAATTAAACATCCTACGAAGAACAATATCTTCCTGCAAGACTAGTAAAGACAACTAAACTAAAAAAGCACTAACATAAAACACAGTTTGTAGATCCAAAGTTTAGTCTTAGATACACCAAACAGCTGAACACATGTATTACCTTAACAAGGCTCAATCATTACAGCCTTAACGTTTACCTTCAATGTGAATCTTATTGATAAGCATTCTTTGGCTATCCTCAAGCGTTGACACAAATACGCTAAGTTTGGTAAAGACTTTAAAACTCACATGGGTTTTACTCAGATTTCTCAGAGGACCTTAACTAATCACCCTACTTAAAATTTAAATTTCTTTCCTCTCTTCCTGGCACTTCATTTTTCTCCGTGGCACTTGACACTATCCAATATAGCATATATATTTTGCCTGGGTTTGTTTATCTCCCCTCTCCAAAAAAAAATTTTTTTTTTTAGATTTTATTTATTTGAGAGAGAGTGAGAGAGAGGGTGTTAAAAAGCAGGTGGAGGGGCAGAGGGAGACAAGTGAGGAAGAAGCAGATTCCTGGCTGAGCAAGGAGCCCAATGTGGGGCTTGATCCCAGGACCCTGAGATCATGACCTGTGCCAAAGGGAGATGCTTAACTGAATGAGCCACCCAGGCGCCCCTCCCCTCTCCAAATTTTAAGGCCAAGAATTTTTTTTTTCCTATATCCTTCACTATTAACCTCATGCCCAAGAAAGTTCTTGCCACAGGGTAAGCATATCACCAAATCTACCTGGAACAGACCTTTTCCTTATGTAGCATCCTCTAAATGTTCAAAACTATAACACAATGCGGTGACTTCATTTCACAGAAGTTGTACTGAAATAATAATCTTTATATTTATACTCCTCTTTTTCCACGTGTTTAGTTCTTTTGCCAAACCAGCTTACTATTTTTTAAGATTTATTTATTTATTTTGGTGCGGGGAGAGGGAGAGAAACTCAAGCAGACTCCCCGCTGAGCACAGAGCCTGACACGGGGCTGGATCCCACAACCCTGAGATCACCACCTGAGCAGAAACCAAGAGTCAGAAGCTTAGCCGACTGTACCACCAAGGCGCCCCCAGCTTAGTATTTTTTAAGTGGGCAAGTTATAAATAAAAATTCCCTACAGTTTCAGTTTTACCAGGTATTAGAATATCTTATCTGTTGGGTTTTTTTTCATGATTTCACCATCTTTTAGTAATTATTTCCTAGAACAGTATCTAAGAACTTGTATCTCCCTCCTCCACACTCCCAAATAGTGTCTTTCTGCACCTCTATTGTGGCATTTTTTATTATACACCTTGAATTAACAATTACCTATTCTAGGAGCGCCTGGGTGGCTCAGTCATTAAGCATCTGCCTTCAGCTCAGGTCAGGATCCCAGGGTCCTGGAATCAAGCCCCGCATCGGGCTCCCTGCTCAGCGGGAAGCCTGCTTCTCCCTCTCCCACTCCCCCTGCTTGTGTTCCCTCTCTCGCTGTGTCTCTCTTTGTCAAATAAATAAAATCTTAAAAAAAAAAAAGAATTACCTATCCTAAATTCTCTCCCATATGAGTTCTTTAAGGGTAGGGATAAAGTCTTAGTCACCCTTCAATTCTCCCACAGTGCTTACAGAACAGCTACACTAGTTATTATAATCCCTCGTCATTTACGGAGAATTTTCATATATACATTACTTCTTAATTCCACAACAACATTGTGAGGCAAGTGGTATGACTGTTTACAAATGAATAAACAGATTCAACAGCTTCGTGGCTCCTTCCTCTGGGCCACAATGACTCAATAAATATTGCTGAACTGATCAAATAAAATGGTCCTAAAAAACACACTGTAAACCGCAAAGTGCTATAATGAATGTACATTACTTTAATAAGGAGAACAAAGATTATTTTTTGATTTAAGCATTAAAATATAAAAACAGATGGGAAATAACCCTATATATACTTAAACAGAATAAATTTTAAATTTGTTTATTATTCTTTCAAATTTTACGAAGTTGGGGTGCCTGGGTGGCTCAGTTGTTAAGTATCTGCCTTCGGCTCAGGTCATGATCCCAGAGTCCTGGGATCGAGCCCCGCATGGGTCTCCCTGCTCTGCGGGAAGCCTGCTTCTCCCTCTCCCACTACCCCCTGCTTGTGTTCCCTCTCTCACTGTGTCTCTGTCAAATAAATAAATAAATCTTTAAAAAAAAAAAAAAGTTTTACAAAGTACCAGGCTTATAAACTCCAATTTGTTTAGAATTGTAATCTTAACACCTAATAATTTATAAGCACTTAACTGTTAAATATAATATTAATTACTAAAGAACCATGTACTAATTTTAATTCCAAACACAGCTTACCAGATTCATCTATATCAGCATCTTCATCCCACTCCTGAAAAGCACGACTTTCATCTTTTCTGTTTTTCACCCATTCCTCATCAGGTTCAGTATCAAGTTCAGTTGCTGGACCACTATACCAGTCACCTACTCAACAAATAAATAAAGAGGAACAAAATAAGATTAGACTGGCTACCATTACCAAAAAAAAAAAAAAAAAATTACCTCTTTACAATAAAAATCTCTGCACACAGGAAATACTTGAGCTCTAAGCAATGGGCCAGCAATTGTTAGAAATGTTCAATTATGGTTTAAAAATTACACTTAATATGCAAAGGAATTTCAGACATACAAAAAAGAATTATGAAAAGTAATTATCAATAGTCCTACATGCAATTTTAGAAATCACTGAAAAGAACTTAACCTTTTTCCCCTACTGTGGCTTCACATTGGCACCAGCAATACCCTCCAAATGATGATAGCTAATAAACAAAAGTAAGCAAAGACTTTCTGCTCAGTAGTGAATAGTCAGCAATTCAGCAATAGGTAGGAACATAGTCAAAGGGGAAAGATTAAGGTAAAGCTAAATCATAAATTTTTTTTATATTTATTTTTGTTTTATTCTTATGTTAATCCCCATACATTACATCATTAGTTCTAGATGAAGTGTTCCATGATTCATTGTTTGTGCATAACACCCAGTGCTCCATGCAGAATGTGCCCTCCTCAATACCCACCACCAGGCTAACCCATCCTCCCACCCTAAATCATAAATTTAAAGATCCTGGAGAATATACTGCAATTAAATTACACAATTGTGAAGTGAGAGACAATGTGGAATTAATTTATTGAACTCTTAGTATTAAATCTAAATTACAATTTCTCAGTCTTTTTTTTTTTTTTTTTTAAGATTTTATTTATTTGAGAGAGAGAGAATGAGAGACAGAGAGCATGAGAGGGAGGAGGGTCAGAGGGAGAAGCAGACTCTCCACTGAGCAGGGAGCCCGATGCGGGGCTCGATCCCGGGACTCCAGGATCATGACCTGAGCCGAAGGCAGTCGCTTAACCGACCGAGCCACCCAGGCGCCCCTACAATTTCTCAGTCTTAACAGTACTGACATTCCGGACTGGGTAATTCTTTGCTGTGGGGAGCTGTACTGTGCACTGAAGTACAGTATTTAGCAGCAACCCTGGCCTCTACTCACTGGAGGCTTGTAAAATCCCCCAAAATGGGACAAACAAAAATGTCTTCACAGACATTTCAAAATGTTCCCTGGATGGTGGTAAAATAAATTCTGACTGAGAGTCACCAGAAACAAGCACCATAGGGACGCCTGGGTGGCTCAGTCGGTTAAGCGTCTGCCTTCGGCTCAGGTCATGATCCCAGGGTCCTGGGATCGAGTCCCGCATCGGGCTCTCTGCTCGGCGGGAAGCCTGCTTCTCCCTCTGCCTCTCTCTCTCTCTCTGTCTCTCATGAATAAATAAAACATTTAAAAAAATTAAAAAAAAAAAAAAAAAAGAAAACAAACACCATAAATAAATTTAAAAAAAAAAAGATTTTATTGACACTTTTTGTTTAAACATATAAAAAACAAAAAAGAGAAGCAGTTAAGATCTGGTTAAGGTTGGCCGACCTCGCCGCACAACGGTAGCGCGTCTGACTCCAAGATCTGGTTAAGGTCACAGAAGTCTTGTACAGCATTTTTACATTTGATCTTTACATCAAAGAGTACTTAATTATGTATTAATCCCTATTAATTAGTTATTAATAATTAAAAATATCGCTAAACAAAAAAGTATTAAATATATCCATATTTGCCTTCTCAATGTTTCATTTTACTACAATAGGAAAATTTATTCTACATAAATAATTCTAATCATTTAATAAGTCTACCCAATACTTCAAATAGCTTTGCTCAAAAAATAAATATCTAACAACAGCTATTTTAAGGGTGCTATATATTAACATAAAAATTAATTTTTTAAATTCAATTTATAATTTAATTATGTGAGAAATATATATCTCCATGTCAAACTGACCAATTATAGAAAACAAAAACATTTATTTTAAATGTGAAGTTAAAACAGTCACTTAGAAGAAACTTTTAATTCAGTTTCATATAGAAAAATGTATGCCATATTACTTGCTTTTACTCCATGACTGTACTATATGCTCATGAAAAGGAAATTTTCTTTGTTTACATGTAAAAGTAACTTACCACAATGAAATAAATATGAAATTGTGATTTAGAATGAGGCATTACCAATCACAAAAAAAATGCTAAAGACAAAACAGATTCAGTTATTTTGAGCCACTACCAAGGCAGCCATAATGGTGCCCATCTTTAAATTTTATAGAATTTATTCTATATTTTTGGGTGCCTGGGTGGCTCAGTTGGTTAAGCGACTGCCTTCAGCTCAGGTCATGATCCCAGGGTCCTGGGATCGAGCCCCGCATCGGGCTCCCTGCTCTACGGGAAGCCTGCTTCTCCCTCTCCCACTCCCCCTGCTTGTGTTCCCTCTCTCGCTGTGTCTCTGTCAAATAAATAAATAAAATCTTTAAAAAAAAAAAAAAAAAGAATTTATTCTATATTTTGAAATAATCTAATTATTTAAAGCTGTTCTGACAACCTATTAATTTCATTTTAACTCCAAATACAGGCAAAAGTAGACGTAGCATTTAATAAGTAGCATAATGAATACCCATGACCTCATCACTTATCTTCAACAATTATCATTTTGCCAATTATTTTGCATTCTCTCCCCTATTTTTTTCTTAATTATCTTAAAAGAAATTGCGCACATCACATAAATCACCCACGAATACTTCAGCATTGCTAGTTTTTCAAAAGTGTTCACAAAAAACACATCATCTAACTGTGAAATCTACTTTTTGGTTGACCTCTCAGAATTTCCCTCCCTGACTCTGCTTATTAATGTCTACAAGTAATCATTTTAAAAAATAGACTGAAGTAATTTTTAAAACAAACTAAAAGTCTCATTTACCTACCTCTAGCCCAATGAACAGGGTAAAGATGTTTCCAAAGCGATCCAGTTTTTGCGAGCTGAGACCATTTAGTGCTTACTTGACTGCATCGACACAATTCTTGAGGATTAAGATAACTGAAAATTGACAGCATTACCTCAGGAGGAAGATGGGTTATACCTGTGGATTGTTCTGACACTTCCGCTTCTGAAATAAAAGAAAAGAAAAACTTTAACATTAAAGGCTGTAAGAACAAATGCAGTAAGAAATTACAATCACATTTCTATAAATAAAATCCAGTGCCTAAAGTCCACTCCTTCCTGCTTTCAAGATGTGAAAAGGAAGTAACATGGATTAGTGGTAACATGGGGATGTTCAACTTGTTAAGAACCCGTAGGGTTAAACTATCATGGCCCAAATCATACTTCATCAGTGGGAGCTACAATAATGAATACAGAATTGACTCCCTCTTACAAAGGCGTCACAGAAAAAACAATACTCACTTTGTAGCATAAGAAGCATCATTTGAAAAAGGAACCCAGCAGGTTATACAGCTTCAAGTGTAGAGTCGGCCAGATTATGAGATCTCCAAGGCATTTTTAATGACACACACAAATCTCACAACACATTCCATTCATGTATTAGGACTCCTGTCAATATTTTCCTTGTGCTCCCTCTCTGATTTTCACATTTGGTATAAGAGGTCTGTGAAATCTAACTTCTGTAACCACAGGTGGCCAAACCCACTACTATTTGTGAGCCAGCTGAGACCATGTAAACATTTCTAATGTTGGTGTACATTTATCAGCAGTCTTTTGTCAGCAATTATTTTAAAAAACAGTCATTGAGGGGCACCTGGGTGGCTCAGTCATTAAGCGTCTGCCTTGGGCTCAGGTCATGGTTCCAGGGTCCCGGGATCGAGCCCCGCATCAGGCTCCCTGCTCGGTGGGAAGCCTGCTTCTCCCTCTCCCATTCCCCCTGCTTGTGTTTCCTCTCTCACTATGTCTCTCTGTCAAATAAATAAAATCTTAAAAAAAAAAGTCATTGAATGTCCAATTTCCTATAATGAATTACTTCATTAGCAATTTTCCAAAAAATGCAAATGAAGTGCTACAATACAGACTACAAACTACAAGAGATTCATCAATAAGGACTGCAAAGAATTTGAGGTACACTGTATATTTTGATTTGCCCTCACAAAGCAACTTAAATACAGAAATGCTATGATCAAATTACTTTTTTTTTTTTTTTAAAGATTTTATTTATTCATTTGAGACACAGAGATACAGAGAGCGAGCGAGCATGAGCAGTGGGAGCGGCAGAGGGAGAGGAAGAAGCAGACTCCCCGCTGAGTCAGGAGCCCGATGCAGGACTCGATCCCAGGACCCTGGGATCATGACCTGAGCCGAAGGCAGCCGCTTAACCATCTGAGCCATCCAGGCGCCCCTGATCAAATTACTTTAACCTAACCCTTTTCAAATGGCAAATATTTAATCATAATACAGCTATAATTTGCTTTGAAGGAGTGGGAAAACTAAATGTAGTAAGTGTGATGCTTTTAAATCCCATGTTACAATTACAATTAAACTAGACACAACAGGTCTTGGCTTGGTGTCTAAGGCACAAGCTGCATTTCAGAGTGAGCACACAAGCTTTATGGGTTTAATTATAGGTTCACCTATAAAAACATTTTTGTTTCAACATGCATCTCACCTACTTTGTTAAATGAAGAGAAAAGGACCAATTTCAAAGAATTTTAAGCTATTTTAAGAGGAATGTCACTGATACTGCCCATCTAGAAGCAGAAAAGAAATTTTTACTAGCCTGAGGATGCCAATTTTCTTTAATGATGTTTTAAAAGGCAAAGCTATCAAAGATCAATAATAAATATGAGGAAGTAGTCTATGAAGAAAAAAAGGCAAGCATACTTTATTTGCATTTCTCATTTGTTTTCTCAAAGTAACTGTACAGAGAAAAACAATGCCTCTCATACTTGCTCCCGTGTATTACTGGATATAAGCTAAGAGAAGGAAAAGGATGGAAATAAAGCTATAAGCATAATTGATTTTAAAGACTGATGGAAAAAAACAAGAAAAGATAAAATCAGTCACTATGGTCAATGGAGCTCAGTAAGCTGGATGATGGGAGGGGAAAAAAAAGGAAAGTTGGATGATACTGCAAAAGTGCTCTGTATATGATAGCATTCAATAATTCTGATTGACCAAAAAAATAATAATTATTATTATTACTACATAAGTTCCTTTAAGAAACACTATACTGCACGTGGCCCAACACTACATTGCATATGGGATGTTAAATTATCATAAATCACACCAAATTTTTAGAAACCACGGTCTTCGGGGCGCCTGGGTGGCTCAGTTGGTTAAGCGTCAGCCTTCAGCTCAGGGGCCTGGGATTGAGCCCCCCATCAGGCTTCCTGATCAGCGGGGAGTCTGCTTCTCTCTCTCTCTCTTTTCCCGCCCCCCCACACTGTGTCCCTCCCCATCGCTTGTTCTCTCTCAAATAAATAAAATCTTTAAAAAAAAAAAAAAAGAAATTACTGTCTTCAATTAAATGTACACTTGAAAATAAATGGCTTAGGGGCGCCTGGGTGGCTCAGTCATTAAGCATCTGCCTTCGGCTCAGGTCATGATCCCAGGGTCCTGGGATCGAGCCCCGCATCGGGCACCCTGCTCTGCGGGAAGCCTGCTTCTCCCTCTTCCACTCCCCCAGCTTGTGTTCCCTCTCTGGCTGTTGCTCTCTCTGTCAAATAAATAAAAAAAAAAAAAGAAAATAAATGGCGGGGTGCCTGGGTGGCTCAGTCGTTAAGCGTCTCCTTCAGCTCGGGTCATGATCCCAGGGTCCTGGGATCAAGCCCCGCATCGGGCTCCCTGCTCGGCAGGAAGCCTGCTTCTCCCTGTCGCACTCCCCCTGCTTGTGTTCCCTCTCTCACTGTGTCTCACTCTGTCAAATAAATAAATAAAAACATCTTAAAAAAAAAAAAAAAGAAATGGCTTAAATTAGTCTTCAAACAAAACCTAAAGTTCTTATCAACAAGATGCAAACGGCTTCAGAACTTAATCACTCACTATCTAAACATATGAATCTCACCTTTATCTGACTTTTCATCCACACAATATTTAAAAAACTTCTGTCGCTCCTCAGCTTGATTCCACAGGCTAAGACCTCTAAGGAGTTCCGCGGTGTCCTTCTGAGAGCAGTGTTGTGCAATCACTTTCTTCTTAATATCCTTAAGCTCTTCATAGGTAAAATATTCCATTAACATTGGCTGAAAAACCTAAATGAAACATTCATAAGGAAAGATGCTTAACTAGTTTTGTTTACCCTACACCTTTGAATTAATGGCTCAATTGTAGTATTATGACCCTGTATTTCCAAGAGAGAAAAATTTTGGTTGTTGCCACCAAGTCAGCTTATCCAAAAAAGTGTAGAGAAAAATATCACCAAAAAGACCCTTCTTTCTATGGCTTCTCTGGCTAATAAATCCCAAGTAACTAAAAAGCATCAGAAGCAGAAGGTTTTCCTGTGCAAAGCTGTCAAACACTCTTAAGCAGTCTCATATGGTTAGACATTTACGTCAGTTAACTGCCTTTTGCTACTCCAGCAACTGAACTCTACCTCAGTAGGACCTCTAAATCATATAAGAAAGGTAGAAAGGTACCCAGTGTACTAAGAACCCTAAAACTCAGAGCTCTACTGAGACCTTGAACTATCTACATTTCTTCTTTGAAACAGATGCTTAGTCCCAACCTCCAATTTATAGAATTAGAATCTTTAAGAAATGAAGGCACAGTTGTCTTCTGTTTTTTTTTTTTTGGTTCCACAGATAATTTTGATGTGCATCACAGGTTAAGAAACACTACTCGAGTAACTCAGTGGCTTCAATGCTGGTTTCATATTACAATGACTTGGGGACCTTTCAAATATATCTAGGCCAGTATCTCTGATTTAATCAGTTTGGAAAGAGCTGAAATGTGGGGTTTGGTTTTGTTTTTTTAAATACAGATCTGATTATAAGGTGAAGCCATAGGTGATAATCATCACAGTAACTGATTAACAACTAAACAAGAATCCAGTTCCTCATAAAATAATTTTTCTATTCTTTACCCTAATCCTAATATTCACCCCACTTTTAGAGAAAGAAGAGAATGGGAAAATCTTTTGCTCATCCACTCAGTGATATCCTAATACATGTGTACTAGGAATAAAATTGGTTAAGTTTAACACTACCATTTGATTACCAAAATCCCCTACCAAAAAAAAAAAAAGAACACTAAAAATTCTTTAAGCTTAGCATGAAAATACACAAAACATTAAAAAGTTTCAAGAGGGGCGCCTGGGTGGTTCAGCTGGTTAAGTGACTGCCTTCGGCTCAGGTCATGATCCTGGAGTCCCGGGATCAAGTCCCGCATCGGGCTCCCTGCTTCTCCCTCTGACTCTCTCATTCTCTCTCTCAAATAAATAAAATCTTAAAAAAAAAAAAAAGATTAAAAATTAAAATAAATAAATAAATAAATAAAAAGTTTCAAGAATCCTCTAAAGGTTCTAAGATATTAAGGTAACATAAAAAGCTATTAACATTCAATACAGTGCCATCTACATAATAATAAAATAAATATTAGTTGAGCAAATGAATTAAATCATTGATTCAGTGACAACCTCTCTGAGGTAACAAAATTTATGTTTTCTTGGGGTTTTCTTCCTTTCCTAAAATGAACCAGAGGCTTATCTTCCTATGCATTATTTTGAAGAATGAAAGGCAAAACAACATCTTAAAAATTTTATAAATCAAAACATAAGGGAGAAAAAATTATGCTTACCTCCTCTTCCTCTTTCATGTGAGGAAGAAAATCTCTTGTAAAAGCCTCCAATCTCTCTTTTAGCTGTTTTGCATAATTTAACTGCTCACATTCATTCTAGAAACGTAAAAAAAAATTATATCCTATAAGTTTTGCTTCCTTATTTATATTATACTGATCATAGGAAGTAAGTTTAAAATACAACATAAAACCTCAGGAAAAAAATAGACTGACAAATAGCAAAGTGGTCTCTGTATTTTTTGAAGCATAAAAGATGTCCTTAAAATATCTTGCAAAGGAACCTTGATTTCTTTCAGTAATGTGATCTCTTACTTCAAAATGTCATTAAAAGTCTAAAAATAGCAAGTATTTGCTCAAAACTTCTATTGATTTCTAATGTATACATTTATAATAATCTCTCTGTTTCAGTTTTCTTAATCTATGTCTGAGCAGTCCTCAAGAGCCTAGTGGACTCGATCACCAGAGTCCCTTCATACTCATCCAGCGTACCCTCCACTACACAATCCACAACGTCTGTTACGTTACGCTGAGAGAAGACCATGTCTACTTCAAAAGGCCAGGTATCAACATACTTCCAAAGATAAGGGGCTCATGACATCCTGAAGTAAATCAGTCTAATTCTGGACAACAGCTAAAAGGTTTTCTCACATGAACTAAGATGCCATCTCCTCCCTGTAACAGCTATCACTTCTACATCAGCCCTCTCAACTTAAAACATGGAATTTTACAAAATAATGAAACTTTTAAAATATAGGAATATTTTATCCCTGCTGAGTCTTCTGTAGTCTCCTCCTTTTTGTACTAATTTATTCAACTGCTTCTCAACATTCCATCCAATGTCCTATTCTCTGAAGATTTTACACATTTTCCCTAAGCATCCCAAGTGGCTTCCATTTCCACTTCACATGCTAAGAATGATCAAATTTGCTTTTCCAAGTCAAATTACTCTTCTGATCCTGAAGCCCATCTACACCTCCTCCTATTAATAAATGCCCACCTGGACTGCACAAGCAGTTCAAACTCAACATGTCCAAAATGGATCTTTTTATTCCCCAAGCCTTTTCTATATTCCCTAGAAATTTAGGCTCAATTCTCATTCTTATTTCCTTTCTCTTTCTGTTTTCCTTTTTCCTTTATATGCACACCCTACATGCTATCAATTTTATGTCCTATATAATTCTCAAGTCTGTCCCCTTCCCTCTATCTCCACTGGCTACTACTTTAGTTCAGATCTTAATCATTTTATTGAATAGGAATACATGAACATGATATAAAACTGAAAGAGTACAAAGAAGTATTCAATAAAAAGTAAATCTCCCTTCCATCACTACCCAGTACCCTACCCTCACCCAACTGCCCACTTCTCCACCAAGGAGTTACTGTGTCTTCTTCCAGACACTATTTCAATATTTTTGGGAACAGTCT
The DNA here is from genome assembly GCF_011800145.1 of Mirounga leonina. Lineage (NCBI taxonomy): Eukaryota > Metazoa > Chordata > Mammalia > Carnivora > Phocidae > Mirounga > Mirounga leonina. Next base: position 69,846,520 of record NW_023270323.1, on the reverse strand, counting down.
TCCTGCTTCAGTCTTTTCTTTCCCTTCAACCCATCCTCCTCCTTGCTGTAAAAGTCTTTCTAGAACACAAATCTGTAAGTGAAAGGTGTGTGGTGGTTTGACACAGTTGCAACTTACGTCCATGTTTCACCAAGCCAGAAGGGAGACTGTAAATGAAGATCAAATTTCAAATTTCTAACAATATGTAAATATAATTAAAAGGAAAATCTTTCTATATCATTATCCTAAACTACACTCAAATATGGCTAATTCTATGTTCTACAATTGAAAATTGTCCTGTTTAGGGCGCCTGGGTGGCTCAGTTGGTTAAGCGACTGCCTTCGGCTCAGGTCATGATCCTGGAGTCCCGGGATCGAGTCCCGCATCGGGCTCCCTGCTCGGCAGGGAGTCTGCTTCTCCCTCTGACCCTCCTCCCTCTCATGCTCTCTGTCTCTCATTCTCTCTCAAATAAATAAATCTTTAAAAAAAAAAAAAAAAATTGTCCTGTTTAACAATCCCTGCACCCTAAAATATGGAAAAAGGAAAGACAGTAAACATTACAGCTAACATTCAATTTTTAAATAAATAGAATTTATAAAATAAAAGTATTCACTCAATCTCACCTTTAGTCACCAATAACTGCATTTATTATAGCTTTCTTTCAGGAGTTGAGTAAATATTACCAGAAAGTAAAAATTTTATGGTAATTAAAATTTCAACTTACAAAAACAACTTTAATTTGGGGAGGAGCATTCACTATAAAATTTTATACACGGTAATGAAGAAGTAACTCACAAAGATTCTCATCAACCTGAGACAGGCTCCTCTGAGCACTCTTCTCAACTAGGCCTCAACCTTGAGCTCTGTCCTTGGCCCACTTAGTCCAGTTTTAGCTAAAGTCATTCTGAGTCAGTTTAGCAAAAATCCCTCTACCCTTGGCATCTGATCATCCTCAGTATCTATCCACTCTCAATATCTTATCACCCTGGTCTGCCTTCAGCAAAAACCCTCTTGAGTCAGTCTAGCAAGATTCTCCCTAGCCTTGATGTTTCCTCTTAGTAATTTTCCTGACCCCCACTCTGCTCCTTGGCTATAAATCCTCAGCTATCCTTGATATATTCAGAGTTGAGAGTCCAATCTCTCACCCCTACTGCAAAACCTCAATGTAGTAATCCCCCAAATAAAGTCTTCCTTACTGCCTTTAACAAGTATCAGAATATTTTTTCTATAACATAACATCATTTACTATAAAATGCTAACACTTTTTGCTGACATACCAGCAAATGACACAATTGTGATAAATACCCATTTTTGTAACTCACCTTAACATTCTTCAGTCCCTTTTCAAAGAGGCTAAGCATCTCAGAGAGTTTATTGTCAGAATGTACATTATAAATGGTCTGGCTGCGTTGTTGAAGCAAACCAATAATGTATTCGTTTTCGATCTGCTCATGCATTTTGAACTCCTTAAAAGTAGCATACAGAGACTGCAGAAGAGCACGGAAATCATTGTTGTTGGAAAAGTTTGTTTTAGAAAGCTGAAAAAAATTTTAAAAGAAAGACATAATAAATATATGTAAATATGCACCAATAAAAAATATTCAAATGCATTCCTATTTAGTTTTGTACATAGCAGAATACCTCCCTTACACTTGGTTCAAGTACAAATACGGGAAATTCATAAATTAACAAATTATAATGGTGTAATAAAAAGTACACTAGGTCAGCAAGATACTGGTTTGCATTCTGAAGGGCTTGATGATACAGTTAAATGATGCATGCACCAACACATGACATAATTTCTTTAAATAAAAGGGATTAGACCGACTCCCTCCAAACCTAAAATTCTGTTACTCTATATACATACTAAAAATACAGATACTCTATAAAGTTGTATGAAATTTTAAAATAGTTATGTTAGGATGACGTTGTAAGTGTTTTTATCTTTGTTCAAATGTTCTTTATGCTATTATACTACTTTTACAATGTAAAAATTAAAAAATACTCCATTAGGGGCGCCTGGGTGGCTCAGTCTGTTAAGCATTTGCCTTCAGCTCAGGTCATGATCCCAGGGTCCTGGGATCGCATCGGGCTCCCTGCTCTGCGGGAAGCCTGCTTCTCCCTCTCCCACTCCCCGGGCTTTTGTTCCCTCTCTTGCTGTTGTCTCTCTCTGTCAAATAAATAAAATCTTAAAAAAAAAAATATTCTATTATAGTTTGTTTAAACTTTAATATCAAGATGAGTCTGATCTGTTCCAGAAATAATTATAAAATATTGAGTTATTAGAAGACTATTACTAGATGATTTCAGAGGAACTGGTTTTGGGGTTTTTTCCTTAAGAAAAATGGGATAAGGGGCGCCTGGGTGGCTCAGATGGTTAAGCGTCTGCCTTCGGCTCGGGTCATGATCCCAGGGTCCTGGGATAGAGTCCCGCATCGGGCTCTCTGCTCCTTGGGAGCCTGCTTCTCCCTCTGCCTCTGTCTGTCTCTGTCTCTCATGAATAAATAAATAAAATCTTTAAAAAAAAAAAAAAAAGAAAAGAAAAATGGGATAAACAGCAGCTTATTTAAGAACTCATGTACTTTTCTGAGGTAGAGGCATTGTAATAGTACAACATGGAAACCTAGTACATCAGCACATGAGAAAGTAAAAGGACTTGAAGGAAAGCTACAAATCAATGAATACAAAGAAATATATATACGGTCATTTTCTTTAATTCTATTCAACCAAAGAAAATGACTATTCAGATGTAATTTTAATTTTTTACATTTAATGGCAATTAAATTCTCATGTTTAAATGCATATATCTTATCAAGAAACTTGATTCAAATCAAAGCTCAAAATAATATTCAAATCCTCCATTACTTCCATTGCCATATTAAATCTACTTTCTATTATATCAACTCAAGTTTCAAAATTCATTTTAAGAGGGAAAATCTGATTACATTAAAAACACAGACCGTGGGCGCCTGGGTGGCTCAGTTGGTTAAGCAACTGCCTTCAGCTCAGGTCATGATCCTGGAGTTCCGGGATCGAGTCCCGCATCGGGCTCCCTGCTCGGCAGGGAGTCTGCTTCTCCCTCTGACCCTCCCGCCTCTCATGTGCTCTCTCTCATTCTCTCTCTCTCAAATAAATAAATAAAATCTTTAAAAAAAAAAAACACAGACCGTAAATGGAGGGGAAGAAGCTACTAACACCACACTTCTAGACTTGGTTTGTCAAGTCTGATCCAGTATTCCTTAAAATGGAGTAGATTCTAAGCTGTCTTAATTGCCTGTTCTCAGCAGGAGTAGCAGGCTTAGGACAAAGCATCAGAAAAGATGGTGGACTCCTAAAGCAGAACTATTCCACTATACAGAGCAGAATTAACTAAGTATCTTATGGAAAACACACCATGGATTAGGTATTAAGAGTCATTTACAGGAATCCGGACCAGAGTCTCTAGGATCAAATCCCAGTTCTATCATTTACTTAGCTGTGTAACCCTGGGTAAGTTACTTTTCTCCTTCAATGTCTTAGTTTTTCTTCTTGGTGCTAAATGAGAATAAGAACAACACTGTGCTTTATTTACATGGTTGCTGTGAAATTAAAATGAATTGGTGCTTAATAAATATTAGCTCTCACCATTTTGAAAATTAATCATTCGTTTTTATAAATTCATGCATTGTTTATTCAAATATTTAATGAGCAGCTATTATAAGCTGGGCTGCTTCTGGTACTCGGGATAGATACATTAGTGAGCAAAACAAAGTCGCTGCCTTTATGGAGCTTACACTCTAGTGAAGGGAAGTAATACAAGAAACAGCAGCCAGGGTAAGTAAGTAAATTATCGAGAACAGGGGTTGGCAACTTTTTCTGTAAAGGGCCTGATAGCAAATATTTTAAGTTCTACAGGGCATACTGTCTGTAGCAACTATTTAATTTAGCTGCTGTAGCATAAAAGCAGTCTATGAATGAGTATGGCTATGTTCCAATAAAACCTTATTTATGGACAGAGAAATGTGAATTTCATATAATTTTCACGTATCATAAAATATTATTCTTTTGATTTTCTCCAACTATTTAAAAATGTAAAAATCATTCTTAGCTCCTGAGCCAGACAAAAACAACAGGCAGAACAGATCTGGTTAAACCAATGTTGTAGATTTTATCCTAAGAAATGCTACACAAGACCACAATAAAATTTACTAGTGGCGCATCTCAGCAAATACTATTATGGGTCATTTTATTTATATTAAATAAAATTAAATTTTATTTAATTAAATTTTTAATTAAAAATAAGTCTTAGTAGAAAGAAGAAATAAATCTAAAGAAATCAGCTATACAATTTTTAAAAAACAAAAACCAAAGCATGGCAAAAAAATAAATAATGCCCTCATATGACTTAAGGAAAATAACATTTTAAAAGACATGCAGAGGTGCCTGGGTGGCTCAGTCGTTAAGCATCTGCCTTCGGCTCAGGTCATGATCCCAGGGTCTTGGGATCAAGCCCCGCATCGGGCTCCCTGCTCCACGGGAAGCCTGCTTCTCCCTCTCCCACTCCCTCTGCTTGTGTTCCTCTCTGTCTCTCTGTCAAAATAAATAAATAAAATCTTAAAAAAAAAAAAAAGACATGCAGGAAATTCTGCATACATTCTCACTGGATTGTTAGAAAATCTTCAGATTTAATAACAAGCTAAGATAAGGACCAGGCTCATGCTACAGATTGAGAACCCAATTAGATGTATAAAAGAATTCTACATTATTCATAGAGTCAATCCAGCTTAGTAGCTAAAAGTGCTGACTCTGGAGCCAGATTGCTTAGGTATGAATCCATCTCTGTCAGCAAGTCACTAAATTGCTCTGTACCTCAGTTTCTTCATCTGTAAAATACGGCTAATAATATTAAATATGTAATAGGGTTCTTGTAATAATTTAATAATATCTGAAGAATACAAAATATAACCTATATTAAGCCCTACTTGGGTTTTTCTGTTATTTTTATAGTCAGCCCAAATAAAACTATCATTAGAAGTCCTTGGGGCGCCTGGGTGGCTCAGTCGGTTAAGCATCTGCCTTCAGCTCAGGTCCTGATCCCAGGTTCCTGGGATCAAGCCCTGCATCGGCCCCCTGCTCAGCAGGGAGCCTACTTTTCCCTCTGCCGCTCCCCCTGCTTGTGCTCTCTCTGTCAAAGAAATAAATAAAAATCTTTTTTTTTTTTTAAAGATTTTATTTATTTCTTAGAGAGAGAGACACAGCGAGAGAGGGAACACAAGCAGGGGGAGTGGGAGAGGGAGAAGCAGGCTTCCCGTGGAGCAGGGAGCCCGATGCGGGGCTCGATCCCAGGACCCTGGGATCATGACCTGAGCTGAAGGCAGACGCTTAACGAATGAGGCACCCAGGCACCCTGAAATAAATAAAAATCTTAAAAAAAAAAAAAAAAAAGCCCTTATACTGGAATACCTGGGTGGCTCAGTTGGTTAAGCATCTGCCTTTATGGGGCGCCTGGGTGGCTCAGTCGTTAAGCGTCTGCCTTCGGCTCAGGTCATGATCCCAGGGTCCTGGGATCGAGCCCCGCATCGGGCTCCCTGCTCCACGGGAAGCCTGCTTCTCCCTCTCCCACTCCCCCTGCTTGTGTTCCCTCTCTCGCTGTGTCTCTCTCTCTAAGAAATAAATAAAATCTTTAAAAAAAAAAAAAAAAAAAGCATCTGCCTTCAGCTCAGGTCATGACTGCAGGGTCCTAGGATAGAGTCTGGCCTCACACTCCCTGCTCAGCGGGGAGTCTGCTTCTCCCTCTCCCTCTGCCTCTCCCTGCTGCTCAAGCTCTCTCTCTCTCTCTCTCTCAAATAAAAAAAAAAAAAAAGTCCTTATACTACCCAAATCACTTTATCTCCACTCGAAATGAGCAACTGTTTCAACCTGGTACCTAAAAGTCAGTAAATTTAGCAGCTAAAAGATAACCAGGGCGCCTGGGTGGCTCAGTTGGTTAAGCGACTGCCTTCGGCTCAGGTCATGATCCTGGAGTCCCGCATCGGGCTCCCTGCTCAGCAGGGAGTCTGCTTCTCCCTCTGACCCTCCCCCCTCTCATGCTCTCTCTATCTCATTCTCTCTCTCTCAAATAAATAAATAAAATCTTAAAAAAAAAAAAAATTTAAAAGATAACCAGAGCACATACAATTTAACTTTTTAAAAATTTGTTTATATGAATTTTTAAAATTGTTTACTTCTACAAAGTTATTCAAACAAACTTGATTGAGACAAAAATAAACCTAGACACTAATATCTCTGACCATATTGAAGTCTATGATGCACTATGTACTATAGTAAGTATTTTTAGATTAAGTAGGTATTAAAATTCCCATCTTATAGATGAAAAAATGAGGCTCGGAAAAAAATAACTTGCCCAAAACCATACAACCAGTAGACAACAAAACACAGATCAAATCTCCAGAGGTCTAAAACTTATGTTCTTTCCACAAGATACAATATTAGTCCCAATCATAAAGCTATCCTTCCAATCCAACAGAGTAAATTGTCAGAAAGAATGCTTGCTCTAAGCGACAGTTCTCACCAAGGATCAGTTCTGTGCCTCCCCCCCAGGAACTAATGGGCAAGGACATTTTTGGTTGTTACCACTGCAGAAATGCTACTGACATCTAGTGGGTAAAAGCCAGGGATCCAGCTAAACATCCTACGTTGCACAGGACAGCAGCCACAGAAAAAATCATCTAGCCCAAAATGTCAATAGGGCTGTGGTTGAGAAAGGCTACTCCAAAAAAGTGTTTTTCAAACACATTTAACCATGACCTTTAGTCTGAAATACAGTGCAACCCAGACACACACATATCACAGCTACTTCAAACAAATTTCAGAAACAATATTTCCCTCTCTACCCTGTGATGTACTCTAATATTTACTCTTCCATTTCATTTTTTAAACCCTGTTTCTGACCCACAAAATTGATTTCATGACCCACTAAAGGATTATAGGACACACTATGAAAAACACTCTGCTACAGGATATAAAAGTTCCCAAATGACCTATAAACTTGTATACTCTAATGGTTGGCAAACTCAAAAATGAACCTATATAGAACAGGACACATAACAAATAGTAACAAACAGTGACATGGTATCTCCTGTATTTTAAAAAGATTTATAACTAACTTTCTGTCTCAGACACTCTACAACCTAAAATCTTACAGCCTGGCTTCAAACTGACTCAAAAAATTGTGCGACTTGAAGACTAAATAGATTAAACAGATATGAAAAATAGTACAACAAAAACCCAAACACTATTGCCCCAAATAAATTTTACTTTTTATCTACTCAGCCAAACAATGCTTTGATTCAATCAAGGAAGGTTTATACTCAATAAAGAAACCTCAATTAACTGTCTGGTCAAACTAACTATACAGATAGAAAACAACTATGGCCCAAAGGTGAAATGTTCTGAATAAAATCATGTAACAAGTAATAAGCAGCAGAACCAGTAAGGTAATACAAAAAAACATGGGCTTCGGAAGTGGGGGGGGATCCTATAATTAAAATTCAGGCTCTCTTAATTACTAGTTGAGTTGGGTAAGTTACTTAACAAGTAAGTCTGTTTCCCCATCTTTAAATGATGGATAATACTTGTCTCATGGGGCTCTTGTGAGGATTAAAAGAAATAACGTAAGCATGTAGTAAGAACTCATTAAATTCCCTTTTCCTTCCTCTCCTAGTTTTCAATTCAGTATTCTCTCTAATAAACCAACCTTCCCAATGCCTGTCAACAAGAGTTTTTCTAAGTATGCAGAAAGAGGAAAAAAAGGAAAACTAAAGTCTTCATAAAGCTATACTTGTTCAATTTTTTAAAATAATCTATTCCAATTATTATGAGCTTATTTCCCTCCTAAACTTCTGTCATAAAATGTCCTTTATTTATAAAATGATAGCCAAGGGGCGCCTGGGTGGCTCAGTCACTAAGCGTCTGCCTTCGGCTCAGGTCATGATCCCAGGGTCCTGGGATCGAGCCCCGCGTCGGGCTCCCTGCTCTGCGGGAAGCCTGCTTCTCCCTCTCCCCCTCCCCCTGCTTGTGTTCCCTCTCTCGCTGTCTCTCTCTCTGTCAAAAAAATAAAGTCTTTAAAAAAAAAAAAAAAATGATAGCCAAATGGCACTTTTAATATCCTTACCTGAAAAACTTGGGCACTCCATAAAAGCCTCCACCACTTCAAACTTTTATAACTGGCTTATATATAAGTCTAGGAATCTCTGTATTATACACATCCTTAAAACCACCACCTACTTTATTCTCAGAACTCAGCTCAAGATCGTTAAGACCACTCCTGACACTTTAATGTACACCTAACTGTACACTTCCCTCCGTCCCACTATACTGCATTTGGATTTCCACCTTAGCACAAATACAAGATTGTAAATTCCACATCTCGCATCGCCAATGCAAGCTACTGATACAACACAGGGCCGACAGACACTATAGACTCCACACTTACTGGCAGAATTAATTTTGAGGACAAGAGGAAAGACTGAAGAATTGGAGTAAACTGGAAAAAGGATGTCATCCAATGAAATGTTCATTAAAATCATCCCAATTTGGAAGGTCAGTGAATTAGAAAAAGATTTCTTAACAGACGGTTAACCAAAGAAGTTTTTCAGAAACTACTCTGGTTTCATACAAAGAAAATTAAACTAGAAATCAAGATCCTGACTTGGGTTTCCATCTGGATCTATAACTAACTGCTGATGTAAACTGGGTCTAGCTAATCTAGGCCTACAAGTCCCCAGCTAATAAACTGAAATACCCCTTCCTTTACCTACCTCCAAGGACTGTTCGGGTAACAGTGAAAAATCTTTCCATAAAGCTTTATATAAGACGAAATCCGAGAGCAAAGGATTAAATTAGGTATTACACAGCAATATTTAAAATGGCCTACAAGAGGGGCGCCTGGGTGGCTCAATCGTTGAGCATCTGCCTTCAGCTCGGTTCATGATCTCAGGGTCCTGGGATTGAGCCCCACATCGGGCTCCCTGCTCCACGGGAAGCCTGCTTCTCCCTGTCCCACTCCCCCTGCTTGTGTTCCCTCTCTCACTGTGTCTCTGTCAAATAAATAAACAAATAAATCTTTAAAAAAACATTAAATTAAAAAAATAAAATGGCCTACAAGAATAAATTATTCTAAGTAAACTAATCTAAGCATATAAATGATTGAGCTGATGCTAGTAAATACATGGATGCTTCTAAAATATATTGTACTTGAAAAGTTTGATACTGGAAAGAAAACTGACCACTTTACAATTACTGGACATTCAGAGTCAACACTTAGAATAAAGTGAAAAAACATACCTGGTATCTCTTTAGTTTGAATACCAAAACTAGTTCTCATTTTATAAAGTTCTACTGTATGCTATTTGGGTTGAATATCCATGGTCTTTACAACCGAAAGATGGTGAAGGCAAAACTTGAGATGACAAATGAATTAAAAAAATAGTCCTTTAAGATTATTCAGCCAGCATTTAACACTTATTTCTCCACCCTAGCTCCCACAGGACATCCTAGGAGAGATTTCCACAAGCTATTAGTATCAAGAAGAAATCTGGATGCAAAATTCCTATACATTTTCTTTTTCCCCTAAATCACCTTGGTCTCTGATCCACAGTTTGGAAAACTGGACTTTTAATCTCCTTGATGAATATATACAACAACCTCATTAACTATAATTAAGAATTAGTGATAATTAAGAATTAGTGATAATTTTGACTTATGCTATGTCAAACTGAAATTTCTTTCTTAATTACTGCAAGAGGAAACATTTACTAAAAAGAAGACTCAGGTATTGTTTTTATTTATTTATTTTTATATTTTAATTTATTTATTTGACAGAGAGAGAGACCGCAAGAAAGGGAACACAAGCAGGGGGAGTGAGAGGGAGAAGCAGGCCTCCCACTGAGCAGGGAGCCCGACATGGGGCTGGATCCCAAAACCCTGGGATCACGACCTGAGCCGAAGGCAGACGCTTAACGCTTAACGACTGAGCCACCCAGGCATCCCAGGTATTGTTTTTTAAAATGGCACTGTATGAGGCTGGTTCGTCTATCACATAACTAAATAAAAGGGTGACACTTAACTATTACGGAAGAGTCACAATCATTTGATGAAAGCCACAAACTCCCTAGGAAAGTGTACACATACACAAAAATTTCTGCAACAATCTCAGGTGCTCTCCAGGCTAAACTGCAGAGAGGACCTCCCATTCCATCAGTCCTCACTAACTTTACCTTTTCAATTTTGAGAAAGTAAAAAGCCTCCCATTTTTTAATTTCCTGCAATTAATAAATACTGTCAGAATAACTAAGTTCAAAAGCCAGAGGAGGTAAAAACACTACAGCAATCTAACTCAAAAAATTCAGGGTTACACAGCTTAACGTACGGCTTACCCATTCCTTATGCTTCTCCTGGATAAATGGCTCTCGCCCTTGGCTGCACACTGGACTCACCTCAGGAACTTTAAATTATACTGGATGTCTGGGTCCCACCCTGAGAGGCTGATTTTCAGTGGTTTGGGCATCGGGATTTTTAGCAGCCTTTAGGATGATTCTAGTCAGCAACCAAGGCTGAGAATCACTGCCCTGCACTGTCTTGTTTAAACCTGTATCTGAATCAGGTCTTTTTTAATTTTCAAAATGGAGGGAGGAAAAGGATGGTTCTGAGTGCGTTTTAAAGCGCTGGTTTTGAATGTGGCCTCGCACTGAACACTCTGGGCATCCTGCAACTGCCTCCCTGGGCTGTAAGAACCCCTCCTTTCTCTCAACAGTGGTTCTGCTTAATGTTGTGTAATTTCTGAAAATTCATCAAAGATGATTTCTATACTTGAACAACGGTTGTTTAAATGTTTTTTACGTGGCTCTGTTCTACACGAAACACGAGTGCCTGGAGTTTTCGGGATATGTATGTGGACTTCCCCCAACGTAAAACTGATAAAAATGTGGACGGCTTAATACTGTTTTAAAATCATTAAAAAGGCCCTGCACCATCTCCAGAAAAGTGCTTTTTCAGTTAATGCTGCACCAGTTAACAGCCCAAAAAGGTTCTCACAGTTAAACCAACTTTTTCCGAGGTCCCTTTTATTCGAGTCCACGTTAAGAATTCCAACAGAGAGCAGCGGTCTTACAACAAAATTTGCATCGAGTAAATAAACGCTCCAAGACAAAGTTGCAAGGAAAAAGATAACCATAAATGAAAGTGAAGCTTCTCCAATCCCTGGACCAAGAAACCTGGGTTTTCGTCCAAATCAAGCCGGTGAAAAGCTGGGGCGTAAAACGAGCTGGGCGGGGGAAGCTGCCCGCTGAGCTGAGCCAGGAACCAAGCCAGAGGTTCGGAGGGACGGATGGCTGTTTGCAGAGAGACTCGGGAGCCCCCAAACCAGCCGGGAGCAGGATGAGGGGCGGCGGTGCTGGGGGAGGAGGAGGACAGCTGCAGAAACGGGCCGCCCCAGGCGGAGGAGAAGCCCAGCGCAGGTAGCCGGCCCGGGGTCCCCGAAGGTCGGTGGGGCGCCAAGGAGCCCCCCTCCCTAAGGGGGCGGGGGCAGGGGCGGGAGGCCCAGCGCGGCCGCAGGGAGCGGGGCCCGCCGCCAGGGGCACGCAGCCGGGCAAGAGCCGCGCCGCGGGCCCCGAGGGCACGTCCGGGGCCACCGGCCGGGTGGGGGCGCGGGCTGCCCCGACAAGGTGCGGGGGAGCGAGCGCAGCGCTGACAGCTGCGCAGGCGGCAATCCGCGCGGCGCGGCCCCGGGGGCTGCGGGCGCGGCGCAGGCCAGGCCGCCCGGGGACCGGCCCGCTCCTCCTCTCGGCCCGCGCTGCCCGGAGCGGGAGGCCCCGCACACCGTTACCTTGTCGCAGTAGAGCCCCACCAGCTGCTTCATCCGCCAGTGTGGGGCGGTGAAGACGTCCACTTCCTCGGGGAAGGGCGCCATCGCCGCCGCCTCAGCCTCTGCCTCAGCAGCCGCGGCCGCCGCCTCTCCATAGACACCCTCGCCGCGGGGCAGAGGCGGCGCGCCCCCCTGCGCATGCGCCCGCCCCGTCGGCGCGCGCGCCCGGCCTTCTCCGCCAGCCCCGACGCGGGGACGCGCGGGCCACCGCCATGCGGTCCCCGAGGCCCACGTGACCGGGCTCGCGGCGGCGCTCTCACCTACCTCCTCCGCTCCTTCCGTTCCTGGGCCCCTTCGCTTGCCGAGGAAAGAAACCAAGTCGTTACCCTATTTGTTCCACAACATCAAACACATTATCTGAGGGGATGGGCTGTCGCTTTGGGGGCGCTCTCGGCGCTGCCGCTACGCCCACCAGGCCTTGAGGCCGAGGCAGCCGCGCACAATGGCCGCGCTCAGGCCGGGACCTCCGCCTGGGCGCCGCGGACTGTGACGCCCATCTGCCAGGGTGGCTGTTCTGGCCCCACCGGGCTCTCCCAGACCGCCCTTTGCCCCCCTGCCGTTCCCGAGCGGCAGGCTCGACTTCCCTGCCCGCTGGTCAGAGGCCCGCGGCGAACGAATGGACGGACCAGGACTGAGGCTCTGAGAACATAGGACCCACAGAGAAACCGTGCCGCGTGAGCGGCCTGGACCCTGGCGGCGCATGTGTTCTGGGTGGGCGCCGAGCCTGAGTCTGGGGGCAGGGCCCCATCTCGTCCAGAGCAGGGTCTGGGGGCAGGGCCCCATCTCGTCCAGAGCAGGGTCTGGGGGCAGGGCCCCATCTCGTCCAGAGCAGGCCGGAGGGGAGGGCAGCGTGGAATTCTGGAGCCTCCCAGGAAGGAAGGAAAAATGTGCCCTGGGGATCCAGGAGGCAGGAATGTACCTCAAGCACAGGAACACCAGGTCAGGGATGTCAGAAAGGCCTTAGGTGGTGGGGGGAAAGGGCGAATGATCACAGGTTAGTGCGGGAAAGAACCCTGGTACACATAGTAACATTTTAAGCCGAGACTCAGGGAGAAAGGAGAAAAGCAAGGTCACTGCCGAGAAAAAGGTTAGTCTCTTCCCACAGGTCAACTCCCCCCCCCCCCCAGCTGTCGAAGAGACCTAGGGAGACCCTGTTAGGGGCTCCACTAATCATGACCAACTCTAGACCGGTTGCCTGGAGGACTAATGGACTCATAGAGAAATGGGAGAAAACAGGGACGGCTAAGAGCCTGAAAGTGTCTGGTTATTTGCTTAGTGACTATAAACTGCAGGAGGGCAAGAACCAAATATGTTCTGTTCACTCCTTATATTCCTATTATCTATCATAGTTCCATGACAACATAGGGGTTTGATGAATATTCAAGAAATCGATGGAGTCGAAGGTGAGAGAGAACCTTGCAGGAGAGTGCATCTGTTTATTTCTAATGCACAGACTGGACATAAAGTTAGATTCCTGGTTTTGCCAGATAGTGTTTGTAGGACTTTGAATAAGCTACATGAGGTCTTTGTGCCTCAGTGTCCTTATATAGAAAATGGGGACAAAACTGCTATGGACTAAATGCTTGTGTACTCAAATTCATTTGTTGAACCCCCTGCCTCACCATGTGATGGTATAAGGAGGTGGGCCTTTGGAAGGTTATTAGGATTAGATGAAGTCATGATGGATTGTTGCCCTTCTAAGAGTTGCTAGAGCATGCTTCCCTTCGCCATGTAATAGAAGGGGAAATTGGCAGTCTGCAAGCCTGAAGAGGGCACTCACCATGCTGGCACCCTGATCTTGGATTTCCAACCTCTAGAACCATGAGAAATAAATTTCAGTTGTTTCATCCAGTCTGTGGTACCTTCAGTATAGCTGAGCTATATGTCTGAGCTAAGATAAATACCTCCTTATGGCACTGTTAAGAGAATTAAGAGAGTTCATATATTTGAATTGCTTATATTAGCACCTGGCACATAGTAAGTACTGCCTGTAAGCTGTTATTATTAAATAAAACAACTTTGTGAGGTAGTCCTAAAGGAAACTAAGTCTTGAAGACATTCTGGTAATTGCCTAGCATCCCACAAATTAGTAACCGAATAATCTGGCCATATGAATCTAGGTCCAGTAACACCCTCCCAGGCACTATATTAGTTGTGTGGCGTACAGAGGTGTCGTTTATGCACAGTCTGTCCTAAAGAAACAGGGACGCCTGGGTGACTCAGTTGGTTGGGCATCTGCCTTCAGCTTGGGTCCTGGGGTCCAGCCCCACATCAGGCTCCCTGCTCAGTGGGGGAAGCCTGCTTCTCCCTGTCCCTCTGCCTGCCACTCCCCCTGCTTGTACCTTCTCTCTCTCTGTCAAATAAATAAAATCTTAAAAAAAAAAAAGGAATAACACTTAATAGAATGTAGATATGGTCCTTAATATCTGTTATCCTCTTCCCTTTTCTGCTTTCTTTTAAACTCTGCTCTTTCACTAGGGCTTTGCTTCTACGTTTTTTATTATCCCCCAGAAGACATTTTCTTACTTCCGCTCTATTTCTTTACTTCATTCTGATCTTTCACTTCAGCTGTCTCAAAATATAGAATCAGACCTCAGGTGAACCAGTTATATGGAGAAATGTGTTCCATGAGAACATGCACTTTGTCTTATGCTCAGCACTTAGAACAATGCCTGTCATACAGTTAGTACTCAAAAGCCATTGAATAAAAAAAGGAACAGGAGTACCTGGCTGGCTCAGTCGGTGGAGCATGCAACTCTTGATCTTGGGGTTGTAGGTTCGAGCCCCCTGTTGGGTGTAGAGATTACTTAAAAATAAAAATCTTTAAAAAACAAAAAAGAAAGAAGAAATGAGGGAAATTCCTGGTATTCTGTAATTTCCTCATTTTAACTAAATTTTAATACACGCATGTTCTATCTCCCAATACTTATTTGTGTCTGTGTTGTTCACCTATGTACCTCCAGAAGCAAGCACATTAAATAAGTGTTTCGCAACAACAACAACAATCCATCCAGACACAGTTTTGCTGTAACCTAGAATTCGAAGCTCTGTAGTCAGCTCAACAGTAATAACAGCCCCTTTGGACTCTGGCCACCTCAGGGTATTTGTCTAAGATGACAAAATGAAAGAAATATAGTGATAAAAAATAAGTCCTGTGGGTCATTCTTCCCTTTGAAGGAAGCTGTTAACATTAGCTCCATAGGGTGCCTGGGTGGCTCAGTTGGTTAAGCGACTGCCTTCAGCTCAGGTCATGATCCTGGAGTCCCTGGATCGAGTCCCGCATCGAGTCCCGCATCGAGTCCTGCATCGAGTCCTGCATCGAGTCCCGCATCGGGCTCCCTGCTCGGCGGGGAGTCTGCTTCTCCCTCTGACCCTCCCAACCCTCCCCCCTCTCATGTGCTCTCTCTCTCAAGTCTTTCTCTCTCAAATAAATAAATAAAATCTTTAAAAAAAAAAAAAACATTAGCTCCATATGCTGAGTAATGTAGCAATTAATTACCTGCTATAACCAGAAGAAATTGATTGATTTACATTAAACTTTAGCCCCAGAAAGAAGGCATTGATCAGTGGAGTGTCATTACAGGTTGCTGCAACTACAATCGATCAGGAACTGTTACTGAGGCCAAGGTTGTCGGTTTAATCACCTATGATTTCTTCTCATATATGACAGAGAAGTTCTAACAGACCATCTAGCTATCAGCAATCACAAGGAGACTGGATAGGCATGTGAACAATGAAAATCCACATCGTTTGGTGCCTGGTGTATCGATGGTTCGTTCCTTCTTTCCTGCTCTCATTCTCTCTAAAAAATTGCATGCCACGGCGGGGGGGGGGGGGGGGGGGGGGGCGGAGATGCCAAGTCATTCCGTGGTGACCTAAAAATATGACATTAGTCCTCCTCGCTAGTATTTTCCAATCTTAGTTTTGAGGGCCCTGGAAAGGATTAGTGGCCAAGGAAAGTCAATTCTAAGGCGTTTAACTCTGTTTATGTGAGTGACACAGCACTTTCCCCAATAGGGGGTGAGTTGTGAAAACAAGCAATGAAAGAATGTTGCTGTTGAAAAACAGTCCTAACTCTGTACCAGAATTCATCCTCACTGTCAGTCAAACTAGCCAATCAACATTTTGCTGTAGCAGGCTAGGCTGATTTAGGAGTACAGGTTTCAGTAGGGGTGATGGCATTGTTAAAGACAAGATAGCCAGACTTGAAATGCAATCCCAGATGCTACTTTTTCTTCTTTTTCTTTTTTTTTCATTTTCCTATAGGATATTTTATATGCAAATAGCCTTCAAAAAATGAAATAGCTATAGGCCTGCAGTTTGCCCCAAACCCTTTCTTTTTTAAATTTAAATAGTGAATGCTATTTCCCCATTGGTGTTCACTATATAATTATAGATGAGTCACTGTGTTTATTAGTTTGCTAGGGCCACCATAACAAAATACCACAGACTGGGCAGTTTACACAAAAGAAATTTATTTTCTCACTCTTCGGAAAGTCCAACATTGAGATGTCAATATGTTTGATTTCCTCAGAGGCCTCCCTCAAGGGCTTGCTTATGGCTACCTTCTCAGTGTTGGGGGGGGGGGCGGCTTTCCTCTGTGCCTATGTCCTAATCTCCTTTTCATATAAGGACACCAGTCAGATTGGATTAGGGCCCACCCTAACCATCTCATTGTAATTTACCTCTTTAAAGGCCTGATCTCCAAATATAGTCACATTCTGAGATACTGAGGGTTAGGGCTTCAACATATAAAATTTTAGGGGAATACAATGCAGCCTGTAACAATATGGAAAGAAAAGTCTGTCACAAAGATATAATAAAACTTTCTGTATAATGACAAAAAAACACAAAAAACAAAAACAAAACTGGAAACAACTAGATGTCCCTGGGTAGGATACTGGATATCAGATAAATAAATTATAGCACATTCATTCAATGGACAAATATGCATCTGTTGGGGCGCCTGGGTGGCTCAGTTGGTTAAGCGACTGCCTTCAGCTCAGGTCATGATCCTGGAGTCCTGGGATCGAGTCCTGCATCGGGCTCCCTGCTCAGCAGAGAGTCTGCTTCTCCCTCTGACCCACCCCCCCCATGCTCTCTCTCTATCTCATTCTCTTTCTCAAATAAATAAAATCTTTAAAAAAAAAAAATGCATCTGTTAAAAAAGCATAAGATACATCTATGTTTGCTAATATAGAATGAAACCAAGATTTTCTTTTTTTTTTTTTAAAGATTTTTATTTATTTATTTGAGAGAGAGAATGAGAGCATGGGGGGGGGAGGGTCAGAAGGAGAAGCAGACACCCCGCTGAGCAGGGAGCCCGATGCGGGACTCGATCCCTGGACTCCAGGATCATGACCTGATCCGAAGGCAGTCGCTTAACCAACTGAGCCACCCAGGTGCCCTGAAACCAAGATTTTCTAAGTTAAAAAACAATGTAAAGAATACTTTGTTAAGGGGTGCCTGGGTGGCTCAGTCGTTAAGCATCTGCCTTCAGCTCAGGTCCTGATCCCAGGGTCCTGGGATCGAGTCCCACATCGGGCTCCCTGCTCAGTGGGAAGCCTGCTTCTCCCTCTCCCACTCCCTCTGCTTGTGTTCCCGCTCTCACTGTGTCTCTCTCTGTCAAATAAATAAATAAAAATCTTTTTTTTTAAAAAAAGAATACTTTGTTAAATATCTCTTTTGTGTTAAAAAAAGAAAAAGTATGTTTTAGAATAAAAATAGAGATTTATGAGCAGGGGTTCTGGGATGGGAAGCAGTTAAATACCTTTTAAAGATGTACCCTTTGGTACAGTTTTAATATTTTACTACATTCACCTATCGCTCTTACAGTTATAAAAATTTGTTAATAAGATAGCTTTTTAAAAGAATTTAGGCAATAAATTTTAAATCTTTAAAAATGCTGTTAAAGGTAAAAATGTTTGATTATAAATAATCAGGAGCAACAGTGCTAATTGCACATAGAGCCATTTTATGTTTATCCTAAAATTGTATTCTAACCTGGTTTTGTACATCTGCTTTGCCTCTGGTTTCTCTCTGTACACTGCCCTTTGGTCCACAGTCACCTTTCCCACAGGACTGGAGGCATCTTTGAGGGTAGGGACAGTGTTTTAATGACACTGGAGAAATGGGTCTGGTAGAATGTTAATTGAAAAAAGCAGGATCAAAATTGTACTTACAGCGGCGCCTGGGTGGCTCAGATGGTTAAGCCTCTGCCTTCGGCTCAGGTCACGATCCCAGAGTCCTGGGATCGAGTCCCGCATCGGGCTCCCTGCTCAGCGGGGAGCCTGCTTCTCCCTCTGCCTCTGCCTCTGTCTATCTCTCTCTCTGACTCTCATGAATAAATAAAACATTAAAAAAAAATTGTACTTACAGTATAATCCACACCATGTTTACAGAATGCATATGAAGGATTGGAAATAAATAAAGCAAAATCTTTTTTTTTTTAAGATTTTATTTATAGGCTGCGTCTGGCTCCCGCTCTCACAGCCATTGCCGTACATTGAGCTCCATAGAGACAGCACGGGGGCAAGTGAGAGCCAGACGGGCACCGGGCGACTCTGTGCCTCGCTGAGGAAAATAATTAAACATGGGCAAAGGAGATCCTAAGAAGCCGAGAGGCAAAATGTCATCATATGCATTCTTTGTGCAAACTTGCTGAGAGGAGCATAAGAAGAAGCACCCAGATGCTTCAGTCAACTTCTCAGAGTTTTCTAAGAAGTGCTCAGAAAGGTGGAAGACCATGTCTGCTAAAGAGAAAGGAAAATTTGAAGACATGGCAAAGGCGGACAAGGCCCGTTATGAAAGAGAAATGAAAACTTATATCCCCCCTAAAGGGGAAACAAAAAAGAACTTCAAGGATCCCAATGCACCCAAGAGGCCTCCTTCGGCCTTTTTCTTGTTTTGTTCTGAGTATCGCCCAAAAATCAAAGGAGAACATCCCGGCCTATCCATTGGTGATGTTGCAAAGAAACTGGGAGAGATGTGGAATAACACTGCTGCAGATGACAAGCAGCCTTATGAAAAGAAGGCTGCTAAGCTGAAGGAAAAATATGAAAAGGATATTGCTGCATACCGAGCTAAAGGAAAGCCTGATGCGGCAGAAAAGGGAGTTGTCAAGGCTGAAAAGAGCAAGAAAAAGAAGAAAGAGGAGGAAGATGAGGAAGATGAAGAGGATGAGGAGGAGGAGGAAGATGAAGAAGATGAAGATGAAGAAGAAGATGATGATGATGAATAAGTTGGTTCTAGGGCAGTTTTTTTTTTTCTTGTCTATAAAGCATTTAACCCCCTGTACACAACTCACTCCTTTTAAAGAAAAAAATTGAAATGTAAGGCTGTGTAAGATTTGTTTTTAAACTGTACAGTGTCTTTTTTTGTATAGTTAACACACTACCGAATGTATCTTTAGATAGCCCTGTCCTGGTGGTATTTTCAATAGCCACTAACCTTGCCTGGTACAGTATGGGGGTTGTAAATTGGCATGGAAATTTAAAGCAGGTTCTTGTTGGTGCACAGCACAAATTAGTTATATATGGGGATGGTAGTTTTTCATCTTCAGTTGTCTCTGATGCAGCTTCTACGAAATAATTGTTGTTCTGTTAACTGAATACCACTCTGTAATTGCAAAAAAAAAAAAAGTTGCAGCTGTTTTGTTGACATTCTGAATGCTTCTAAGTAAATACAATTTTTTTTATTAAAAAAAAAGATTTTATTTATTTGTTAGAAAGAAAGAGCACAAGCAGCGGGAGTGGCAGGCAGAGGGAGAGGGAGAAGCAGGCTCCCCGCTGAGCAGGGAGCCGGACATGACCTGAGCGGAAGGCAGACGCTTAAATGACTGAGCCACTTGGGCGTCCCAATAAAGCAAAATTTTAGTAAGTCTCCTCTGAGTGATAAGAATTACAGGTGATTCCCTCCCTCTTGCATTTTTTCTATCTTTCCAATGCTTTAAATGAACATGTTTTACTTTTAACGTCAGAAATACAGAAATGAGCGTATTACAATCTGATGATAATTGTATTTTATAAATACATTTAAAAGGTGCTAAAAGAGGGCACTTGAGTGGCTCAGTGGGTTAAGCATCCGACTCTTGGTTTCCACTGAGGTCACAATCTCAGAGTCATGAGACTGAGGATCGGGCTGTGTGCTGGGCATGGAGCCTGCTTAAGATTCTCTCTCTCCCTCACCCTCTGCCCCTCCCCCTCTAAAAAATAAGGGGGCTAAAATATATCAAAATGTTGATAATGGCTATCTTGATGGTGGAACTATAGTTGATTTGGGGGAAAGAGGAGCTAATTTTTTCTTAAAATTTTAACAAAAGGGGTGCCCAAGTGGCTCAGTCAGTTAAGCAGCTGGCTCTTGATTTCAGCTCAGTTCATAATCTCAGGATCCTGGGATCAAACTCCACTTCGGGCTCCCTGCTTAGTGGGGAGTCTGCTGGAGATTCTCTCCCTCTCCCTCTGCCTTTGCCCGTGGATGTGTGCTCTCTCTCAAATAATAAATTATAAAAATAAATAAATAGTAAAATTTTAGCAAAAAATTTCCCCTAACTTTGTATTTAAAAAACAAAATTAGGGGTACCTGGGTGGCTCAGTTGGTTAAGCGTCTGCCTTCGGTTCAAGTCATGATCCCAGGGTCCTGGGATCGAGCCCCACATCAGGCTCCCTGATCAGCGGAGAGCCTGCTTCTCCCTCTTCCTCTGCTGCTCCCCCTGCTTGTGCTCTCTCTCTGTCAAATAAATAAATAATCTTTAAAACAAAAACAAAAACAAAATTAGGTTTTGTTTTAAAGATTTCAGTTTAATTAACATTAATCACCATTAGGTCC
Source organism: Mirounga leonina (assembly GCF_011800145.1). Lineage (NCBI taxonomy): Eukaryota > Metazoa > Chordata > Mammalia > Carnivora > Phocidae > Mirounga > Mirounga leonina. The sequence goes on along the minus strand of NW_023270323.1, from coordinate 69,825,813 downwards.
ATAATGCCAGAGCTAAATCCAGTGTCTGAGGTCCATCCCACCTCATAGACAGAGTGACTATACAGAGTAGCTGTAACTGTGTCTGGAGAACTTGGCCTACATCTCCTCCTCATGGTCCTATCCTTCTGACATGGGGCTTCCCCACTTGTCCCTAGGAAGCTATTCCAGTGAGTTCTGGCTGGGTTCTATTCCTTAGACCGTCAAGCCCCTGTGGCACTTCCTGCATGACACACACATAGGACCTGCTTCACCTGGGCAAGGCCTCCCAAGCCAGCCAGGGTTCCAGGGTTGCTGCTAGCTCTTTTAAAAGTCTTAGAAAAAATACTCGGTGGGGGGCGGGGGGGAAGTTGGGGGCTATCTACCACATTGGGCATTTTCCTGTTCAGTGGCCCTTTGTGTCCACAGTGAGTCTCTGTATCCCTTTCCAGAACTTTGAGTTTGCATTTTTGGAACACATGCTTCCCATTCTTGACCAAAGGATAGGGCATCAGATTGAAATACAGACGCGACTTACTGTTCCCTTTTTCAAGGTGTGGCCCTGTCTCCCATCGCGGTGGCTCACTGATGTCTCACATACGAGAAAAAGAACTGTTTGGACTTGTACAAAGGCATAGGATAGCAGAAGACCTGAGAAGAGGAAGAAGCATAAAAGAAAAAAGGGATAGATTAGACAGAAATAAAAATATGAGGAAAAACAGAGTGGGGGAAGAAATAAAAGAAAGAAAAATACATAGGTAGAAAGAGAAGAAAGCAGTAATTAAAATGTATTAAGGTCTTTTTATATACTAGGCACTATAAATTCTTTACATGAATTATGTGTAATCCTTACAACTATATGTGGAAGGTTTTTTTTTTTTCTTGCTTGACAAAAAAGGGAAATGATGTTTAGACAGTTATTTACTTGTCCAAGGTCGTAGAGTCAGTTAGTGGAAAATCAGGGATATAAATCTGTGTCTTACTCCTCCCAGAACATGCACTTAAACTTACACCAAAAGACAATTTTGTCATTAGTTTATGTCAACAAACTAAATGACTAATATGTGCTCCTAATCTCTGAACTGGAGCCAAAGGTAACCATGAAGAATATGGGCTACACCATAAACTACATATGTCCAAATACAGAATAGTCTCAGTCTTTAGGTTACCTTTTGCAGTTAGTAGTTCAGATAACACTAAGACCAGATTTTGCTTCGTTACAAATATGGACATATAATGTGTATAATGGTTCATAATGTTTCTTTGCAAAAATTCCAAACAGATCAGAGCCTTCCATTTCTTAAGCATACCTGTGTGTCACTTACCTTGTTCTCAGTAAATATTGCCAAGTCAGCACCAACTCCTTGACTTTGAATCAAAGGCCCTATTATGCGCTAACTTGCCCAGAACAGGGTGGTGCAGTGTATATGGCCTGAGGGAAAGGTGGCTACTCTTAAAGACAACTTGACTCAGCCTGTTTGTACCATGTAGCGAGGAAAAGCATCACAAGTTTCTGGAACGGAAAGGACCGATAAGCTTCCTGTAAATTGTCGGACTTACATTTATTGTACTGATGAAATCTGGCAGGCAATTGCTTAATCCCTGCGGGGAGGGGGGGTTATTTAGGGAAGTACTGGTTCTGTTTCCTTCCTCCTTACCACTGACATTTTTAAAAAACCCTCATAAACCCAAAACACAGTATCTGAAGTTACATAAGGCAACTCCTGGTAAATTTTTAAATGCTGACAGCTATGCAGGCAGAAAGAAACATGAGTGTCATATACACCTCTGCTTCCCATTAACTAATAGCTTTTTGTTTTTTAAGAGCCTGGTTAATACATAAAACATAGACCAAAGTTCTAATTCTACTTCTGCCACTACCTACGTACCCATGGGACCTTAGACAAATCACTTGCCCTTTCTGGGACACCTTTGAGAGTGATAAGGGGTGATAAGTAATTAATACTTATAATCTACAACACATGCAAAAAGGACTCTCCCAGACAACTGCTTACCTATTATGGGAAATCAGTCACCAACCACCCAGATAAGTCTATCAAGAGTCAGTTGACCTTTACCCAATCATTGTGAAACTAGTTTAACTGTAATTAGTTTAAGTGCGATTCATTTTACTGTGATTAGTTCCATTCACAATTACAGATTTACATGCATTTAATCTTGTCAGCCCCTAAGAGAGCCAATTCATGAGAAATGATATCGCTCCCTTTGCATACAGCACAGTACTTCTATGATCTTCCTCTCTAAACACAAGGGTGTATTACGCATTGATGATAGCCACCAATTATTGAAAGACTCAATACCAGGCACATTATCTCATGACGTTGTGAAGTAGGTTCTGCCAAAACAGTTTTACTGGAACCAAAGCTCAGAAAGGCAGAAGTAGGATTCGAGGGGCACCTGGGTGGCTCAGTTGGTTAAGCAACTGCCTTCGGCTCAGGTCATGATCCTGGAGTCCCAGGATCAAGTCCCGCATCGGGCTCCCTGCTCAGTGGGGAGTCTGCTTCTCCCTCTGACCCTCCCCCTTCTCATGCTCTCTCTCTATCTCATTCTCTCTCAAATAAATAAATAAAATCTTTAAAAAAAAGAAGTAGGACTCGAATCCAGGTGTGATGTTTTCACCACGCCGCAATGCTCTTCCTCTTACACAGCTATCATATATCATTTTCTGTGAAGTGCAAGTCCCTCCATGCAGCTTTGCTGGGAGTTTCATCCGTGAAAAGGGGTGGAGGAAGTGGGAAATAATATATTGACAGCACAGGAGGCAGAAGCACATGGCTTCAAGGTTCTTAGCTAAGTGGTTGTGATCAGCTAAATTAATAATAGAAGACCTGAAATAATAACTAGGAGGTAATAAGCTATGGTACTGGCAGTGAAAATGCCCTAAGACTTCACCCACGGACACCTGGGTAGCTCAGTTGGTTGTCTGCCTTCGGCTCCAGTCACGATCCCAGGGTCCTGGGATCAAGTCCCACATTGGGCTCCTTGCTCAGCGGGGAGCCTGCTTCTCTGCAGCTCCCTCTGCTTATGCTCTCTCTCTTTCTGTCTTTGACAAATAAATAAAATCTTTTTTAAAATTTTTCAAAAAAAGAAAGACTTCACCCAGGGAGCTCAGATGCCAAGAGCTCCTGAACCAACCCTGTCCTTGTAGCATTCCTCAAAACATGGTCCTTGGAGAACCTTCATTAGAACTATATCAGGTCCTTTTAAAGATTTGATTTCTAAGACTCACCCTTGGACATTCGATTCAGCACATTTGGGGCAAAGTCTCAAGCTCTGTATATGATTTTATGCAACTATAGTTTGAAAATACTATTCCAGTTACTGTGCTTCCATAATCAAAACTGTTTTTTGAACTTGATGAAGTGGCTGTAGAATTCATGAAACTCATGGTATCACTTGCAAAACATGACATGATACATTAAACGTAATACAGCTAAATTTGTAAGATAATAGTACAGACTCTGGGAATAAATAGACCTGAGCTCTCCTCTCTAGCTTAGTAGTTATGCAACTCTGGGCAAGTTTCTAAACATCTCTGAGCCTTAGTTTCCACTGCTTTAAAATATCAATTATAACACTTGATGGGGTATTGTGAAGACTGAAGACAATATATGTGTAATGCCTGACACATAATAGCCATAGAATAAATTACAGGTATTCTTATTATTAAGCATCCAACACTGCATAAAATAGGATGCCACTTCTTAATAGAGTCTAGTATTAAGAGATCCTGGGGGGGGGCGCCTGGGTAGTTTGTCAGTTGAGTGCCCAACTCTTGATTTCGGCTCAGGTCATGATCTCAGGGTTGTGAGATCGGGCCCCAGGATGAGCTACACAGCGCAGTCTGCTTGGAATTCCTCTCTCCCCCTCCCTCTGCTGCTACCCCCACGCTTCAAAAAAATAAATAAGTCTTTTTTTTTTTTTTAAGACTTTATTTATTGGACAGAGAGAGGGAGACAGTACAAGCAGGGGGAATGGCAGAGGGAGAGGGAGAAGCAGACTCCCCCTGAGCAGGGAGCCCGATGTGGGACTCAATCCCAGGACCCTGGGATCATGAGCCGAAGGGGCAGATGCTCAACGAACTGAGCCACCCAGGTGCCCCATAAATAAACAAAATCTTAAAAAAAGAGAGAGAGAGAGAGATTAGGAGCCAAAGGTTTTGAAATGTTTTTCAAGCCATTGTAATGGTTCAGCATACCAGCTTTGGAATCAGAGTGTCTGGGTTCAAATCTCAGCTGGTCTACTTCCTCACTCACCACCAGCACAGTAAATCAGAACTTCTTTTGCCTTCTGGAAATGAGGCCTTTGTTAATATTGTTAAGCTACAAACCTGTTCATTATTCTGTTAAATAAACTAAAATGGAAATAATACTACCTATCTGACAGGGACTGTGTGAGAATTGAGATTATAGGGGCGCCTGGGTGGCTCAGTTGGTTAAGCGACTGCCTTCGGCTCAGGTCATGATCCTGGAGTCCGTGGATCGAGTCCCACATCGGGCTTCCTGCTCGGCAGGGAGTCTGCTTCTCCCTCTGACTCTCCCCTCTCTCCTGTGCTCTCTCTCATTCTCTCTCTCAAATAAATAAATAAAATCTTTAAAAAAAAAAAAGAATTGAGATTATACAGGTATAGAGCATATGACAGTATCTAGTATATGATCAAAGCACTTTTTAAAGGAAAAACCTGCTCATTTCTATTACTATGCAACAAACAGTATGTGACTACCATGGGTCAGGAACTCTAGATTCAGTATGTCCAGGAATGAACTCACCATTTTCTCTGTCCTCTGAGTTTGCCAATCCTCTGTATTTTCATTTCGGTGACTTTTATTGCTGCTCATCTAGTTACCTACCCTAGCTAGAATAATGATTGCAAACAAACTTGAGTACCAGGCACTCTTCTAAGGAAGAGTGTATTTTTTGTATTTTTGTATTAAATTTTTCTGGTATTAAATTATATCTATTCACACCGAATGACTGTATGAAGTGTAGGTACTATTACCATCCCCATTTTACAGATGAAAGAACTGGGATGCACAGGATGCATCGTCTGCCCAAGGCAATCCTGGAACAGCAGAGCCAAGATTCAAATCTAGGCAGTATAGTCCCAGACTCTGTATCTTTTAGTGTACATAATCCTGCCTCCAGGGGGAGCCTCACAAGCTCAGTGGCTGGAGCACGGGACTCTTCATCTTGCGGTTGGGTTCAAGCCTCAACGACGGGTGTAGAAATTACTCATAAAATTTTTTTTAAAAAAGAAATACTGCCTCTAAAGGTTTTTGACTTATTTTAAAGCTCTCACTCTCCATCACTTCAATATCTAATAAGATACATAGTCCTCTTAAACATCTCTGATCCATCCCCTCTTCTCTATTCACACTAATACACACCTAATTTAGGCCCAATTGACCTTCTGATTGAACAACCAGTCTCCTTGATTTTAGCTTCTTCTCATTCAATCCTGCCACCAAACCAACCAGTCAGAAGTGTTTCTAAAACATAGATATGCTAAATGACTCTCCCTTAGTTAAAAAGTGTAATGGCACCCCAATTTCTACAGAATAGGACCCAAATACTCCTTTGTGCTGTTCAATAAGGCATCCAGTGCAGTATCTCATTTAAATGGTGAATATATTGCATTTTATTTTCATTGATATGAATGTGTCTGTTTCCTCACTAAAGTGGGCCCCCTGTCAAAATAGGGGCACTTTTTTTTTTTTAAAGATTTTATTTATTTGCTAGAGAGAGAGAGCATAGGCGAGAGAGAGTGAGCGAGAGTACAAGCAGGGGGAGCAGCAGGCTCCCTGCTGAGCAAGGAGCCCCATGCGGGACTTGATCCCAGGACCCTGGGATCATGACCTGAGCTGAAGGCAGCCGCTTAACTGACTGAGCCACCCAGGAGTCCCCAAGTAGGGACACTTTTGTTCATCCTTATATAACTATATTTTCCCAGGCCCCAAGAGCCCACAGGTACAGATGAGGTCATGATATTAATCTTTATGATTCATTGTTCCTCTAGCAAGTGCAGGACCTGTAGCTTCAGCAAAATCCACCATACTGCAACATACTCCTGACTCCCCAGGAATGTCTCCCACATGCTCAGTAGCAGATTCTCTCCCACTATAGCTACACTGCTACCCCACATGATAAGTGAGCCACTGTGGTTCTCCCAGTCTTCCTCTGAGCCCTGAATTCCGATGGTCATCATAAGCTTTGGTGCTTTCTTTCTTGTGAAATACTGTTAAAGTAGGGTTGCCTCTAGTTCCCTGGGGACCAGATACACTCTCAGGGGTCTGAGCCAGGACAAATTTGAGGTACATCATATTCAGAATTCCTCCTTCACTCCAACAATGGTTTTAGTACTTGTCCAACTCATTTCTTTTTCCCTTAGGATGATCTGCCTTGCTTAAGTTACCCAGCAAATTTGGTGAAACTTTTTACAGGGCCATCCTACCAGTCTCCCTGGTGTATTTAATATTATCTGAGTCTCAGAATGCCTACAGGAATGCTCAAGGTATATGCTCTAAGCTACATCTGTCTCCCCCTTTCCTACACCCCTCACCAACTCCTCTGCCTAGCAGAGATTTGTTCCTACGAAAATCATGATAAATGTTTTTAAATGTAATAAAACTGATTTTTATGCCACTTGAGAAGAGCTCAAGTTTATCTGAAGAAAGGAAGAGAAATTTACGGTGAGACTCTCTGGCCCTCGATCCAAAATCACACAGAAATTCTGGCCTTTTAGAAAAGGAAAAAAAACAAAAAACACGGCTCTCACCTGAGATGCATTTGACTGTTGCCAGGACTCTGACTACGGTATATGTGCATCTATGTTCTCCAAAGGACCCCTCCAAAGGAATCTGGGTCACAAGTGAGATGTTCATGACCACATGCCAAACCCTTGGGCTGAAGCAAGAGGAAGCTGATTCACTCTTCTTGTGGCCCACTGCAGACAGAATTGCCTCAAGCTCCTGTTGACACACTCTTTTTAGACTATTTATCTGGTGGTGACGACCTCCTCTTGAGAATATGACCCTTGAGAAGGACCTCCTCCACCAGTCCCCAGGAGAGAAGAGGAAGAACAAGAAGAAGCACCTACTGCAGAGCCCCACCTCCTATTTCATGGATGGGAAGTGCCCAGGATGCTGCAAAATCACCACCATCCGTAAGCACGCATCAACAGTTCTGCGTGTTGGTTGCTCCACTGTCCTTTAAGCCTACAAGAGGAAAGCAAGGCTTACAGAAGGATGTAGCACTAAAAGCCCCTGAATCAAGATGAGAAACTATCCCAATAAACACATTTTGGATAAAACAAACAAAAACCATTTCGTTATCTCGTTCATGTAATTCAAATCTTTTAGATTGACATGACTTTTCACATTTTAAATATAGGAGGTATTTGTTGTTTGCTATAATTTTGATGAAACTGCAGCCTGTTAGGCAATGTGGTATTAATGGAGAAAACTCACCCAAATTGCTAACTAGATCGGGGTTTTAAACACTGGCACTGTTTTCAGTCCACTGGTATTAAATAAGACTCACTTAAAAAGAAATTACTAGTTGTAGAATGCTTCTCGGTGTAAAGGGAAATTATAAATTATATTAGTACTATTATAAATTCAAACTATTAATCAAGAAATTTCATCCCGGGGCGTCTGAGTGGCTCAGTTGTTAAGCATCTGCCTTTGGCTCAGGTCATGATCCCAGGGTCCTGGGATCAAGCCCCGCTTTGGGCTCCCAGCTCAGCGGGAAGCCTGCTTCTCCCTCTCCCACTCCTCCTGCTTGTGTTCCCTCTCTCGCTGTGTCTCTCTCTGTCAAATAAATAAAATTTAAAAAAAAAATTTTTTTCATCCCATGCTTAATGAATTTAATCATGGTAAGTGTAAAGGACACTTGAATACATGTCACAGTACTTAGGTTCTTTGGCTCTTTCACTAAACAACCACATGGTCATGGGCAAGGTCTTTAACCTTTATGGCAATCCATGATAAAACATCATCAAAGTGCCTAGCAGGCGCCTGGGTGGCTCAGTCGGTTAAGCATCCGGCTCTTGATTTCCGCTCAGGTCATGATCTCAGGGTCGTGAGACTGAGCCCTGCATCCAGCTCTGCACTCCATGGGAAGTCTGCTCAAGATTATCTCTCGCCCTCTGCCCCTCCCCCCAACTTGTGCTCTCTAAATAAATAGATCTTTATTTAAAAAATAAGTGCCTAACATAAGTAACACTTGGCATTTTCTACAGGAATTCGTATTTGTTAAAATGGAAGTTTTATTTAACACATGTTAAAGAACTTGTATCTTTTTAAAAGATTTTATTTATTTGTCAGAGAGAGAGAGAACACAATCAGGGAGAGCAGGAGGCACAGGGAGAAGCAGACTCCCCGCTGAGCAGGGAGCCCACTGTGATGCGGGACTCAATCCCAGGACCCTGGGATCATGACCTGAGCCAAAGGCAGACGCATAACTGAATGAGCCACCCAGGTGTCCCAAACAACCTGTAGTCTTTATGAGTTTCATACTAAGCAGTATTCTCCTATTTGACATGTAGATCTGAAAAGACTCATCATTGCATTCAAATGAGACTAAACAAAGTCTTATATTGCCTCTAAATGCAAATTAAATGGCATAGTATAGTGCTTTCTCAAACAACGGGTCACAAGCTAATTGTGAATTGAAACCAGCAAATCTTTTTATAGAAAATGCCAGAGCAACTTGCTTAAAGTCTGAGCAAGGACTATGTCTATTGCCACAAATACCAGGACCAACCTTGGCAACTGTTAATGAGAAACAAGTAATGGAAAGGAGGTAATAAATAAAATATGAATTGCTAGGATAGTTTGCTGCCTTCTCATTTGCTTTCCTGGTATAAGATGGTCAATTTAACTATCACTGTACTGGGAAGGCTAATAATTGTACAATTAAATGTTTGGTTAATATAATCCAATTACTGTGGCTTAATGTGTGAAGGCATTTCATCTGCTGCTGACAGAAAGTATCAAGATTTTCAGCTACAGATGTTCAGTCCATGTGTAGTGTGACATTTTCAAATTTGTAACTTGTAACATTTTAATCAAACTAATACAAATTGCACATAAACCATATTTTAAAAAATAATAAAAAAGTCTGAAGTGAAGGAACACATGGCTGGCTCAGGTGGTAGAGCATGCCACTCTCAATCTCAAGGTCATGAGTTTGAGCCCCATGTAGGATGCAGAGATTACTTTTAAAAAAAGTTTATAAAAAATTTTTTTGGAGGGCACCTGGGTGGCTCAGTCGGTTAAGCAGCTGCCTTTGGCTCAGGTCATGATGATCCCAGGGTCCTGGGATAGAGCCCTGTATCGCACTCCTTGCTCGACAGGGAGCCTGCTTCTTCCTCTCCCCCATTTGTGCTCTCTCTCAAGTAAATAAATAAATAAATAAATAAATTTTTAAAGTATGAAGTGAAAACAGTGTTCAAGCTCAACTGCTGGATCTGGAATGTAAAATAATGACAATATGGAGAAAAATGTTTATTTTAAACAGCAAATGCTAAATGCATTCAAGTCCCCAGTCTAATTTCTTAGTCCACCACTGTTACTGATAAAACCTTCTTATCATCTTTAAAGCAGATTGCAAGACAGAAGGAAAAACAACACACATATTTTCTTTCAGCATGTTTGGATATGGTGTGTATACTTTTAAGTCTCAGCTATTAATTAAAACCTATGCAGAGTGACACCACAGTAGTTTTTTTTTTTTTTTTTTACTATTACAGAACATTTAGAAGCAGTACTTATTACTGTAGTCTGTAGAGATTTCAAAATCCAATTTGATGAGAACTGCATAACACTTTATTGGATATATGTTGCAAGATCAGTTAGTACAGGATTTCTGTCATCTAAATACAGCATCACAACGAAACTGAATTAGATTTATTTACAGTAGATAATACATCGTTGGGTAAATTAAAAAAATATTTTGATGGAAAATCTCAAATATTAGAAAAAAAAAGAATAGAAAACAAGAGTATAATGAACACCATCATGTACCTAATACCCAGCTTCAAAAATCATCAATATTGGGGCCTCTAAAAAAGGTACAATCCAGGGCACCTGGCTGGCTCAGTCAGTTGAGCTGCCTTTGGCTTAGGTCATAATCTCAGGGTCCTGGGGTCAAGCCCAGGGGCGGGGCTCCCTGCTCAGTGAAGAGTCTGCTTCTCCCTCTGCCCCTCACCCCCATTTGTGAGCATGCTCTCTCTCCCGCAAATAAATAAAATCTTTTTTAAAAACATACTATCCATTCTTAGGTTACTGACAGTTAAGTAACAGGTTGCAGACCACAGTTTTTTCCTCTCTAATGTATTTCCATCTGCCTGAAAAGACTTGACTTCCTTTAACATTTCTCGTGTAATAGATCTGCTAGTGATGAATTCTTTCACCTTTAGTCTGAAAGAGCATTTTGCCTTTGTTTTTATTTTTGTTTCAAGATTTTATTTGAGAGAGAGCACACAAGCAGGAGGCAGGGACAGAGGGAGACGGACAAGCAGAGTCCCCGCCAGGCAGGGAACCCACATGGGGCTTGATCCCAGGAAACTGAGATCATGACCTGAGCTAAAGGCAGACGCTTAACCTGCTGAGCCACACCCAGGTACCCCTTGCCTTTGTTTTTTAAAATGTATTTTCTCTGGGCATAGAATTTTAGGTTGACAGGTTCTTTCTAGTACATTATGTATGCTGACTTCTACAATTTGTTTCCTAAAAGAAATCTGAGGTAATTCTCATATTTTAACCTTGTTTCCAAATTACTTCAATAGTGCCTTTACCCTCTAGTCTCTTTTTTCTTTCATTGGTACGAAACAATTATGTGCCTTGGTGTACTTTTTTTTTCATGCTTCTTGTACTTGGGACTCGTTGATCTTGGATCTGTGGGTTTAGAGTTTTCATCATATTTAGACACTTTTTAGATCTAATTTCTTCAAAAGCTTCTTCGTATTTCTTCTCCACTCCTTAGTCTGTTATAGTATTATTAGATGCTTTTTAAAGTTTTCTGGGATTTTGGAGTTTCCATTGATAGGTCTTCAAACTCATGAATCTTTTCTGCTGCAATGTCAAGTCTGCCATTATTCCCACCCGGTGTTTTATATTTCACACATTTATCTCTAAAAGTTTGTCTTTCCATCTTCCATATCTCTAACTTTTTAACAATTGGAATAGTTACAATATAATGTCTGCAAATTCTAACATCTATGTCAGTTTCAATTGATCTGTCTCATTATGGGTCCTATTTTCCTACCTATTTACATCTTTGATAGTTTTTTTTTTTTTTAAGATTTTATTATTTGGGGCGCCTGGCTCAGATGGTTAAGCGTCTGCCTTCGGCTCAGGTCATGATCCCAGGGTCCTGGGATCGAGTCCCGCATCGGGCTCTCTGCTCCTTGGGAGCCTGCTTCTCCCTCTGCCTCTCTCTCTCTCTGTCTCTCATGAATAAATAAAAAATAAAAAAGATTTTATTATTTGACAGAGAGAAACAGCAAGAGAGGGAACACAAGCAGGCGGAGTGGGAGAGGGAGAAGCAGGCTTCCCGCTGAGAAGGGAGCCTGATGGGGGCTTGATCCCAGGACCCTGGGATCATGACCTGAGCTGAAGGCAGAGGCTTAACAACTGAGCCACCCAGGTGCCCCTCTTTGATAGTTTTTGATTGGATGCCAGACATTAGGAATTTTATCTTTCTGGGTACTGGGTATTTTTGCATTCCTATAAATCTTTGTTCTAGTACAGTTACTTGGAAACGATTTGATGCTTTCAGGTCTTGCTTTAAACACAGGGCAAGACAGAACAATGCTCAGCCAAGGACAAATTATTCCCCACAACTGAGGTGAAACCCTTCTATGTACTATACCCAATGCTTTGAGAATGATGAGGTTTTCCAGTCTGTCTTGTGGGGACAGCCATTATTCCCAGCCTTTTTGAGATGCTCTATTACTTCCAGTGGTCTTTTCCTCGGCCTCAGGTAATTAATGTCCTCAGCTACATGCACTGATTAGTACTCACCTGAAAACTCAAGGAGTTTTGAGTTCTTTTCCTATGCAGCTCTCTTCTCTCTAGTACTCTGTGCCGTAAACTCTAGCCACATTGGTTTCACCAGACTCTCAGCTATCTCATCAAAGATTCTAACAGGCTCTCCCTGTTCCCCCCTCCCTGTGTTGTGGCCCAGAAACCTTCTCAAGGCAGTAAGCTGGAGCAATCATAGAACTCACCCTGTTTGTTTCCTCTCCCTGAGGGCTCATGTCCTTCATTGTCCCGTGTCTTGAAAAACAGTATTTCATATATTTTGTCTATTTTTTATCATTACTGTCCTGCCTCAACCTTTTAACCATTATGTCCCAGAAAAAAAACATTTGATGCATTCAAGAAAAATATCTGGATAGTCACTTGCTTTCTAAAACTCTGAATCAAAAATTGAGTTATACTTGAGAATTAAAGAACATAAAACATTAATTTTTCATAAACACTAAACAATGCTTATGAGACATTAAGTTTATCATTCTCTTGGATGAGTAAGGCCGTACATTACAAATTACATTACAGAATAACTGTAGTACTTATTAGTACTTTTAATACTTAATCCAATTAAAAACACAAGAAAGAAACAGGTGTTAATAGTGTATGAGACAGGGGGCGCCTGGGTGGCTCAGTTGGTTAAGCGACTGCCTTCGGCTCAGGTCATGATCCTGGAGTCCTGGGATCGAGTCCCGCATTGGGCTCCCTGCTCAGTGGAGAGCCTGCTTCTGCCTCTCTCTCTGCCTGCCTCTCTGCCTACTTGTGCTTTCTCTCTGTGTGTCAAATAAATAAATAAATAAAAATCTTTAAAAATAAATAAATAAATTAATTAATTAAAATTAAAAAAAAAATTGTGTATGAGACATGTGAGAATTGCCCTGGTGTATTCCAGACTGGAATGAACTTATAAAGACAGCACACTCATCACATTAAATAAAATGCTCCTCAATTTTTATTTTCATTGTATTTATTTGGGAGTCTTTCTCTGTTGTGTTTATATATTAGTTGCATTATATATTTACAAAGCCCTATCAGCTAACATATTTCTATTGCGTTAGAAATTAATCAAGGAGGGGGCGCCTGAGTGGCTCAGATGGCTAAGTGTCTGCCTTCAGCTCAGGTCATGATCTCTAAGTCCTGGGCTCGAGCCCCACATTGGGCTCCTGCTGGCTCAGTGGGGAGTCTGCTTCTCCCTCTCCCTCTGCCTCTCCCCCTGCTTGTGTGCTCTGTCTCTCTCAAATGAATAAAATCTTTAAAAAATAAATAAATAGGGGTGCCTGGGTGGCTCAGTCGTTAAGTGTCTGCCTTCGGCTCAGGTCATGATCCCGGGGTCCTGGGATCGAGCCCCGCATCCGGCTCCCTGCTTTGCGGGAAGCCTGCTTCTCCCTCTCCCACTACCCCCGCTTGTGTTCCCTCTCTCGCTGCGTCTGTCAAATAAATAAATAAAATCTATAAATAAATAAAATAATCAAGGTAATGGCTTTTAATGATGAATTAATTTGTCATATACCTACAACCATTGTTTTTGCAAATTCCCATCAGTCCACTGGGAGTCACAAAAAAAGAAAACAGTGAGCCTGCCACGCAGGCCACTTTTACATATCAAACAGATGAAGTAACTCTAAGATGATCTCAGTGAAGGGTAACCAGGCTTATAAAAGATTTTTTCGCATCACTGATTTCAAAGCATCGGTTCAGTTATATAAGCTGTAGAAGAATGTAACTTCCCTCTAGCTTTCCCGTATTTTGTTACATAACTCATTTTCTTCAAATTAGTATTAACTTACACATAATATTTATAGGACAAATAGAAACCAAAATGGCAAAGCATACTAGCACAAAAAGAAAGGAGGTGAACAAGTACCATAAATAGAAATTATTTAGGACCAAATAACCTACTACTACTGTGGCCTATAGATTTTATTACAGGGGCAACTAGATGGCACTAGAGGCAGGTGCATGGTTAAGCATCCGACTCTTTTTTTTTTTTTTTTTTTAAAGGATTTTATTTATTTGTGAGACAGAGAGAGAGCAAACAAGCACAAGCAGGGGGAGTGGGAGAGGGAGAAGCAGGCTTCCCGCTGAGCAGGGAGCCCGACGTGGGGCTCGATCCCAGGACCCTGGGATCATGACCTGAGCCGAAGGCAGATGCTTAACCGACTGAGCCACCCAGGCGTCCCAGCATCCGACTCTTGATTTCAGCTCAGGTCATGATCCAGGGTCATGGGATCTAGCCCCGCGCTCTGTGCTCAGTGAGGAGTTTTTTCCCTTTTCCCTCTGCCCCTCCCTGGCTCGTGCTCTCTCTCTCTCTCAAATAAATAAATAAATTTTCAAGGAAAAAAAGAAAAGATTTTATTGCATTCTTCCTATCCTGGATATACCAGGCTTCAGGCCTAGATCCTATCTAAGGCCCTTCTCTATTACTTTTAAAAGTCGGGTCTTAGTTACCACACTGGCAGTGCAAAAAAACAGAACGACTCAAGGGAGTTGAAAGTTTACAACTAAGTCTTACCTTCTCAGTCATAAAAACTAGTTGGATGAGCAGAAATGCTATCCTGACCACCTCTTTTTTGATACACAAACACCTTTAGAGGCAAAATTTTAAAAGGAGGGCGCCTGCGTGGCTCAGTTGTTAAGCGTCTGCCTTCGGCTCAGGTCATGATCCCAGGGTTCTGGGATTGAGCCCCACATCGGGCTCCCTGCTCAGCAGGAAGCGTGCTTCTCCCTCTCCCACTCCCCCTGCTTGTGTTCCCTCTCTCGCTGTCTCTCTCTCTCTGTCAAATAAATAAAATCTTTAAAAAAAATTTTTTTAAAGGAATGGAAGGTGGAAAGGAGCCCTCTTTTTTTTTTTTTTTAAAGATTTTATTTGAGGTGGGGCAGAGAGGGCGCAAGAGTCACTAGCAGGGGGAGGGGCAGGAGGAGAGAATCTCAAGCAGACTCCCTGCTGAGCATGGAGCTTGATGCCAGGCTTGATCGCAGGACCCTGAGTTCATGACCTGAGCCGAAGGCAGACGTTTAACCAGCTGAGCCACCCAGGTGCCTCAAGAACCTTATTTCTACTATTAGATTAGATATTTGGCCTTTGGCAAATACTTAACTCTCTGGGCCTTAGTTTGCCCGTTTCTATAAATAATGAGGTTAGAGAAGATAAGATACAGAGGAACCCGGTTTATAGAAATTATATCATTGCTTTATAATCCATTATTCATATATATTAGGACACCGTTTCAAAAATGTTATCGAAGTCTTTCACCTCTTGATATCAACGTAACAGACCATTTGTTTATAAGCCACTACATAAGTATTTTTAACCCCCCACCTCCCCAAAGTTAAAACTTTAATGTAGCCATGATTAAACTTAACTATCAGTTTATAGGAAATACACATGATAGAATAGCTTGAGTGATAGTATCAGGATAAAATAAGTCAAATCCAGGATATGAAAAATCCAACTAGACAAATGACCTAATCTCTACAACAAATAAATGTCAAGGAAGCAAGGACAGCCTGTTATGTATTAAAAGATATGGTAAGAAATATTAACCATACAAAATGTATGGACATGGTTTAAATTCCAATTCAAAGAAACAAGGGTGAAGACTTTTTAGAAAATTAGAAAACCCTGAACACTGGATATTAGATGAAATGCTATCATGACCAAGATTTAAAATAATTCTAGCTGAGAGTAGGGTGCAGAAATGTGTATATGTGTGTATATGGGGGAGGGGAGTATTCAGGGGGCAAGAAACAGAAACAAAATTGGCCACATATTGATAATGTTCATTTTACTACTCTCTGCTTTGAAATTTTTCATAATAGTAAAAAAGAAGTATGATTTTTGTATCTATTAACTTTTGTATACGTAACATGGTATCACTAGCCTGTTGAAGACATGGAATTCTCTGAGCTAAGTACAAAATCTTAACAAACAAAAAGACAAAGTAGTAAGGACCCAATATAATTATCTAACAAGTGATGTATAAACCACTGGGGCACCTGGGAGGCTCAGTTGGTTAAGCATCTGACTTCGGCTCACGTCATGATTTCAGGGTCCTGGGATCTAGCCGAAGTCGGGCTCTCTGCTGTGGGGAATCTGTTTCTCCCTCTCCTATGCTTGCTCTTTCTCTCTCAAATAAATAAAATCTTTTTTAAAAAAAGGAAAAAGAAAATAAACCACTGAAACCTATGGAATTAATACACTAAATCAGGGGCGCCTGGGTGGCTCAGTCGTTAAGTGTCTGCCTTCGGCTCAGGTCATGATCCCAGGGTCCTGGGATCGAGCCACGCATCGGGCTCCCTGCTTGGTGGGAAGCCTGCTTCTCCCTCTCCCACTCCCCCTCCTTGTGTTCCTGCTCTCCCTATCTCTTTCTCTCTCTGTCAAATAAATAAATAAAATCTTAAAAAAAAAACAACAACACTAAATCAGCTTCATCAATTATCAACTCATGGCCCACCATCTTTTTTCACCTAAAACTCCATCCAAAATACCCCAAACTTGAGTCTCATATTAGAAATGGCTTTTAGGGGCGCCTGGGTGACTCAGTCGTTAAGCGGCTGCCTTCGGCTCAGGTCATGATCCCAGGGTCCTGGGATCGAGCCCCACATCGGGCTCCCTGCTCGGTGGGAAGCCTGCTTCTCCCTCTCCCTCTCCCCCTACTTGTGTTCCCGCTCTCGCTGTCTCTGTCTCTGTGAAACAAATAAATAAACTCTTTAAAAAAAAAAAAAGAAAAGAAAAGAAAAGAAATGGCTTTTAAAAGGCTCATTAGTTTGGTTTTAATTGTGCTGCCTTGAAAAGAATTTTTAGTCTTTGGAGCAAAACCCATTTCCTATGTTTAAATATAATTATTCAGCTCTATTCCCACATTTGACAGTTTCAGGATCACATACACGTTGATTGTTAAACAATTATATGTTATATATCATTTAAAACAAAAATTTTTGAAATACTACCAAATATTAAGATTATAAAAACATAATAATTAAGACTATGTGGGGGAGCCTGGGTGGCTCAGTCAGTTAAGTATCTGCCTTCCGCTCAGGTCATGAGCCCAGGCTTGGGATCGAGTACCACGTCAGGCTCCCTGCTCAGTGGGGAATCTGCTTCTCCCTCTACCCCTCCCCACTACTCGTGATCTCCTTCTCTCTCTCTCTCTCTCTCAAATAAATAAATAAACTCTTAAAAAAAATAAAAACAACGGGCACCTGGGTGGCTCAGTTGGTTAAGCAACTGCCTTCGGCTCAGGTCATGATCCTGGAGTCCCGGGATCGAGTCCCACATCGGGCTCCCTGCTCAGCAGGGGGTCTGCTTCTCCCTCTGCCCTCTTCCCTCTCATGCTCTCTGTCTCTCATTCTCTCTCTCTCAAATAAATAAATAAAATCTTAAAATAAATAAATAAATAAATAAATAAATAAATAAATAAATAAAAACAACAACAATGTAGGAGCACCTGGGTGGTTCTGTCGGTTAAGCATCTGACTCTTGATTTTGGGCTCAGATCATGATCTCAGGATCATGAGATCAAGTCCCATGTTGGGCTCAATACTGAGTGTGGAGCCTGCTTAAGATTCTTTCTCTCGGGGCGCCTGGGTGGCTCAGCTGGTTAAGCGACTGCCTTCGGCTCAGGTCATGATCCTGGAGTCCCAGGATAGAGTCCCGCATCGGGCTCCCTGTTCAGCAGGGAGTCTGCTTCTCCCTCTGACCCTTCCCCCCTCTCCTGCTCTCTCTCTCTCATTCTCTCTCAAATAAATAAATAAAATCTTAAAAAAAAAAAAAAAAAAGATTCTTTCTCTCCCCCACCCCCTGCACACTCTCTCTTTCTCTTTGTAAAAAAGGGGGGGGTTATGCGATGCTGGTCTAGTGGTGGATAAAAATTATAAAAGAAAGAGAGCAGAAAGAGGACCACATTCCATGCAGACCTCTGATATATGACAAAGCTGCCATTGTTGATCAGCTGAGGAGAAATAATTATTAATATGGGGAAAAATGAAATTATATACTTCCCTCAAACCAAACATTAAAAAAAAATTCCAGGTAGAAGGATTCAAATGTAGTACAACATTCAGAAAAAAACTGAGAGAATATCTTTTTTTATACTCTGGGGGTGGGAAAAATTTCCTAAATAAGACAAAAAAGAGGACAGGTCATTTAAGGATAAATCTTACTTTCATTAAAATTAACTTCTATCCATCAGTAACAAACATGGCACAATAAAAAAAAGTAGACAAAGATATGAAAGGCATTTTATTGATATAGAAACAAGAAACATATGAAGATATTCAACTCTTAGCTGTCAGGAAAATGCAATTAAAATGACCGTTAAGATTTCATTCCTCCCCTATCAAACTAGAAAAGGTAAAGCCTGACAGTATCACTTTTGGGCAAGAATGCAAAACAAGAATTCTCATACACTGCTAGTAGGACTGCAAATTAGTCCAATTACTTAAAAAAAAATCAGTATTATTACTTAAGCTGAACGTGTACATAATCCTACCATCTAACAATTCTAACTTTATTAGTTCACTAGGGTTGCCATAACAAAAATACTATAGACTAGGTGGCTTAAACAACAGAAGTTTATTTTCTTGGTTTTGGAGGCTAGAAGTCCAAAGATCAAAGTGTCAACAGGTTTGGGTTCTTGAGGCCTCTTTTCTTGGCTTATACATAGATGTCCTCTTGCAGTGCCCTCACATGGCCTTTCCTTTCTACATGGGCATGTTCTAATTTCCTTTTCTTATAAAACACCAGTCAGATTGGATGAGGGCCCCTTCTCAAAGGCCTTATTTTAACTTAATCACCTCTTTAAAAACCCTATCTCCACATATAGTCACATTCTGAGGTACTGGGAGTTAGGGCTTCAACATACGAATTTTGTGGACACACAATCCAGTCCCTAACACTGCCTCTAGGCATTATTAGCCAGAGAAATTCTTATAGATGTTTGAGAATGCTGATAGGAGTTTAGTTCATGGGGTGCATGGGTAGCTCAGTCATGCTAAAAGCGTCTGCCTTTGGGGCAGTACTAAGTGGAAAAATATAGTTACAAAAGTGTATATGTAATATAACTCCACTTATATTAAGGTGAAAAAAGGCAAAGATACAGTACATATTTTGGGATACATCTAGGTAGCCTTAAAACTAAAGTAAACTCTAAAGAAAAGTAAGGTAATGAGTAACAAAATTGTCCATCCCTTATTTTCAGGGAGGGGAGAGGGACTAGAGATTGAGTTCAAATAGTCAATGATTTAATCCAACATACCTACTCAATGAAATCTCATAAAAAACCCTGAAACAACCAGGCTCAAGCTTCTAGGTCGGTGAACACTTCAATATGCTGGGAAGGTGGGATACCCACATAGGTCATGGAAGCTCTGCACTCCTTGTCCCCCATACTTTGCCCTATGTATCTCTTCCATTTGCCTGTTTCAGTTGTTTCCTTTACAATACAACTGTAATAGTAAGCACAGCACTTACTTGATTCTGTCAGTCATTCTAGAGAATTTTCAAACAGTAGGAGGGGGTGTGGCAGTCATGGGAATCCCCCATATTTATAGTTAGTTAGGAAGAAGTGCAAGTAGTTTGGGGATACCTGAGACTTGTGGCTGGTATCTGAAGTGGGGGCAGTCTTGTGGAAGCGACCCTTGCTTGACCTGTGGGTCTCCTCTAATTCTGGGTACTTAAATTTTAGGATACCCATTTGGTATCAAAGGATTGCTATTGAAACAACATATCTTTAAATGGGATGT
This sequence comes from Mirounga leonina, assembly GCF_011800145.1. NCBI lineage: Eukaryota > Metazoa > Chordata > Mammalia > Carnivora > Phocidae > Mirounga > Mirounga leonina. Next base: position 69,806,038 of record NW_023270323.1, on the reverse strand, counting down.
GTGCATGTATCACACACTCTCTTCTCTCATTATATATTATATATTTAATAAGGAAAAATTGAAATACTGTGCATTTAAATCAAACAAAAACTATGAAGTAGCACATACCTTTATGGGGCAATCATTACCCATAGGTCTTAAGTCTTGAAAGAGCCAGGATTGCCTGTATCTCACATTTGGATTTTATCTTTTAGTCTAATAAGAAGAGCTTCATCTATTTTATGCATAAAACATTATCAATCTGGCCTTTTTCTAGCATATTTCCCAAGAACTTATTTAGAATCTGGCACAACAAACGCTGAACTTCATTGCTATTTGCTTCAGTCCTGAAAAGGAAAAGAAAAAAAGAAAAATCAAATTATTCCCAGGACGCATTATAATGACAACCATCTGATTTTCCCCAAGTTCAGAATTCTAGAATTTAATAACAACGCATGAGGAAGGTAAAATTTATGCAAAAAAAAAAAAAAAGTAACAGAAAAATGAAAAAAAGTTATAATGTTAATTTCATTCACAGTCATAGGTATACTACATATGAATTTAATATAGTCTCAAAATAACCCTTACCTGAAATAATATTTGCCAAATAACAAGAATGCAATAATTTTTGGACCAAAATTTAACTTCTTTCCTAAGTAGAGTGCTCATTTAAATATATTTACCTGAAACTGGTTCTTAAATTTTTTAAATTAAAGCTAGCATTATAATAAGTAAATGAAATAAAGTAAACCTAACATTATATAGCAAATTAGCTTTTGATTATATTTTATCCTGCAGGAAAAAATGTATAAAGTGACTTTCATGTGACATAAATGTGTATATATGTACATATACCATAAACTT
>NW_023270323.1:69727361-69805185 GCF_011800145.1 Mirounga leonina | reverse complement strand
CTTTCATGTGACATAAATGTGTATATATGTACATATACCATAAACTTATCATCACACATAATATTTTATTTATTTTTTTAAAAGACTTTATTTATTTGAGAGAGAGAGAGACATGAGCAGACTCGGCAGCAGGGAGCCCGATGTGGGGCTCCATCTCATGACCCTGAGATCATGACCTGGACTGAAATCAAGAGTCGGACACTCAACCAACTGAGCCACCCAGGTGCCCCTATTTATCATCACATATAAATTTAGACCCCTAGCTGTCTTCTCTCTAAATTATAAAGGCTCTTAAGGCTTTCAACCCAGTAAATTTTTAGATGATACATATACTCACTGTAAATGTTAATAAAAATTGATAAACTTGCAGAGTATTTTCAAGAGAAAGTAAAATAATTAAAATAACTTGAAATGTCACTGTCTTCATCTTCCTTCTATTTGGCTAAATGAAGTAAAACTGGTGCAAATTCTATTTCTTGCTTCACTGCAGATTTCATATTTACAGACTATCATAATGTATTTAAGGTATGAACAAATGCCTCCTGAAAAAATGTTTTACTGATAACCAGAAATATAAAACCAATCCTTCACAAATTACATTGATTAAGTCTTTATCCCCAGTACTGACCTAAGACTCCAAGATAATAATTTCTCATCAAATTAAAATCTTTATTCCTTAATAACTTTTAATCGCCTATCCAGAAGAAATGATTAAGGCAAACAGACTTTGGGTAATCGTTTACTTGTGTCTCTCCTGTTTTTGAGTTACTTCTGTTACGGAGGAAGGCAGCATAATATTTTGATTACAAAAGATTCTTCTGATTCTTCTACACATCCTTCAGTCTATTTAGAAAAATGTACCAAAGATAAATACAGTTCAGTTGAAAAAAAAAAGGAAAAAAACCACTGGTGTCAATTCAACACTGCCTTTTTTTTTTTTTAAAGATTTTATTTATTTATTTGAGAGAGAGAATGAGATAGAGAGCATGAGAGGGGGGAGGGTCAGAGGGAGAAGCAGACTCCCTGCCGAGCAGGGCGCCCGATGCGGGACTCGATCCCGGGACTCCAGGATCATGACCTGAGCCGAAGGCAGATGCTTAACCAACTGAGCCACCCAGGCGCCCTCAACACTGCCTTTTATAATTTCGCCTTCCTATAACGCAGCAATTTCTTTTAGATAAATCATTTATCATTATAACTACTATTCCCACACTATTCAGGATTTTATGTACAGATTTTCTTATCTATCAGAAACATCCCCCTAGGGACACCTCGGTCGCTCAGTCGGTAGGGCATAGGGTGTCTGCTTTTGGCTCAGGTCATGATCCCAGGGTCCGGGCTCTCTGCTCAGCGGGGAGCCTGCTTCTCCCTCTCCCTCTGCCTGCCACTGCCTGTGCTTGTGCTCTCTCTCTGTCAAATAAATAAATAAAATATTAAAAAAAAAAAAAACTCCAATTATATTTCAGTGGTTCCCAAACACCCTCAAAAAAAAAAAAAAAAAGGGGGAATACCTCTCATACTTGGCTGCTGGGAGTATAGAATGGACCACTCTATGAAGGGCAACTGTAATTATCACATTTACAAATACATTTCCTCTTTGACACAGCAATTCCCTTCAGACAATCTGACAGTTACCCCTGCAAATGTAGGAAATATGTATTCATTTAAACATTGTTTCTAGGGGCGCCTGGTTGGTTCAGTCAGTAGAACATGCCACTTTTTTTTTTTTTTTAAGAGTTTATTTATTTATTTGACAGAGAGAGACACAGTGAGAGAGGGAACACAAGGGGAGTGGGAGAGGGAGAAGCAGGCTTCCCGCAGAGCAGGGAGCCCGATGCGGGGCTCAATCCCAGGACCCTGGGATCATGACCTGAGCCGAAGGCAGATGCTTAATGACTGAGCCACTCAGGCGCCCCTGAGCATGCCACTTTTTTTTTTTAAGATTTTATTTATTTGAGAGAGAGAGTGAGAGAGAGAGAGAGCACAAGAGGGGGGAGTGGGAGAGGGAGAAGCAGACTCCCTGCTGAGTAGGGAGCCTGATGTGGGACTCGATCCCAGGACTCCAGGATCATGACCTGAGCCGAAGGCAGTCGCTTAACCAACTGAGCCACCCAGGCGCCCTGAGCATGCCACTTTTGATATCGGGGTTGAGTTCGAGCCCTCAACGTTGGGTACAGAGATTAAAAAATAATAATAATTTCTAATACGCAAAGACTGGAAACAATACAAGTGTGTACCTATAGTGCATTGGCTATAAATTAGAGTATGTCCACAAAATGGAATATATGACAGCTAAAAAAAGAAAAAGAAAAATGAGGAAATCTAACTAGACAGTGATAAGGAGTATCCAGAATATACTATTAAATGAAAAAAGCAAAGTGCAGAACAATGTAGAAAATATTGAAAGAGGAATGAAGGGAAATAACGCATATTCACATTTGCTTGAATTTGCATGAAGACCTGAAGGATAAACAAGAAACTAATTAAAAATGGTTATCTGTAAAAGACTATGAGGGACAGTGCTGGATGGGGACTAGGAAAGGAGCGAGTCTTCTCAGTGCATTTCTTTCTATGTACTTCGAGCATGTAAAATATTTACTAATCAAAAAAAGTTTTAAAAATCCAGTGAAATAGTTTTTTAATCTTTGTGTAATCCTGCCAAATAAAAAAATTAGCTTGAGAAAAAGAAATGCTTTTTTCTATTTCTTAAAATGATAATAAAAGCCAATTATGGGGGCGCCTGGGTGGCTCAGACGTTAAGCGTCTGCCTTTGGCTCAGGTCATGATCACAGGGTCCTGGGATCGAGCCCCGCATCGGACTCCCTGCTCGGTGGGGGGCCTACTTCTCCCTCTCCCACTCCCCCTGCTTGTGTTCCTGCTCTCTGTCAAATAAATACATAAAATCTTTTTTTAAAAAAGGCAATTAAGTATATCAACCTGAAAAATAGCTGGTTTGTAACAAAGATGTTACTGGTTTGTAACAAAGATGTTACTCAGTTGGTTACTGACTGATTTTGTCAATAATAAAGAAGTGTATTTTGTTAAAATCACTACAGGGTAGAAATATAAATGTATATTTATGTATGTATTTTAAACCTGGTTAATGAAATGCAGATTTATGTTAAAAATCAGTGAACTGTTCTACTGGGTATTTACCCCAAAGATACAAAAGTAGGGATCCGAAGGGGTACCTGCACCCCGATGTTTATAGCAGCAATGTCCACAATAGCCAAACTGTGGAAAGAGCCAAGATGTCCATTGACAGATGAATGGATAAAGAAGATGTAGTATATATGTACAATGGAATATTATGCAGCCATCAAAAGGAATGAGATCTTGCCATTTACAACGACGTGGATGGAACTGGAGGGTATTATGTTGAGTGAAATAAGTCAAACAGAGAAAGACATGTATCATATGATCTCACTGATATGAGGAATTCTTAATCGCAGGAAACAAACTGAGGGTTGCTGGAGTGGAGGGTGGGGTGGGAGGGATGGGGTGACTGGGTGATAGACACTGGGGAGGGTATGTGCTCTGGTAAGTGCTGTGAATTGTGCAAGACTGTTGAATCTCAGATCTGTACCTCTGAAACAAATAATGCAATATATGTTAAGGGAAAAAAAAGAAGAAGAAGGTAGCGGGAGGGGAAGAATGAAGCGGGGGAAATTGGAGGGGTAGATGAACCATGAGAGACGATGGACTCTGAAAAACAAACTGAGGGTTCTAGAGGGGAGGGGGGTGGGAAGATGGGTTAGCCTGGTGGTGGGTATTGAGGAGGGCACATTCTGCATGGAGCACTGGGTGTTATGCACAAACAATGAATCATGGAACACGTCATCTAAAACTAATGATGTAATGTATGGGGATTAACATAAGAATTAAAAAAATTTTTAAAAAAACCTAAAATGGAATACAATCAAAAAAAAAATCAGTGAACTGTTAACCTAAAGAGACGCAAGATTGTGATCATTAAATACAATATGGGTGTCTAAATAAGTAAACCAGGTACAGGGTGCTTGGGTGGCTCAGTTGGTTAAGCGACTGCCTTCAGCTCAGGTCATGATCCTGGAGTCCCGGGATCGAGTTCCGCATCGGGCTTCCTGCTCAGCAGGGAGTCTGCTTCTCCCTCTGACCCTCCTCCCTCTCATGCTCTCTGTCTCTCATTCTCTCTCTCTCAAATGAATAAATAAATAAATAAATAAATCTTTAAAAAAAAAAAGTAAACCAGGTACAATGGTACTAAAATTCAAAATTCCCTACAATCCTTTTATAAAGACTGTCAGGATCTGCGTACGCTCACGAGTCACTCGGGGGTCCGGCGGCCGGAGGCCGCTGGGGAGAGGGGGTGCCCGGGCGACCTGGGGCAGGTCTCCAGACCTCTCCGAACTGGGTCGGGAGGTTCGGAAGGTTGGAGTCCGGAGGGCCACGGGAGGCCCCTGGGGGACGCTGGTCCGGGGAGGGCGAGGGGCGGCGGCCGAGGCCCGGGGCCGCGCTTACCGCGCGGTAGGTGCGGCTCAGCGCCACCACCAGCTTCGCCTGGTTCTGGTGGGCTGCTGCGCCAGCTGAAAGGCCTCCTTAACCGGCAGCAGCTTCTTCTCCGCCCCCATGGCGCCGGCACCCGGCCAGGACGAGCCTCGTCCGCTCCGGGCTGCAGGGGCCCCGCGGACCCCAGGTGAAGTCTACAAAGCCATCTCAGAGGGCGCCTGGGTGGCTCAGTTGGTTAAGCGACTGCCTTCGGCTCAGGTCATGATCCTGGAGTCCCGGGATCGAGTCCCGCATCGGGCTCCCTGCTCGGCAGGGAGTCTGCTTCTCCCTCTGACCCTCCTCCCTCTCATGCTCTCTGTCTCTCATTCTCTCTCGCAAATAAATAGAATTAAAAATAAATAAATAAATAAAAATACAAAGCCATCTCAGAATCCGGTCAGCCCGCCGCCGAGCACCCAAATTCCAATTACCGCCAGAGCGTTCAAATAATCCCAGCGGGGGAAGGAAATACCGCGAGACTGCCGCGCGAGCGCCTGGACGAGAAGCTGCGGACCCGGCCTCTTGTTTTGCGCGTGCGCAGAGGGCCGAGCCAGCCCTTTTCCGGCTGAAAGTGCAATGTTTGTGGGTGCTAAGGTTAGGCCGGAAGTGGTGTTGCGTAGGGAATGGGGGGACGCGCCGAATCGCGGCTCTACGGGCGAAACGGGAGGCTTGAGGCGCTGGGCTGGAGGTGAGGAGAAAGGCAGTCTGTGATAGGAGTGGACCAGAGACTGCTAAGGGGAGATACTCAGGGGTTTGTTGGGGGAGGCACATTCTGTTTTTGTTCAGGGGACGAATTGAGGTCTCCCGGGGGAAGGGGAACAGTAATCCGGGATTTGAGGGGAGCTATTCTAGGGTCGGCTGAAAGGGTCAGGCTGAAATTCTTAGAAGGCCTAGTTGGGCCTGAGAGGACTGGAGGGAACAGGAATCTGATGAAGAGGATAACGTGCGAATGAATATACCCAGAGGTGACACCTGGAACTTCTGCCCTTAAGGTCTAGTGTACTAATGTGTGCATAAAGGGAAACAAAAGAGAGTGGAAAAGATGGAAGGTAATTTTAAGTTTCTGGTTATGAGACAGATCTGCAATGCTGCAGGAGGGAATCAAGCCTTATAGATCCTTTAAAAAAGTAGAATATTTTAGACAAAAGATAGAAACAAAAGTATGACATACATTGTGTACTCGCCGTCTAACTGGAGAAATAAATTACATAAATTGTTTGATAATATAAATTGAAATCCTTTGTCTGCTCCGCGCAATCTCATTCTGTTCCCTCTTGCCCAAGGTAACCACTCCCCCAAGCACTTTTATGTTTTAATATTAATTTCACATATAGTACTGTTTTGCATATTTTTAACAATCAGTGATGTGATATCCTTTTGCAGTTTGCTTGTTTACTTAATGTTGTTTTTAAGATTTATCAGTGTGATGTAACTCTGGTTCATTCATCATAACAGATGAACAAGTATTCCCTTACATTGTTTTTTCACTATCCTTCTTGTTTTTTGCTTTGTATGCCCAGTGTCTGGTACATTGTTAAGTACTTAAATGTTAGTTGAATGGATGGATGCTGTAGCGTTTGAGCTAAATCATTTCAAGAATGAATAGGATTTCAAATGACTGAAGAGTATTCCATACAAACAGAATACTAGTGTGAAGCAGAATCGTGGAAGTGCATGACGCATTTCAAGAACTATAGTCTTAGAGCTTAAGATGTAGAATTGTTTGAAGGTATGAGATGAAGGAGACACCTAGAAAGATAAGACGAGGCTTAGATTTAAAGGATATTGTCCTGAGGAGAATGCACTAGCTCAGAACCATTAAAGGTTTTTGAATTATGAAGAAACTGATCAAAGGTGTATATTTAGGAGTGCCTGGCTGGCTCAGTTGGTAGAGCATGCTACTCTTGATCTCCAGGTCATGAGTTTTAGCCCCACATTGGGGATAGAGTTTACTTATTTATTTATAAATAAATAAATAAAATCGCTGTATTTTTAGAAGATAATATTCATAACACTGTGGAGATACATCTAAGAGGTAAGAATTAGTGGCAGGGAACTAAAGACCACCTCTTAAGCTTATAGCAGTAATGATCATTGCACTAAGCATATAAGATAATCATGCATACAGCTTAAAATCCTGAAACATTTCCTAGACCATGCATGGTACTACTTTCCGAGACAACTATTTCATACCCTCTCTATCAAACTTGCACCATTTTCTACTTATGTGATCCATTTAGCTGATATCTTGCATCCTTTTTCAGTTAGAGAAGGACTAACCCCAGGGTGCCTGGCTGGCTGAGTCAGAAGAGCATGGAACTCTTGATCTTCGGGTCAAGAGTTAGAGCCCCATGTTGGGGGTAGAGATTACCAACTAACTAACTAACTAACTAACTAACTAACTAACTAACTAAATAAATAAATAAATAAACTGACTGACTAAATTAACTAAATAAAAATAAATGAATAAAAAATGAATACAAAAATAAATAATAAATAAATATATAAAACAAACAAACAAACTTAAAAAAAAAAGAAGGAAAAGGACTTCCACATTCTTTCATTACCACATCTACCAGATCTGTACCTAATACATTACCTCTACTGTTGCTGTAAATGAATTATCTGATTTAGGAGAGGAAGTAAGCTCTTTAAGAATACTTTTTGAATACAAGAGTCTGAAGCATAGCCAATTATAAACTCCCAAGGAGGCATTGGGTTGAGTAGGCATAGTAAAAATATAAAAGACTAGAATGATTAAATGACAGTTGTTTTTGTCTAAAAGAATAATAATTCATACCTATAATAATATATAATAATAGTAAAATAAGATTAGTATTTTTATGTGGGTTATTTTTAGGTAGATTTAGGTGCTAAGCTTTATAAGCTAAATCTAAACGTAGTTTACATTTATGTTTTTATAGAACCATTCTTTCTACTACGTATCATTATAAGAGGTTTATTATGAAATAGGATATCTCTGATTATCCTATTTTAGAGAATGTGTTTTGCTAGCCTTTGTCTTAGGTATTACTAAATTGTTCAAATATAGTTTGTAACTTATTTTTCAAATAAGATAATAGTAATAGTAAAAATACTAAAAAATAGTAAAAATAGTGTCAATCATTCCCTCATTCTTTCAAATACATTTATTGAGTACCTACCATATGACAAACACGTTCTAGGAACAAGTAGATAAGATTTGTTAGTGTGAAATCAGTAACCTGAACCCATATCACATGACTATATTAATGAAACCTTCAACTACAAGTAGTTGGTCATTTTAATTGAAATTCTGTCCTAAAGGATGGCTAAGCCATATGCATAGCTGATTAAAGAGCATTATTGCTCAGAAATGTGGTTATATATCCAGAGCAGTCAACCTCAGTGCATATATCTTAAGCATCATTGCACACATTTATGATTTTTTAAGTTTTGGCCAGAAGGGATTTGCCCCAACAGAGCCCATCTGGGCTATGGAATTACACTGATGTACATGCTCATCTTATGATATGTATATGCTCTGATTTACATTGAGTTCTAATTAAGGATATGTCTCTTCAAATTAATATTCCAAAACTTAGACCAAAAACCTCAGGTTTGAACCTATTCTCCAAAACTCTTGTGACTTCCCATTAAGGCATTTCAGAGACAAGTAAAGAAAAAGGAGGGCAAAAAAAGACTTTGGAGCATGTTTAGTTCCATTTTTCTTTTATTTAGCTCCATTTTTCTTTAGCTATATAAGGTAAATATCTATAAAAAAAAAAAGTAGGGAGACATGGCATATTTTATCCTTAAAATTGTAGTGGTTTCAGAGGTATCTGGCTGGCTCAGTCCGTAGAGCATATGACTCTTCATCTTGTGGTTGTAAGTTCAAGCCCCATGCTGGGTGTAGAGATTACTTAAAAATAAAACCTTAAAAAAAAAAAAAACAACTAGTGGTTTGAGATTTCTTGGAAGGAAAGAAGTATTAAAAACAAGTGAGTATCCTTGTTGGAACTTTTAATTATGAGAGGAAGAGAGTCAATAATTGTTCTCTTACCTATTAAGGGCAGCTATATATCTGAATCAGATTGCTTCAGGGCTGCTGTGAATTTCCCTCCAGCTCTTTTTATTCATTAAAAAGAAACCTAGATGGAGTTGTTTTCCCAACAATTTAGTTCTGGTTTGAAACATTGATGATGTACACCATGCTCTGACATCCAAGAGAAATAAACTCTTTAGTCCTACTACCTCCCTTGGAAGATACGACATAAGACCTCCAAAGAAAAGCTTTGCCTTTTTCAGACCAAGGTGGAATATTTGGAACATGTCGTCTTTCAAGGAAACATCTAACCAAGATTAAGTCAACGCATCTACCAGTCCTGAATTCTCTCCCAGATACACATCTTTTTAAGTGTAGGCAGGTACTGTAAACAGTAGATTTCCAACTATTTAGGCTACTTAGCTGTAGTTAAAGCATTTATAGTAGCTAGCCAAGTCGATATTTCCAGTCCCTCCTAAGGCAACCAACACCTAAAATTGCCTCTGTTCTAACAAATAAACCCTGACCTCTGTCCCTATTTGTAGGTCAGCCTGATGGCACCAACCCTTTATATTACTATAAACAGAAAACTATGCCAAGAGAGTGCTAGCCCAGAGACAGGTGTGCATTTTGTGCTATTGTATATTACAGTTTAATCCTACTCCTATAGCAACAGCTGTTTTCTCAGATGGCTTCTGCTGCCACCTTCCTGGCACCTTCCTAAAGCTGTGTTCCAACATTGTTCCAAAATGCCCATTAAACCTTTCCATCTCAAAAAGTTTCAGCCCTTAAATTTAAGATTTAACATTTGTCCAACCCTAAACTGACAAACAGGAGAGATTTCTCTTTTTTTTTTTTTAAGATTTTATTTACTTATTGCTGGAGTCCAGCTCCAGCCGGGGTGGGTCTCTCGTAGGAAAGGACGGCGTCGGCGAATGAGGAGACACAGACACAGGATCAGGTTGCAAGCATCTCCTCCTGACAGCCTCGGAGGAACTTTATTTCTTTGTTAGGATATTTTTGTTTTTCCATACTTTCATAACGTGATTATGGTTTTTTTTACAATTTATCGAGATAATCTTAGATCATTTTTTGGACTACAGACATAGCCTTCTTTCATTTTTCCTTTGTAATGATTAACATGACCTTTATTGATTTCCGCTTATTGACTTTTGCTAAAACAAAAACAGTATGCAAAGAGAAAGGTGCTAGACAGAGCGTGACCATCTTGTTATTTTGTTCTATAGAAACTAATTCTTCGTGGAATTAGTTTCATTATGATTGCTTAGATAGGCGTAACTAAGATGAGTAGTCACTTTATCATGCAACCCCAGAAATATTCCCACAATTATAAAGATTGCCATAAACAAAATGAAAGAGAATAGCAGGAGCCAGCTGTGGAGTCTCCTGTTTTCAGGATCGTCCCCCATACTTGGACCTTGTCAAACAGCATGAGTAGCTTGGCTCGCGCCAAGATGCCCAACCAACTGAGCCACCCTGGTGCCCAAAGTCATTGAATTTCTAATAAACATTACAGTAAATATAAGGGTTTACCCGCCCCCCCAGAAAGGTGAAACAACTTGATGGAAGGGTGTGTAAGGAAGTGCTGTGTTATAGTGCTAAGACCCAAATACACTAAGATCAAAGAGAGCAGTGCATTAAGTGCAGGTTTCCCCTTCAAAAAGTAGAGCATTCCTATGAAATCCCCTGCTTTCTGAAAGTTTGTGTTATGCCACTTCGCTTTTACCGAAGACCTACACTAGTACGGTAACGGCTTTTTTCGTAAAAGTGAAAATCCTCTTTGGATTTCTTTCAGTTAGCAAAATAGGTATTAACATAGGTCTGTCCTAAAAGTGAAATGGTGTAACACGAACTTTTAGAAAGTGGGGGATACCTGTACTTCTAAGATGGACAAAACCAAACTGAGCTAAGAGGAAGTATGTAATGGTGAATGAACTATATTCCTCCATGGCTTGCTTTATTCAGCTTTGTAAGTGTACTTTGCAACTCCTGATGCTGACTTCCAGGCTTTACTGACATTTTTTCTATTTACCAATCTTGGTTCAGGTGATTTGCCTTACAGAAATAGGCCTAAGCTGATAAAGCATAGTGATGAGAAGAGCTTTTAGGCTTTTTGCTTCAGCACTCATGATCTTGGATGTCATGAAGGTTGCTGTAGCTGACAATAATACTCTCTGTGTTGTAAAGCTTTAATGTCATATCTCTGCTTTTATTCCCAGGTCAAGGATGCAGTCCAAGAAAGTTCTAAAAATATATCATCAGGTCCAACCTGGTAGTTAACCTAGCTATGAAAAGCCTCCTTGGATCCTCACTGGGTCAGACCATACTGGCATTCTTAAAAACTCTTCCCATTAAAAAGTGTCAAGAATGAAAAAATAAGGTATATACCTACCACTTCAAGAAAGTTCCTACCAGCCAACAGTCTAGCACATTAGCTTGCTGCTTTGATCATCAAACAGACATACTCAAGCTCAACACAGCAAAGGAAAATGTCTCTGTATCAATATTTTTCACATTCTGTGTGTGACCCATCAGTAGGTCATGAAATCAGTTCTGTGAGTCAAAAAATTTTTTAAAACAAAATAAAATAGAAAGTATCAGGTGCTTTGCCTGACTCCTCTGCAAGAATTTTGCTGCAAGAAATACTAAGGTCAATTTCAGTATGTGAAAAGATAATTAATGGAGGGCATATAATGAATAGAATGTATACTGACTTAAGACATGGTTTTTCAATCCTTTGCCCACTGGTGTCTTGTTTGGTTTTCATAATAAAGTTGGTGAGCAGTCTAGTTTTATGTTACCATGACTTGCAACTAGATGTGAATTCTGAGATGTTCAACTGAGATGCATTTGCAAACTGCATTTTTAGAAAGATGTTATCTAGGCTATATTTATATGTATACATATATATATATATATTTTTTGTGGTTAATGGCAGTTAAAACATTTTAATCAAAATTACTTTTAAAATGGATCATATCTTTTTTAAAAGAAAGAGGAAAAATGAAGTGAAATATGCAGAAGCATGTTCAAGTTCATCTGCTGTATCTGGAAATGTGAATAGTGACAATACTGAGAAAAATAGTGACTCTGATTTGCAATCTTCAGCTTCGTTTGAGACACATTTCAAAAAGAAAAAAGTAAGTGCAAGACGTTACAATGAAGATTATTTAAAATACGGTTTTATCAAATGTGAAAAACCCTTTGAAAATGACCGACCTCAGTGTGTTATTTGTAATAATATTCTTGCAAATGAAAGCTTAAAACCTTCAAAATTAAAAAGACACTTAGAAACTCAGCATGCTGAACTTATTGGTAAGCCTCTTGAATATTTTCAAAGAAAGAAAAAAGATGTAAAGTCGTCAACACAATTCCTTGGTGGTTCTACCGCCATTAGTGAGAAAGCCTTATTATCATCATACTTAGTTGCATATCGGGTAGCAAAAGAGAAAATGGCTCACACAGCTGCTGAAAAAATAATTCTTCCAGCATGTTTGGATATGGTACGTACAATTTTTGATGACAAATCAGCTGATAAATTGAAAACGATATCTAGTGATAACACAATATCTCTTCGCATTTGTACTATTGCGGAACATTTAGAAACAATGCTTCTAGCTCGGTTGCAGTCTGGTATAGATTTTGCAATTCAGCTTGATGAAAGCACTGATATGGGGAGCTGCACAACAATCTTAGTTTATGTCAGATATGCGTGGCAAGATGATTTTATGGAGGATTTTTTGTGTTGTTTAAATATAACCTCACATCTAAGTGGATTAGATATTTTTACAGAATTAGAAAAGTGCATTGTTGGTCAATATAAATTAAACTGGAAAAACTGCAAAGGAATTACAAGTGATGGAGCAGCAAGCATAACGGGAAAACATAGCAGAGTAATTAAAAAATTGCTAGAAGTTACTAATAATGGTACTGTGTGGAATCATTGTTTTATACATCGTGAAGCTTTAGCATCCAGAGAAATCCCACAGAATCTCATGGAAGTATTGAAAAATGCAGTGAAAGTGGTTAACTTTATTAAAGGAAGCTCACTAAATAACCAGCTTCTTGAAACATTTTGTTCAGAGATTGGAACTAATCATACCCACTTACTATATCATACCAAAGTCCGTTGGTTGTCTCACGGGAAAATACTAAGCAGGGTTTATGAACTCAGGAATGAGATTCACATTTTTCTTACTGAAAAAAAATCTCATTTGGCAAGTATTTTTGAAGATGATATTTGGGTAATGAAATTGGCATATTTAACTGATATTTTTGGCATTCTTAATGAACTGAGTTTAAAACTACAGGGGAAAAATAGTGATATATTCCAACATGTCGAACGTATCCAGGGATTCCGAAAGACATTATTGTTATGGCAAGCGAGGCTGAAAAGCAACCGTCCTAGCTACTACATGTTTCCAAGATTTTTGCAACATATTGAAGAGAATATTATTAGTGAAAACATTTTGAAAGAAATAAAATTAGAGATATTGTTGCATCTCACTTCTCTGTCTCAAACTTTTAACCATTTCTTCTCAGAAGAGAAATTTAAAATATTAAGAGAAAATTGCTGGGTAAAAGACCCATTTGCTTTTCGAAACCCAGAATCAATAATTGAGTTAAACTTGGTGCCTGAAGAAGAGAGTGAATTATTGCAGCTCAGTTCTTCATATACATTGAAGAGCGATTATGAAACATTAAGTTTATCAGCATTTTGGATTAAGGTGAAGGAAGACTTTCCTCTGCTAAGTAGAAAGAGTGTCCCACTATTACTACCATTCACAACAACTAGCTTGTGTGAGCTAGGGTTTTCAGTCTTAACCCAGTTAAAACCAAAGGAAAGAAATGGGTTGAATGGTGCGGCAGGTATGCGGGTAGCCTTGTCCTCCTGTGGTCCAGACTGGGATGAACTTATGAACAGGCAAGCACACCCATCACATTAAATAAATCTTACCTGGTTTTTGTTTTTGTGTTTCTTATTTTGTGACATTTTCCTACGTTGTATTTAGATGTTAATATAGCATTGTATGAGATAACTTTGTTTTTATTTTTGTTACATTTAAATATTAATAAAATCATAATGTAACTTTACATTCATTGAACAAAAATTCAGTGAACTTCTCTTAGAGTCCAGGAACTGTTTTAGAGACATTTGAGATACAAAATGAAGAAAGCAAAGATCATTCTATAGTGGAACTTATGTTCTAGCAGGGAGAGAGAGACCATAAATAAGACTTATAATATTTCAAAGATAAGTGCTATAGAAAGAGTAATAAGAAAGGTCAGGAAACTATTTGAGGACCAAATCATGAGGGGCTCAGTAGACCATCATAGGACCTCTGGGTTTTTGTCAGTGAAATGGAGAGCAATTGAAGGGTTATGCAGAGGAAATACATTAACTGAATTAGGTCTTAAAAGACACTCCAGGAGTGCCTGGGTGGCTCAGTCGGTTAAGCATTCGACTCTTGATTTCAGCTCAGGTCGTAATCTCAAGAGTTGTGAGACCAAACCCCACACTGGGCTCTGTGCTCCTCATGGAGTTTGCTTGAGAGTCTCTTTCCCTCTGCCTCTGCGTGTGCACTGCCCCCCCTACTCGTGCACTCTCTCTCTCTCTCAAAATAAATAAATAAAATCTTAAAAAAAAAAAAAAGACTCACTCCATGGGTGCCTGACTGGCCCAGTCCATGAAGCATCTGACTCTCGATCTCAGGGTTGTGAGTTTGAACCCCTCGTTGGGTGAAAAGATTACTTAAAAATAAATAAATAGACGCACTGACTGATATTTTGAGAATAAATTGAAGTAAATGCTACTTCCCTAAAGATTTTCCTAACCACCGTAGGTTTTTTTTTCCCCATTATTCCCTTTATTTCTTTGTAGTATATCATTTGTAATATTTTAATTATTTGATTACTAGTTCTGTCAGTCTGCCACCTTAGGATGAGTGCTCCACAGGAGCAGAGTTCATGTCCATTTTGTATGATACATAGTAAGTGGGTATTCAGTATACATTTGATTAACAAATAATGGACTCTAACATCTGAACTTGAGGTCATATTCTCAGGAATAATTATTAAATGTGTGGCAAAGCCTTTTTTACATTTTAAAAATCTGATTTTGTTAGATAACCTCTGTAAGTATCCGAATATGCACTGGTTGATACAGCTTCCTCGCATTGTTGCTGATAATTAAGCAACTTAAATTGCTTAATATGTCTTTCTCAAACTAATTTCAACTTCTGCCTTTATGTATTCACTGACTCCAATGAGTGATTTTTTTTTTAAGTGATGTTTCTTTTGGCAAGGGCTTTCTCTAAAATCATAAAGGTTAGCAATTCTTTTCCATCAGCCACCACACTTAGCATTATTGTAATACTTGATTTTCCATATTTTGTATTCTGTTGAAGGTAATCACTCCCCCCTCTCCCCCCGCTTTCTTGCTTTCTTTGTGCTTGAAATAAAGTGTTGGAAGACAATTCTCCATGAATATTTAACTTGTCTGCTCAGTGTGGATCTAATGAATGAAGGTATTTGCATCCAAGTTAAGGATGTTTATAAAGGGAGTCAGTTTAGGATCATGAAGCTAGAGACACCCAGGGAAGTAAAGATAAAGCCTTCTTCCCCTCTTCAAATACCAGCAACTCCATAACACCCTAGTCTTCTGTGGTGCAACCCACTGCATGATGCAGAGGTAACACCTGGCCCTTACCATGTCATGCTGTGGGAACTGGGGTATGGGGAACTGACAAACAATACTGATCTGGCTGGGTTTCTTGCTATGAGTAATAAATTGTTTCTGACCCAGAGATCTTGTGTCTTTTGTCAGTATATGTCATTTGTGCAAAATCCTTTTTACTATGTAAGGCAACATATTCAAGGTTTCGGGAATTCGGATCTGGACATCTGGGTAGTGAAGAGAGGACTCAACCTATCACAGGCCACTCTTCACAAAGACTCATACCAATCTTGGGCACCTAGGTGGCTCAGTTGGTTAAGCGACTGCCTTCGGCTCAGGTCATGATCCTGGAGTCCCGGGATCGAGTCCCGCATCGGGCTCCCTGCTCAGCGGGGAGTCTGCTTCTCCCTCTGACCCTCCCCCCTCTCATGCTCTCTGTCTCTCACTCTCTCTCTCTCAAATAAATAAATAAATTTTTAAAAAAATTAAAAAAAAAAAAAGACTCATACCAATCTTGCATGAGAAATACACTCACCTCTCCTGAAGTGACCAAAAGTCTCAGCCCATTACAACATCAAGTTCAAAATCTCATCTAAGTCTCACCAGCCCCAAGGCTCAAATCTGACATCTAAATCACCTAAAGGGGGCGCCTGGCTGGCTCAGTCGTTAAGCGTCTGCCTTCGGCTCAGATCATGATCCCAGGGTCCTGGGATCGAGCCCCGCATCGGGCTCCCTGCTCTGCGGGAAGCCTGCTTCTCCCTCTCCCACTCCCCCTGCTTGTGTTCCCTCTCTTGCTGTGTCTCTCTCTGTCAAATAAATAAAAAATCTTTAAAAATAAATAAATAAATAAAAATAAATCACCTAAAGTAGGTGTGGGTACAGGATCTGGGTATAATCTATCCTGAGGCAAAATCCTCTGTGGACCTGTGAAATTAGAAAGTCAGTTCCGTGTTTCAAAAATACAGTGGTGGGACAGACCTAGGTAACAGTCACAACCATTCCCATTCAAAAAGGGAGAAAATGAGAGACAAAAATGAGTCACAATCCAATCACCTTCAGAGGTCCACCCACCTAGGCAAACTCCACTAGGTTTCAAAGCCTTGGGATAATTTATATGGCACATGCCTCTGCCTTCTGGACTGAGAGTACTCTCTGGGACTATGGCTCCACATTTGGAGTCACACTTTTTTTTTTTTTTTTAAGTAAACTCTACCTCCAATGTGGGTCTTGAACATGTGACCCTGAGATCAAGACCTGAGCTGAGATCAAGAGTTGAAGGCTTAACTGACTGAGCCACCCAGGTGCCCCTATTCTAAGACCTTCAAATGCCTCATCTCTCTTCATCCTTTAGCAACCAAGAAGGCCAACCAACAAAAGAGATAACTTTATTTATTTTTAATTTTATTATTTTTTAAGACAAATTTTTTAAGGATTTATTTATTTATTTGACAGAGAGTGTGCAATCAGGGGAGGGGCAGAGGGAGAGGGAGAAAGAAGCAGGCTCCCCGCTGGGCAGGGAGCCCGATGTGGGGCTCCATCCTAGGACCCTGGGATCATGACCTGAGCCAAAGGCAGACACTTAACTGACTGAGCCATCTAGGCGCCCCTAAGACAAAAAAAAAAAAAAAAATTTTTAAGATTTTATTTATTCATTTGACACAGAACCAGACTGAGATAGAGAGAGACAGACAGCAAGCACAAGCAGGGGGAACGGCAGGCAGGGGAGAAGCAGGCTCTCTGCTGAGCAAGGAGCCCCTACACGGGGCTTGATCCCAGGACCCTGGGATCATGACCGGAGCCGAAAGCAGCTGCTTAACCAACAGAGCCACCCAGGCGCCCCTAAGACAAAATCTTTAATAAGGAAGTCCAGAATTATTGAAAGCTCTTAATGTTCAAGAAAACAATGTCCAGATTAGTACTGAGTTCAAGGTCTTTGAGGTATGACCCTAG
Source organism: Mirounga leonina (assembly GCF_011800145.1). Classification (NCBI taxonomy): domain Eukaryota; kingdom Metazoa; phylum Chordata; class Mammalia; order Carnivora; family Phocidae; genus Mirounga; species Mirounga leonina. The sequence continues at coordinate 69,787,987 of NW_023270323.1, read as the reverse complement.
CTTTCCTGGCAAGTCTCAACCTGCACTCTGATTACCAATCAAACTAATTTTTTATCTTTTCCAGGAGAAGCCCCATGCTTTCCCATTATTCTGCCTTTGCTCAAGCAATTGGCACCATCTGAAATTTCTTTCCCCCAGATCTATATATGTCAGCATCCTATGCCTCCTGGAACTTCCTATAAGGGGAATAATAAAATATGCCTTTTTTTTACCTGTAGCTTCTTTCACTCAGTATATATACGTTTAGATGCTTCAGTGTATCAGTAGTTCATGCCTTTGTATTGCTGAGTGGTTTTCCATTGTATGACTAGATCACAATTTGTTTATTCTTTTCTTGTTAGACATTTACATTGTTTAGTTTAGGGCTATTACGGATTAAGTTCAATGAACGTTTCATATATAAGTCTTCGAGTAGACACGTTTTCTTTTTTTTTTTTTTATGCTTTTATTTATTTGAGAGAGAGAAAGAGAGCACACAATCAGGGGAAGTGGCAGAGGGAGAGGGAGAAGCAGGCTCCCCGATGAGCCGAGAGCTGCATGCAGGGACTCCATCCCAGGAACTCTGGATCATGACCTGAGCCAAAGCCAGATGCTAAGCCACCTGAGCCACCCAGGCGCCCCGGTAGAGATGTTCTCATCTTTTTCTTGGTAAATACCTTGTAGTGGACTTACCTTCTTTGGTGAGGTATCTGTTCAACTATTTCGCCCATTTTAAAATTTGTGTTGCTTTTCTTCTTATTTTTGAGTTGTTGAGTTCTATTTTTTAGATACAAGCTTTAAATCAGTAATCAGCATTCATATTATTATGACCTGTGAATATTACTCATGGCTGATCTTACAGTATTCCATGATTGTTTCCTTTCCTGTAAACTTCTTGCTTACCCTGAGGTAATAATTGTCTCCCCTACCTCAACCCCCTTCTCTCCCCAAGCTTATTTGTTTGTGTGCTTGGTATTCTAATAATTAGTTTCCATTCATTGTGCTGACAGCTCTAGGAAGGGTGTTTCCAAGAAATGAAAGAGAAAGAAAAAAAGAGAGGGAGGGAGAGAGAAAGGAAGGAAGGAAAGGGAGGAAGAGAGAAAAAGAAAGAAATCAAACCACCTAAAATACAGGCTGATGCTTTGGGAAATTCACATGTGTTGCAGAGAATTTGACCATAATCATAAGTGTACTTATAATACCAAGCACACAAACAAATAAGCCTGGGGAGGTGGTGATAAAGAAAGGGGGGAAGAGGGAGAGGGAGATTAATTATTACCTCTAGGGTAAGCAATAAGTTTACAAGAAAGGAAACATAGAATACCACAAGCTCAGTCATGAATAATATTCACAGGCCATAACTGATGAGGGAACAGAAGGCAAGCTGAGGACAAAGCAGAAGCTGACACCCCCCAACCCCCCGCCATGGGATATATGTGACATTCCTAAGGCACTCCGGGCTGTCCTAAAGGAAAAACAAATAGTTAACTTATACAGATCACAATCCTGCAAGACCTGAGTCTTCCTCAGTTTACTTAGAAAAGCCTTAGCAATAGCTTCCAGAAGGGAATGTAAATAAAATTAAATGTCTTTATAACCGGGCGCCTGGGTGGCTCAGTTGGTTAAGCGACTGCCTTCGGCTCGGGTCATGGTCCTGGAGTCCCGGAATCGAGTCCCGGAATCGAGTCCTGCATCGGGCTCCCTGCTCCGTGGGGGGTCTGCTTCTCCCTCTGACCCTCTTCCCTCTCGTGCTATCTCTCATTCTCTCTCTCAAATAAATATATAAAAAAAAAATGTCTTTATAACCTGCAGCCCTTTGACATACTTGAAGTGGGCAGAGTGTAATGTTCCTCCAGGAAGTTCCCGCCTTTTTTTTTTTTTTTAAAAAAAGTATTTTTTTTTTTTTTTTTTAAGATTTTATTTATTTATTTGACAGAGACACAGCGAGAGAGGGAACGCAAGCACGGGGAGTGGGAGAGGGAGAAGCAGGCCTCCCACTGAGAGGGAGCCCGATGTTGCGGGGCTTGATCCCAGGACCCTGGGATCATGACCTGAGCTGAAGGCAGACGCCCAACAGCTGAGCCACCCAGGTGCCCCAGTTCCCTACTATCTTAATGTTAATGCCTTACTAGAGGGGTAAACAACCTTAACTTGACAATGGCAAGGCCTCTGGTTCCTGTGAGTCTTCTTTAGCATCTGAAAGTTCTTTCAGAAACCTCCCTTTTTCCTCAGCTCCTCCACCCCATAGTACATAATCAGCCACCCCTCACAACCTCACAACCCTGGGGCAGCAGCTCTTTCTGCCCCTGGGTCCTGTCCCCGTGGTTTAATAAACCACCATTTTGCACCAAAGATGTCTCAAGAATTCTTTCTTAGTCCTCGGCTCTGGACTCCACCCCACTGAACCTCACCTATATTCCAAAACCCCATCAATAATAATGTAAATACTGTTACTGATCTAAAGCTTGAGATAAAATACTAAGGATGATGAAAGGCACAGAAGGATGCCTTTTGAGGATGTGTGAGGTTAAATATAAAATTTCCTTTTCCATCCTAGGAAGTCAAAGAATAGAATCTAAGAAGGAAACATCAAGAAAACAGCATATAGGCATGTTATTTGCAAACATGGAAGTAAATAGAAAAAACTTTTGAAACAAAAATGCTTAATCTGGAAAGTGGACTGAGTCAGGGAGGGCTGGACAGGAGACTGGGTCTGGGTTATAAACTTTAAAAATAAAAAGAGAAAGATTCACATAAAATGTTATAGAACCCACCAACCCCCACATCTTGCCAGCTTCCTGTGTTTATCAAATGCTTGCCCTGCGGCACTCAGAGTTCACAGCTATCATTACTGTGAGAATTGAGGATAAGGGCCTCCAGAATTCCAAGCGCAATTCTGGTGTCCCTGGCTCTCTGAACTGACTCTAGGATTTTGCATCTATCTGGAAGGGAGATTATGACCTCTGACAAGTTACTTAACTTCCCCAAATTTCCTCATCCGTAAAATGGGGATGATAAACCCAACTGGGAGGATGTTATAAAAAGTAATTGACTACTGCTTATGGAGTGTTTGGCACATAATAGCAGCTCAATAAATATTAGGTTTTGTGGTTATTACTTCCTGAAAACAAAACCCACTCATCTTGGGTGGAAAAGAGGCCATCTGTCAAAGGTGTCCGTTTGGGGCCAGAAAAATCTTTCTTTTGATGACTAAACTTTCCGCCCAGCTTCACCTCTGTGGGGACTCCTTCCTCCTGGACTCTGGCCAATATTGGCCAAGAGCTAGGTTTTTTGTTTGTTAGTTTGTCAAACCGGTGGTTGCCGGGTGTAGGTGGGTGGGGGATGGGTGAGATAACTGAAGAGGATTAAAAGGTACATAAAATAAATAAGTTATAAAATAAGTCACGGAGATGAAAAGTACAGCATAGGAAATATAGTCAATAATATAATAACCTATGGTGACAGATGGTGAGCGCTGAGGAATGTATAGAACCGTCCAATCACTACGTTGTACACCTGAAACTCTACAACACTGGGTGATAATTATACTTCAATCAAAACCAAACCAAAAACGTCTCAGTCCTTGGATCATGCGGCCTGTTGATCTCCGGGTTGTAAATCCGAGCCCCACCTTGGTACACCCAAGTAATCTCTACAGAGATTACCTAAAAATAAAATCTTAACAACAACAACAACAACAACAAAGCCAAGAGCCAGAATCCTATCGCCAGTGAAGTCCCAATCTTGGAACTGAAGCAGGAGCAGAGGCAGAAAGCCAGGGGGTGGTGCTGGAGTGCAGGACTGCGCAGCGCCTCTGGAGGGAGTCGCCTCAGTGCGGGATGAGAAGTGAGTCAGAAGGCACGGACCTGTAGGGACAAAGTCGCCAGCGATGACAGCCCAGGGGCTCACGCCTTCTCAGCTGCTCCTGCTGCTAGTGGTCGCGGGCGCTGCGGGCGCTGCGGGCGCCCGGTGGCGCGGGGAGGGCACCACACCGCACCTACAGAGCATCATCCTGGGCCGATGCGCGGAGTACGTGGCGCTCCTGAATCCGGACCAGCGGTGAGCTGGGCGGGGGAAGCGGGGAGGTCTAGAAGGGAGGAGGGTGTCGGGAGGGCGGATGGAGGCCGAGGGGTAGGGGTGTGTGGGGGTGGAGGATCTCGACCCGAGAGGGGTGCGCGGCGGAAGGTGGGGCTTCTTCTTTTTTTTTTTTTTTTTAAGATTGTATTTATTTATTTGAGACAGAGAATGAGAAAGAGAGCACGAGAGGGGGGAGGGTCAGAGGGAGAACAGACTCCCTGCCAAGCAGGGAGCCCGATGTGGGACTCGATCCCAGGACTCCAGGATCATGACCTGAGCCGGAGGCAGTCGCTTAACCAACTGAGCCACCCAGGCGCCCCAAATCTTTTTTTTTTTTAAAGATTTTATTTATTTATTTGAGAGAGAGAATGAGATAGAGCACGAGAGGGGGGAAGGTCAGAGGGAGAAGCAGACTCCCCGCTGAGCAGGGAGCCCGATGCGGGACTCGATCCCTGGACTCCAGGATCATGACCTGAGCCGAAGGCAGTCGCTTAACCGAGCCACCCAGGCGCCCCGGAAGGTGGGGCTTCTAAAAGTCGGGGGGGGCCAAGTGCAGAGGGTGAGAAGTCTAGGGGTGAGGAGTGTGTGTGTGTGTGTGTGTGTGTGTGTAAGTGAAGGAGGCTGTGGGCCGTCAACCTAGAGGCAAGGATTAGGTAGAGGTGAGTTTGGATGACAGCCAGCAAGTATATGCTTAGCCAGAATGGTCAGACCCAGGAAGGCCGACCTAGAAACTGGTGAATCCAGGGACTTGGGGAATTCAAATTTCAGATCCTCTGAAACCTAGAGAACTTTATGAGTTTGAGTCTCTCTTGCCAGCACAGTGCTTCTTACTAATTTTTGTTCCTTCTTTGGACCTACTTTTTCTGTTTTCATAATGTTTTTTTCTTGTGCCAGTTTTTTTTTTCTTTCTGATTCATTTCAGACAAATAAAAAGCAGAGAATAATACAAGGAACGCCCATATTACCCACTGCCCCACACAAGAAATAAACAGTTACAAATGCCTTGGGAAATGTTTTTGGAAAGCTAGGATGGACTTGAAGAGTTGTGGCTGTCACCGGAGGGCGTCCTGTCTGCCTTAGTGTCACCTAACGCAAAGGGTGACAGCGTGAGGTGCGTCCTCGAATAGATCAGCCCAAATCTTTTGGCACGAGCAAATGGTTTTTACTACTTTCAGCAAGTACGGAGACAGGGAGATAGTTCTTTTTTTTTTTTTAAGATTTTATTTATTTATTCATGAGCGATAGAGAGAGAGAGGCAGAGGGAGAAGCAGGCTCTCCGCGGAACAAGGAGCCCGATGCGGGACTCGATCCCAGGACCCTGGGATCATGACCTGAGCTGAAGGCAGACGCTTAACCGACTGAGCCACCCAGGCGTCCGACAGGGAGATAGTTCTTAAAGCACTGACTCCTCTAACACAGATGGGGGCTCCAGGTTGACAGCCAGCAACATTTGGGTCAGTTGGTCCCTACAAATAAGAAGCTGGCCACGGGAACTTAGTAAAACTTTTATAATCTTTTGAGCATGGCATTCAAGGGGATTGCTTAACTCCGTAATTTCCCAAGAACGTCTGCTGCACTCTTGAGTAACTTTGGGCATTTCCCAGTAAGAGGGCGGTTCTACAGGACCTGTGAGGCTGACAAATGAAGGTGCTGGAGAGCAAGAGAGTGTATTCCTTTTAACTTCTCACTGTGGTCCCTGATAACTTTAGCCCTAACTAACATTCGCAGGAGGCGAAACAGCTTTTCTCAACACCCGGCTCTCATTCCTGGTTTTACAAGGTCTCATCCACTGGCCTGACCACAAGTGGCCCCGGGGAAAGTGGACCTTAAGTCTCAGTGGAGAGGCCCCTGGAGTCGGGAGCCTGCCTGGTTTATTGGAATTGTCATCCTCCAGGAAAGTGCCTTTTCTACTCATCTCTGGGAGCCCGGGACAAGACTCTGTTCCTTAGCTCTGAAAAATGTGTGTCGTACCATCTGAGAGCCATTTCCACTGTCAGATTTCCAAATCCATCACCTAGGTTTTTTCTTCTCCTCTTCTAAATGGGGGTTAATGCACGAGACAGGAGAATTTGCTGTCTTTTTTGTGCCTCGTTATGCAGAGTTGATAAATGGCAAAATTGCGCGGGAAGCTGTTGGGAGTACTTAGAAAGAAATGGCCGTAATTCACAACATCTCATGATGTGGTTTGGTTTTCTTTCTTTTTTTTTTTTTTTAAAGATTTTATTTATTTATTTGAGAGAGAGAATGACATAGAGATAGCATGAGAGGGGGGAGGGTCAGAGGGAGAAGCAGACTCCCTGCCGAGCAGGGAGCCCGACGCGGGACTCGATCCCGGGACTCCAGGATCATGACCTGAGCCGAAGGCAGTCGCTTAACCAACTGAGCCACCCAGGCGCCCTGGTTTTCTTTTTTTAATGTATGCCGCTGCACAGGGACAAGAACTGCACAGCTATCTGGGAAGCCTTTAAAGTGGTGCTGGACAAGGATCCCTGTTCCGTATTTCCCTCCGACTACGACCTTCTTATTAACCTCTCCAGACATTCCATTCCCAGAGACAAGGTAAAACATTCCTCTCCGTCTCTATAGAGATAGATGGTGCGTGGGCCAGGTGTCTGCGACCCTGCGGGCACCTGTTTCAGTCTCCCCAAAAAATCAAGCAGCAAACTCACCTGAGTTCTCTGGTGGGAAGGCATCTTTGTCTTCAGTGGTAATTCTGGGTCTCCTGCCTGTCTGGGCAGAAGGAACTTTCCTAAATCAACAAGTCTTGTGTGGGGAATCACTATGTTAGGACCTTGCCACACCTTTCCCCTGGGCCTCTGTCCCTAGCCAATTCTGAATAATCTGTGTCCTAACTGGCCCCAAAGGCCTGAACTTTTGAGTGACTCAGAAGAGCCTTAACCTCAGTATCTTCCCAGAAGACCAATCCCTCCTTTTAAGGGACCTGAAGGTTCTGTCTATTCAGTACCAGTTTCTTTAAGCAAACTACATATCTTTGTTCTGAGTTCTAATAAAATGAAAACAAATGAGAAAATCTACATAAAATGTTTGCTTAGAACAATACCTTGAGTTTAAAGAAAGTCAGATGGTTTGTTTTGTTTCTTGACAACATAATTCTTAACCCGATTTTTCATTGTGAAATCAGGTAACATTGATGTTTGCAAACGAAAAAATCTTTTTTTTTTTTAAAGATTTTATTTTTATTTATTTGACAGAGAGACACAGCGAGAGAGGGAACACAAGCAGGGGGAGTGGGAGAGGGACAAGCAGGCTTCCTGCCGAGCAGGGAGCCCGATGCGGGGCTCGATCCCAGGACCCTGGGATCGTGACCTGAGCCAAAGGCAGATGCTTAACGACTGAGCCACCCAGGTGCCCCCAAATGAAAAAATCTTAACATTGTTGTTTTAAATTTGTAAATGGAGCTGGAAGATTCAGAGATACAATAGATTGAAAATAATGATTTTTAAGGATATTTTGCATTTTGCAACTTGCTGCCTCCTGCCAGTAAAAAGAGGAACCCTAAATGTTGTTCTCTTCTTTCATAGATTTTGGTGCTAGTTGATGAACTCAGTAAATAATTACTTCCACGTGTTGGACCTTGTGCTAAGGCTTGAGGATGCTTGCAATGGGGAACAAAACAGCCCTGACCCTCGGGAAGCTTCCAGTCTAGGCATAGCCCAGTTGGACTACTGAGGGTCTGATGAGATCATGGGAGGGATATTGTTATTTATATTTACTGTTGTGTGAAAACACTGTAGCATTATAGTGGAAACTGTAAAATACAGTATAAAAGTAACATATTTCTGAGGCATTTTACACTCCCCAAAGTGCTTTTTGTGGTGACATATCCTCCTGAACACAGCTGTGGAAGAAGAAAAAGGGCTCATGCTCCCCATTTTCCAGATGTGGAAACTGAGGCACAGGGCTATGACATGGCTTGCTCAAGATCACACATCTAGTGTATGACAGAGTGAGGATTCGAACCCAGGTCCTTTGATCTCTTTTTAAATCCAGGGATAAATATATATATTTATTACTGAGAAAGTACTTTGTTAACCTGTGCATGACCCTTGGAACGATGGGAGGAGAGATCATGGCACTCTCTGAATGGGTAAGCAAAGACAAAGAAAAAGAAAGTTCAGTTGTCAGAGAAGTCAGAGTTGAATAAATATGGACTGCCTGACTGAAAAAAAATCTGCTTTGATTTCATTTTCATGTTACTTTTGTGTTTGTTTTTCCTTAGTCCCTGTTCTGGGAAGACAACCACCTCCTTGTCACTAGCTATTCAGAGAATGCCCGTCGCTTGGTACCTCTGTGCAATGTTCTGTACGGGACGATTGGCGATTTTCTGAGCTGGTGTCGACAGGAAAATGCCTCCGGTAAGACTCCCGGACAAATCACAGGGAAAGTGAGAGCTCCTAGTTAAGTTGATACTCTGCATTTGTCATTTGTGCTAAATGCTTTCCTACGCATTTGTCTCATTTGATTCCCCCCAAATACTCTGAGGTAGGTGGTAGTAATAATAATTGATGTTGACAATAATAGAGAGAAAGCACTTATCTTTTGCTGGGTACTCTTTAAGCATATACTGATACATATTAACTAATTTAATCTCTGCAGCAGCCCCAAGGGATAGGTCCTCTCCTAATCTCTGTTGTGATAAATAAGGAAACTGAGGCATGGCAAGGTTAAGAAACTTCCTGAGGAGTGAACAGCTAGGAGGCGCCAGAGTCAGACTGTCTGACTCCAGAGCACGTGCTCCCAGCCCTGCCCAACCCGGCCTCACGATTCTCCTGTTCCAGAAGAGGAAACTGAAGTTTAGGGAGGTTAAATCACTTGACGGAGTTGAGCCAGGAGTTAATCCTCTTCTGATGAATTCTGAAGCCTTTGCTCTTAAATGCCACTCCAAATACCAGAAGATACTTTGCAATTAAAATCACAGTGAAAGTCACCAGGGCTGGCCTGGTGGTAATAAAAACTCTCCTCATGCATCCAGATCCTTCTGAGAGCTGGAGCTAGCGCAGTTGACATCCTTGGAGGGCTTACAGCTTTGTGAGGGGCATTTCCTCCCGTGCTGTGCTCTGATGCAGGAAAGTCCAGGTCCTGAGCAGTAACACAGACACCAGCCCAGACCGGGGTATCTGGGAAGCTTCCCAGCAGCTCTTGGTTCTCAATTAGTCTTGAAGGGTGAGCGGGAGAGGAGGTAGGAGGAGGTATTCCGTTCATGAAAACTGCAGATTCTCCCTGCCTGGGTATTGGAATCACTTTAAAAGTTAGCCTAAGGTCATTTCTGTGTATTCTCCTCCATTCATTCATTTATCCAACTACAAGTGCCTACTCTGTGCCTCTAGGCAGCGGGAACACAGCAGAGAATAAAACAGGAAAATAATACCCCATCCTTATATTACAGATGGGGAGATAAGACAAGACACAGGCGAGTCAAACAGTCTGCCCCGAGATTCCATGGGCTACAGGGGCGCCTGGGTGGCTCAGTTGGTTAAGCGACTGCCTTCGGCTCAGGTCATGATCCTGGAGTCCCGGGATCGAGTCCCGCATCAGGCTCTCTGCTTGGCAGGGAGTCTGCTTCTCCCTCTGACCCTCCTCCCTCTCATGCTCTCTGTCTCTCATTCTCTCTCTCAAATAAATAAATAAAATCTTTAAAAAAAAAAAAGATTCCATGGGCTACAGAGAGAAACAAAACAGGAAAGAGGGTACGAAGTGCTGGGAGGGGAAGGAAGAGGGAGGACAGTGTTGCAGGTTTACATTAGTGTCCAGAGAAAGCCTTGCTGAGCAGCTATTTGAGCAAAGATCTGATGGAGTTGAGGAAGAGAATTTCCTGAGAGAGGGAACAGCCAGTGCAAAGGCCTTGAGGTGGAAGTATGTCTGGAATATTTAAGGAACAGCAAGGACTGCAGCAAGTAAAGAGCAAAGTAGTAGGCGATGAGGCTAGAGGAATAAAGGAGGGCCAGACGGCACAGGGCTTTCACTGGGAGGGAAATGGGAAAATTTCAGGGTCCGGGTCAATGGACGTGGCCGTTCATCCAATAGACAGTGACTGGGAAATCTGTTTGATTATCCTGCAGCAGGGACGTGTGGAGTGTGAGAAAAAGAATGTGAAGGAAGGGAGAGTATGGTATAATCACAAATATTCGGTTGTTGTCCCCAGGTCCTGGCACACAGCTCCTAAGACCCTGGGAATATGAAGAGTAATAAGAATGTCTTTTGGGTGATAATGACATGACTAGTGACTGGGGGTTCCTAGATAGCTTCACATGGGGTCTGGTCACCAGAAAGGCCAAGGAAAACCGTATTGGAGCCTGTGAGCTTTTGGCCCCATCCCTGTCCTCCAGGAAGGAAAGAGGGGCTGGAGATTGAGTTAATCACCAAAGCCATGATTTAATCAATCATGTCTGCCTAATGAAATCTCGTAAAACCCCTACGGGGTGGGGTTCAGAGGGCCTCTGAGTTGGTGAACACTGGGAAGGTGGGAGAGTGATGGGCCCTGAGGGGGCATGGAAACTCCCCATATTTCCCTTCAGAAGTACACATTTTGCCCTGTTTGGTTCTCTCTGGAAGGACTTGTTAATGAGTACTTTCTCCTTTTTTATAGAGTAAATGGGGGAGCAATCCCATTATATGCCTGCTGAATTCTGTCATTAGAATTTTAATTTTATATTTATTTATTTACTAAAGATTTTATTTATTTGAGAGAGACAGCACACAAGCAGGGGGAGCTGCAGAGGGAGAGGGAGAAGCAGGCTCCCCACTGAGCAGCGAGCCTGATGTAGGGCTTGATCCTAGGACCTTGAGATCATGACCTGAGCCAAAGGCAGACGCTTAACCGACTGAGCCACCCAGGCACCCCTGTCATTAGAATTTTTAAAATGTAATACCTTTTAACACTTTATATATTTTAAATGTCATAAAATTTCTGTTTTCTGGCTAAAGACTATCACTGTCTTGGTGTTTTGTTGTATTTACTTCTAAGACTGGGTCTAACTGGAGAAGGCACTTCACTCAACAGAGCAAAGACTTTTTTTTTTTTTTAAATCACTTCACTGGACCCTCAGTAAAGAAAAAGCCGAGCTAACATGCTGATGCTTGGCGGTCGGCAGCCAACTGCTTGGGTCTCTGCCTTCCTCACATCTGTGCAAAGCAGAATGACACCTGTCTTCCTATCACAGATTGGGTTCTTTGTGGGTCAGGTAGGCAGAACTGTGAACATCAAACTTGTAAACACAGGCGAAATAGATTTTGTGGAGTCAGCGAATGTTTTAAATCAATTCTTCTCTGATACAATGTTTGAAATGAAACAATGTCCGTCTATTTTCCCCTTAGGACTCGATTACCAGTCCTGCCCTACATCAGAAGATTGTGAAAACAACCCCGTGGATTCTTTCTGGAAAAGGGCGTCTATGCAGGTGAGCTTGGGAAGGCCGGCTGGGAGGCTAGCACAGGTGGGACCCATGAACATAAGACAGAGGGGTTCAGAGACGGGGCCATCGGGTCATGACTTAATGTCTCTGAGCCTCTCTTTGTGTCCACGTTCGCCACATTCTGATTCACTCTGTCTGCTCCATAAAGATGTGAGGACTTAAGGAGCCTAAATACTTAGCACAGCAAGCAAACACATTCAGTGAATGTTGGTATAGATGAGGATATTAAATAGTCGCTATTACTATAGTGTTGTGGCTGCTCTTAGTATTTCGAATCAATGTGATTTTGATTGCTATGTAAAATGGGGCGGCCCCTGTTTTATGTGAGACCTTGGGACACCTGAGATCCAGCTGTCGGGGTCAGAAATGTCCCCAAGCCTGCTATTCATCATAGAGGAGGTGATAGGAGGTGGTAGGTGACAGGCGAGGGGAGGATAAACTGGACACACAGAAATGGCCCCTTACCGAAGGTCTGTTCCTCAGAGAATACTGCCACCAGAGATGATGACAGTCTATTAAATGTTAGCTGTATTGACTCGGAGGCCAGTGGACTTCAGGGTCCTGCCATCCACCACCAGCAGCTCCCTCTCAGGGCTGTCCATGTCCCTTTTTGTCCCATCCTGGATCCCTGGGTGTCCACTGGGTCCCTTGTTGATCAGAGCGAGATTACTTTGGTTAAATCCTCCTTCACGCTGTGGTTTGGAGCCCGACAGAGGGCCGGCTCCAGGCAAAAGGCATTGTTTATTGCTGAGCTCTCCTGCTGATCCCGTGGGAGCACCGCATTTATGCTCACTACCCGTTGGCTCTGTTTCCAGTGGAGACTCCACTCAGTGAGCACCAGGCTGCCAGAGCCCCTCATGGAGGCTACGGGGGCATCATCACCTGAATGTGGGATCATAGCTGCAACTCAGAGGCAATAGCAACACTCTCATCAAGGAGCTAAGAATCATGCCCACATTTTATGAGCCCTCAGAATGTGCTGGATAGTCTATGCACAAGAGAGGTAGTTGAGTATGTGATGAGGAGAGGGTCGGAATTGTAGCAGAAAAGTATTCAGTACATGTTGATAATTATTATTTTGTTTTATTTTATTTTTATTTATTTTTAAAAGATTTTTATTTTTATTTTGTATTTTTTTTAAAGATTTTATTTATTTATTTGACAGAGAGAGACACAGCGAGAGAGGAAACATAAGCAGGGAGAGTGGGAGAGGGAGAAGCAGGCGCCCCGTGGAGCAGGGAGCCCTACGCGGGGCTCGATCCCAGGACCCTGGGATCATGACCTGAGCTGAAGGCAGATGCTTAATGACTGAGCCACCCAGGCGCCCCAAAAGATTTTTAAAATGTATTTATTTTAGAGAGAAAGAGAGAGAGAGAGAGAGCATGCATGCAAGTGGGGGCGGGGGCAGAGGGAGAGAATCTCAAGCAGACTCTGTACTGAGCACCGGGAGCCTGGCACGGGGCTCGATCCCACGACCCTGAGATCATGACCTGAGCTGAAACCAAGAGTCGGATGCTTAACCAACTGAGCTACCCAGGTGTCCCAGTAATTATTATTTTAAATGATTTAATCTTTATAACAATCCTATGAGGTCAGGGACCCTTATGACCCCTGTTTTACAGATAGGAAAAATGAGGCATAAAGAGATCAAGAAACTTAAGCAGCCTTATTTTTTTTATTTATGTATTTTCTTTCTATTCAACTTATTAAGCAGCCTTATTCCAGAGCTAATAAGTGGAGGAGCCAGAGAACAAATTTTTCAACCACTACATCATATAGCCTCATTGTATCTGCATGCATTTTTTATTTCATTTTTTTTTTTTTACCAATGTGACAGCTGCTCAGGATAAAAAAGTGACAAATAATAGAAAATACAAATAAGAAAATTAATCATGTATATACCTGCTGTCTGAAGGCAACCCCTTCAGCATTATGGTCATCAGACCTTGGCATTTGTGGATTTGACCATGACCATTAGCACGGACTATTGGAACCCTGAGACGTGCATGACACGCACGTCTCAAGTGTATTGTTGCTTTGCTGCCGCTGGTATTGGGCATCACTAAGCCCAGTCATGGCTCTCTCGGTGCCACCTGCCTTCCAAGCCCCCCACCTCACTCCAGTATCAACCTTTTATCAGGGAAATTGTATGTTCTGGTAGTATTCTGAAGTGGAGATTTGGGAACTTCGCTGGACCTATCTCTTCCTTGGGAATTTTGGGGGGAACTAAAATTCCCAGACTTTTGTCCAATTATTTTTAGCATAGTAGAGCTCCTGCTTTATCTTCCTAATATTGCACTTTGCTTTACATACACATACTTCCTCTGTGTTTGCAAATCTTTTGCACAGTTTTATTAATGGCAGGCTAATATTTCAGACACTTAAGTACTATCAGTTACTTGCCATTCCTTTGTTGTTGACTATTTTAGATGGCTTACAAACAATGCTGCAGTACACACCTTTGTGCACAATGCTTGTGATGGTCCTTAGAGCTGTTTACAAAATGTCTGGTTCATCTTCCGCATACATGGTTTGCATTCCCCTGCCTTGTTGACGTTACTTGCTTGTGGCTTCTTGTGACTTGCCAATGAGATGTGAGAGGGAGTGTGTATGATTTCTGGGTGGAAATGTCTCAGAACTGGTCTGTGATTTACCACTGTCCCCTTCTCCCTTCCCTGACAATCAATGACTTTGCAGATATGGACTCTTGATCAGCTTATGTCCCAGAGCGAGGACATAGGGGACAAAACGCCAGTGGACTTGTGATAAAGATGTAGAGTGAGCATGAAATAAATCTTTGTTGTTTAAAGCCACTGTGATTTTGAGGTTGTTTGGCAGCATACTTTAGTGTATTCCAGCTGATACAATGCTGGAAACTGATCATTTCACATGGTTTTCCGAGTAGATTCCCAGCCACGGGATCACAGAGTCTATGAGTTTTTGACATTTCAAAGCAATTTGCTTTCCAAGAGATGCCATTTGCATCCCTACCAGCTGTATGAAATATCAAATTTAGTACATCCTTGCTCACACTGAGGAATGTCAATTTAAAAAAATTGCTCATTTCATAGCTGAAAAATGACATGTGTTAATTTAATCAAAATACTTGTTTCTTCTTACAGTATTCAAAGGACAGTTCTGGGGTGATCTATGTCATGCTGAATGGTTCAACGCCATCAGGAGCCTATCCTGTTAAAGGGTAAGAACACCAGCATCAACAAATACAACAAAGAACGCCAAGTTGTTTATTTAGTTTTTTCAAATGGAAGCTTAAGAAAACTGTCTTAATCACCAGCATAAGGCTTCCTTTTGTAAGTTCAGGTAAAGCAAAGACAATTGAATGACTGGAGGTCAGAGCCATGTCTATACATCTCTGCCATTAATAGCTGATGAATGCACGAATGAAATAAATAACCTAAAAATAAAAGCCAAAAATACCCCCACAGAACACCCTGAAAGCTTTTGGACAAAAGTAATGTGTAAATCAACTAACAGTGAAATGGGAAAAGTATCCTATTGCTTTAGGACTTTAAGAAATGTTGGGGCACCTGGGTGGCTCAGTCAGTTAAGCGTCCAACTCTTTTTTTTTTTTTAAAGATTTTATTTATTTATTTGACAGAGAGAGACACAGCGAGAGAGGGAACACAAGTAAGGGGAGGGGGAGAGGGAGAAGCAGGCTTCCCGCTGAGCAGGGAGCCTGACGTGGGGCTCCATCCCAGGACCCTGGGACCATGACCTGAGCCAAAGGCAGACTCTTAACGAATGAGCCACCCAGGCGCCCCAAGCGTCCAACTCTTGATTTCAGCTCAGGTCATGATCTCAGGGTCGTGAGATCGAGTCCAGCATCTGGCTCCCCACTCAGCGTGGAGTCTGCTTGAGATTCTCTCTCTCCCTCTTCCTTTGCCCCTCCCCCTGCTTGCATGCTTGCACTCTCTCTCACTTTCTCAGTAAATAAATAAATAAAAATCTTTTTAAAAAAATGTCTTTCCTCCTTCTCAGTTTTTTTGCAGATTTTGAAATTCCCTATTTCCAGAAGGATAAAATCACACGAATTGAGGTCTGGGTTATGCATGACATCGGAAGACCGAAAGTGTAAGCCAAGGTGTTACTGATGTTGGTAATTGTGCAAACACACTTCTCTTGAATATGCTATAATCAAGCCCGTTTTACATTTTCATTTTTGGGGAAACAACAGTGTTCTCTGTCTCTAATGTCATGGGTAAAGAAAGACAAAGTCTTGACTTTTAGGTATTGCCACTAAGCAGTCCTGAGCCCAGAGAGAGGACCTCCTTTATTCAGTACTATTCTCAGCCAAGGAAAATGGTGTTCCTTTCTGAGCTACCCGGGCAGCGCTGGATAGGAGAGTTCCTTGTGCATTTGTGTGGGTCAAAGCCAGTTTTTCCCCCAGTTGTTTGAAAGCCCCCACCAGGAGTTCTCAGAATTGACCCAAGGACTATGTAATGAAGACTTTATTCTCAGAGAACAACCATTTCCACAACTGGGTCTCAGATAACTGACCAAGGAAACTGTTAAGATCCATATTTTCTGGAAAACCACTTGAGTTTGTATAAACGCAAGGCTGACCTTATTCTTCTCATCAGTGTGGAGCATTGCTGTTGAAGACGGAAGATAAGAAACGAAAACCCAGATTCTTCAGAGACAAGCCAAGGAGGCCCAGCCTGGCTCAAGTACAGCCATATTAGGCTTTAGAGGCCTGCTGGGGCCTTGCTCTTCAGAGCACTGATGAAAAGTATTGCCAGCCCCAATGAGTATGTTCTGGGAGAATCTTGGCAACGTCCCCATTTCCAGCCCCTAGAGCCCTCAGACTCACCGTATAATGAGGGATTATTTTTTCCTGTCTCTTAAACAAGAGATTAAATTTGCAGATGACTTACTACATAGTAATACCAGGATCTGCATTTCTCTTCCTGGAAGACAAATTTTACTTATGTTGCATAAAGAACAGTGTATATTATTTTTCTTATTTCTGTGGGAATTTGCTCTTTGTCTAGAAATTATGCTTGCTTGTTGTTTTAACGTTTCTATCAGAGACAGCTTGCCCTTTGAACCTATCTTTAGTGAGATAAGGAAATTGCAATTCAACGTTATCTTGGACCAACATTTCTGCTACAGCCGAGTTGATAAAAGGGCCCAGAGCACATGGTTGTATGTTTGTGCCAGAGTGGAGTTACGGGTCATGAGCTAAGGAAGTGAGGGTCCTGAACTGCTCAGATTTTAGGGGGAAAAAAGAACAACTTATAGACAAAGAGCTAAAAACAATATGGCTGATACCTGATTGCGGTTAGCATTGTTTTAGCTGCCATTATAAAAAACAAATAGTAAAATAATCCATTGACCTCTATATATCCAGATGTCCTGAAACCCCCACATCATTGCTTTCTGAAAATTCTCAGTAGTGAGCTTGTCCTGGAGAAGGACTTCATCCCAGATTTTGGCTAGGTTCTAAAACATGATGTCACTTAACCCCCTGCCCTCATCATTCCTGTAATGCCTAGAATTCCACTTCTTTTGTGAAAACTTCCTCCAGTCACTCATTTCCACTCTGTCTACTCCCTCTCTATTAGTGTTACACTGGGGAGGCTGTTTCTCTTTTCATTCCGGGTAAACTGAGGCAGGGCTGCCGGTGACATGAATGCCACATCTGCTTGCCAGAGCTGCTGGTATTCGTGCTGTTTGCCCCTGCTGAATTATGGCCACAGGAGGGCAGGACTCCCAGCGGGGGAGAGTGTGGGGAAATGAACACTCACATGGTGACCTGGTGGGCAGCAGAGGGTGCAATTTGGCATTGCCTCTTGTTGGAAAAGAAACAACAGGCCCAATTAATAATGTAACCTTGTGGGCGCCTGGGTGGCTCAGTCGTTAAGCGTCTGCCTTCGGCTCAGGTCATGATCCCAGGGTCCTGGGATCGAGTCCCGCATCGGGCTCCCTGCTCGGCAGGAAGCCTGCTTCTCCCTCTCCCACTCCCCCTGCTTGTGTTCCTGCTCTCGCTTTCTCTCTCTCTGTCAAATAAATAAATAAAAATCTTAAAAAAAAAAAATAATAATGTAACCTTGTGTATCAACTCTACTTCCATAACAACAACAAAAAAGTAACAGTGGGTCCCAAATGGAGTCAGTTCTCCCCGCAGTAGCAAACCAAGTTTCAACCTCTCCCAGAAATGTGACCTTTCAACAGTCAATCTGAAATTTCCTGATCGGCCACAGTGAGGTCATCGGCACACTAAATCCTTGCCTCTCCCTTCCCCCCAAAGAGAAGGTGACCTGGCCTGAAATAATCCTTTCTTTTCTTTTGTTAATAACTTCCTTGTCACACCCTCCTAATGATACAAAGCCTTCCATTTCCAAGGACTTCTCACAGCACTTGCCTGTTTACTAGGAGGGATGCCCCTCTATTCCTGAATCGTTGAATAAAGCCGATTAGATTTTCAGATTTACTCAGTTGAATTTTTGTGCTTTGAGCCTTAAATTGCATTCAAAACCTTAGTGCCAGAAAGCCTACTTCCAGGAATTTATGCTAAGGGAATAAAGAATTAAAGGATGTGTTTGAAAATGAAGCTCCAACAAGGTTAGTTTTAGTGTGACTAAATATATAGGATCTCTTTCCTATATCCTATATTTTGATATAGGAATCAAACTTGATCATCAACAAGAGGGGACGGGTTTTATGAATCATGTTCTGATTATGTAAGGGAGACCCTGCAGGAATTTAAAAATAACAGCAGAGAAGTGTATAGAAGTATACTTGTGCCAAAGCAGAATACAAAATGCATCGGACAGCAGAAGCCTGTTATAGTTTAAAAGTCTCGTGGGAAGGAGCGTATTTCAAACGTTTAGAAGGATATACACCAAAATGTTAGCAGCACTTGGCCCTAGTGATAAGCGATTGGGGTGATTTCTTTTTCCTTGTGTTTATTTGCCTTTTTTGCTAATTTTTGACTTGTATGTTCTTGTTTTCATTTAAAGCCTAACCTAACACACATTGCATGGTGAGCACGTTGGCAGCCCTGTGCGGGCCTGGGGCGCGTCGCTGAGGGGCGGTGCTGGGTGGGGCGCACTGCGCCTGCGCCAGCCCAGGCCCTCCCGGTGCGCTGGACCCGCAGACCTTGGAGCTCAGCGCACGGTCTCCTGGGGGGACCGCGGGTTCCCCGCAAGCGGCAGTTTTGGGGTTACTGTCGCGTATTCCCTCAGAAAGGAGAATAACCCGGGAAGCACGTGGTCATAGGAAATTTTAATGCACCCCGAAACAGCTTCCTTTTTTCCTCCTCCTTTAATTTTACTTACATGTTTTTATATTTTAGGGAATCCTGTGGAGAAGGCACTGTGAAAATCCTGGAAGAGAGACTGAAGAAAATGGGTTTTCAGTACAGCTGTATTAACGATCACCTGTAGGTGGTATATCATAATCAGTGTGCAATTTCAAAGGTGGAGCAGTGATTTTGGAGAGCACGGGGCTGTTGAATGTGTTCTGCTGGGATCAGCTCTAAGGGCCACAGGACTGTGCCTTCTGGGCTGTCACTGGGTGTGAGGGCTGGGAGTGCCTTCTGGCCAGGGCTCCGCCTGGGTCCCACCCACTTTTGTCCAGAGTCCTCTTTAAAAGATGCTACAGGACAAATAGAAACCCCTTTTCATTTGTGCATGTCCTGTTTCCCCTCCCTTGCTTCTGGCAGGTGAGTAACCTGGGAACAGGCACTGTGGTCCTTTTATCTTTGGATGCCACGGATCCTTGCCCAAGATAGATGCTAGGGTGGGTTTGCTTGAGATTCTTACAGAGAAATGCATCTTAACAGTAGACCAATAGGAAAATAATAACAGCTACCATTGATTGAGCACATTATGGGCTAAGTACTTTATGTACTTATAATCAGGTGTTGCCTGCAGGCTTTCCTGATTCTTGGAAATTTAAGATTTTATTTATTTTGGAGAGAGAGAAAGAGAGAGCGCATGCGTGTGAGTGGGGGGTGAGGGGCAGAAGGAGACAGAGAGGGAGAATCTCAAGCAGACTCCATGCTGAGTGAGGAGCCCCACGGTGGGCTCCATCTCATGACCCTGAGATCACCACCTGAGCTGAAACCAAGAGTCACACCCTAAGCCACCTCAGTGCCCCTGATTCTTGGAAATTTAGATAAGTTAGGCTGAATCCCTAAGTACCATTGAAAACCCTCCCCTGCACTGGGAACTCCTTACCTTGCTGCTTCCTGCTTTTCTCCACCTCAATGCCTAAGTCTGCAGCCCTGCTTGGTTCCTCAGGGTGGAGGTGCAACATTGCAAGGACTGGGTCGCTTTCTTGAAAATTCGTGGGTACAGCAGAGTGGAAATTCCATCTGCAGTCTTGTCCAGCCCCCACGACCATCCAGCTGGCTCTGCCGCACTATGCCTTCTCATGAGCTCTGTGGGCTGGATAATCCTCCCAGCTGAGCAAAGCCCACTGGAAATATGGGTTGCTCCCCCGTTTTGCCAGACAAAGAGCCCCTCGAAGCTGTTTTTCACAGCTTGATGCTGTATCAGTGTACCCCTCTGTTACTGTTAACGCTCTCAGGAAGCTCAAAAGTGAGGTGTTACCACCCTCTATTAAAAACAAAACAAAGCAGGCGCCTGGGTGGCTCAGTTGATTAAGCGTCTGCCTTCGGCTCAGGTCATGATCTCAGGATCCTGGGATGGAGCCCTGCATCGGGCTCCCTGCTCTGCAGGAAGCCTGCTCCTCCCTCTCCCACTCCCCCTGCTTGTGTTCTCTCTCTCGCTGTGTCTCTGTCAAATAAATAAATAAAAATCTTAAAAAAAAGCGCAAATACTGTTTTTGGAAACTATAGACTCTGTACAGGAAAATGCACCAACCATAAGTACACAGTTGGATGAATTTTCCCAAGTTCAACACACAACAACATAACCAGCAGCTCAGAGTCTCCCCTCATCCTCCCTTTCAGCCTTCCTGCCTGCCCACAATAGTAACCTCTCTCTAGACTTGTCTTAGATTCCTTGTGTCTGTTGTTAAGCTTTATATAAATATCCCTTTTCCGCAGATGGGTAAATTAAGGGTCAGAGAGATTAAATAAGTTTTCCAAGGTCACCACTCAGGGACAGAGCTGAGTTTTGAACCCAGCATTGTATGGCTTTGAAGGATGCTCTTTTCTTTCTACTTTGGGACCCTTCCTTTCTTAAAGCACCAGGTTGTATTTTATTTTTTTAAGACTATTCAAATTCCAGTTAGTTAACATACAGTGCAATATTAGTTTGAGGTGAACAGTATAGTGATTCCACATTTCAGTACAACACCCGGTGCTCATCACAACAAGAAAGCACCAGATTTTCATGAATTTGCCTTAAAAGGCAGGTCTTTGCTAAAGCAGCTCAATGATGGGGAAAATTGTGCCTAAAAATTCCACATTTAGGACCACTTTACTTTGGCCCAGGAACTCCCTTGAGGAGGCTGTCTTTGTAAGTCATCAGGCCGCATGTGGTGACCCAAGCCAGAGCCCAAGGTGTCCTTCCCCGCTCACGGCTGTCCTAGGGGACTCAGCCTGCTTTCACTTGCTCTAGTTGTCCCCACCTGCACTGCCCTTCGGGGCTCTTCCCTTGCAAGCCTGGCTCAGGTCCCCTTCTCCCTCTTCTTTACTGCCCATTGGGCTCCGGTGTTCAGCTGGGATTTGTATTGCTCCTGGGAGCGCAGAGGAGATAACGAAAGGTCTACCTTGGGAGAATGACCAAGGTTAACACACCAACCTCCTCCCCTAACAACCTCTTGCCCCACACAATTCAAGTGACATGCCTCTGTCCTGTGGCCATCAGTTCTCCCCAAGATTCTTGCACATTTTGGCCAGCTCTTCTCTTTCCAGAGCCTCTCTTGCCTCCTGGTTGATTTCTGTGAGCTCTGTATTGAGCCAGACTCCATGAAACTCAATGACTTTGGGGGTTGGGGGCAGAAAACAGCAACAACAAGCTATTCTCATAACAAATACCTGCGTAGTATAGACTTTACCAGAGAGTAGTCAAGACCTGGGGAGCAGTAAAGCGAACAACGCATTTCCTGTTTTTCCAGAGTCCCTTCCAGCACCTGGCCAGGAGAAAGCCGCTGTTGGCCTGCCTCCTCCTTAGTGCCCAGTGTGCCTCAGCTACCTGGCTCCTCTCTTTCTTCTGCTTTCCCTGCCCTCCTGGGACTCTGCATCTTCTCCCTCTACTGGGTAGCTTCTTTGCTGAAGCCTGGGTACTAGCCATCACCCATGTGCGTCAAGTCCAACTTTCTGGCCAAAGACCTCATCAGGAGGATTTTCCAAGCAAGCCCGTTCCATCCTTACAGAAGTGGTTCCATGCTTGGGCTCTGGCGTGAGCCTGCAAGGTTCAAGTTCAGCTCCACAATGGCTACTGTGTGTACTTGGGCAAGTGACTCTGATTAGCTTTCTCAGCTCTAAGTTGGAGATGGTAATACCCGCTCCATTTGGTTGTTGAGAGGATTCAATGACATGGTCTGTATAAACATAATCAGATTTCTTGGTACATAGTAAGTGCTCAATAAGTGCTAGCTAATATTTCTTAAAAGAAATAGTTTGTGTGGGAGCACCTGGGTGGCTCAGTTGGTTAAGCATCTGCCTTCGGCTTGGGTCATGATCCCAGGGTCCTGGGATCAAGCCCCGCATCGGGCTCCTTGCTCAGTGGGAAGCCTGCTTCTCCCTCTGCCTGCCGCTCCCCCTGCTTGTGCTCTCTCTCTCTCTCAAATAAATAAGTAAAATCTTAAAAAAAAAAAAAGTTTGTGTGTTCTTCAAGGTCAGAGACTTTGTACCCCCAATACTTTGTAGACACATCATAAAATGTTTGATGAGTGAGAGCATTTAAATAATCCCTTAAATATTCTTTCTTTTCATTCCGTAGACCAGTGAAGCTCTTAAAGTGCGTGGACCACAGCACCCATCCTGACTGTGCTTTGAATTCGTAAGTAGATGTCTGACCCAACCTCCTTGCTTCCCCAAGCTAACCAGGCCTTACCATTGACAGAACGCCGATGAACTGCAGTATGATTTAACACCCACGCCCTAAAATAATCTGGCTGCTGAGTAAGGTTTGTGCTTCTGCGCTTCTCAGTCTCTCTGAGCTGCTAGGTCGCTGCAGGTTTGGAGAACATATGCCCAAGTGGGCTGACCTCCTGCCGAGCTGGCAGAGCAGAGCCTGTCATGCTGCAGTGGGTGCTCCCTAACGTCCATAGGATCCATTCTTCCATCTACAAGGGGCAGAACATTAATCAGGGCTGCAAGCCAGACACTGTGCTGTGTGTATTACGTAGAATATTTTGTCCATTTTTATAACTAGTCCATTAGAGAGAGAGAGAGACAGACACAGAAAGAGAGAAGGAAGGAATATGCAGTTACCTACTGGAACCAGCCTGGTCATCGCCCCCCTGGATTACTGAGTAGACCCTAATGAGTCTCCTTGCTTCCACTTTGTCCCATCCCTCATGGCTTCTTTGCAACCCAGATGCTAGAGTCAGCCTTTTATTTTAACTGTTTATTAGGGAAACTTCCAAACATACACATAGAGTGTAGTTCTTCAACCATTGAGTCATGTGACTCGTCTGCTCACAACTCTGCAGTTGCTCCCACATCCCTCTCAGAGTCAGAGCCAAACAGCCTGCCCCGGCCCATTTCTCTCCGTCTTCTTTCCTGCTCCTTTCCTCTTTCTGCGCCTCAACCATAGTGGCCTCTTGGAACATGCCAGGCATGTTCCTGCCCTTGCGCCTTTGCCTGCACTGTTCATTCTGCCTGGAAGTCCTTCCCCTAGCTGTTTGTGCGGCTAACTTTCTCACCTACTGCATTAGCTCCTATCTTGCCTCCATGAAGTTATGGTGATCTCAGTATTTGAAATTACAGCCTGCACCATAGATGGCTCTGTGAAACCCCTCATGATGTTCTATTTTACCTTTTTATAGTGTTTCTCATCCTCCAGCTTCTTTGCTCAATAAGTTTATTCTTTACTGCCTGTCTCCCACATGTTAGAACATAAGCCCCAGAAAGACAGGAACTTTTACCTGTTTTGTTCAGTGATGGATGTGTCCCAGATTAGCATGTAGTCTGCAACCGGGTAGGTGCTTAGGAATGAAGGAATGAATAAATGAATGAGTGAATGAACAAATGATTGGTTTCTACTCTGAGGAGGCATTTGGATTTGAGACAAAGAATGTCTCAATTTGGTCAGGCAGTCGAAAGGAATGACAAATGTCCTACAAGAGTTGGAGACGTGTCTGGTGTGTGTGTGTGTGTGTGTGTGTGTGTGTGTGTATATATATATATATATATTCCAGATTTTGATTGCAAGAAACGGAAACCAATGGCTCACTTAGGTGGAAAAAGGGCGGAATAAGGTTGTTGAGAGGACTTAATAGGTAGGCAATCCAGTGAGCTGAGGACTTCAAAAAGCCTGGAGAGGTAGATATCCATAGTGTTACAGCATAACTTAGGTCTTTATGATTTTACTCCTTGTCTCCTTAAGCCAACTGTCAGCTTTATACAGATACAGATCATGCCCATGGCACCCTACACAGCCATTCCTGAAACAGGCAGGGGGTGCCACCCTGGCTACCTGTGCCTCAGTTTACCTCCTGTGCTGCAGGAGGTGT
Source organism: Mirounga leonina (assembly GCF_011800145.1). NCBI lineage: Eukaryota > Metazoa > Chordata > Mammalia > Carnivora > Phocidae > Mirounga > Mirounga leonina. The sequence goes on along the minus strand of NW_023270323.1, from coordinate 69,763,880 downwards.
CAGGTGAATGAGGGTGTCTCTCCTTACCTGTTGCCAGAACTTTCCGGGGACTTCGGGCGTGTCAGGCTTCCAGCCTGGCAGTCCTGGAGTCATCATCTTGTTTCTTTCCAGGAAAGTGGGCAACTCGATCCCCATCAGTGATGCTGAAGGGGTTAAGTGATCTCTTAAAGTCCCTTAGGACTGGCTAGAGCCAGAAACAGAACCCAAGTTTGTGTGTCGAGTCCTTGCTTTCCCCACCAAACCATACTGCCTCAAAACGTCACTGTGGCTCACAGTACAGCAGATAAGGGATTTAAAGTACCTGATCTGCTCTCTACTTTGGGCATTCTTCCAGCAATTGTTGCAAAGATTTATGTATGACAATTCTTTCCCCATGCCACTGAATGTCAAGAAGAAAACCCTCTTTCTTTTTTTTTTTTAAAGATTTTATTTATTTATTTGACAGAGAGAGACACAGCGAGAGAGAGAACGAGAGAGAGAACACAAGCAGAGGGAGTGGGAGAGGGAGAAGCAGGCTTCCCACTGAGCAGGGAGCCCAACGCGGGGCTCCATCACAGGACTCCGGGATCATGACCTGAGCCGAAGGCAGACGCTTAACGACTGAGCCACCCAGATGCCCCAAGAAGAAAACCCTCTTTCACTCTTGGCAGGTTTTCTTCCACTTTCTTTGCCCTGGAAGGAATTTTACTAATCTCTTTTTTAAACAACTTAGCTAAGAATATTGAGAGATGATTTGCAGGAGACGATCCCCAAGTGGCAAATATGGAGAATGATTTCATCTTTCTAGTAATAATGAGATACAAATTTAATGAGGTGCAATTTTCACCTCAACATCTTGGACATACCTTAGCCAAAAATAGCGAAAAAATATTTTAAAAGTGTTATTCAATGCTTGATGCTATTGTAAGTTTATAAATTGCTCAGGAGAACAATTTGACAATATGTATCAGAAATTATAAAAATATTCACAGTCTTTGGCCTAAGTCAGACCTTAGGGTACTTCCGGTACCCTCTTCTAAAAAAAAAAAAAAATTTTGTTTGTTTTATCTATTTATTCATGAGAGTCAGAGAGAGAGATAGAGAGAGGCAGCGGCAGAGGGAGAAGCAGGCTCCCCGCCTAGCAGGGAGCCCGATGCGGGACTCGATCCCAGGACCCCGGGATTGTGACCTGAGCCGAAGGCAGACGCTTAACCATCTGAGCCACCCAGGCGTCCCCCGGTACCCTCTTCTAAAGAAATGATTCAGAATGTGGGCGCAACCTGTATGTTCAAAGATGTTCATCACAGCATTCTTTTTTTTTTTTTTTTAATATTTTATTTATTCATGAGAGAGAGAGAGAGGCAGAGGGAGAAGCAGGCTCCCAAGGAGCAGGGAGCCCGATGCGGGACTCGATCCCAGGACCCTGGGATCATGACCTGAGCCGAAGGCAGACGCTTAACCATCTGAGCCACCCAGGCGCCCCCACACAGCATTCTTTATAGTACTGAATCCAAAGTGTAAGCATTGGGAGCTGGACCTAAATATCCAATGAAAAGTGAGTGGTTACATCAAAGGATTACATTTACTGGATGGAATATAATGTAGATATTGTATGTAGATTATATTTCCATAAAATTGGGGTGGGGGACAGTGGTAGGAATAATCATACAGCAATGGAAAAATTCTCATGAACAATTCAAGTGAAAAAATATGTAGAAAACAAACTTAAAGGCTTATAGGCTCTAGTTTTGGCCAAAAATTCAGTACAATGATAATCTACTGGATTGGCGAAGATATGAGAAAACAGATGTACTTATGTTATTAAAATAAGGACTCACTTTGTCAGTCAGGGTCAAGGAGAAACATCAAATCTCTTATCTTGGTCTGAATTCTCTGTCCAAAATGAGTTGTCCCTTCTTCCCCCAACACACCCCAGGACACAGAAGTGGGAATTCCAAGCTCCACTTGCTTAGGGATAATGGAGTAAAGGACTTTTAATCTGCAAAGGTTTAGAATGGAACAAACAGCTGTTTATATAAATCTAACTCATGTTATTAATAGTTCTGGGGTAAGTTTAGGAACAACTTACAGTTTTTGGTATTTAATTTATTTGTAACATTTTATAGAATTTAACATATAAAAATAGCTGTTGGAATAGCTCTTTGATTCCAAACATATCAGATTGGGATTTTTTTGTTGAAAGTTATATTTCAGTAACATAAGTACTTAGATTTTACTAAATTTTTAGCCATCCTCTACCAACTGAGCCAGCCGGGCAACCCCCTAGGTTTTTAAATAGAAAAACATGATTCATAAATTAAATAGACAAATGTATGGGGAAATAAAGTTTTTGAATTTGTAAGTTTAATAGCTAGAATTAATTTTTTAAGCCAAAGTAATTGCCAATAGTGTTTTTATCTTTGCATGAAAGCTGCCCTCAAGCACAACCTCACATAAACAGGACAAGTTTATGTTAAAATGTGACAAGTAAAGGCCTAGAACATGAACCCAGTCATGAAAAGCAAAGGAAAACAAAACTGTATGTTTCTATTTGTGCATGATAATGGACATCAATGATGAAATAGGTCTAAGGACATGAACTCCAAATTGCTCTAAGTGGTTACTTTTAGGAAAGGGAGGGAGAACTGGAAAAGGATGGAGACACTCAGTATAACTATTTTGTTCTGTAATATTTTATTTTTCTAAAAGAATAAACATAGATATGCCTGGATGGCTCAGTTTGTTAGTGTCCAACTTTTGATTTCAGCTCAGGTCATGATCTCAGTGTTGTAAGATGGAGCCCTGTGGTGGGCTCCGTGCTCAGTAGGGAGTGTGCTCTCCCTCTCCTTCTGCACCTCCGTGCTCTCTCTCTAAAATAAATAAATAAATCTTTAAAAAATCTTTTTTTAAAAGAATAAGCATAACTATACCCTTATATTCATTAATTATCTTAAAGCAAAAAAAAAAAATCAATTTTGAGTAAATCAAGTCTGAGATTATCTGAATCAGAAGTGCAATTGTAGAAAATGTCCAGCAGGAGGAGCCCTAGTACAAATGTGTGGGCTGCTTAAGATTCTTCTTTTATTTAAGATTTTATTTATTTAATTTGCGAGAGAAAGAGAGAGAGCGAGCATGGGGGTGGGAGGAGCAGAGGGAGAAGCAGACTCCCCGCTGAGCAGGGAGCCCAACATGGGGCTGGATCCCAGGACCCTGAGACCATGACCTGAGCCAAAGGCAGCCTCTTAATGGGCTGAGCCACCCAGGTGCCCCTCCTTTATTTTGTTTTTATTTGAGTGTAGTTGACACACAATGTTACATTAGTTTCCAGTGTACAACATAGTCATTCAACAGATTTATATATTATGCTATGCTCACAAGTGTAGCTACTATCTGTTAACAAATAAGTCTATTACAGTATTTTTTTTTTTTTAAGATTTTATTTATTTGACAGAGAGAGACACAGTGAGAGAGGGGACACAAGCAGGGGGAGTGGGAGAGGGAGAAGCAGGCTCCCCTCTGAGCAGGGAGCCTGATGCGGGACTAGATCCCAGAACATGACCTGAGCTGAAGGCGGACGCTTAACAACTGGGCCACCCAGGCGCCCAAGTCTGTTACAGTATCATTGACCAAATGCCCTATGCTGTGCCTTTTTTTTTCTTGTGCCTTCTTCATCCCTAACTGGAAGCCTGTATCTTCCACCCCCTGCATCCCTTTTGCCCATCCTCCCTCCCATCTGGCAACCATCAGTTTGTTCTCTGTATTTACAGGTCTGATTCCACTTTTTATTTGTTTTTTTATTTTAGATTTTACATATGAGTGAATCATATGGTATTTGTCTTTCTTAATCTGACTTATTTCACTTAGGATAAGACCCTCTAGGTCCATCTATGTTGTTGCAAATGATTTAAAAAAAAAAAAATCTCATCCCTTTTTATGGCTGTGTAATATTCCTCTGTGTGTGTGTGTGTGTGTGTGTGTGTGTGTGTGTGTGTGTACCACATCCTCCTTATCCATTTGTCTATGGATGGACATTTAGGTTGTTTCTCAATCTTGGCAATTGTAAATAATGCTGCAATAATCATTAGCAAAAAAAGGGTGACCAGCAATCAAATGGAGTCCAAAACCACGGGATAAATTTCCAAGCCAACATTAGATTGTTTCATGATTTTAAAAAATATATCTTTTAATTGGTTTTTAAAATTCAGTAATTTCCGTTTTAAAAAATCCAGTCAGTGGTCAGACTCTATTTGCTATAGTCGGAGTCCATTTTTTTGGCCAGGTCCTCTCTTGGTGTCTTAACGTCAAGATAGGTTTTTCCTTACTAAACTCCAGTGACACAATGTCCATCAGTACAGAGGTTGGCTAGCTTTATGGTATATCCATACAGTAAGAATCCATCCATGAGGAAGAATGAAGTAACTAATATGTTCAATAAGGATATGTGTCCAAAATCTGATGTTAGTTGAAAAAGGTTGCAGATCCATTTGTGCTTGTAAAAGGGTGCATGAAGGTGTGTGTAGGTGTGTGCACAATGTAAAGACAGGTGTCCTTCCTCGGAAGCCAACTCAAACCATCAACAATGATTCTCTGTGGAAAGCAAGAATGGGGAGTCTATGGAGTGCCTGGGTGGCTCAGTCGGTTAAGCGTCTGCCTTTGGCTCAGGTCATGATCCCAGGACCCTGGGATCAAGCCCTGCATTGGGCTCCTCTCTCAGCAGGGAGTCTGCTTCTCCCTCTCCTCCTCCCCCACTCATGCTTGCTCTCTCTCTTTATAAATAAATAAAATCTTAGGAAAAAAAAAGAATGGGGAGTCTAAGACACTTTTACTTTTCACTTTATACTTTCTGTACTATTTCATTTTTTCTGCAGTGTGCGTGTATGCATATTTTTTTTTTAAAGATTTATTTATTTATTTTTATTTGAGAGAGAGAGAATGAGAGAGAGCGAGTACATGAGAAGGGGGAGGGTCAGAGGGAGAAGCAGACTCCCTGCCGAGCAGGGAGCCCGATGCGGGACTCGATCCCGGGACTCCAGGATCATGACCTGAGCCGAAGGCAGTCGCCTAACCAACTGAGCCACCCAGGCGCCCCGCGTGTATGCATATTTTTGAAAGTAGGCGCCAGACACCAACACTGACATTTTCTTTATTTCCTTTTTGATTTGCAGGGCAGCAGCATCTACTCAAAGGGAAGTCCCACCTCTCTGGGCAGAACCTGGTGCCAGCCATATCATTCCTTTCTTAGTGGCTCTGGCTTCAGCTGTTCAAATGTAACTGGAAACTCCGCTGTGCAGCCCTAACCGTCCACCAGCCCTGAAGCCTGCCCTTTGCACATTCATCCTTCTTGTTCTGTGCATACCAGGTGATTCCATTGTCTAATGAAGCTCCCTGCTGGGAAAACAATGTCCCGAGAGGAGTTTTCAATGATACACATGCTCCAGATTTCAGAGACAAGAAATTTATCTAGTCCTATTGAACAGGTTAAAATTGCTGCATTAGAATTAAAGCGAGTTATTAGCTTCTTATTTCATAATGGTACAAAGCATTGAGATCCAAACTATTGCTGTATAAAAAATATTTTTAGGAAATTCTAACAGAACTAAATTCTGTATTTTTTCTGTATTTTCCCTTATCCTCAGTGGGGCACACTGCTTGCTTATTGATAGCTTAAGATATATATACACTATTGGCGCGAGCCAAGCTACTCATGCTATTTGACAAGGTCCAAGTATGGGGGACGATCCTGAAAACAGGAGACTCCACAGCTGGCTCCTGCTATTCTCTTTCATTTTGTTTATGGCAATCTTTATAATTGTGGGAATATTTCTGGGGTTGCATGATAAAGTGACTACTCATCTTAGTTACGCCTATCTAAGCAATCATAATGAAACTAATTCCATGAAGAATTGGTTTCCATAGAACAAAATAACAAGACGGTCACGCTCTGTCTAGCACCTTTCTCTTTGCGTACTGTTTTTTAGTTTTAGCGAAAGTCAATAAGCGGAAATCAATAAAGATCATGTTAATCATTACAAAGGAAAAATGAAAGAAGGCTATGGCTGTAATCCAGAAAATGATCTAAGATTATCTCGATAAATTGTAAAAAAAAAAACAAACATAATCACATGTTACGAAAGTATGGAAAAACAAAAATATCCTAACATATAGATAAAGTTCCTCCGAGGCTGTCGGGAGGAGATGCTTGCAACCTGATCCTGTGTCTGTGTCTCCTCATTCGCCGACACCATCCTTTCCTACGAGAGCCCCACCCCGGCTGGAGCTGGACTCCGGCACACTATATAAATGTATACATATATATTGGCATGCAAAGATTTATGTATAAAGATGTTCATTTAGGAGTGCCTGGGTGGCTCGGTCAGTTAAATGTCTGACTTTGGCTCCAGTCATGATCTTGGGGTCCTGGGATTGAGCCCCGCCTCAGGCTACCTGCTCAGAGGGGAGTCTGCTTCTCCTTCTTCCTTTCCCTCTGCCCTTCCCCCCACTCTCTCTGTCAAATAAATAAATAATTTAATTTAAAAAAAGTTGTTCATTTAACGGTTATATATAATGGGGAGGGGGAAGAAACTCACCATGTCCAATAATAGGGAACTGTCTTCATGTGGTTTGGTATATCTGTAGAATAGAATATCATTCAACTGGTAGAAGTCATGTTTACTAACCCAAATGTCCTTCAGCTGGTGAATGGATGAACTGACTGTGGTACATCTATACAGTACTCAGCAACACTCTATATTTACCGATACAAAGTAACCAGCTATTGGTATATGCAGCAACATGAGTAACACTCAGATGCACTCTGCTAATAAAAGAAGATAGACCCATAGGCTACATACTGTATTATTCAACTTCTGTAACATTCTGGAAAAGGCAAAACTGTAGGAATGGAGAATAAATCAGTGGTTGCCAGGGATTAGGACTAGGGGGAGTGGTAACTACAACGGGGTAGTGTGAGGGAATTTTTGGGGAGTGAGAAACTGTTCTGTATCTTGACTGTGGTGGTGACCTGAATGTCTGCATTTACCAACACTCAGAACTCAAAAAGAGTTAATTCCTCTGTATATAACTGAAATGTTTTCAAAGAACATTTAATCACATAGGAAAATGTCAACAATAAATAGAAGAAATATGATATAAAACCTTCTAAAATATAATACAAATTTAACAAATTCTATTATGTTTGTGTATTTGAATGACATACATATTGTAAATGAATGAAAGGAAACGTAATAAACCCAAAGGCAGAGCAATGGTCCCTGGGTAATGGTCTTATCGGTGATTCCTGTTTTTGACTTTTGGCTTTTGTATTTTCCAGAGGTTCTCTAATGAGCATGCATTACATTTATAATCAGAAAAAGAGAAATATGCACACACATACACACATGGATATATCATATATGTGTGGTAATTTGACCCGACACAAAACATTTCCAGAAGACAAAAACAAAACCTAAAGCTTGTCACAGACACTTCTCTGTTCTCCTTATTCCTTTTCTTACGTAAAGCAAGTGAGGGAGGTTCAGACATGAGAACTCACTGATTCTGATTCCCCAGCAGCCAGAAACAGGCAGTGGGAGCTGTCTCCCTTCCTGTAGGGCCTGTAAATCTCCATAGAGGAAAAGAGATTGCCCAAAGGTGGAAGAGCCGTTCCTCAAAGGTGCAGCCCTGAGTCCAGAGCTCTTTCTCCCTTATTCCAATGGCTCTCATCTCTAGGTGAGGCCCTCCTGACAGTGCCTCTACTCAATTTTTGTGGGCACTTGACCAAATATTTGCTCTAAAGTAGGAAAAATGCAGCTTAATGATCACTGTGTATAACATATACACACATAACATAACCCCATGAATATCTAAAGAGGATCTCAGACACTGCTCTTAGAAGGCACAGGCCTGCTTAGAGCAGGAGAGGAGAGGTTCCTCCTCTCTCATCATTACCCCACCCTTGTGGCATCCACAGGCTCACTGGCCCTACCCTGGTGCTCTGGCAGGAGAGACCAGCTAACTCCCTTGCCCACCGTCATCTGCTACCTTCATTATCATCACCATCATCATGACCATAGCTAGTATTCACTGAGTTCTTATCAAGTGGGCACTGTTAGAAATGTTTGATAAATGATTTAATATCCATAGAGTTATCATCACTATCCTCATTCTGCAGACAAGGAAACTGAGGCTTGACAAAGTTAAATCACTTCCTCAAGGTCACAAAGCTAGTAAGTGGAAGGGAGTTTTTACAACCAGAGTTGGGGTGCTTTACCATCTGCTGTACTAAATAAGACCCCACAAATGTTAAGAATCCCTGCATGTGTTCCAGAACCATCTAAACTGACGCCTTTCTCCCCCATCCATGTTCCCAATCTTTGTAGATTTCCAACCCTGCTATCCACACACCATCTTTGCTTTTGCTTCTCCCTTGCACGTTGACACAAGACAGTCTCTCTTGTCCCCAAACCGGACTTCCCTCCTGTCTGTAATTGCATCTCTCCTCCTTGTCTCAGCATGTTTAAAGACACCTGTCAGGGAGACATAATTTTTACCTCACTTCCAAGGGCTGACATCATCATACCTCTACTCAAACCACCTGAGCACGCAAGGCAGAAATTAGACTTACATTTACATGGCATCTAGGGGCACCTGAGTGGCTCAGTCAGTTAAGCATCTGCCTTTGGCTCAGGTCATGATCTCATGGTCCTGGGATTGAGCCTCGTGTGTTGGGGCTCCTGCTCAGCAGGCAGTCTGCTTCTCCCTCTTCCTCTGCCCCTCCCCACCGTTCGTGCACTCTTTCTCGGGTGCGCTCTCTCTCTCTCAAATAAATAAATAAAATCTACTCCCCCCGACAAACCAGACCAAAACAAAAAAACACATTTACATGGCAACTAGAGTCGTCCATGCATATAAGCATGGGTATTACCAATTTCTAGCTTTCTCTTTTAGTAGCTAAGGTCCTATGGGATTTTGGAGAAGCCTGGTATTGATGGATGAATTTTGGGATGTTTTCTCTTTTTATATAAATCTTAAACCACTTGTAGCCTTTGGCATGCAATATCAGCCTATGGATGTCTTTCTTTAGCTTCAAAGGATATATTTGACCAAGGTTTATATGAGAAAGGAAGAAAGAAAGAAAGAAAAGAAAGAAAGAAAGAAAGGAAAAAAGAAAGAAAGAAGAAAGAAAGGAAGAAATGAAGGGAGAAAGGAAACCTCTGTAATGTTTCAAAATCCTGCCCCAGTTCACCCACCATGACAAACCATGACAAGCAGTAGGGCATTGTTATGAGGACAGGCAGGATGAACAAGCTTGCCAAAGCAACTCTTCTCAATTCAGCCTTGGCATTTCATCCTTTCTTCCTTGTGTAGGTTCCAGTGTGATGCCTCCCAAATGAACTCTAGTAGGTTTCCAGAAGGATCCAGACCTTTCTAGAATAAAGACTATCGTTTGAGTTCCCCTCTCTTCCTGTTGTGTCTAGCAACACTAGATTAGACAGTTGTTCATACAAAATAATCCTACTGGCCACAGAGGAAGAAGGAAGCAGAACCAGCCTCAAAGGTGTGTGATCTGTGCAGGTGCATGGGGACTCAGGCTCAGAAGGGCCCAGCTTGGTCTAATGCTCTTCTTCTTTTTTTTTTTTCCTAAAGATTTTATTTATTTATTTGAGAGAGAGAATGAGATAGAGAGAGCATGAGAGGGAGGAGGGTCAGAGGGAGAAGCAGACTCCCTGCTGAGCAGGGAGCCCGATGTGGGACTCGAGCCCAGGACTCCAGGATCATGACCTGAGCCAAAGGCAATCGCTTAACCAACTGAGCCACCCAGGCGCCCGGTCTAATGCTCTTCTGTCTCTGTCTTTAAGCTCTAAATTTTTGAACAAAGAGCCCAGCATTTGAATTTTTTCACTGGGCCCTGCAAATTATGTAGCTGGTGCTGAGTGAAAGTATTATGAGACAAGGGCGTTTTAGTTTGTCTTAAGTGGCTCCGTTTCATAGATAAGAAACAGGACAACGGAGGCTCTAGCTGTGCCCAATCTTAGAAAAGGACGCCTCCAGGCTTAACGACAGACCTCCAGCGCAACGGGTGAAAACCCCCTGCTGGCTCCTCTGGAGCGCATTGCGTATGCCTGGGAGCTTTCCGACCTTCCAAGTCTCGCTTCCCCAAGAAAGAAGCTAGCAGCCCGCTTTCCCAGTGGCCCTGGAAGCCGGGATGCAGACACATGACATAAAGCTCACCCGTCAGGCGCAGGAGCAGGAGGCTCCCCTTCAGGGGAGAGGTAAAACGGAGGTGCCGCGAAGGACGCAGACTGTCCAGGGGGAAGGGCGGTGCTGGTGGGGTCCTAGCGGTGTCACAGCCGCTGTCGCCCCAGGTGACCTTTTTGCGCGTGTGCACCCAGCTGGATGGACTGCTTGTCTGGGCTTGTCCTGCTGGTTGTGAGGCCCCTTGCTGCGCACGTTCCTTCCAACCTCCCTGTACACAGCAGTGCTGAGCATCCCTCACTGCGCTTTCGCTGTCAGTGGTTTGAGCCGCCCCCTCTTGTTACGTGAATCCCACCAGTCCCACAAAATACTACAGACGTGGGGGGCTTACAAACAGCAGGAGTTTGTTTGTCATAGTTCTGGAGGCTGGGCAGTCCTCGGCAAGTCCAAGGCACCAGCACCCTCGCGGTCTGGGGAGGATCCTCTTTCCCGGTTCAGAGGCTCGCGCCTTCCTGCCTCATCCTCACCTGCTGGGGGCGCTAAGGAGCTCTCCGGAGCTCTTCCAGGAGGCACGGATCGCATTCATGAGGGCTCCGCCCTCCTGGCTTACGCACCTCCCAAAAGGCCCACCTGCCCATGCCATTACTTTAGGCAGTAGGATTTCCGCGTGGGGAGTTTGGGGGCGACACAAACATTCAGACCTTTAGCAGGCACTGATGCCCAAATCAGCTTAGAAGCCTTCCCAGCTCTCAATTCTCCACCCCTTCGTCTGAGAGGATTCAACCAAACTCTATCGACAAAATGGTCTTGCTCTCCCTATGGGCTCAGAAGGCGCTAACCTTCTGCTCCACCTTCTGTGTCCACCAAGTATCTCCGGCCCATCATCTGGATCTCAGCTCAAGGGTCTCTCCCTCCGTGAAGCTCTCCCAGACCGACATGCCCAATTTAGGTCAGGTTCAGAGTTTTTTGTTTTTGTTTTTTTCCCTTTTTTCACTTTGTAATTATACATTTTTAAAAACAAGGCCAGGGGCCAAAGGTGGCATTAAAAATAAATAACCGGGCGCCTGGGTGGCTCAGTTGGTTAAGCGACTGCCTTCGGCTCAGGTCATGACCCTGGAGTCCCGGGATCGAGTCCCGCATCGGGCTCCCTGCTCGGCAGGGAGTCTGCTTCTCCCTCTGACCCTCCCCCCTCTCGTGCTCTCTCTCCCATTCTCTCTCTCAAATGAATAAATAAAATCTTTAAAAAAAAAAAAAAGAAATGACCTCATTTTATGACTAAATTTACAATATAGCACAATGACCATTATGAATATTATTAAATAAGTGTCCAGTTAACTGTAATGTAAATTTTGTTTGCTTACGGCACTAACTCTACTCATGGTGTTCAGTTTCATGGTTCATTATTCAAGAAGCTATGCACTTTTGGCTTTTGGCACTTTTAGGGACCCCTAATCAAGTGTGAATAAAAATAAGTTGAGGGCGCCTGGGTGGCTCAGTTGGTTAAGCGACTGCCTTTGGCTCAGGTCATGATCCTGGATTCCCGGGATCGAGTCCTGCATCAGGCTCCCTGTTTGGCGGGGAGTCTGCTTCTCCCTCTGACCCTCCTCCCTCTCATGCTCTCTCTCATTCTCTCTCTCTCAAATAAATAAATAAAATCTTTAAAAATAATAATAATTAAAAAAAAAAAAAAAACATTGTGGCACAGATTGGCCAGCCAGGCAGACACCCCATGGCCTGAGCAGGAAGGCCACTGGCTTTCACAACTGACCCACCATGTTGTGGGTACCAACAGCAGCCTCAGCAGGGATGGACTAACTGTGCTCATGGCTGGATCTTCAGCCCCTGGCCCAGCACTTGGTACATAAAAGATGCTTAATAAATATCCAGTGAGTAAATTATTGTTCTCTATTGTTGATCCTTTTCTTTTCTTTTAAAAAAATTTTTAAATTTAATTTATTTTTTTATTTTTGAGAGAGAGAGCATGAGTGAGGTGAGAGGCAGAGGGAGAAGCCTGATGCGGGGCTCGATTCTGTGACTCCAGAATCATGACCCAAGCAGAAGGCAGATGCTGAACTGACTGAGCCACCCAGGCATCCCGACCATTTTCTTTAAATGTCAGTTTGGCTCCCAGGCTTTCTTGGATCTAATGTGTTGGACCATCTAAGACTTCCTAGCACAGCCTTACCCTGGATATGGACACCAGCTAGCTTTGCTTTCTGAAGCTACTCCTCACACCTTCCAGCTTCCATGCCCAGCAGTCACTCAGGGCCCCAGGGTAACAGTAGACTCCTTCCTCCAAGCCAGGACACTCTGGGGCTCCCCGGGGGGTCCTGCCTACACAGGGAGTGGGCCAGATTGGGAAACAGATCCAGCTCAGAATGGTTTGAATAGACAGACTGTGGGAGAAAGAATGGAGGGGAACGCAACCCGAGAAGATCTGGCATGTGGTGGAATGTTCATTAGTGTGGCCACTGGTATGGTTTGTAAGAGTGGTGTCTGTCATCTTCTTAGTTGTACCCAGCTGGGCACCACTGAACCACATAGCTTGTCATAACCCGGATGTCCCCTACTTTCCCAGTCCTAGGGGACTTGAACACGCTGTCTCTGCATGGATTGCCCTTCCTGCAGACCATATTTAAGACCCACCTGAAGCATCATCTCCTTGCTGAATCCTCTGGCACCCTTTCCCACCGGAGCCTCGATTGTTCTTGGCCTCTTTGCCCCCCAGCCCCCAAGAATTCCCCTAACATGGTCCATCTTCACTGTCTTGTCATTGTTTGGGACCTTGGTTTCTTTGAAGACCCACCCATCTTTGCAAACCTGGCCCAGCCACGCCTAGATGAAGTGAACATTCCACATGGGGGTTTCATGGGAGAATAGATAGGTGGATGAGCTGGGCTTCGGAGAGGAAAACACAGGGTGGGTGATTCTTTAATTTTCTTTTGATGTAATTTTATTTATTTGTTTGTTTGTTTGTTTGTTTGTTTTAAGTAAGCTCTACACTCAACGTGGGGCTTGAACTCGAGACCCCGAGATCAAGAGTTGCATGCTCTACCCACTGAGCCAACCAGGCACCCTTTAATTTTCTTTTAATGTAAGTTTTGTCGGAGAAGGTCAGGGATGGTACGAGACAAGCTTAAAAACATCGTAAAAAAATTCATGTGTCATACTTTTCTGTATTTATGCTATACTTCAATAAAACACGTGGAATGGGGGCGCCTGGGTGGCTCAGTCGCTAAGCGTCTGCCTTCGGCTCAGGTCATGATCCCAGGGTCCTGGGATCGAGCCCTGCATCGGGCTCCCTGCTCGGCGGGAAGCCTGCTTCTCCCTCTCCCACTCCCCCTGCTTGTGTTCCCTCTCTCGCTGTGTCTCTCTCTGTCAAATAAATAAATAAAATCCTTAAAAAACAAAACAAAACAAAACACTTGGAATGCATGATATGTTACCAGTCTGGGTCAGGGGAGCGGAGGGGGGAGGGTGGCAAGTGGTGGAAGATCTTGGAGTATCTAAAAAGGAAGAGAAAAGGCCCCGACTGACTTCCAGTCCACAGTTTGTCTCGGGGCCAGTGGCTCGTCAGGCTAATCCCAGGGAAGCTGCAGCCAAGGCATCTCTGGAGCCTGATTCCAGAACACGGTGTTCCCGGCCTTCCGGTTGCCGTGGTTACCAGTCAACTTGCGCAGCCTCCTCACAGCACCCTGGCCTGTGACTTCTCTAGATGCTGCCAGTAACCTAGTGAGTAGATGGGTTTCTGTGGAAAAAGAAAAAGCTTTATTTAAAAAAATAAAAAGTAACTTTTCTGAGTATAAAAATGATAATACCTGCTCACTTGAAAAATTTTTATTTTTTTTACTTTTTTCTTCTTGTTTTCTTTTATTTATTTTCCTTAAAGATTTCATATATTTATTTGAGAGCGAGAGAGAGGGAGCACAAGTGGGGGGAGGGGCAGAAGGAGAAGCAGGCTCCGGGCGGATCAGGGAGCGGGAGCTGGGGCTCCCCCCCAGGGCCCTGGGAACTTGACCTGAGACAAAGCCAGACGCTTAACTGACTAAGCCACCCAGGCGCCCCTCACTTGAAAAATTTTGAACAATACGTACAACTTAGGAAAAAGGGTATAGATACCCTCTGCTATACAACATGCAAGTAGCGGACTTTTTCTCTATGTATATTCAAACGCATATTCATATTTTTATATATTTATTTATTTTTAAGATTTTATTTATTTATTTGACAGAGACAGAGATAGCGAGACCAGGAACACAAGCAGCGGGCGTGGGAGAGGGAGAGCAGGCTTCCCGCCAAGGAGGGAGCCCGATGTGGGATTCGACCCCAGGACCCTGGGATCATGACCTGAGCCGAAGGCAGAGGCTTAACGACTGAGCCACCCAGGCGCCCCATATATTCATATTTTTAAACACACGACGAGGTCTTGTTTGACATCAGGAATGTAAACGAGAGCAGAATAGTTAAATCATAGGTTCTAAGCTTTTTACACATTCAAATGCTGATTTCAAACATAGAGTTGCCTCCTGACTGGTCTCCCTGCTTCTGATGCATTTCTCCTCTGGCCTAACTTCTTTCTATAAGGATGCCAGGGCAATCATCCTAAGCTACGGTCCCATTTGCATCAGCCCTAGTTCAAAATCATCAGTGCAAAATAAAACCCATGTTTTAAAATCTAATATTCAAGATCTTTCCACTTAACCCCAAACTGTCTTTCTAGCCTTGTGTCTCCAGAGACCCTCTGTGCTCTCCAGGTGCCTTCTCTCAGCTTCCCAGTCTCATGGACCAGAGACTCCATATCCGGTACCTTTGCTCACCTCCTTCTTGACGTCTCACTTTGTTCCAGTCTCAAATGCATTTATTTTTATGTCTTTCTTGAGGACAGAGTCTTTATCCTTGTGTCTTTGTGTCTGAGTGCTTCACCCTGGCCAACCATGACCCAGTGAACAGTTGCTATGTGAAAGAATCAATACTGCATTTAAAATTGAGCAGGATTATCAGGGTTGAGGACTAGAAAGAAAAATCCCATACTCCTCCTGCGTTTCTCCTACATACACAGAACCCTTGACTTCTGACGTTCTGGTCACCAAATACGTGGTTTTTTTCCCACACCGACCAGTTTTCTGACACCAGTGGCCTACAATTCCCCTGAGTCTGATGCTATCTACCTGGAGATATGTTCCGAGTCCACAGGTCAAGGGCTCAGTGCCACCAGGCTGTGCGCCAACCCCCCTTCACACCAGTCATGGGTCCAGATTGTTACCTGTGCTTCTGACTGAACAGCTACAGGTCAGGAGTTCCCCTGATCTTCTCCTTGGGTTCAATTCATCTGCACACAGAACTCAGAAAACCCATATAGTCACTAGATCACTGGTTGAAGACAAAGGATATGACTCAGGAACAGCCAGATGAAAGAGACACATAGGTAGAGGTATGGGGAAGGGGCGAGGAGCTTCCAGGCCCTCCCCAAGTGCTGCTTTCTCCATATGGCCATGGGTTCACCACCCTGGAAGCTCTCCAAACCTCATCCTTTTGGGTTTTTAAGGAGGCTTCATTAGGTAGGCACGATTGATTAGATCATTGGCCATTGGTGATTGATTCAGTCTCTAGCCCCTTTCCCCTTCCTGGGGGTGAAGTGATGGGACTGAAAGTTTCAACCCTCTAAGCACCTATTTGGCTCCCCTGGCCAACCCTTAGGTATGTTCAAAAGTCACCTCATTAACATAACAAAAGACAACCTTAACCCTTCTCAGCATTTAGGAAATCCCCAGGGTTTTAGGGACTTTTTGCCAGGAATGGGAGGAAGACCAAATATTTCTTCCTATAAGTCACAATAGCGCAGGGAACCAAGTGGGGTGACAGCCCAACATTGTGGCTAAGAGCCTGGATTCTGGGGCCTCACAGTCTGGCCCAAATCCTGTCTTTAAGCTTTGCTAACCACATGGCTCTGGCCAGATCATGTCTGTCGCTGGAGTCTTATTGTAAATAGGGATTACAAGTGCTCAGAATAAAGTGAGTTTCTGTGCATAAAGAGTGCAGAGTGGTGCCAGGCAGGCTCTAAATAAACACTATCTACGAAGACAGTACTTTCTTGTATAGGTCCAGGGATTACTCTGCAGCAGTTACTGAGCTATGTATGTACTTTCATACATGCTCTTTTTTTTTTTTTTTTTTTTTTCTAGAGAGGGAGAAAGGGGAGGGGGGATAGGAGGGGCAGAGGGAGAGGGAGAGAGAGAATCCTAAGCAGGCTCCTCTACCCAGCGCAGAGCCCGACACAGGGCTCGATCTCACAACTCAAGATCATGACCTGAGCTGAAATCAGGAGTTGGATGATTAACCTACTGAGCCACCCAGGCAACCCTCATACATGCTTTTATTAATCCTCATCTGGCCCCCTGAGATCAGTTCAATTGTTATCCTGTTTCACAGAGGAGAAAATGTGAATGTAGAGAGCTTTCTTTACTTGGCCAAGATCCCACAACTTCGGTGCCCCTGAGCGGTCCTCCTTGGTCTGGGTGGCAGGCAGCTTGAGCCAAAGCAGCAACACCAGCCCTGACTCCTCATGAACTGACGCATCCAGTGCCAGCACTCAGCGGGTCCTTGACGCATGTCTGCTGAGCTAGGGGGTAAATGATTTGACCGCAGGAGAAATGCTCATGGAAGCCCCAGAGCATAAGAAGGCATAGGCAGGCCCGTGGGAGAACTGGGTTCTAGTCTTCGTTGTTTTGTTCTGGGTCTCCATGGTAGCCATCCTAAAAGTTGGTCATTTCCTCTTGCACAACAGATTTGATAACAAGGGACTTTTTTTTTTTTTTAAAGATTTTATTTATTTATTCATGAGAGACAGAGAGAGAGAGGCAGAGGGAGAAGCAGGCTCCCAAGGAGCAGAGAGCCCGATGCGGGACTCGATCCCAGGACCCTGGGATCATGACCTGAGCCGAAGGCAGACGCTTAACCATCTGAGCCACCCAGGCGCCCCAATAACAAGGGACTTTGGGAACCAAAAAGGAAATGGTAGAAACCATGATAGTGAAGATACTGACAGCTCAGCAAATCTGAAGACACAGTAAATTTACCCCCCACGGTGAGGAGGCCAACACCTCCAGGGGCTCTGTCAGGAGCCCCCATGGCTTACTCAGTCCATGTCAGTGTCCCCCAAAGCTTCAGAGGTAACAGGATAAAATAGAAGCCCAATCTGAAAAAGAATTTCAGACACTTGAGAAAAAGTATAACCGTGTGTGAAGCCTTTCTTGCTAAGATATCTGATCTGCCTGGTGCATCCATCAAGGTAGTGGAGGGACATTCACAGAGACTGGAGAACGTGGGAATGTTCACCAGGGAGGATCCGATTTTGAAGCAAGTGATGATGCTGGTAAATAAAAAAGGAGAAAAATAATGAGAAAAAAAATCCCCCCCCCCAAATCCTGAATATTGGTTGATTTAAAATATAGTTTAAAAGAGTATGACGAGGGCGCCTGGGTGGCTTAGTCGTTAAGCGTCTGCCTTCAATTCAGGTCATGATCCCAGGGTCCTGGAATCGAGCCCCGCATAGGGCTCCCTGCTCGGCGGGAAGCCTGCTTCTCCCTCCCCCACTCCCCCTGCTTGTGTTCCCTCTCTCGCTGTGTCTCTCTCTGTCAAATAAATAAATAAAATCTTTAAAAAAAAAAAAGTATGACTACCCTTTTCTGATGGTTTTCAAAGATGTGAAGTAGGAGTGATCCCATCTTGGCTGCCTGATAGATTACATGTCTGAAATGCATCCTGAACAATTGTTATGGACTGCCTTGTGTCTGCCCAAAATTCACATTTTGTTATGGTGGCCCCAGCAAACCAATACTTAATGAATATGTCAAAAGTAAAGTGTAGAGGCAGACACCCACTAAAGTGAAAACCATCTTCCTCTTTTCCTTCTTTCATAAGATAGTGAAAATTGAGGTTTGCAAAGGGTGCCAAGTAGTTGCGGGCAAATGGAGTGTCAATTTGAGAAGTATTCGTGATCTTACTCCACATGGGACAGTCCAAAGCAGAGCTGATCCAGCAACTAGTGCTTATTCTTCTATTTATTTAGTCTTTCTGTAATTCCCCAGTGCAGAAAGTGGAACTCATGGAAATGCATCTTCATCAGAAACTTCGCAGTTGCTGGAACATAATTGACAGTCTTGTGAAACACAGAGGCCAGCCTCACACTTGACAGGGGACATTTGGCAGCAAGGAAAAGGGTGACCTGAAAGCCCGTGCTGGCCATCAGTGCACAACTATTGTTGAAACTGGGAAACTGCATTTTTGAGCCCTGGCTCATGAATATTCACGTTAATAACCAGTGAAGCAGGTTGTAGAATCAGGACTTTGCTAATTTCAATATAATTACTCATTACTTATGGCCTCATGTTTTTGTGCTTTCTTTGTAGAGTCTATCTTAAGATATGTTCCAATAATAAGAGATGTATATCTATTAAATTACTTAGTATTTTAGGAATATTGTTATTTCTTTCCCCAAAAGATATGGATTACAACAGGTTCTCTAAAGCATGTTGATTCATTGCTATGATATTTTTGTCCTTTGAAAGTCGTATTATCATGTAGCTATTAAAGGGTAGCTATCAAGATTACCAAAACTCTTTATTGAAATAACTTATTTATTTGAGAAAAATGCATGTTGAAAAGCTGATCCAAGTGTATTTCCACCTTGTGCAGAAGTAGAAGGGGTTTACATTCGGCTTGTACTTGCTGCACCTGCATGATTTTGCTATGGAAATGTGACATAATTAATTCTAAGATGGTTCTTGTAAAATTTTACTACTTGGGAATAACTAGCACATAGTTAAAAGTTCTCAAAAGAACACATTAAACTTGTTTGGATTCTGTGTGACACAGCGATCCGTACAGAATTACAATCAGAATGAAGTTCTTGTTTACCACAGCTGCTGTTAGAAGAATTTCGGGGGCATGGTGCGGGGGCTGGGGGATGAGAAAAGAGAGAGAGACTCTCCTGACCCTCACCAACTGATAATTAAACTAGTAATTGCTCTGTATTTCTACATGTGTGTTGGAGACACAGGGTATTTTGTGATTGCATGGTCTAACATCAGGGAAGGGAGACTTCCCAGAGAAGCGACCTATAAATTGAGACAGGAAAGATAAGGGTTATTTAGCCAGAGAAGAGGTAGGAGGGTTGGAAATATTTCCAGGTCGGGAGACTAATATGTACAAAGATTTATATCCTCAACTACCAAGTTTGCCTTAAATGTTTGCACTTTGGTTTTTTTTTTTTTTTTAACAAATTTATATACTCAGCCAGTATTTACTGATTATCTGGATTAGGAGTCTGGGAGAGATAGTGACAGATGTCTCATAACCAGGGACACAAGACTGGTTTGAGTTTGGTTCTGCTGGTTCCCTCTTCTCCAAAGGAGTTGCTGACAAGTCTGCCTTAGTTGAGCGCAAGAACAGATTGGAAATCAGCTTTCATTATTAACCACTAGATTGTCAGGCTGTCCACTAGGGGCCACCCCTGTCTAAGCTAAGGTGGACAGGCCCCTGAAGACGGCACACTCATGATGTGGTAAACTTGCCCAGGAGTTAACGTGGCCCAACAATTCCTTGCTCCTAGCACTTATATAGAGGAGTTCTTCCTTCCTGGAAGAGGGTGATTGAGGTTGGGAGGTAGGAACAGGACAGCCTAGGCAGATAAACAGGGAAAATGCTGGAAATTCTGCCCATATCCTAGATAGGCTTCGTGAAAAATGACAGTGAGAGGTTCTGGGAAGCTCTCAAGCTTCACAAGGGCTTACATTGTAGAGTGTGTGTTGGGGTTGGAGGGAAGTCATAATCAACAGCATTATTGAAGGTATGTGTCAGGGGCCCACTGCAGGGGACAAATTTGGCCCATCACTTGCTTTTGTACAAAAAAGCCACAACAGGGGTTTTGCAATTTTAAAGAGTTGAACAAGAGCAAAAGAAGAAGATTATTTCATGAAATGTGGAAATGACATGAAGTTCAAGTTTCAATGTCCATAAATAAAGCTTTGTTGGAACCTCTTCACGCTCATATCTGTGGCTGTTTTCAAGCTGCAGTGGCAGAATGGAGAAGTTGCGACAGAGATTGTGTGGCCCTCAAAGCTGGAAGTATTTATTATTAGTCCCTTTCCAGAAAATGTTTCCTGACCAATGGTCTGAAAGTCTGGGAAGGTCAGTGGCCTACAGTCTACCTGCTGCACTGGGAGAATCATGGACAATCTGGTTGGTGCATGATGGCTCTACTCCCTACTTTCTCCACCAATGCACAATACAAATAAATAATATTTCATTTCCTTTTAATATCCTCAGCTCTTGTGACACCTGTGACAAACAATTTCTCAGCAGGGAGGAGGAGGATTTTCCCCCCAGGCTTCTGCTGAGCTGTTTTTTATTGAGAACTTGAAAATCAAGGAATTCCTTTTATGACTTGAGCCAGATTTAAGCTGTTGACTGACTTGAAGTTGTTGAATCTCCTCAAAAGTAAACCCTGTGATAGAATAAATCCAGGTGGTTGTTTTGGGAGGTGATTCCAGGAAACACTGGTGAGGGAGTAGAAGTGGGACCAGAAGGGCAGGAAGCCAATCCAGGGTTACCAAGTGAAGGCAACTGGAGTTTATTGCTGCAGACAGCATAAAATATACTTCAGAGTTGTTGCACCTGGTGGGAGGAGGTTGGGACATTTATCTACCTATCAGGCATTAGCTGAGAACTGCTCCCATGAGGACATCTGGCCTGCACGGTTGTTGCAACTGGCTGCCCCAGCAGAGGTGGATCAGGGGAATCATCAAACCATCAAAAGGCCATTGCATAACTTTACATTTAAAACCAAATTCTGGGGTGCCTGGGTGGCTCAGTTGGTTAAGCGACTGCCTTCGGCTCAGGTCATGATCCTGGAGTCCTGGGATCGAGTCCCGCATCGGGCTCCCTGCTCGGCAGGGAGTCTGCTTCTCCCTCTGGCCCTCCCCCCTCTCATGTGCTCTCTCTCATTCTCTCTCTCTCAAATAAATAAATAAAATCTTTAAAAAAAAATTAAAAAAAAATAAAACCAAATTCTGGGTTGCGTGGGTGGCTCAGTCGGTTAGGCATCTGCCTACGGCTCAGGTGATGATCCCGGGGTCCTGGTATTGAACCCCGTGTTGGGCTTCCTGCTCAGTGGGGAGCCTGCTTCTCTCTCTCTCCCTCTGCCCCATCCCCCTGCTTGTGTGTGTTCTCTCTCAAATAAATAAATAAAATCTTAAAAAAAATAAAACCAAATTCAGACTTACACAGAATTGACTAGTACAAAGAGTTAAATTTTTTAGAAAATTGTTCTGCAGGTTATCAATTCTAGGTGTACTATAATTTACATTATGGAATAATTTATCATAGTTAGTCCAAGGCTGCTGTCAAAGCCTATAAAATACATGTCATGACTCTCCTAACAGCTACATCAGCAGAAAATCCTTCTCAAACCTTAAAATTATCAAAAATTATTTTTGATAGTGAATTTGCCAAGAGTGACTTGGCAAGCTTCAATTACATAGATTGAAAATGAAGTTGCTAAAAGTATGAACTTTGATGACCTCATAAGTGAATTTGCAGAGAGGTTGAGCCATGAGTGTGTTTTGGGTGTTGGGGTTGTGCTAGCTCAGACTCTGTATTCAAGAGTCATCAGGAGATTCGAGTATTTCCATTTCTCTGATGTGCATTAACTCAGATCAATGTCCACAGGTCCCTTTGAGAAAGGGTCAGGGAAATCACTGTTTTATATGCTTGCTGTGGCATCACAGGCACTTCCTCCCCCTAAAATGATTGGATGTGGGTCTGAGATTCCAGGTACAGGTCTGGGAACTGGGTGGTGGGTTGTGATCTTCCACAGCAGTAGGTGACAGCCTTTGGCTCATTTGCTCTTGATCACTTTTGATGGTAAAAGTCAAACATATCTTCATTGACTGCCTGTCTCTCTTGCTGTAAAGAACTAGAGGATCTATTAGCCTCTGTCTCCGATTCCTGCCTGTCAGGCTCCCATCTGCCACGTTGAATTCGTTGCCATTATGGCGATCGCGTCTGCCCTGCCTATGCTAATTAAGTGCTGCCTCCCAGGCTCTGCTACTTCTTCTTGGCACTAGGAAGCCCTGTCTCATAACTACATCCCCACCATCATCCCTGGCCTTTAGCATACAGCCACTCTGAGCTTGTCCATGAGGACAATAGCCTCATTACTAGCACATTCTTTATTGCTTTAATAAATCATAGTAGTCATACTCTTTTGAGCATGCTCATCTTTCTGAGCCTTGAACCCCACCCAATCTCCCACCCCCACTGTTTTTTTTTTTTTTTACTGCTCTGCCAAAGTAGAGTAGTAAATAAATTTTATTTACTTCAAGGCATATTTTTTCCTAGTTTTCAACGAACCATTCCAACAGTGTTATTAAGATTAGATCTAGGTGTCCTTGCTGGGTTATTAAATTTGAGTGGTGGGACAGTGCCCCCTTACAATACATTCTTTCTTATCCAGCCTTCTATGTTCCATACCACCATCCCCAGTCCTGCACCATGCTCAAGCATGTTTTCCCAGTTTTTGGCATATATATTAGGTAGATCTGTAATTTTCCTGGTTAATAATTTCTTTTCTAAATGAAGGAAAATATTTCCCCCAGGTGCATACTTGAACCTAGTTACCAATCTAGAAGCAACAAAGGAATGTAGGTCTTGAAGAGGACAAGCATCATCTTGGCAATGTAAGGGCCTGTGCTGGTCTCCAGGTAAAGGGAGCTGCTATCTTCCAGCAAGGGGGAATCATGGGAATCTGGGGGGTTGTTCATGGGAATCTGGGGGTTCAAGGTTTCCAATCCCATGTACCAAACGTCCCCATCTCAAGTCTCAGGGTCCTACACCTTCCCTATCAGGGAAGGATATATACCAGACTATAGATTAGGACTTCTTGTCACTCTGCTCTGCTCACTCACATGATGTTCAGCACAGTCTGTCCTGGGCTGCCCTCCTGTAGGAAGTAAGGGTCTCCTTAAATGCACTGAAGAGGTCTTCTGACTTCATACCATGCCCTGAGTCAATAGCTGGCTGACCTGATTCTGTCATTTTCTTCCCTCAGTACTTGGATGGTAGTAGAAAGCAACAATGAACTCCACATCCCCCAGAGTTGCCATTTTCACTTCCATCTCTCAGTTGCTCAGACGGTGTGTAAGTCAACGCACCCTCCCCCGACACATCACAGTTCCCCTCAGTGAGGGTCTTAGTGATGTAATGCCACCGTGTGCCAGGGGAGGGGGCGATTGAGACCAGAAGACAGGGATGGTTGGATTGCTAGGCAACATGTCACTGAGGGCTACAAGCACGTAATCCTGCAGGAAGTTTTGGATGGACAGGGTGGACTATTTCTGAGTTATCTCAGGGGAGGTACATGTGGGCTGAGGTCTTTCTCCTTTGTTCCTGTCAGTCATTGGTTAAGGGCTGCTTCCAGGGAGAGTGTTAATTCCTGGGCATGTTCAGGCTGCCCTGTGTGGGGGCAGAGCAGGTTTTGGAAGTCAGAGAAGGCTCTTGGGCGAAGGGTTACCGGTGCCTCTCGTTGGAGGTTGGGTAGGTCTGCCCAGACATGGTTATCGCCACGAGGATAAACATGAGGCACCAGCATTTTCTGCTATGGTCAGATTTTTTGCCACTTGACTTAATGCTTCCCAGTTAACAGTTTGGGTTTTATTTAGTTCTTTTACTTTATTCTGGGCTTCTTTCTGTGTTCATTTCAATTTTGCCCCTACCACAAAATTCCTTCTTGTTACACTTCTGCCTAAATTCACGACAGACTTCCTACTCTATCACTAGCCTGGTCACTTCTTTATATTTCAAAGCAAAGAATACCTTCAATACTTTCTTCAATTAGAACTAAAGAACTTCCTTGTTGGGATGTCTGAATGTCTCAGTTGGTTCCTGGGATCGAGTCCCGCATCGGGCTCCCTGCTCAGTAGGGAGCCTGCTTCTCCCTCTCCCTTTGCCCCTCTCTGCCTGCTTGTGCTCTCTCTCTCTGACAAATAAATAAAATCTTGTAAAAAACAAAACAAAATAAACCATATGAAGGGCACAGGAGAGTCTGTTGCTGGTCTCTCTACTTCTGTGTGTGTTTTAAAACCTAACTAAAAACTAAAAAGAAGCAAACAAACTCCCCCTCGCCCTCCCCCACAAAAAAACCTAACAAACACCAAAGCAAAATAAAACAGCAACTACAAAACCCCAGTTGAATACTAATTATGATCCTATGATCTCCAGTTATATTGGTATAAAAATCCCAGCCCACATTCTCCTCAACGACTGAGAATGTACTGAAAGATCACAGATGACCTGCCAATATTAGTTGGTAAGGATGGAGTATTTGCTGTGTGCCTGGAGCAGTTCTACGTGTTTTCCATGCATTAATGTTTTGGGGCTTCACAATGCAATTTGCAAGGTAATATCCCATCCCCATTTCCCAGGGAGAAAACTCAGGGTCATAGAGCAGGAAAATAACTCAAGGTACCATAGCTTGGGACTTATAAAGCCAGGACTCAAACCAGGAGAAATGACCTTAGTACTTGTACCTTGACTGCTATGCTGGACCATCCACATGGTTACTGTTTGCCAGAATCCTCATCATCACCATCATCTTCTATAGGCAAGGTCTAATTATTGCATCTCTTTTAATTTCAAAAAATTAAGAAATGTATTATGTGAAATTACCTTTCCCAAATGTCATGCCCCACAAATAACTGGTCTGAATGTGGTGCATATTTTTTCAGACGTTTTAATATTTACGCATAGCTTATATTTCTGTGTTTATAGGTGCCAGGCAGAGTTCTAAGTGCTTTTCAGATATTAGCACATTGAATCCTCACAACTGAATCCTTGATTCCAGGGGGAAGGTCAGAGACTATTTCAAAACTGAGCAGTCCGCGTGAATCTGGCTGTAAGCATTCTGCACTTGGGCTCATTTGCTGCACCCCAGCCCCGGCTGACTTCCCCTGGCTGTGGTGCGCAGGGAAAGGTGGGGGCAGGGAGGGCTCCCCGAGCCCCTAGGCGCCAAGCAGCCCAGTGTCCTCAGCTTTAGTTCCCTGATTTCAGGAGTTTCCTTCCAAGCAGTGACAATGGCTTAAATAAATAATTCACCAAGTGTTCTGGGAGAAGCATCTGACCAGTGACAAAGAGGTTCTCCTTGATCTCAATTTATTCAGGCCCCTCTAAGCCCTGAAGTCTCCATCTCACCTTGGACTCTGTCCTTGGTGTGTCTAGTCCGGTTTTAGGAAAGGTTCTTGCTAAAGCAGAATCCTGCTGGTCAGGGGAGAAAATCTCCCACCCTTGATGTATAATTTAGTTCTTTATTCCCCACCCTCAATATCACATCACCTTGGCTTGTGAAGTGTTGAAGAATATATCGACCCCCAAATACGGCTCTTTGGCATAAGGATTACTTTAAGCTAATTATTTTCGAGAAACAGAAGACACAGGAAAGAGAAGCTCTGAAAACTGAGAATTAGTTACCCCTTTTTAAGGGAAATTTACAGTTATAAATAAAATCTCCGTGTGTGAGGGTGTCTCCCTCTCTGTACCAAGAAGAGAAGGATGGTAAGTACATCTTTGGTTTAGAAGAAAGAGGATAAAAAATAATTAAAAAAGAAAAAGAGTTTAATACTGCCAGGAATATTTACTACTTGTTTCGGCTGAAATCTGATGTTATTTGAAAGAATTTTTTTTAAAGATTTATTTATTTGAGAGAGACAGAGAGAGTGTGTGAGCAGGAGAGGGGCAGAGGGAGTCGGAGAGAGAGAATCTCAAGCAGACTCCCCCCTGAGAGCAGAGCCCGATGCAGGGCTCGATCTCACAATCCTGAGATCATGACCTGAGCCTAAATCAAGAGCAAGTCCCTTAACCGACTGAGGCACCCAGGTGCCCCTGAAATAATTTTTTTTTTTTAAAGATTTTATTTATTTATTTGAGACAGAGAGAAATGAGAGAGACAGAGAGCACATGAGGGGGGGAGGGTCAGAGGGAGAAGCAGGCTCCCCGCCGAGCAGGGAGCCCGATGTGGGACTCGATCCCGGGAGTCCGGGATCATGACCTGAGCCGAAGGCAGTCGCTTAACCGACTGAGCCACCCAGGCGCCCTGAAATAATTTTTTTTTAAGAGTTCTATGATCAGAAAAGTTGGCCTAATTGGAAGTTGATACTCAGAGCCTGATAGGAGCTTTTTTCTTAATACCTGTTCTATTTGATCCTGTTCCTCACGTGGGAACTTCTCAGTCAACTAAAACCCCCTTCGCAAATTCCTGATGATTCTATGCTCCATCGACTCTGTCTACATCCTTTGTGTTGGCATGGTGTCGTTGAAGATTTCCTCGGCTTCTTTTGGAAATTTAATATCCCCCCAAACTGGCTTCTGCTTCTCTTTTCTCCTCATGCCCCCTTCGATCTTACAGTTTCCTAGAATCCTTGATCTGTCCCCCTCCAGCCCTCACCTCCTTCATCCTTCTGTCCATCCCTTCCAGATGTTTCCCTCGCCACTTCAGCCCCTCAGCTACCTTTAGTCACTGGAACTTCTGGCCCCTTATCTTCCACCAGGGGCTCTCCAGGAGCACAGAAGGGACCTCCAGAAGGAATTAACTGAGGCTGAAAAGAAAAAAGGAGCTCTTTGGAAGCTAGGCAAATGAAAAATCTTTAAAGTTCCTCCACAAATATTAGTAAAAGGCTTTGGCCATCTGAGCAGGTGTTCTGTAATCAAAATCAGAAGATTTACAACAGTCGTGTTTCAGTTTTGAAAAAGAAAGAAAACGTTATTTTTGTTATAGAAACCTAATAGAAACAGAAGAAGAAAGGAATCTCTACACACAGATGAGGGTAATGGTAGGCAATAAATGAGAATAAAGCAGTTACATCAAATC
This sequence comes from Mirounga leonina, assembly GCF_011800145.1. Classification (NCBI taxonomy): domain Eukaryota; kingdom Metazoa; phylum Chordata; class Mammalia; order Carnivora; family Phocidae; genus Mirounga; species Mirounga leonina. Next base: position 69,736,789 of record NW_023270323.1, on the reverse strand, counting down.
GGGTGCTTACAACATCCAACCTTATCAGGTGGGGAAGCCCCGTGGAGACAGCCAGGCTGGAGTCCCCGTTGAGAGGTCTGGGCAGAGCGTCCTCCCCTCAGGTGAGACTTCCACTGACCATCCCTATAAGGGCCGTATTTATGGGGCAAATGACAGGGTTTGAAGATAAACAGTTGTTCGCCTATATGCAGTTTAGAGCTAGCTGCATTTTTATGTTATCATGTTTTTATATTTTTAAGGAGCCTGGGCTATGTGTGTCTGCCTCCCCTCCCGGATTCCATTCTGGGGCGCCAGCCCAGCCTGGAGCAGGAGGGGATGTGAGACAACATTTGTAGCTCTTGGGTCCAGAACAGAAAGACCAGTTCTGACCTGGAGGCCAGATCATAGATTTCAAATAACCAGGCTCCCAAGGTCATTCACACAGCATGAGCGTCACAAACATCATTCCTTAGCTTGCCTGTATGTATATGCAGATCCAGGTGGTCGGTTTTGTGGTTCTGTGGGACACGTCATAAAAACATCTATCATCTAGAACAGTAGGTAGCCTTAACACACTCCATCTGCCAGAAACACAGTGTGGATCCAATTGTTCTTTTATTTTTTCAATTTTTTAAAAAAGACTTTATTTAGGGCGCCTGGGTGGCTCAGATGGTTAAGCGTCTGCCTTCGGCTCAGGTCATGATCCCAGGGTCCTGGGATCGAGTCCCACATCGGGCTCCCGGCTCAGCAGGGAGCCTGCTTCTCCCTCTGACCCTCTCCCCTCTCATGCTGTTTCTCTCTCGCTCGCTCTCTAAAAAATAAATAAAATCTTAAAAAAAAAAAAAGTATTTATTTGAGAGAGAGAGTGAGTGAGTATGGGGGAGGAGGGGCAGAGGGACAGAGAGAGAGAGAAGCAGACTCCCTGCAGAGCAGGGAGCCCAATGCAGGACTCGATCCTGGGACCCTGGGATCATGACCTGAGCCAAAGGCAGACGCTTAACCGACTGAGCCACCTAGGTGCCTTCCAACTATTCTTTTATAAACCGATGAGCTTTGTAGTATCCTACCTGTCTTGTGGCTAAAATTTGAGAATGAAAGCTCTAAGATCTCTTTTTGTGCCTGTCTGTGTGGTTTATATATGTTTCTGTATGTATGGTATTTTTCTGCCTCTGGATGGTATTACTGGTTCTTGTCTGTTTTGTTTTCCAGAGTTAAGGAAACATTTTTTTTTCTCTTTTCTCTCAAGCTATCTATAACTTACCTGAAGTTGGCAAATGACACCTCTGTAAATAGAAACAGAAAGTAGAAAAGTGGTTGCCAGGGGCTGCAGGGAGAGGTTGGTAAAAGGGTATGAACTTTCAGTTTTAAGATGAATGAGGTCTGAAGACCTAATAAAAAACGTGGTGGGTCTAGTCAATAACACTGTACTACACAATTGAAATTTGCCAAGAGAGTAGAACTTAAATGTTCTCACACACAAAAAAGGTAACTATGTGAGGTGATTCACTGGATGGAGCAATCTTCACAATGTGTATGTGTATCAAACCATCATTTGTGTACTTTAAATGCCTTAATGATGTGTCAGTTATGCCTCAGTAAAGCTGAACACGAAATCACAAGACAATCTTACCGATGGGGAAAACACTGACTTAAATCTGCATAGCAAACCTTGCCCTTATTTACTGTGCCTTCCCTGGTAACCTCCCATGACTGGCCTCCTCCTTCCGCTTTCCCTATTAAGATAATATTTAACCCTGAATTCTGAGCTGCCTCCCCCCACCAGGGAGTTACTCCTTCTCCACGCCCCCCCAGGTATCTCCCATGTACGCCTGAGGTTTACATGTTAATACATCTGTTTATTTTTCTCTCTTTTATTACAGGGACCTCAGTCAAAAACTCAGAAAGGTAGAGGAAAATTATTTTTCCTTCACTGTACCAGCCTTTGGCAAGAACCCTAAGTTGGCTTAGCCAGAATCCCCCCCTTGCCCTTGATGTCCCTCTTAGTAATCTCCTGCTCACTGACCTCCCCGCTGTTGTTCCTTGGCTATGAACCCCCATTTGTCCCTGCTCTATTGGGACTGGAGCTCAGGTCTATCCTCGGGGCTCCTGTTCTCCTATTGCAGTAGTTCCTGAATCAAATTTGCCATCACTGCTTTACCTTCTGTCTGATTCTGGTTTTCTTTTCTTTTTTTTTTTTTTTTAAAGATTTTATTTATTTATTTGAGACAGAGAGAATGAGAGAGAGAGAGCACATGAGAGGGGGGAGGGTCAGAGGCAGAAGCAGGCTCCGCGCCGAGCAGGGAGCCCAATGCGGGGTCCAATCCAGGGACTCCAGGATCATGACCTGAGCCGAAGGCAGTCGCTTAACCAACTGAGCCACCCAGGCGCCCTGATTCTGGTTTTCTTTGACACCAATAACAACTCGCTTTCCTTCTCACCAAGATCCGCTAACCATCTCTTTTTTTTCCTGCATTTGCTTATTTGACTCCTTTTATTTCCTCTCACTCATTCAGCAAATATTGTCCACTGGGAGGAAGAGAAGCAATGCCTCCGAAGGAAGGTAGTGCGGCCCAGGAAGGGGGGGATGGTGGACACACCGAATAATACAAGCCCTCGATGCTCGCTCTTCCTTAAGCAGGTCACACTCCTGTCCTTGTCTCTCTCTTCATCACAGTGCGTCAACTCTAGTTATCTCTTATTTTTCCCATATCGTACGAGTTCCTCTTTCATAATAATTCATGGTAATGGGGGAAGTTGGCTTGTGTCAGACCAGAAAGTGAATTGCTGCCAGTTTGTAAAAATGCTAAAGGAGCTTTAGTTTTGTCCTTGGAGCAAAGGGGAGGAGCTATTGACTGAAACACTCTGACAAGGGAGAGGGGTGGTCACATTTCTGCTTTAGTCGCGAAGTCATTCAACAAACACCCCGTGCCCCTGGGTTCCGAGCATGGTTCTAAGCGCTGGGATTCCTTCAGCGAAGGGACAGAAATCTGTGCTTTCTTGGAGCCCTCAGTCCGGTGGGTGGGGGAGAGAAGCAATACGCAGCTTGCATTAAGTAGTAAATGGTGTTTTAGGGGGTGATGCACATTATGGGGAAAGTAGGGAGGGAAGCACATAGGAAATGTTGGGCTGTGTTGGGCTGAGCTGTGGTTCGAAATAGGGAGGTCAGGAAAGGGTTCACAGATGACACTTGAACGAAGATTCGAAGTTGTGGAGGGATCAAGCCACGCTGATATCTGCGGATATCAGGCACTTAGGCAGAAGGAGCAGAAGCGAAGGCCCTGCTGTGGCCACATGTCTGAACGAGTCAGCGGGGGCTAGGAGGCCAGGCGGGCAGGATCACCGAGGGGAGGGGAGAGGCCATTTCACAGACTGGCTGAGAGCGTCAACCAGATATAAGTCACCAGGAAGGAAAGCAGCGTATCCATCAATGGATGAAGCTCCTCTATACCCAAAATACACCACACTGTACTCATCTTCTTTTTTTTTTTTTTTAAAGATTTTATTTATTATTTGACAGAGAGAATGAGAGAGAGAGAGCACATGAGAGGGGGGAGGGTCAGAGGGAGAAGCAGACTCCCCGCCGAGCAGGGAGCCCGATGCGGGACTCGATCCCGGGACTCCAGGATCACGACCTGAGCTGAAGGCAGCCGCTTAACCAACTGAGCCACCCAGGCGCCCCTGTACTCATCTTCTAAAAGTCAGACTGTCTCTGGGGCTCAGATACGTCTGAGCCGATGGCATGGGGGCTTCCAGAAGTCCGTTTGTGGGAGGAACTGTCAGATAACAAAGGGGTTCTTGGAAGTGGAGAAGAATGAAATGGTCATCATGTCTGGTGGAGGCCAGTCTCCGTGTGCACATGCGTGTATGCCTGTGCAAGGCCCAGCTTCCTGGCTGGTCCACAACCGGGGCAAGTGGGGTCCTTTGTTCTAGTGTAATTATTAATAGCATCCCTCTCTGTGAGAGGGGGCCCCAGGGAGTGAGAGTTCTGTGAGACACAGAGCCATGAATAGCATTGGGGGGGGGGACCCAACTTTCAAAAAGTGACCCAGCCACAGCAGAGCTGAAGGTTCTCAGCAAAGGTGCCCATCAAAAACAATGATGGGACAAAATCAAACTGCCTTGCGGAAAGGACCAGTCCAAATCATTTAGGGTCCTAGCAGGACACAGACGACACACTCAGATTAAGATACTGTGAGGTGCATTGAAGAAGGGACCCTTTACAAGGGCAGTGAGAGTTTGCAGAGCACCCCAAGGCTTGAAGGGATGAGCAGATGGAGTGGCTACAGGGATCTGGAGGGAAAGGGTCCCATGGAGAGGCCGCCTGGAGAGGAGCAGTGCCCTCTGTCGATGAATCCAGCAGGAGTGAGGCAACCCAGCAGGGAGGGAGCCAGCTGGGGAAATGCTACGGTCTGAATGTTTCTATGTGCCACCCCAAGCGGATAGCTTGAAATCCTAACTCCTAAAGATAGTGGTATTGGGCCGTGGGCCTGTGAGAGGTGCTTCAGTCATGAGGGTGGGGCCTTATGAATGGGTCTGGTACCTTGTAAAAGAGATTCCTCAGAGATCTCTCACCCCTTCCACCATGTGAGCACACAGCAAGGAGGCACTGTCTGTGAACCAGGAGGAGGGCCCTCATCAGAACATGACCATGCTGGCGCCTTGATCTCGGACTTCGGGAAAGAAATTTCGGTTGTTTCTAAGCCACCCAATCTTTGGTATTTTGTGATAGCAGTAAGGGACCCACTGTCTTTCCTCCCTCTGGGAGAGACTGCTGGGTCAGAGAGCCAGATGAAGAAAGGTGAAGAATAGAAGGCCAGGGGTGCCTGGCTGGCTCAGTTGGTAGACCATGCGACTCTTGATCTTAGGGTCATGAGTTTGAGCCCCACGTTGGGTATAGAGATTACTTAAAAATAAAAAAAAAAAAGAATCTAGAAGGCCGAATGGAAGGTGTCCAGCCTGCAGCCTCTTCAGCCTAGTCCCCAGTGGTGATGGAGCAGAAAAGGAAAATCGTGATGGATGCCACAGGGCTGTGTGAACAGAGATGAAACATTCCCTACGAGGACCTGCAGAAATAACGAAGGGGGGGCTCTTTGGAAGGGGCTGATGCTCTGCCAGACAAGTGGAGGTTTCAAAAGCCACTGAAATGGAGTTTTTTGGAGTCACTGTGACCCCATCAGGAAGGGCCTGAAGGGACCCAGGGAAATGGGGATGTTTACCTGGGAAACATTTCTGAATTTCCAAATCGTCTTCTCTCGGGCATATACATATTCATTGGTGCTCCTCTCTCTGAACCTAATGATAAATTTTTGCACTTCCTGTCTGGAGGCTCTGTTCTCAGGGCCGCTGGGGTGGCTGCAGAAGGGTCAAGGTGGAGCGGAAGGATGCTGTCATTAGCTTTGTGTGGTTTTGAATCACGCGAAGAAAACAGAAAGGATGCAGCTGCACATACGCTGGATGAGGTTGAATTCTCAACTGAAGGTGTTTTGATAAGCATGCCTGATAAGATGTGAAACCCGGGCCGTCCCCAATTGTTCTTTTTTTTTTTAAGATTTATTTTTTTTTAAGATTTTATTTATTTATTTGACAGAGAGCTAGAGAGAGAGAGAGAGCGCAAGTAGGCAGAGCGGCAGGCAGAAGGAGAAGCAGACTCCCCGCCAAGCTGGGAGCCCGAAGTGGGGCTCGAGCCCAGGACCCCGGGATCATGACCTGAGCCGAAGGCAGTCGCTTAACCGACTGAGCCACCCAGGTGCCCCAGTTATCTTTGTTTTAGATGATACTTGGTGATTTCTATATTATTTCTGAAAAGGCCATATACACACATGGTTCAAAACTGAAAGCAATATAAAAAGTTCCTTTTCCACTCTGCCATCTTTCTGTTCCCTACCCTTTACACTGATAACCACTTCTTTCTTTGCAGAGATACAGCACTTACAAATAAATATTATGACCTCCCCTATCATTCCTTACACAAGAGGGAGCATTCAATACATAACACTTTGTATCTTGCTCTTTTTCTACTTACTGATATATCCCAGAGATTGCTTCCTATCAACACATAGAGAGATTCTCCCTTTTTGTTATAGCTACATACTGTTCTGTGGGAAAGATGTTACATAATTGATTTAACCCATCCCCTGTCTAAAAATTCAACGCCCACTGCATTCAGTTTCCAAATCTGTGAAATGAGTGTCGTTGCAGTACTTACCCGGCGGGGGGGGGGGGGGGGGGACTGTTTTTAGGATTTAATCCTAAAACATCTAAAAGCCCGGTGGTGTGTTTGGCACCTGCTTAATGCTCACTTAATATTTCATCTTCCCCTTTCCTTTTCTTCCTCTTTCACTTCTCCTCTACTTCCTTTTATATTTTTTAAATTTTATTTATTTATTTGAGAGAGAGAGTGAGCGAGAGGATGCACACGTACAGAGGCAGAGGCAGAGACAGAGGGAGACTCACACGCAGACGCAGAGTCCCTGCTGAGAAAGGAACCCAATGCGGGACTCGATCCCAGGACCCTGAGGTCACGACCTGAGCTGAAAGCAGACGTGGAACTGACTGAGCCACCCAGGTGCCCCACCTCTATGTCCTTTTAATCCTCCTTTTTTCCTCTTTCTTTCCCTCATTCTCCTCTTAAGAGCCGGGAAAAGCAGCATATGAACAGTTCTGCCTATGGAAACAATTTCCCTTGTTTCCAGGTCCAGGAGGAGTTATGGGAACAGTGCCAAAAAGCCACCATGGGGTTGGATAGTGCCATAAACTGATATGTGTTAAATACACCTCTTTCTCCTTGTCTCTTTTTTCCCCTTGGTTTTTTGCCCAGTGGCATCAAATATGAAATGGGCTGTCTTCGTATCAGATCCAGGAGAAATGGGAAAGAGCAGCACTAGAGAATGTAAGCTCCATGGGGGCAGGAATTTTATTTTTTTAATTTTAAAAAAAGATTTTATTTATTCATTGGAGAGGGAGAGTGAGTGAGAGAGAGAGAGAGAGCATGAGTAGGGGAGTGGGTTGGGCAGAGGGATAGAGAGAAGCAGACTCCTTGCTGAGCAGGGAGCCTGATGTGGGACTCAATCTCAGGATCCTGGGATCATGATCTGAGCCGAAGGCAGATACTTAACCAACTGAGCCACCCAGGTGCCCCAAGGGCAGGAATTTTTTAAAACATTTCTATTGAGATATAATTCATGTACCTTAAAATTCATCCTTTTAAAGTACATGATGCGGGGCGCCTGGGTGGCTCAGTTGGTTAAGCGACTGCCTTCAGCTCAGGTCATGATCCTGGAGTTCCGGGATCGAGTCCCGCATCGGGCTCCCTGCTCAGCGGGGAGTCTGCTTCTCCCTCTGACCCTCCTCCCTCTCATGCTCTCTGTCTCTCATTCTCTCTGTCTCAAATAAATAAATAAAATCTTTAAAAAAAAAAAATAAAGTACATGATGCAATGGTTTTTGGTATATTCAGTTTTGCAATTACCACACAATCCAAATTTAGGACATTTGAATCAACCCAAAAAGAAACCCCATACGCATTAGTCCTCACTCCTCATTCCCCAAACTTGCAGCTCTAGGCAACCAGTAATCTACTTTCTATCTCGATAGATTTGTCAGTTCTAGGCATTTCATATAAATGGAACTATACGATATATGGTCTTTTGTGACTGAGTTTTTTCACTTAGCATAATGTGTGCTAATTATTAATTTTAATATTAGCAAGGAATTATTAACCAACAATAAATTATTAATAAATCCAACCAACCAAATATCAACCATCTATTAATCAACTTAATTATTAACAATAAATGGTCAATTGATAACAGGTTAGTAATTAAATAACTATACTCAGTAATATAATTAATAAATTATTCATCAAATATTATTACATTATTAATATTAATGACATTTGTTTCTGAGTGATGAAGTCATGAGTAATGTAATTTTCTTCTTCACACTCTGAGTTTTCTTTTTTTTTTATTTTAGAGAGAGAGAGAGAAAGTGTGTGCAGGATTGGGGTGGGGTGGGGTGCGGTAGGGTGGGGTGGGGGAGGGTGGAGGAGAAGAGGGAGAGGGAGAATCTTAAGCCGATTCCCCACTCAGGACAGAACCAATCTCCAAGCTCCATCTCATGCCCGTGAGATCATGACCTGAGCCTAAATCAAGAGTTAGACACTTGGGCGCCTGGGTGGCTCAGTTGGTTAAGCGACTGCCTTCGGCTCAGGTCGTGATCCTGGAGTCCCAGGATCCAGTCCCACATCAGGCTCCCTGCTCAGCAGGGAGTCTGCTTCTCCCTCTGACCCTCCCCCCTCTCCTGCTCTCTCTCACTCACTCTCTCTCCAATAAATAAATAAAATCTTAAAAAAAAAAAAAAAAAGAGACACTTAACCGACTGAGCCACCCGGGTGTCCCTATACTCTTAATTTTCAAAATTACATCTGAGCATGTGATTGTTATTATAACTTGAAAAAATTATGCATACATCTGTCACTTTGCAAGAAGGGATATCTTTCTAAAATAAATGTTTGGATTTTACTTTGACTACTAATTACTTGGTAAAATTAGCAGAATTTTAAAACTCTTTAGGTTGAAAAAAATTTAGTTTCAGAAAACACAACAAAATAACCAAAATGTCCTTTAGTAAGTGAATGGATAAGTAAACTTTAGTCCATCCAGACAATGGAATATTATTCAGTGCTAAAAAGAAAGGAGCTATTAAGCCGTGAAAAGACATGGTGTAAACTTAGATACATATTACTAAGTGAAAGAAGCCAGTCGGAAAGGCTACTCATTGTAGGATTCTAACTATATGATGTTCTGGAAAAGGCAAAATCAGGGAGACCGTATAAAGATCAGTGGTTGCCAAAAGTGAGGGGGGAAGGAGGGATAAACAGAGGGGCATGGAGGAGTTTTTGGGCAGTGAAACTATTCTATGTGATACTATAATGGTGGATATACATTGTATTTGTCAAAATCCATGCAAAGCACAACACTAAAGGCGAACTCTAAGTAACGATGTCTAAGTAACTGTCAATGTCAGCGCATCTTTTGTAACCGGTGTACCGTTTTGTAGGGGGGTGTTGATAGTGGAGAAGCTGTGCATGTTGGGGCGAAGTGGGCATATGGGCACTTTGTATTTTCTGCTTCATTTTGCTGTGAACCTAAAACTGCTCTAAAAAGTGAAGTTTATTAAAAAAAACAGATCAAAATATGAAAGTCAGTGAATGATCTTCAGCACCCTTACTTTCAACGAATTGCATCTGGGGCTTTGAGCTTTTCATTTGTTTTGTTTTGAGCCTGCTCCGAAGAACATTGCACAGTTGCCTCTCAGATATTCAAGAATGCGCTCCTCCTCCCTCCCAGCTGAGATACTTGACCTTTAGCCTCTTTGTGTTGGAATTTAAGAATTCAACACAAGTGTCCCAGGAAATCAAGTAAACATCTTATAAGAAAATCTGTTGAGAAC
>NW_023270323.1:69704393-69727351 GCF_011800145.1 Mirounga leonina | reverse complement strand
GTCCCAGGAAATCAAGTAAACATCTTATAAGAAAATCTGTTGAGAACTTTCTGGCATGAATTTTGGGGTGCTCTGGGTGGTTTGAAAAGCATATGTGACTAATCTATAAACTGCCTAAGTTGTTAGGAGTGGGCTACATCTGACATCAGCCAGTGTGCTTTTCTTGTTGTTTGTGAAATTTGGCATCTTTTCACTCTTCTTCTGGTGAGATATCTTGACTTTCCTCTGGGGAACTTCCCTTGCTCGGCTCTCAGCCCAAGTGGGGCTCCACCCCCACTCAGGTCAGGCAGCAGGAGACTCAGATGGAATCTAATAAGAGCACAGCAAGCCACAGGCAGTGGTGATTGCCTCAGAGCTAAAGGCAAGGATTTTCTTTCTTTCTTTTTTTTTAATTAACATACAAAGTATTATTTGTTTCAGGGGTACTGGTCTGGGATTCATCATTCTTACATAATTCACAGCGCTCACCATAGCACATACCCTCCCCAGTGTCCATCACCCAGTCACCCCATCCCTCCCACCCCACCCCCTACTCCAGCAACCCTCAGTTTGTTTCCTGAGATTAAGAGTCTTTTATGGTTTGTCTTTCTCTCTGGTTTCATCTTGTTTCATTTTTCCCTCTCTTCCCCTATGATCCTCTATCTTGTTTCTCAAATTCCTCCTATCAGTGAGATCATATGATACTTGTCTTTCTCTGATTGACTTATTTCGCTTAGCATAATACCCTCTAGTTGCATGCACGTCGTTGCAAAAGGCAAGATTTCATTTTTTCGATGGCTGCATAATATTCCATTGTTCATATATACACCACATCTTCTTTATCCATTCATCTGTTGATGGACATCTAGGCTCTTTCCATAGTTTGGCTATTGTGGACATTGCTGCTATAAACATTGGGGTGCACATGACCCTTCAGATCCCTACATTTGTATCTTTGGGGTAAGTACCCAGTAGGAGGCACGGATTTTCTTAAGTGACTGGCGTGATGTGGGGTGTGTGTGTTTGCTAGGCTAACAGGCAGCCTGGTGTAGAGGAGCATGCGTTCTGGAGCCCACTGTGCAGGTTTAAATCCCAGTTCCCCAGTCCCACCACCTACTAGCTGGTCACCTTGGGTAAGTCACTCATCCTCTCTGGGTCTCAGTTTACCCTGTAAATTGGGACCAAGTATACTCCTTCCCTCGTGGCACTATTATTGAGATTGAATGAGTACTATCTGTAAGACCCGGCACAGTCTTGCCTCCTCATTTTCACCTGGGTTATGTAGTAGGCATCTCAGATTTAACATGCCCCAAACGAATTCTCTTTCATTGTCTCTTCCTCAGTTCAGTTAATGACAACTCCCTCCTTCCAGTTGTCTCAAGCCCACATCCTTGGAGTTGCCTTTGACCTCTCTTATTATCTCTTTATAAACAAATTCTCCCAGTTCTACCTTCAAAATATATCCAGAATTCAACCACATCCGCGGATGCCAACCTAGTCCAAGCCACTGTCATCTCTTGTCTGGATTATGGCGTCATTGTCTCCTGAGTGTTCTCCTTGCTTCTGCCCTTGCCCCACTTCAGTTTCTTCTCAACAAGGAGCCAGAGCGAGCCTGATAAAATGCAAGTCTGAAAACGTCATCTCCTGCTGCCCCTGTATGCATGCTGTTGCATTTCTGTCCTCAGCTCCTTCTTCTTTCCTGCTTGCTCCTTCTGCACCACACATCCCTTCTTTGACCTTTGCTCCTCTCTCAACACACTCTTTATTTTTTCAACACTTCCTCCTTTCCCCGCCTCTCTGCTGGAACTGTGTCCTCGGACATCAGTTACTTTGACTTCCTCTGATCCTTACTCAGATGCCATTTTCTCAGTGAGAATATCCTGGCCCTCCACCCGATGTTGTAACCCGCCCCCCAGTCCTTCTGCCCTTCCCTCCTGTTTCATTTCTTGGTTCTCATCACCACCTGAAATACACTATGATTTACTTTTTTTATCTTGTCTATTACAGGTCTGTATCCCCCACCCCCTTTTCAGCCCTGTAAGGACTGAATTTTTTTAAAGTTTATTCATTTTATGTAGTAATCTCTACATCCAAGGTGGGACTCAAACCCATGACCCTGAGATTAAGAGTCACTCTTCCAACTGAGCCAGGTGGTGCCCCAGGACTGAATTTTTGTAAACCGTTGCATCTCAGTACCTAAAACAGTCCATGCAACACAGAAGGTACTTCGTGAACATGTAATGCATGGATGGAAGAATAAGCAAATGAGGGAAAGAGATTAGCGTTGAAGTCTGATATTCATCAACACACAGTTTTGCAGGGTCTACTAGGTACCGGGGACTTGCTAGTCATTGGAATCATACTCAAGAAAAAGACTGTTTCAGAGTCCCATTTACAGTCTGTGTAGAGCAAAAGGGGATGAGGAAACTATTCAAATCCAAATATAAAATCAGGAAGTATAGGGTGTACAAAAACTTTAGGAAGGACAACAATGAGAAAGCTTATAAAAGATGTCCAAGGTGTGGGGTATCTGAGCTGTCCCCGGGAAGTTCAGGAAGTGCAAGTAAAGGTGAAGAGGTGAAGGGTGAAGAGGGGGTAGGGTGGAGAGAGCCAAGAAGTCACTGAATCTGTGAGGCTGAGGTTAGCCCAAACTGAGGGAGTGGCTGAGAAGTTGACTTCTCCTGCACTCAAATCTCTACCCAGATTAACTAAACAAACAAGCCAGTGACTACCAGTGATATCCAAGTTAATGAAAAGCATTTCAAGGCATTCTTCAAAGTCCTACTAATTCTTGTGTCATTGAAAATGTAGAATAAAGAGTGAATACAAGATTCAGCTCTGCTCAGTTTCTGGATGTAGGAGGAGAAATCATGCAGCTTTCCTTTTCACAAGACTACCTGAAAAAAACAGATCACAGCCTACATCAATGAGTGTGCTTTTCTGTTGTTTTTGATATTCAGCATCTATTCACTCTTTTTCTGGGGAAAGTTCTTTAATTTGAGGAGGTACAAAACATGTTGAGACGATAAACACCTTTCTAGGAGAACAGGTCCACTCCAAGCTTTTCAGTGATGCTCAGAGCCTCATGGCTGCCACCGACCCATGCCCAAGACATGTTTCCAGAAGTTCTCACTGTAAACCACAAATCCTTGTCTGGAACAGGTTGAGTCTACCAACTCTGAGCCAGCTCATAGTGGATGTCCATTAACTATCTGTTGCCTAATCACGTAGAGGTAGTGTTCGCTGGACAGACTTGAAATGAGATTGTCTGGGTTCAAAACCCTTCTTGACTACCTTAATTTTGTCCAAATTGCTTAGCTTTGTAAACCTCTGGTTCCTTGTTGGTAATACGGAAATGATAAACTATTTCTATGATGGCGAAGTTGCAGGGCACATCTGTCAAATACTTTGTCAAACATTCAGTGATGTTAGCAATTACTGTTGAAGGAGGAAAAAGAAGAACTACGTAATTAACTGTAGCCTCTCCCCTCCTTGCCCCTCAACACTGTGCTTCACTACTCAGCAGATGAACAACAGATGTTGACGGATGGGTTTTAGCTGGTGAATCTGTTGAAGACCCTGGACCTATCAGTTTCTCCATCTCTGGTGGGTGATCAGTCTGTTGGCACTGGGTTCGCACTGTGGGAGAGAGAGTTCTGCAGGCATTGCTTGAGTGCCAACTGTATACCAGGCATTGTTCTGATGGAGGGGCTCAGTGGTGGAGAGTGATGGGGATTGGCCCTGCTCTCATGGAGCTAACCTTCTAGCGGGAAGTGTGAGGAGAGGAAGAAGCACCATTACTAAGAGACTGTGTCAGGGCTGTTCTTTACTGGTTCTTACAGGCAGCCCGAGACACAGGGAGATTACAGGATAAGTACTCAGCTCAAAGCTACCAATGGGTACAGAGTTGGGATTTGAGCCCAACTCAGTGTTTTGGGAGGGGAGACATGGTCTGGCAGGAACCATGCATGTACAGTGAAGTGGAAAGAGCAGAAATTTAAAAATGTATATACATATATATAAAATATTAAATAGCATAGAGTATAACTAATTTTAAGGCCATCAAAGATTAGAATAAAGTCTGGAAGGAAAGATACCAAATGGTTAGGTAGTTGGGTTAGGGTTTTGGAATGGGGGGCAGGGACATTTTTCTTCTTTTCTCTTTCCAATTTGTAAAACGTGATTGTATTACTTGAATGATTTAAAAATGGCTAAGGAAGTTGACCAAGGAAAGAAGAGAGCTTGAAACCCACATGCCAGGACCCACACTTCCATGGACCAGCTATGTGGCCCAGTAGTCACTCCTCTGGTGTCCCAGACATCCCAGTATCCACCCTGCAGTGCTCCCTACAGTTCTGTTTGAATGCCTTTCCCCACTTTTTGCTTGCCCTTCAACAGCCTGATCTAGTGTCACTGTTTTTTCAAAGCCTTCCTAGAATCTACTGACTCCTTGTGATCTCTCTAGTTTGTCCACAGCCATCCCAGTACTAGTCAAGCAGTCCCCACTTATCTACAGTTTTACTTTCCATAGTTTCAATTACCAGTGGCCAACCATGGTCTGGAAGCAGATGCTCCTCCTGACAGATTGCCCGAAGGTCAAGAGTAGACTAGGGCTATATCACAATACCTGCATCATTCACCTCTCTTCATCTCTGACCTCGCAGGCATTTTATCATCTGATATCATCATCACAAGAAGAAGGGTAAGTTCAGTATAATAAGATATTTTGAGAGAGAGAGATCACATTCACATGACTTTTATTACAGTATATCATTATAATTGTTCTATTTTATTATTAATTATTGTTGTTAATCTCTTACTGTGCCTAATATATAAATTAAACTTTATCATTAGGTCTGTATGTATAGGAACAAGCATAGTATATATAGGGTTTGTTGCTAAGAGCATCCACTGTGGGTTTTGGAAAGTATACCAAGGGGGGACCACTTAGCTGAGTGTCTGGGGGGCCAGACACTCAGCTAAGTTCTATGTATAGGTCACCTGTTTCAATCCTCAAAATAATTCAGTGATGCCCACAAGTAATTTCCAGCCCACTCTGCAGAAGAGGAACTTGTCCTTCAGAGAAGTTTTGTTACTTGACCAAGTGGCAGGGTCCACTCAGGTCTCCCTGAGCAGAAAGGCTGTGTCCTTACTGCTCTACTCAGAGATTGCTCAGGGTCGCTTTATGTCTGTGCCTTCAGCAAGCTACCATGGTGCCTGGCACGTGGTCACTAATATTGGTTGAATGAATGAATGGTTACTAATATTGGTTGAAAGAATGAATGTCAGAATACGCCATTTTTGGAGTTCAGTGGATGGTAATGATGCGCAAATAAGTCCACAACAATATTACCATGTGTTGAGTGCCTGTCCTGTCCTAGGTGTGCCTGTTATCCCAGTTAATCTCCACTTTAACCTGACAAATAGGCATTACACTGTGTCTATTTTACAGAGGAGAAAACTGAAATTCTAAAGTGCAACTTGCCCCGGGGCGCCTGGGTGCCTCAGTCGGTTAAGTGTCTGACTTCAGCTCAAGTCAATGTCTCAAGGTCCTGGGATCCAGCCCCATGTCGGGCTCTGGGCTCAGTGAGGCGTCTGCTTGTCCCTCTCCCTCTCCCTCTGTCCCTCTCCCTGCTCATGCTCTCTGCTGCTCTCTCTCAAACACATAAATAAAATCTTTAAAAAAAAAAGTGCAAATTGCCCCAAATCATACCACACTTAGATGGGAGGGTGGTCACTTTGTTGGGCCTTTGTGATCTTCCCCAAGGGGATACCAGAATGTTTGACATTTGTAGCTGAACATCTTACTTGCAGAAAGAGAAATACAAAGTGAGAGCGTTCACAAACCAAATGACTTTGCAAGAGCAAAGGATTACAGTGTCCTTTTAGAATTTATTTTCCAAGTGTTCATTACATTTAACAGAAGGAGAAACTGAAAGCCAAGGGCTCCCAAGTCAGTCCTGATTCATAATTAGAAATTAAGACAAAGCAAATCTGAAAGTGTAACTTGTGGATGTGAAAAAAACCCTCATTCTCGGTCACTGTCGTGTAAGTGCCAATTGGTACAACCTCTGATTGAGAGTATCTAGCAAACTTCTAAATGTCTGGCCCTTTGACCCAGGAAACCTATTTTTAGGGGTGTGTGTATTTGGATATGTGAAAAAATTTGCTGACACAAGAATATTTATCCCAAAATTTAATGTCATAACAAAGGAGTAGAAAATCTAAGTGCCCATTGATATGGGTCTAGTTAAACTTTAGTAGGCTATACAATGGAATACTAGAAGTCATTTAATAGAATTAAGTAGAACAATGTGTGATGATGGAGAATGTCTTCAACATATATCACGATGTGAAGGAAGCCAGGTGTACAACAGGGCATACAGGACGCTATAATTTTTATGAAATAGTGAAAACTTACTTCTCTCTATCTAAGTGTAAGTATGAATGCTGCCTGCTCCTTCCTATAGTAAGAGGAGAATCCAGGGAAGGAGAAAGAATGATTTTCTACACATATCACTTTGTTCTATTTGACTTTTAGTCCACGTATATTTATTGTATTTATCATCAAAAAACAAATACCCTTTTTAAAGGGGTTGTTTTATGGCAGGTCTTTGATGTTTTACAAGCCAGAATAATACCAGTCTGTTCAGTTGAGTAAGGAATGGGTGCCAGCCTCTGTTACACATTAGGTGATTTTGGACCTTGCACAATATTCAATATAGGAGAAAGTTCATGCCCAGGACGAAGGGGTGGAGAAAGACACAGCAAGATCAGAGAGCAGATAAATGAATCCCCAGCAAAACCAACATTTCTCATCCCATTTCCACATAATTTTGTTTAGATCTGGGATTGTGAGAACAAGTCTATGAATTCAGTTTGGAAAGCGTGGAATAATGGGTGCCAGAAATAAAACTTTGGTTGGTCATTCATTCATTTATTCATTCAACAACCACTTGTGGATGCCACTTTGAGTGCTGGGATACTAAAAGAATAAATTTCAATTCTTGCCAACCTAGGCCTGAGAAAACTCATAGTCTAGTTGGGAGACGACATCTTGAAAAAATTTTTAGAGGATGTGTTCCAGGGCTGGGCTAGCCAGACCAGAGCTTCTGAGATCTGTATTGTCCTAGGAGATCTACTGGCATGTGTGGTATTCTGCTAGGAAAGTGTTCCATTTGGAGATCAAACCCAGCTTAGTAGCTATATGGGATCAGGAAAGGCTTCTTTCCTGAGGATGTCACATAGAAGGAGATGTAACATAGGAGTTAGGAGGGGGCAAGGAACGACATCTCTGAAGGTCCCGTGCCAGGGAAGAGCTTAGGCTGGCTGGGGACAGAGAGAAAGCCAGCAGGTCTGGAGTGCTTTAGGGTTGGGGAGAGACATGCAGGCTGGAGGAGTAGCTAGGGGCTTACATGTTTGCTTGCTATGTCTAGAGCAAGTGGAGAGGTGAGATAATCAGAATTATGTTTCAAGAGTTGCCTCTTTACAAAGATTGGTTTAAAAGGAAGCTCCTACCCTGTCTGTGGTGGAGAAAATGGATGGAGGAGATAGGGAGGGTGGATTTGGAGAGAATGGTTGGAAGTCCTTCAGAGGTGAGAAAGAGGGTAGACTTTCTCTTGGACTAAGCCAGTGGTAGTGGAGATGACCAAAGTGGATACTTAATACATAATTTTTAGGCAGAAGGAACCAACTTCTAGGCAGATGTGTGGGATGAGAGAGAAGGAAGGAGCACAGAAGACTCAGACATTCCTAGCTTGAGCAATGGGACAGGGATGTGGGTTCTTTTTACCAGATTTCAAAAGATTAGAAAAGAAGGGTTCCCTGACTGGCTCCATCTGTACAGCATGACCCTTGATCTCAGGGTCATGAGTTCCAGCCCCACATTGGACACAGAGTTTACGAAAACAAGTGAACAAACAGAAAAGAAGCTAGTTTGAAGGAGGAAGATCAACAGTTGAGTTTTGGATGGAGTGATTTGTAAGTGGAGATGTTCCCTCCTCTAGCACCATTCTGGTGAGACGGGTTCTCATCTTTCCAGTGTCTCGGATCCTCCTTCTGCCCTCCTTTTGAAGAGAAAACTCTTCAAAACAAGTCATCTCACTTACTGATACCACATTCTCTTCACGCACACTCTCGTGAACCTACACTTATCAGGCTTTGTCCTCCACATTCCTCTGAAACTGTTCTTGTCAAGAGTACCAATAACTACCTGTCTGGTCTCAGCCTCTTGTCTCAGGGGTCACTCTTGCCAGCTCCCCAGTTTGGGGGGGACTTTGGTGTGATGGTCCATTATTAAAATCCCATCTTTGCTTCTTTCCTTCCTTTTCTCTTACTCCATTGTACTTACCTGGTGTGACACGCTGAATGGTGCCCCCCATCCCATTCATATGTTGAAGTCCTCACCCCCAGTACCTCAGAATGTGACCGGATTTGGAGACAGGGCCTTTAAAGAGGTAATTAAGTTACAGTGAAGTCATTAGGGTGAGCCCTAACCTGATAAATCTGGTGTCCTTATAAGAAGAAGAAATTGGAATGGAGAAGGCCACCTGGGTGGCTCAGTCAGTTAAGCGTCCGACTCATGATCTCATCTCAGAGCATGATCTCAGGGTTGTGAGATCAAGACCTGTGTTGGGCTCTGCCCTGGGCATGGAGCCTGCTTAAGATTCTCTCTCTCCCTCTTCCTCTGCCCCTTCCCTCACTTAAAAAAAATAAAAAGCATAAAGAAAAAGAAATTGGAATGGACACACAAAGGGAAGACCGTGTGAGGACACAGTGAAAAGGTAGCCATCTACAAGCCAAGGAGAGAGGCCTCAGAGGAAATCAGCCCTGTGGGTATCTTGATGTCAGCTTCCAGAACGGGGAGACAATAAATTTCTGTTGGTTGAGCCACAACAGACTGTGTGGCTTTGTTACGTCAGCCCTGGCAAATCCAGCAAACCCCATCATCCTCATTCCCACACTTTGCCCACTTTTGCCCTTTCTCCTAGGCAGCAGGGAGTAGCCAGACAAAAGAGCACCCCCTCATTGACTGGCCTTTCTTTAAATTCCTGACCACTTCATGATACCCTGAGAACCTCTCTGGTTTCCCTACTCCATCTACTCTGCTGGTCTCCTGCAATTCTACCAGCACTCACCCACTCTCAGTAGGTGGATGACCTCATTCCACTGAGAAGCAGTCAGAAGAGGATGCCCCCACGTCACTGTCAGCCAACCCAATAACCTAACCCCGAAAGCCATGGTCTCCATCTTCCTTCTGCGAGGTAGCAGAGCTTCCACACCCACGCCCCTGTGCCTCCTCGGTTCCTCTCACCTGCACATGAACTTTTCACAAATTTTAAGCTTTTTCCAGCAATTTCCCCCTCTTCTGCATTATCAGCTGTTGCCTGTCTCTTGGGCTATCCAGTCATCCTAGAGACATAATGCTATAGGTCTTTCCTCGGAGAAAGGAGAGACTACACGGTGTCCCTCTTGTGTGTCCTCATTTCGCTACTCTTTTGACAGAAAACTCTTCAAAACAAGTCATCTCGCTTACTGATACCACATTCTCTTCACGCACACTCTCGTGAACCTACTCTTATCGGGCTTTGTCCTCCACATTCCTCTGAAACTGTTCTTGTCAAGAGTACCAATAACGCCCTGTCTGGTCTCAGCCTCTTGTCTCAGGGGTCACTCTTGCCAGCTCCCTCTGCTGGAACTCCTCTCATCTTTCTGACCTCTGCTACAGGCCCCCCCCCCCCCCCCCCCCCCCGAGTCTCTGAAACTGCTGTTTCTGCACACCCTCTCTATGTGATCTTATTTATCCTCTGGGCTTTAAAAGCTATCTGCATGATAAAGCCTCCCATATTTATCTTTCCAGCCCTGACTCCTTGAATTCCAGATATTTATACCCAAGTAGCTACTTGATGTCTCCTCCTGGGGGGTCTAATAGGCATCTTAAACTTACCTCCAAAAGCAAATTTTTGTTTGGTGCCTTTTCCCCCAAACCAAATCTCCTTCAGCCCTGGTTTTCCCATCACTATAATTGGCAATGCTGCCCTTCTTTGGTCAGTTACTCAGACCAGAATTCTTGGACTCCTCTTCGACTCCTCTTTCTTGCAAACCCCGCATCCAACTCATCAGTAAATCCTGTTGCTTCTACTTTCAAAATGTATCCAGAATCCAACTGCTTGTTTTCTTTGCCACTTTTGTTACTACTTCCCTAGTCAAAGTCATCATAACTGGTCTCCGCCTTTCCACCTCTACTTTCCTACAATTATTCTCAACACAGACGCCAGATTGAGCCTTTCAAATATCATGCCTGATCAAGTCACCCAGTGACCTTGAATAGGTTAAAAATAAAATTCCCTGTCCAAAAAGTCCTTATCCCGTCCCACGGGGCTATTAGTGATATGGCCCTCCGCTACCCTCTGATCGTTCCTGTTCTGCCTCCCTTAACCCTGCATTCCAGCTCCAATGGCCTTCTTGAGGCTCCTGGAACAGGCCAAGGGCCTTTCTTTCTTTCTCAGAGGTGTTTGTTTTTGTTTTTGTTTTTTTCCGCCTCAGCCATGACTTCTGTTATTCCTTCCATCTGGAAAACTTTTGCCCCAGGAAGTCCTGTGGCTTGATTTTTCACTATCCTTAGGTCTCTGCTGAATGTCACAGATGGTCCTAGTGTTAAGGAACCTTGAGAGAGGGCAGGAGTTGTCTGAGACTAGCCACTTGATTATTTATTGAACCACCGCTTGGAGTGCTTGCTGCATGCCAGACACTTCCAAGCACATCCCATGGATTCTAGAATTCCATCCCTAGCCTCACAGAGCAGGTAGTAATCGCTAACATTTATTGAGCACTTAGCATGTGCCAGGCGTTGTGCTAAACACATTGCAAATATGACCTCTCTTAATCCTCATCATACCCCATGAAGTAGGCACTGCTATGATCCCTGCTTTACATCTGAAGCACAGAGAGGTCAAGTAACTTGCCCCATACCACTCCAGTAGTGGGTAGTGGAGCTGGATTTGAACCCAGGCTTAACTACTGATGTCACTTGAGTTAAGGGGTAAAGGGTGAGGCCTGAGTGGAGCTTTTGAAGGGGGTGGAGCAGGCATTTGTCAAGGCCAAGAAGTAGAGGTAGAGATCTCCCAGCAGCAGACCTTGCTTGTAGGCAGGTGCAGGGGCAGGCAGTCAGCCTGGACACTTTCCAGGATCAGGTGTGGCTAAAATGTAAAGGGCAAGGCTGATAAAAGGAGCGCTCGGAGAAGTATGAAGTGATAGTGTCTGTTTTTCGGACACCTGCAGAGAAAGCTTAAGGCCGGCGGGGCTTTTCCCTGGAAATGCAGTCTGGTCCTTCTCTGCTCAGGAGGCTGGAGTGAGCGGCTGTAGTAGCAGAAATCTTTCAAGTTCTTTAAGTCTTTATTGGTCCGGCCGGCCACGGAACTTTGGAGGAGGGGGTGGGTGGGAAAGGAAGCCCATAAAGGGGAGGTGCAGTTTCAGAACCGGCCTAGCTCTCTCCTCTCTTGCCGACCGGCCTCTGGCGGGTCTCTCCTCCAACCTGGCCCGGCAGACCCCTCAGGGGACACCAATGGCCAACCACAGATTCAGTTCCGTGTCCGAGGAAGAACCCTGCTGCAACATTTCCAAGAAAACCCAGATCTGTCTCTGCGTCTTTTTTGGTCTGCTGATCGCGGTGATCATCGCGGTGCCGGTCGGAATCTTGATGCGGCGCCCTCCGCCCAAGCAGTGGAAGGGGGAGGGCACCACTGCCCATTTGTCCGAGATCCTCCTGGGACGGTGCTACACCTACACTCAAATCGTGCGACCTGAGCTGGGGTAAGTCGGCGTCCGTGGCGCGCGGCTGGGCACGGCTGGGCACCGCGCGCGAAACAAAGCCTCTTCTACTCCGGGCCAGCAGAGAGCCCGCTGGCCAGGGCTGGCCTTGCGATTCCGTGCCGCTCGCCAGAGCGCTTGGCCTTGGCGCCGAGCGCGCGGACGGGGAGCGCGGGGCTGGCTGGTCCAGCGGGCTCAGCGGCCGAAGCCCCGGCGGAGATGCCCGCCTTCTGCGCAAGGTGCTCGGAGCCGGGCGGGTCCCGCGCAGCAGCCCGGCTCGGAGCTCCCTGCCCGGCTGCCGGCGCGAAGGTAACTAACTGGTAGGTGTGTGTGTGTGTGGATGGGGATCGCTGGCGTTTTCTACTTTGCATGGGATTTCTGTTCGCTGGCCCCACAGTGCCCGGGCGGTTACAGCTGACACCGGGTTGAGTGGCTTGCGGAGCCTGCAAGGGGTTGGGGGAGCATCAGAGGGGCCAGACCACTAAAGTGAGTTTTTTTCATGAATATAAAGCAGTACTTCTTGCGCGCCCAGGGATACAGGAGACCAGAGAGCTCAAAACAATAAGCAAAACCAAAACTAAAACAATAACTTAAAAAAAAAAAAGATTTTATTTACTCATTTGACAGAGGGAGACACAGCGAGAGAGGGAACACAAGCAGGGGGAGTGGGAGAGGGAGAAGCAGGCCTCCCGCGGAGCAGGGAGCCCGATGCGGGGCTTGATCCCAGGACCCTGGGATCCTGACCTGAGCGGAAGGCAGACGCTTAACGACTGAGCCACCCAGGCGCCCCAAAGCAGTAACAACCTTTAAAGCTGAGATAAAATTTA
This sequence comes from Mirounga leonina, assembly GCF_011800145.1. Taxonomy (NCBI): domain Eukaryota; kingdom Metazoa; phylum Chordata; class Mammalia; order Carnivora; family Phocidae; genus Mirounga; species Mirounga leonina. Next base: position 69,714,737 of record NW_023270323.1, on the reverse strand, counting down.
CACTGTAAGGTGCGTCAGCTGGATGGATCTGTACAGACCCTGAAAAGACCCTCCCACATCAGTCTGTGGAAACTTTTCGGCCGGTTCCTCATGCCTCCTGCCAGCTAGTTCCTAATCTCCCGCAAAGGGAACAGCTCGTTTTCTTGACTTCCATTCCCAGGGTTTGGTTTCACCCAGAGAACTCATTTTTGAAGTTGTTCATAGAGGGGAACCAGCCAGAAGTAAAAAGCCATCCCTCAGGCTGCCCAAGGCGAGCGCTGGGAGCCACGGTTTCTGCTGTAAATTTGAGATTTCGCAATTAATTCCGCTTGCAGAACCTCAGAAACTCGCGGAGCTGAGCAGTAAAACCGCGTCCCAACGCCAGACCCCGCCCGCCTCCCAGCGCGCTCTCAGCCCACCGATCCTAATGCAGATACCGGCGGTCTCGCTTGCCCATTTTTCAAGGCCAAAGATTGCCAGGATCCCTTAAGTGCTTTGTTTCCAAGTAATTAAATAGTTAATGAAGAAACCAGCAGTTGACGCGTTCCTTCAGGTTACACTTCAAGTATCAATAAAATCAAGCGCTATCCGATCTGACACAGTAATGATAATAGCGGTCTTTTTTTAAAAAATATATATATTTTTATTATGTTATATGTTAATCACCATACATTACATCATTAGTTTTAGATGAAGTGTTCCATGATTCATTGTTTGTGTATAACACTCAGTGCTCCATGCAGAACGTGCCCTCCTTAATACCCATCACCAGGCTAACCCATCCCCCCACCCCTCTCCCCTCTAGAACCCTCAGTTTGTTTCTCAGAGTCCATCGTCTCTCATGGTTCATCTCCCCCTCCAATGTCCCCCCCCTTCATTCTTCCCCTCCTGCTATCTTCTTCTTTTTTAAACGTATAATGTATTATTTGTTTCAGAGTTACAGATCTGTGATTCAACAGTCTTGCACAATTCACAGCACTCACCACAGCACATACCCTCCCCAATGTCCATCACCCAGCTGTCCCATCCCTCTCACCCCCCCCCCACTCCAGCAACCCTCAGTTTGTTTCCTGAGATTAAGAATTCCTCACATATCAGTGAGGTCATATGATACATGTCTTTCTCTGATTGACTTATTTCGCTCAGCATAATACCCTCCAGTTCCATCCACGTCGTTGCAAATGGCAAGATTTCATTTCTTTTGATGGCTGCATAATATTCCATTGTATATATATATACCACTTCTTCTTTATCCATTCATCTGTCGATGGACATCTTGTAATAGCGGTCTTTTAATTTTCATCTTAGTGTAACAGTTTTAAAATTTTTGTTGTTGTTCAATCATCTTTGGTAAATTCACACTATTGGTTAGATCATCACTGCTGAATGGCAAGCAAGATGCATCACAGAAGTCACATGACTTTCTAATGTTTGTCAGGGCACTTGCTCAGTATTAAACACACACACTCACACACAAATAGATATAGATATAGATATAGATCTCGCTCTCCAACATATACACATACGCATACATATGTATGCATATGTGTAATGTTCAAAAATAACAAAAGAGGATATCTGTTGTTAATATTTTTTGAACATCCTTCCAGATATCTTACAATATATGCACGCACACACATACACACTATATATATATATGTATATATATACATACATATATATATATATATGTTAGTAATTAATATGGTCTTACGTGCCAGGCACTTAAGAAATATCAAATCATTGAGTCCTTCAACAACTATATGAGTCACTTATTACCGCCATCCCCATTTTACATATGAACAAACTGAAGGAGAGAGTGTGAGTAAATTGCCCAAATTTTGGCTCCAGAAACTGAACTCAGCCACTACACTACGCCTATGCTGCTTATATGTGTTCTGTAAGTAGAGTGTCAATAAAATATACTGACCATGCGTGGGACTTTCTGAAAAGAAAGGGGATGCTCTTAATAATTATATGGAATCAATAGACTTTTACTAGAACATGCAGTCACTTTATCCTTGGGTGGTTTCACAGGAGCCACACTGCCTAGGTTTAAATCTTGGCTCTGTCACAGTGTAATTACTTACTTAAGAAAGAAATTACTTACTTTCTCTGTGCTGCAGTGCTCTTAGCTGTAAAATGGAATGATGGGGGCCCCTGGGTGGCTCAGTCGTTAAGCGTCTGCCTTCAGCTCAGGTCATGATCCCAGGGTCCTGGGATCGAGCCCCGCATGGGGCTCCCTGCTCAGCAGGAAGCCTGCTTCTCCCTCTCCTACTCTCCCCTGCTTGTGTCCCTCTCTCGCTGTGTCTCTCTCTGTCAAATGAATAAATAAAATCTTTAAAAAAAAAAAGTGGAATGATGGTACCCACCACATGTGGGAATTCTGAGGATCAGGAGGAATAATCTTGATGTGTACTGAGTGCTCTTAATGCTATTGTTTTCGGAATTTCAGTATCCCAGACATCTTAGACAATAATAAATACAGATCAAGGCCAACATCAAAATGGATACCTAGTATTAAATTTATTTAAATCACAATCCAGCAAATCAGTCCTCTGATGATAGAATTTATGTCATTTCTAATTTTTTTTTTTTTTTTTTACTGCTCTTGTTTTTTAAATTAAACACATGACCTTGGAGATCTTTCAGTGTTAGTACATGTAGATTTACCACATTCTTTTTAACAGCTCATGGTATCCCACAGGGTAGAGGTAACTATTTGGACAGAAAATTAGTTACCAATTTTCAGTCCTGTTCATTCATTCAGCAGATACTTGCTGAGCATCTACTATGTTCTAAGCAGTGATCTACTACGGACAACACAGGAGTGGATGACAAACTTCCCACTCTCACGAACCTTTGATCTCGGTTGGGAGTCACATGCTTCAATGAATGTCTTTGTACATATTTTTTTGTGCACTTACAGGAGTGTTTTTGTAGGATAGTTGTCTGGTGGTGGAACTGCTGGATCAAAGGGAGGATCATGCATATTTTAAATTTTGATAAGAATTTCTAAATTCCCTCCAAAATAATAGTACCATTTTAGGCTCCCATTACCATCTATCACAGGACATGCTTTCCATTGCTCAACAGTATCAATTTTTTTTTTTTTTACTTATGAGAAAAATAGCACCTAATTCTTTTCTGATAATCAGAGGGTCTCAGCATGTTGTAAATATTTACTGGTCATTTATATTTTTATCTGTGGATTTTCTGTTCAGACCCTTGCTAATTTCCACTGAGTTGCTTATTTATTTCTTTTTAGGGGGGTTCTTTATATATTGTAGATCCTATATATGGTATTTTCTTCCTCTCTGTTCATTGTTCTTGGAACCCTTGTACTTTCTGTTGCCCCCCACTCCCGAGACTTTAACTTCAAGGTTATGACTCTTTGATCAATAATCTCTTTCTTTCTATGTTGTTGCAACAAACGTCTTTGTTGTTGCAATGAAACATGACATGCTGATGTTTTCTCTTTTAGTCATACCCTCTTAGCATTAGAAATCTTTTCCCTGGGGCACCTGGGTGGCTCAACTGGTTAAGCCTCCCACTGTTTGTTGGTTTTCTCTCAGGTCATGAGTTCAGGGTCCTAGGATGAGCCTCTTGAGTCAGACTCCGCACTCAGCAGGGAGTCTGCCTGAGTTTCTCTCTCTCCTTCTGCCTCCCTCCCTGCACCTGCTGCCCCCCATTCCCTGTGCACGTGCGCTCGTGCTCTCTCTCTCTCAAATAAATAAATAAAAATCTTTAAAAAAAAGAAAAATATTTTCTCTGATGAGTTTTGAAATCATTCCTGTGATCCTCTTCTCACATCCCTCCCTTGCTGGGGTCTCCTGCTTTGGCCTTTTGTATTGGGCCAAAGCATCCAGTTATGTCAATTATTCAACCTTATAGCTTCTCAGTATTTCTTTGTAGATCTTAGGACTTTATGTTCTTCATATATTCCTTTTCCTTCGTTTTTCTTTTCCAAAATCTCTTACCCCCATAGAAGTTACTTTTTGCCAGTCTTTGAGTATGGGTAGGCAGGCATTGAAACTTGTCCCTGCTTAGCAAGCTGGGACTTTCTGAAGTTTGACCAGGAGCATTAAATGCAGAGCACCCCCGAACAGATGACACCTGGTTCTGCTGTCTCAAGATCACATCCAGGAGCTGCATTCTGTCCTGAGATGGCCCTGGGCTCGTGGGACCTGAGAGACATGTGGCCAAGACTCACCAGAGTGTTAGCAGATGGTTAGTGCTATTGATAATGTGGGAGAGAGTCACCTGTCCGGGCAATAGTCGGGAGCCAAGGAATGTGGGTGGGTGGAGCAGAGTCTGCAGGAGGGAATGGAGAACAACCACACCCAGAGTAAGATGGGCTCTAGAAATGTACCCAGAGGTACATTTCAGTTCCAGGAAGCTTCTCGCCTTGGGGAAAACCAGTCCTCCCCATAAATTTTGGCCATCAGTGATAGCTGCTGGCTGTTTAGGGACAGGAGCAGGCATTCCTTTGACAGCTGTCTTCACCTGCACCATACAAGCTGGGGTTCCCAAAGGGAGAGACTGTTTTATAGTCATACCCTCTGTCGTCCAGCACCCTCTGTCATCCAGCACATTGCTCATCACATTATAGTCCCTTAGTAGACGCTTGCTACGTTGAACTCAGTCAAGTCCACATCATGCTGGTGGAAGCATAAACATACACAGTGAGAGACTTAATAGAGAACTTCTTCATCTGTTTTACTCTGCTTGCTGTTGATCACGGACAGCTAGATCATCTGCACTGGGACTTGTTTCTGATTCCTTTTTCTTCATTTCTCAATTTCCTCTTGCTTCTCCTTCCTCTTCAAAATTTCTAACAAGATTTCTCAGGGGCCAATTCTTTGTTTTGATTTCCCCAGGCCTCCCATTTCAATGACTTTAGCATTTTATTCACTTCTACTCAGTAAAAGTGGTGAGTTCAAAATGTACAACATAGCAAATTCCTACAAACACATAGTAAAGACTCCTTGTGTGCCTGGCGCTGGGGTTACTGGGGGGTGGGGGAGGGGTTGCTTCAGAGAGGAAGAAAACACCAGTCCTGCTGTCCAGGGTCCTAGGGGAGGTCTGGGAGGACCGCGCTGGAGACAGCACTGCAGGGCAGCGTGATCTGTAACAGTACACAGCTGTGTCCATGGGCGACAGGGGCCCCACGGAGGGCGGAGTGGTTTCTGTTCTCCAAGCCCTTTGCTAGATTCTGTAGGAGGGCGTAAGGGGTACTCAGGTACCTATCAAATCAGAAAATATGTGAATTGCTGTGAGCAAAGTTCCCGCACCATGCCACAGAGATTCAGAAACGAGCACCCCCCCTCTGATGGAGCAGAGTCAGGAAGGACTCCATGAGAGAAGTAGCATATGAGGTCTTCCTCTGACAATAGAATTTCAGGAAAGGGCGTGTATGTGTTAACACAGTGTGTGTTAACCCGTTGAATGAATCTGGGAGACAGATAAGATGCTACTTCAGAGGGAAGACAGACCAATGGTTAGATCAAAACTCTTTTTTTTTTTAAAAGATTTTATTTATTTATTTGACAGAGAGAGACAGCGAGAGAGGGAACACAAGCAGGGGGAGTGGGAGAGGGAGAAGCAGGCTTCCTGCAGAGCAGGGAGCCCGACACGGGGCTCAATCCCAGAACCCTGGGATCATGACCTGAGCTGAAGGCAGACGCTTAACGACTGAGCCACCCAGGCACCCCAGATCAAAACTCTTTAAAGGGTGTATGACCTTGGCAGGACCCCACTGGTGAGAGGGTGTAGACCTCATGTTGGCCCACCCACAACCTGAACCTTCTCAGTGTGCGAGAGAGTATGAGCGTGGCCATATTTGCACAAGACAGAACTGTAGCATGTTTTCCCTGTGGGTGATGGAATGACCACCTGCTCAACATCTGTATTACCGGTGAGACCCTGAACCTCATCAGAGCAGAGTCAAGTTGATGGCCTCAGGTTCACCTGTGTGTCCTCAGTGCTTAGTACTATGATTATCAGCCTTTAACCCCATCTTTCATGCTGGGACTCTAAGGCAGACCAGTGGCCAGAGTCTTAGATGCACTTGACTGAATACAGAGGGTGAAATAGGGAAAGTGAAACTGGTTTCCCAAGCATGGGACCTGGGTGCAGCTGTGATTGCAAATGGGGAAATCGGACCACAGAACTGAGTTACCTTTAGAAGGAAGGGTGGAGTACACATGCAAGTAAATGGCGTTTTGGGGTAGAATCTTCTGGAAGGAGAGGCTACTTGAGAGCCCTGGGTGCACCTCAGATGGCTGAGTGGGGGAAAGCAGAGATAAGAGGAGAGGGAAAAGGAGAGATGCTACTTCTGTGTTTTGCTTCAGAAATTCCTAGAAAGGTCAGGAGTGCTTACTGCTAATGTCATGCCCATGCTTCTTGTTCTGCTATCATTATTAAGAGCTGAAGGAAGTGATGGTGTTCCGCCTGGAGAAAACTTTTGTTCTTTATCACAATGAACGCTCATGACTTCTCGGCTTCCCCTTTTCCTCCTTGGAGAGAAAGCCCTTGGAAAGCGGTTGCCAAAAGTCCGTCTAGAAATTTTGAAGAGAGAAAGGTTGGGAATCAATGTTTATGGGTTGTCTGCAATGTACTCGGGACTTTATATAGTTGGTTCTTTTATGAGAGTCCTGTCAGAAAAGTCTCAGGACACATCCCGTGGTGGAGGAAATGAAGCCTGAGAGAGGTTAAATAATTGGCTTATCCTACGATTGTTCGGAGCAAGCTGGGTAATTTGTGGGGCCCAGTGCAAAATGAAAATGTGGGACTCATTGTTCAAAAAGCAGGAGGAAGCTTTTACTTTCCTCTGAGGTCTTGTCACCAGCTGGATGGTTTTTATTTGCTATTTAATGTTGAGTTCCCTTGGGCACCAGGATTCTTGCAGGGACAAAACTGACCCTCACAGGTGCCTGGGGCCGCACTCCAAAACTTCACACCTGGGGAAGGTGCACCTGATCCTACCCACCTGCATTCACGCTCCTGCTGGGGGTGGAGTGTGGCAGCCTGAGAACCCGCCCCAGGGAGGTATGAGCCAAGGCTTCAAGACCCCAGTGCAGGCTCCAGTGTCCATTGGCCTTGTATCACAAGACACAAAGCAAAGATAAAATTATTAAGAACTTCCAGACAGCAACTGCAAAGCATTAAACTCCAAGCCTGGGACCTGAGCCCAGGGCCCCGCGTGACTGCTTTCGTCAGATGCCTACAAGTTGGCTTTGTAGTTAGTACGTGGCAGAAACTCATCTCTTCCCATTTTGGGATCGTCAGACCCATTCGACTGATGGGAAAACTGAGGCATGCAGTGATTTTTTTTTTTTTTCCCCCTAAGGCCCAGGGCTGGTAAGTGGTAGAGGTGGTTTTTGAACTGAGTGACTGCACAGCTTACAGCCATCACAGCATACGACTTCCAAAAGAGTGTGTTCTCAGCTTGTCTCAGGGCCCGAGGCAACCCATTCCAAAGATAGGAGCATTTGCATAGTCTCCAGATGGAGGCATCTGTTTCTTTCTCTGTCTCAAAGGTGAGTCCTCAGGCTGCAGTGGGAGGTCCTTGGGCTCCTCCTTTTAGGGAAGCAAGGTCCTAGAGCCCAGAGCTTTGTCTCTCTACTCCAGAAGCCACTGTGGACCTCTGCAGGTAAAGCACCAGAATGTGAGTCCTGCCTGGTCGCCAGGACGTTTTCTTTGTGGCTTATCTCTCCTCTTGAAACATCACCTCCCAGAACTGGGTCAGGAAAGATGTAGGGCACACTCTCACTCCTAATCCTGTGCCTGTGGAAGGCAGTCCTCATTGGTCACACCTCACGGGGTGAGCCTGGCCTGACCTCAAAACTGTCTACACAGCAAGCTACCAGTTTCTTGGAGCTGTTCCAGGAGATGACATCTGTTTATGATTCTGCCAGAATCACATTGTTTGTCAGCCGAAGTAGGTAAATGTATTTTTTTTTTTTTTTAAGTAGGCTCTACCCTGGGGCTTGAGCTCATGACCTGAGATCAAAACCTGAGCTGACATCAAGAGTCACATGCTTAACTGATTGAGCCGCTCAGGAGTCCCTGTAAAGTATTTTTTATCCCACCTGGGGATAGTCACCATCATCCCATCCATTTTCAGTCCTGGGAGCTTAAGTTCAAAGGTGACTAACAAGTGAATAGGTCCTAAGGTAGGGGCAGCAGAGGAGAAGCTGGATCAAGAAGTCTGAGGGCCTAGGGCAGCCTGGCTTGGAGAAATCTGATGGCACAGAATATCGGTGACCAGGTGGTCTCTACTGGTGGAAGAATAGTCTTGATGCCCAGGGATCGGGTGTGTGTTATGTTGCTCTCTCTATAATGCAAACTCAAAACCTCAGATAGCAAAAAGTCAAGAATAATGGCCAATATTTGCACAGTTCATCACAATTTGTGTTCATTTGTCAGAGTAGAAGTTTCAAAAAGTTAAGGGCATGACTTTCATTAACATACAAAATCACTGCATGCCAAAGATTTATTTGCTCATTTACGAAGGAATCAGGGAAATGATAAAGTCAGTTCAAAGAACACCTTGGGGGCACTAAGTATTTATATGTATTTAAAATAGAATATTAGAATTAGGTTGATAGGTCAGATATAAAGCTGGTTAATGTTCTACAGGTTAATTAAAAGCCATAACATTTGGGGTGTAGCTTTTCTATCAGACAGAAATTATTTGCATCTTTAACCAACAAAATGTATATTGTTAGCATCTAACTTCATAAACTTTGATAGTAAATAGGAAAGACAAAGACATATTCTGCTACATAATTAAATATTTCTAGGGGCAACCTGTCAATGCCCTTGTAAGATATTGGAAGGACATCCTGCCCACCTTCTTGCCTTATTTCCAAATTGTAAGTATTTGTTTGTAACACATTTATTCAATAAGTGTTTCTCAAGCTCCTATTATGTCCCACAGACTCTTCTAGATCCTGGGGATATAACAGTGAACAAAACAGACTACATTCTTGCTCACATGGGTCTTTTATTCTAGTGGGATTGGGATAAAGACAGTGAATAAAACAGGAAGATACACAGTGTGGCAGGTGGTGGAAGGTGCTAAAAAGAGTGCTGGGCAGGAGTGTTAGGGTGTTAAGTACAATAATAAAATAAGAAAGGCTTCACTGAAAGCTGACATTTTAGCAAAGACCTGAATAAAGAGGGAGAGCGAACTTAGAAACATCTGGGGGAGAGCCTTCTGGGCAAAAGGAAGGACAAAGACAGAGGCAGTGAGAAGCAGCAAGAATGCCAGTAGGATTGGGGCGCCTGGGTGGCTCAGTTGGTTAAGCGACTGCCTTCGGCTCAGGTCATGATCCTGGAGTCCCTGGATCGAGTCCCTGGATCGAGTCCCTGGATCGAGTCCCTGGATCGAGTCCCTGGATCGAGTCCCTGGATCGAGTCCTGCATCAGGCTCCCTGCTCGGCAGGGAGTCTGCTTCTCCCTCTGACCCTCCCGACCCTCCCCCCTCTCATGTGCTCTCTCAGTCTCTCTCTCTCAAATAAATAAATAAAATCTTAAAAAAAAAAAAAAGAATGCCAGTAGGATTGGATCTTTCTGTTACGGAAATATTAAAAGAAATGAAAAGCTAGACAAAATAGCCTCCTTTACCTAATACCCCTTTTCAGTAATTAACATTCTGCTCTTATTTCATCTACCTCCTCACTTTTTTCCCCTCTAAAGTGCTTTATTTATTTATTTAAACCATTTTATTTTTAAAGATTTGTTTATTTATTTGAGAGAAAGAGAGAGCGTGAGAGCGAGGGAGCTGGGAGGGGGAGGGGCAGAGGGAGAAGAAGAGAGAATCTTTAAGCAGACTCTGCACTCAGCTGGGGCCGGATCCCAGCACCCTGAGAGCATGACCTGAGCTGAGATCAAGAGTGACTCAACAGACTGAGCCACCCAGGGGCCCCTCCCCTAAAGTACTTTAAAGCAAATTTCAGACTTCGTATCATTTTGTCTATAAATACTTGTCTGTATCTCTCACAAAAAATAACATTAAAAAAAATAGTTGACATACCATTGTCACACCTGACAAAACTGAGACTAATTCTTTAATATTACCCCGTATCCACCCTGTTTATTTTTCTCTGAGTTTCTTAAAAATGTAGTTTTATAATGGATTTGTTCAAATAAAAATTCATATGTTGCATTCAGCTACTTTATCCTTTAAGTAGTATCTTTTTTTTTTTTTAAGATTTTATTTATTTATTTGACAGAGACACAGCGAGAGAGAGGGAACATAAGCAAGGGGAGTGGGGGAGGGAGAAGCAGGCTTCCCGCCGAGCAGGGAGCCCGATGCGGGGCTCGATGCGGGGCTCGATGCGGGGCTCGATGCGGGGC
>NW_023270323.1:69678308-69704383 GCF_011800145.1 Mirounga leonina | reverse complement strand
CGATGCGGGGCTCGATGCGGGGCTCGATGCGGGGCTCGATGCGGGGCTCGATGCGGGGCTCGATGCGGGGCTCGATCCCAGGACCCTGGGATCATGACCTGAGCGGAGCCTGATGTGGGACTCGATCCCAGGATCCTGGGATCATGACCTGAGCCGAAGGCAGACGCTTAACGACTGAGCCACCCAGGCGCCCCCTTTAAGTAGTATCTTAAAGGATACCTTAAGCATCCTTTTTTTTTTTTTTTTAAAGATCTTATCTTTATGTAATCTCTGCACCCGACACAGGGCTTGAACTCAGGACCGCAAGATCAAGAGTCACATGCTTCATTGACTGAACCAGCCAGGTGCCCCTCTTAAGCATCCTTTAACTCCTAACCATTTTTCCTTCTCCATTTTTAAATGCCTATTAATTTGGAAGAGACTGGGGAGATGGATTGGATTTGAGGGTGGGCAACAATGCATTACAGAGGGAACTGTGGAATTCCTTGGGCATCCGTCACAGCAGGGGGCACATAATGTTGCAGCACCCCACATTTAGGGGGTTAACAGAATTGGGTATTATCTGCCTGATTCATCTATTATAAAGTTCTTCAACAATTTTTCATTTCATTAGTTTAGCACCATTTGATCATTGTTGCCAAGATCAATTATGTCCATAGGGGCTATACAGTGGATATTTTATAATTCTAAGACTCCTGCATTTATTTACTCTGATTTATCTAAACAGAAGCCTTTCTCACTTAACCCTGAAATAGAGTCCACAAAAGAAAGGCAGGAGAGATGCTTGATTCTTTTCCCTTATTTATCAGTTTACAGAGTAATGAGTTGGTTAATGCCCTATCAATGTCTAGAGATTACCAACGAGTTTCTTTTTGGTTTCAAGTCTGTAACATTAAAAAAAATAATAATAAATCACCTATGGTCATTTTTACCAAGCCATTCAACTTGGTTTTCATAGTTTAAAAAAAAAACAAAACAGGTTTTTCTTTTTCCACTTATCCAATTTATGTACAATTAAATTAAATTATATAATGAAAACAACAAGTATAAGCATATTTACAAATAGATAAATAAACAACCAAGCTGGGTGTACTAGACAGTATCCTATTAATTATGTAGAGAGAATGAATAGTGTTGGTTAATGCAGTGAGTCACTGAGATAGGGGTCCGGTAAGAGTTTTTGCAATAAGTGAATTGAGAAGTGGTAATGTATTTTTTTCTTGCCATTAAGGAACTCCTTAGAAATAGAGCAGTTCAGAAAATTACCAAGACAAAGTTTTTTTTTTTTTTTTTTTAAGTAGGCTCCACGCCCAAGGTGGGGCTCAAACCCACAGCCCTGAGACCAAGAGTTGCACGCTTCACTGACTGAGCCAGCCAGGTGCCCCAAGACAGAACAAAAGAGGAAACTGAAGGAGATAAAATCAAGAATTGATTTGCACGCGCGTCTGTGTGTATGTGTGTTTGTGTGTGTGTGCGTGCACACACGGGTGTTTCAAGGATTCAGGGTTTGCTGGGGGAGGAATAATTATATTTGTGGATTTTTGTAGTTGATCTGAGTGGGGATCGTCTTTTTCAACAAAATATCACCAGGAAAATTTTCTACTGTGGAGGGAGGGGATGATGAGAATCTTGTTTTGAAGGCAAAAAAAAGTGAAAGTTGAGGTCAGAAATTTGAAGAATAAATGGAGCAAGAGAGTATCTTTCTTTTTCCTTGCAGTGACTCTTATTTTTTTCTAATTACAAAAATGAAACAAGCCTATTGGAGGACATTGAAAAAAATACAAAAATATAGAGAAGAATACAAAATCACTTGACCCCCAAAGTGGAATTCTAAGTAGTGATGAATGCCACAATTACAAAAAAGAAAAAAAAAAAAAGGAGAGTCACAAAAGGAAGATATAGAGCTGCTTAAATGGATGGTTTCAGCATACACAATTTTTTGGTTTTTTTTAAAGATTTTATTTATTTATTTAACAGAGAGAGAGAGAGAGAGCACAAGCAGGGGGAGCTGGAGAGGGAGAAGCAGTCTCCCGGATGAGCAGGGAGCCCCATGTGGGCCTCGATCCCAGGACCCTCAGCGTATGCAGTTTTATAGATATAATTCAAATGTCTTCTATAATATGACATTTAGGAAAATCACTAAGCTCAGTTTTCTATTTCCTAATAGAATGTATCAAACATGATGCATCCACATGGTAGAAAGTTATCTACGTCTTTGGTCCTTGGATGTTAAGAAGCAGTAAAGTCTGATTTGAAGGAACATGAGAAATTCCCCCAAGGCATATTTTTACTTGGCCTCGATCCATATTTGCCTTGATACCATTCAAATGTTACTTTTATTATGACTATCCAGCAAATTTTGAACACACTGAAATGTCTAGGGATTAATATTACAGATGCCTATCTACTCATCGTGTGCATAGTTAGCAGGTGTAATTTGCTTTAGGTCTTTTTTCTAGGTTTTTTTTTTTTTTTTTGAGTTTGAGTTTGAGTTTGAGTTTGAGTCCCCGTGAGTTCAAACTCACGACCTGAGATCCTGAGGTCGAGACCTGAGCTGAGATCAAGGGTCAGATGCTCAACAGACTGAGCAGCCCAGGTGCCCCTTTTCTAGGTTTTACAGAAATAATATGCGACAGGTAAAATCAAAGTACCTCTGCCCACAATTCCCCTTTCTTCTTTCTCTGGAAGGGAGGCTTGTGAACTGAGTGTTTGATATTTTGGATCAATGTGATAGGAGGCATGCTTTGCCAAGAGGGAGGAAGAGTGAGGAAAATCTCTTTGGGTTTGGAACCAACAGTGTCTGCCACATTACATATGCCCAAACTGGTCTCCAAATTTGTGGTGTCAGCTTACTTTCAGAAAAGTAGCCTGAAGGTCCTTGTTGCTAGGCATCCTTACCATCGCTTAGAACAATTTCGCCCATCTCTTTGTGGCTTTAATTTTTGTTTCCCTGATTACTAACACAATCGGTCATCTTTTTACGTGTTTATTGGCCATTCTGTTTTCTTGTGTGGGGTGCCTATTTTTGTTTTTTGCCTGTTTTTATGTTGAATTGTCTGTCCTCTTTATACATTCAAGATTCTAATTTTTTGTCAGTTAGGCGGATGGCAAATATGTCCTCCCAATCTATGTCTTGACTCTTGAATTTATCAGATCCTTTGCATTACATGATTTTAATGTAATCACATTTATCATTTATGGCTGTGCATTTTGTACCGTATTTAAGAACTTATTTTTTGGGGGGCACCTGGGTGGCTCAGTTGGTTAAGCGACTGCCTTCGGCTCAGGTCATGATCCTGGAGTCCCGGGATCGAGTCCCGCATCGGGCTCCCCGCTCGGTGGGGAGTCTGCTTCTCCCTCTGACCCTCTCGCCTCTCATGTGCTCTCTCTCATTCTCTCTCTCAATAAATAAAATCTAAAAAAAAAAAAAAGAACTTATTATTTTTTTAATCAGAGGTCACAATAAAGGTCACATATATTCCAAAAATTTTAAACTTTTGCTTTTTGCAATGAACTTTTTTATCCATTTGGAATTTATCTCTGTGTGTGGTATAAGGTAGGGATATAATTTCATTTTTTCCCCACAGACGGATAGTCAGTCTGTGAGTACTATTTATTAAATAATTCACCCTTTACCAAGGGCTTTATAATGCCACTTCTATTGCATTTCAAGTTCATTAGTTTATTTTGGGATTCCCTAATCTGCTTTATAATCTGTTTAATCCCTAAATAATTACCACATTGTTTAAAATGCTAATGTCTTGATATCCAGCAGGGATGGTCCGATTTCTGTTACAACACATTAGTTTGTGCATTTTGGAAGTACTTACAGAAACAGAATCATAGGGCACCTGGGTGGCTCAGTGGGTTAAGCATCTGCCTTCAGTTCAGGTCATGATCCCAGGGTCCTGGGATTGAGCCCCGTGTCGGGCTCCCTGCTCAGTGGGGAGTCTGCTTCTCTCGCCCTCTGCCCCCAACTTGTGCTTGCTCTCTCTAGTGCTCTCCATCTCTCTAATAAGTAAATAAAATCTTAAAAAAAAAAAAAAAAGAAACAGAATCATATACCATGTACTCTATCATGTCTGGCTTCTTCTTCTTTTTTTTTTTTTTTTTAAGATTTTATTTATTTGACAGAGAGACAGCGAGAGAGGGAACACAGGCAGGGGGAGTGGGAGAGGGAGAAGCAGGCTTCCCACAGAGCAGGGAGCCCGATGCGGGGCTCGATCCCAGGATCCTGGGATCATGACCTGAGCCGAAGGCAGACGCTTAACAACTGAGCCACCCCGGTGCCCCCATGTCTGGCTTCTTTAATGGCTTCGGCATGATGTTTTTGAAATTCATCCCTGTCGTGTGTATTAATAGTCTGTTTCCTTTTATTGCTGAATAGTAGCCCATTGTGTGATTGTGCACCCCAAATTGTTTCTCCATTCATCTTTTGATGGACATTTGGCTTGAATTTCCTCTTTGGATATTATGAATAAAGCTCCTATGAACAAAGTGATTGTGTGAATATTGTGTTTTGTTTTTCTTGGGCAAATACCCAGAATTGAAATAGTGGACCCACATGCTTTGTAAAGCTAATGAAGAAACTACTAAAGGGTTTTACAAGGTAATCGTACAGTTTTACATGTTTACCATCAGTGTACAAATATTCTAGTTGCTACACATTCTTTTTTTTTTTTTAAAGATTTTATTTATTTATTTGAGAGAGAGAGAATGAGAGACAGAGAGCATGAGAGGGAGGAGAGTCAGTGGGAGAAGCAGACTCCCTGCCGAGCAGGGAGCCCGATGCGGGACTCGATCCCGGGACTCCAGGATCATGACCTGAGCCGAAGGCAGTCACTTAACCAACTGAGCCACCCAGGCGCCCAGTTGCTACACATTCTTACTAACACTTGATATTGTCAGACTTTTACACTTTAGCCGTTCTAATGGGTTTGTAGTGGTATTTTTATAGTGTTTTTAATTTTGCATTTCCCTCGTGACTAATGATGACGTTGAACATCATCTCATGGGCTTATTGAATTAGGTTTTCACCCCGCTGAGCAGGGAGCCTGATGCAGGACTCTATTCCAGGACCCCGGGATCATGACCTGAGTAGAAGGCAGATGCTTAACTGACCGAGCCACCCAGGCGACCCTAGCTCTTTAGTAAGTCTTGAAGTCAAATAACGTAACCTTTCCAGGTTTTTTCCTTTTGATTACTTTGGCTAGGTTGTTTGTATTTTCACATAAATTTTAGAATCATTTTGTCAATGTTAACAAAGCATGCTGAAATTTTGATTTGTGATCTGTTAAATCTACAGATACATTTTAGCGATAGTTACCATCTTAATAGGGAGCCTTCCAAGCCATGAATATGTTACACTTTAGTTTCTTCAGGCATTTAAAAATTTCTCTCAGCAATGTTTTATTTTCAGAGCACTAGTCTTGCATATATTTTGTTAAATTTTGGCTCAATAGTTCCTATTTTTGGATTGTTGTAGCTTTATTGCTATTATATCAAAGTAGGATATATATGTGTGTTTATATAATAAGTATATATGTGTGTATGTATATATATATAATTTAAAAAATGTTTTCTAATGGTTCAAGTTTTGAATGTTGGTATTGTATCCACAAGTTTTAGACAGAAACAAGTTTGACATGTTTGGGAAATAGAACAGTTTTGGCAAGTAGCTGATGAAGGGCAGAAACGAACAATTTTAGGTCAGAGATGGCCAGAGATCACATAATTATCAAGGTACAGGCGTTCAACATTTTTTCTTAAATGTAGTCCAAAAAGATCCAACCTTACACAAGAGCAGGTCCCAGAGTGATACATTTCCATAGCGAACATTACCTTTCACTTTATGATTACCTCCTATTTAATAACTGTAATGCCCTATGGACCAGAAGCTTTGGCGGTCAGGGGTGGTGTGTGTCTTGTTAACCGCTGTATTCTTAGAGTACACCTAATACAGAGCCTGGTGCTCTGTGTTAATTGGACAAAAGAATGGAAATACAAAATACAAATAATTTTGTTGATATATCTTATAAGTTCATATTTATAACATTTGGATATTACAGTAATGATAATAGATCTTAATGAGTACGAAAATTTGAACTAAGGGATTACAAGAAGTGACTGCCACAGAATGATTCAAAGCTCAACATTAAATTTCTTTTCTTTTTCTTTTCTTTTTTTTTTTTTAAAGATTTTATTTATTTTTGACAGAGAGAGAGAGCACAAGCAGGGGGAACAGCAGAGAGAGAGGGAGAAGCAGACTCCCTGCTGGAATAGGGAGCCCGATGCGGGGCTCGATCCCAGGACCCTGAGATCATGACCTGAGCCGAAGGCAGACGCTTAACCGTCTGAGCCACCCAGGCGCCCCTAAATTTATTTTCTAATCTGTTTTGCTTTACAGTTTTAGGAAAATTGTCATTCCAGAAGATGATTGATTAGTAAGGAATTGGCTTGCTTAATATTCTAGGAGAAGCCGCTCTTTCTGCCCACAGGTGCGTTCCCATGCTTTAATAAAACCACCTTTTTGCACTGAAAAAAAAAAAATTCTGGGAGAAGACATGCTCAGGCTTGAAATGGGCATGAAAGGTGAGCGCATGGAAAGATAAATTCCGGGATATTGCTTTCTTAATGATACATTTATAAAATATTTAATTATAGGCAGCATTTCCCACAATCTTCCCCCAAGTAAATTCACAAAATACATGATCTAACATATAGGCAAAAAACCCAAACCCAAACCCCAAACAAACCTAGAATCAATAACAAAAAGATAAACACCCCCCCCAACCCCCACTGCATTTGGAAATTAAAACAGCTCTTCTTTGGTGATAATTCAGACAATCAGTTCACAATCTTCATATTCCTAGACCAATCAAGAGCATCTGACACAGTTCATCACTTCCTCCAGCTTAATATACTTTCTTCAGTTGGCTTCCAGAATAACTCATTCTCCTGCTTTTTGTCCCACATTCCAGTCTTTGTTCGTTTTTTTGTTTTTTTTTTTCTCCCAACTCTTCTGTTGGATTGTCTCAAAGCTAAATCCTTGGTCATTTTCTCCTGTTTGCTGATCTCAAATAGTTTCATGGCTTTATTTCTCCTGAACTTCAGACTCATATACCCCTCTGATTATTCCACAGCTTCACTGCATGTCTTATAGATATTTCAAATCCAGCGTGTTCCGAACTGAATGATCAGTGCTGCCTCCACCCAAGCCTTCTCCATCCCAGTTCTGGGCAACTCCATCCTTCCAGTGTCTCAGGCTACAAACCTTGGAATTATGATCTACTCCTTCTTTTTCTAACACTATGCATCTAATCCATTAGGAAATGTAAGGCAAATCGGAATCTATCACTTATCACCATCTTAGCTGCTACCAGCCTGGTGCAGATTATCACTGGCACTTGCCCAGATTACTGGTCTTTCTGCCCCTGCTCTTTCCCTCCTTTGGACCGTACTCAATGAGGCAGTCAGAGAAATCCTTTGAAACTTAAGAAATATCATGTGCTTCCTGTGTTCCAGCTCCTCTGCGGCTCCTCAGTTCTGCATGAGTGGAAGCTAAATTCCAGACAATGGCTTGGGAAGCTCCCCCAGTCTGCCTTCACCTCTGTCTACTATCCACTGGGCTTTGTCTACTCCCGCCACCAGCCACACAGACTTCTTTGCTGTTTCTTGAACAAGTCAGGCATTAGGGCCAAATTAATGGGATTAATGACTTCTGATCTTTCTTGATCGCGACTCGGAGATCACGAGTCCTCTGCTCTACCCCCTGAGCCAGCCAGGCGCCCCAAGAATCTTCTGCCTTTAAGACCCTACTTGGAAAATCCTGACTTCTTCAGTGAATCTCGCCAGTTGCTCTCTTCGCCCACAAGGTGGCAGTCTTCACCTTCAGTACAGGATCCCGCGCCTTAAATTTGAGAATGAACCGCTGACTTAACCCGTTTGTTTTCTTTGGGCCCAGACACCGTGCCCTGCAGGACTTGACAGCAGGAAAATTCATAGAATGAGTGTAATTACCCCTCGAGATCCAAGTGCTTTTAGGGATGAGGATTTGGGGTGTGACAGCTTTCCCTGGGGGAGCAATACATTAAGAAGGTGATGTTGCTTTATGGGGGCGGGCGGGGTGGGTGGTGGGACACTTTGAAATAAAACTTACTTGTGGGAAAGATGACGGCACATCCTGAGAGGTGACAGCACAGAGTTATGAAGCATAAGGTAGGCTGACAACATACATATTTAACCACCAAACGTACCTGGTTTTCCCCTTGGCATAGGACTTTAACTCTCTGCCCATCCCCTGGACCCCACTGGTTCTATCTCATCACCTGGGAAACACGTGCCCTGTTCTGGTCTGCAGCTTCTCGTGGACTCTAGGGAAAGGACCACCCCTCTGCGGTCCTAGGTCCTCATTTCTGTCGGAAACAACTTCGTTTCCTGTGGGAGGCAGCATTGTTCGGAGAGCTCAGGTTCTCCCTAATTGTTTGGCTGTAGTCCTTACTAATCTCCAAGCTTCCGCAGCTCTAAACAGAGATAATGACAGAGTTTCAGTAGCTCTAAAGCAGAGATAATGACAGGACCCTCCTCCTGGGGCTAGTGGGAGATTTAAGTAGGATAAGCATGAGTTACGGACTAGGCACAGTGTCCAGCATATGGGGAGCCCTCTGTGGTGGTGGTGGGGTCATGCGCTCTCCCTTCCTCCTTCTCATACTCCCTCCTGCCTCTGGGCTCCTGGAGGCCACTGCCTGGGTAGGTCAGAGGTAGGGACAAGGAGTGAGATTCCAACAAGAGGGATTGACTCCTGGGGGATAGGGCAACTGAGGAACCATCTGGTCTACTGGAAGGAGCAGAGTGGTCGGAACGGGGAGGATGTGCTGTTGACCTTGAATCCTGACGTTTGTGCTCAGCCTGGATGGCACGGAGCCTCAGGTCACCAATGACAGAGGCAAGCAGAGAAATACTGTCACTAAGCTAAATATTGTCACAGAGCTAAGACACCAGCTCAATGTGCAGACTTTCTTACTAGCAAACTGAGTCTTCCAGAAGCTGCTGCTGGAACTGCTGCCAAGCATAAACACTGCTTAAGGCATGCTGGTTTTCCCAGGCTTTTTGATTCCTTAACATCGCCCTCAAGATTGCAGGTTACTGTCAATGTCCCTCAGCCCAAGACCACCAAGAACAGACAGCAGTTGAACAAGACAGGTTTCATGGCTCTTTGCAAGAGTGAGTGCTCACTATGGGATCCACGGGGGCAGGGGAGCGTTCAGTGCAAGGATGTAAGGAAGGATTTATAGGATTGGAGCTTGTTTTATGAGATTTGGGGCAGGCTTCAAGGAGGCTGGCTTTGCCTGGATGCTCCCCGGAAGCACCGGGAATGGGCAAGTCACCGGCGCCCTGATTGTAATTAGTTCTGTTCCTTCTCTGCCTTGTACTATAATATGAGTGCCTTGAGGATAGCTCCGGGCCTGTCGGGAGGCTCTCGGTAGGACCTAGGTAAGAATTTATGGAAAGACTAACATAACGTAAAAAAAAAAAAAAATTAAGTGCAATTTCTACTGAGTGTGTATCACTTTTGCACTATGGTAATGTTGAAAACCTTTAAGTTGAATCATCCTAAATTGGGATCTATCAGTGTATGCAATTATATTTGTCAATTATTCCTCAATAAAATTAGAAAAATAAAAAATAAAATAAAATAATCATTTTCTTTTGGGTTGTTTATACAAGAAAAAAAAAGAATTTGTGGAATGAAACAGTGCATGGGAGAGAGGCCCACGTGTCCACGGGGGATGAACGGATAAACAGAATGAGGAGTAAACCTACAACGGAATGTTATTTAGTCTTAAAGGGGCAGGGGATTCTGACACCTGCTACAACAAGGATGAGCCGTGAGGACAATTGTGCCGAGTGAAATCAGCCAGGGAGGGAAAGACAAACTGTATGATTCCACTTATACAGTTTCCAATTACTGGGATGGAAAGCGGGAAGGCAATTTCCAGGGACTGGGAGGAGCGAGGAACGGGAAGCTTTTTGAAAAATTGTTGGTTCGACTTTTTCCACTTTTCCCATTCTGACTTGGTTGTCCTGGAGTCAGGCTCCATATCTTTTCCCAAACTCTGGAAGCTCTGGTCACTGGAACACTGGTCAAGGGTGGCTGGAGCTGAGAGCCGCAGGACCAGATGACTTCCAACAGCCTGTCTGGTTTGAGCACAGACAGCTCTCAGGAATCGCCCCAAGGCTGACAATCGCCACTTCACAGTCTCTATCACCGGCAGCAGGTTTGCTTGGAAGTATCACCATCTGGGGACAGAGGAGCCATTTTTAATGAAAAAAAAAAACTGAATTCCCAGAAATGACTCGTATTCCTTCCATGTTGCTTCTTTAGTTAGAGGTCGACCTCCGTCTCTGCCAGACACAGGAATTCCTGAGCCCTTCTGTTTCTCTGCACCAATTGACTCAAAACAGCTTTCCTTGGAACTATGCTCCACCCAGGGGGACAAAAGCCAAGAATGGGGACTTCTGCAAAGAAGCCACACTTGTGAATTTGAGGCTCCTTCCTGCGATGACCTGTATAGATGAGTTCTGCAGACATTTCTGGACGATGCCATCTTAATGCCTTTTTATTTCTCTATATTTATGCCAATAAAAATGCTGATTTGCACATCCAGGGTGAAATGTTTACTTTTGACTTTAAGGATCAAAAGTAGCTTCACACAGCCTGCTCCCAGACTTCTCTCTGCCCCTCCCCATTTTTCCTAACTTGGGGGCACTTGGAAGCTGTGGTCTTTGAGACAGAGAAAGGGAAAGCAGCTGAGTCATAAACTCTTCCAAGGTCGCTTCAGCTCTAATGTTCTGTCACTCTGCCCCTTCTAAACAAGGAGCTCTGTGAAAGTTTTAGCCTAGGGATTCTTGAGCCCAGCATGTAATGTTTCCTGAACTGGATCTATATGCCTAAGGAACATAAAAATAATTTTGGAGGTTTGTGAGTTCTGTAGGAGACTCCGTTGAGTCTTTGGTGATTACATAATACATTCATGAAGACATATGGCAAATAGTGGGGACTCTGTGCACGTTCCTTTCTCTTTCCTGCCAGATTTTTTGTAGTGGAAAATTCTCTTGCTCTTCATCTCAGGGAGATATCTTTCCTCCTTCAGCCTTTGTCTGCCTCAAGTCCCACAGATGCTGCTAGGGCCAGAGGTAGAAGAATTTTACGAGGGAGTTGGATCGGGAACAGCACATTTTTGAGAAGGCCACAGCATTAAGTTAATGGAATTAAAGCACGATCCCCATGAACACCATCAGGTGCCCCATGAATTTTGACTGACATTGAAGTGCATAATGCAATAGCCTTTTTTCCTTTAAATGTATAACATATGGAGGAAGTCAGGTGGAAAATGGTTTCCTGGCACAACTTTGGAAGGGAAGCTGTGATGCAGTTGAAATGTCCTGTGCAGATTAGGGAACGGAGGGACCTTGGCATGAGAGACACCCCCCCACCCCGGCCCCAGAAGCCAGGAGCATGTCGTGTGTTAGCTCATGGAATCCTCACAAACCTTCATGAGTGAAGTGTTATTACCTCCCCTTTAAGGTGAGGAGGCTAAGGCTGGACCACTTTGCCTCAGTAGTGAGGTGGGAGCCTGACCTTGAGGTTCACACAGACCTGGGATCCAGCCGGCTTCCCTGTGACCTCGGATGCTTTGCTTAAGTTCACAGCCATCAAATGTCCTCATCCGTAAAATGGGACAATGGTGGTACCTCCCTGTGACAGAGGCCCTTTCTTCTCTAGAATCGAAACAGCGATTTTAGATGTGCAATGGCATCAAGGTTAAAGATTGCATTTCTCACCTTCCCTTGCAGCTAGGTGTGGCCTGTGACAACATTTTAGCAAATGAAATGAGAGCAAACAGAAAGAACATCTTCCAAGTACCCGTCCTTAGGAGGCAGCCCACATGCCCACCGCTGCTGCTGTTGTCCCTTCCTCTTCCTTCTTTCTTTTCCCTAGTTTTTTGTGCTGGCTGGAATGTAGTCATGATGGCTGGAACTGAAGCAGCCATTTTGGACAGAGCAGATGGGTCTCTCACATATGGAATGTCATAGAAATCCCAGATACTGGCCTTGAGATTGAGGTATGGGCAAGAAATAAAGTTTTCTCTTAAGTCCCTGCAATTTTAGATCTTATTAACTCAAATCAAATCCTGATACATTTGCTAATAGAAATGTTATGAGGTTAAATGAGATATGTATGTGAAATACATATATATTTAGCCCCCAATAAGTGTTACCTTCTGTTGTTATTGTTTTATTATTATCATTACTATTACTATTATTATTATTACCTCAGCCCACCCAGGGTGGGCTGGATGACTGATCTGGAATTCTGTCCTGTGGCTGTTTTACATCAAAGCCATTATATTTTTTTATCTTCTGATTCTTACTAAGGTGAGGGTGGATGCCATGCCCATCCAAAGCTGAGAGCAAGGAGACAATCATATTGTCTGTGGACAAGGGGATAAGCTGTGGTGTTAGCCTCTGGCTTGTGTTTGCACCCTAGACCTGACTCCTAGTAGCTGGGTGTTTCTCACCACCCCAGGCGTGGACATACTGACTCTGTGTGCCCTACCAGGTCCTGTGAGGATGAGCCCCATTCCTAAGTTAGCCCAGGAGTTATGGGCCACACCTGCTTCTGTTGGCTACGGATGACTGCTCACAGCCAGGAAGTTCTGAGCAAGGGGCAGGAAAAGAAAGATAGGAAATATAATGCTGATGTGGAGCGAGCTCTTATTCTGTGCTGGGCACTGTTCTGAAAGGATTTACCATGTGCTTTATTTAAGCCCAGAACATCTGTATTCAGTAGATTCTTTACAGATGAGGAAACAGAGGCAGAGCGAAGCTGAGGTGACTTTCCCAAAGATACACAGCGTAACTGGCAGCACCAGAGAGTTCAGGCGGGCAGCCCAACTCAAGGGCTCTCCTCCTTGCCCTAAACAAAGGGGCTTTCTGACATTTCCTGCTCCAAAAAGAACAGGTGGGCAGGGTAGCTTCTGTTCAAAAGGCCAGTGCCACACTAATATTCTCTGATTCCTTGGCTTCTCAGCGAGGAGCCAGTTTGAGCTGGGAAGGCAGAAGACCCTCTGGAGGGCAGTGGGAAAGAAGCTCAGAAGGGATTGGAAAACTAGGGGTCTTTATTTCCCCCGGGTCATGTTGCCTGACTTGGTGCAGTACCTAGGATCCTCACAGCAAAGGTCGGAGTTTATCCCAATAATGATAACTGAGCGCTCCCAGGGGAGCACTCCCACTTCTTTGTCCCGAGGAAATGATGGGTTTCTGCGCACCTGTTACCAGAAATGCAAGGAGAGCTCCAATTGCTGTCTTCTCCAGCACCCCTTGGTCCCCTCATCCCTCCATCCCTTCTTCCCTGCCACGGGCTGTCTGGAGGGGACATGGACTTGGAACTGTTTCAGAGAGTTTTCTCCTTCTTCAGGCCAGCTTAGAATCTTCCAGTGATGGCTCAAAAAAAAAAAAAAAATCAGATGAGAACATTTTTTTTAAAAGATTTTATTTATTTATTTGAGAGAGAGAGAACACGAGTGAGGAGGAGGGGCAGAGGGAGAAACAGGTTCCCCACCGAGCAGGGAGCCCAATGCAGGGCTTGATCCCAGGACCCCGGGATCATGACCTGAGCCAAAGGCAGACTCTTAACCGACCAAGCCACCAGGTGTCCCTAGATGACACCACTTTCATGCTTAAAACCATCCAACAGCTTCCCACTATAATTAGAGTAAAATCTGAATAGTTTCTTTGGCTCAAGGGGTCTAAGTGATCTACCACCTGATTATTGTTTTTGACCTGATTTCTTAAGCCCTCTCTCACTTGTTCTTTTCGGCTGCAGCTATGTTGTGTGCCTCAGGGCCTTTGTACCTGCAGTACCCTCTGTCTGGAATGCTCTCCTTCTCATCATTCAGTCTCAGCTTAAATGGCCTCTCAGGGACACCTCTCCTGACCAGCCTCCCCAGTCGGTCATTGCATCAGTAAACAATGCCGCCCCTCCCCACTGATTTTCTGAATACTTAGAATAATTTGTACTTATTTTGTTAACTAATCTGCTTGTTTGCGTACTGTCTGTCTCTCTAACCACGGTGAGCTCCAGGAGGGGCAGGGGCCTTGTGGGGTAGGGAGGGTATTGCTCGTCTCATAAAAAATGCTGTACAATTGGATGGAATGATGTTTCTGAACTACTTGGCACATAGTGCTTCCCAAGTGGCATTTTTCTGGGTAATCATGCTTCCCAAATATGTTTGAAATCTAACCTTTCACGCTTTCTTTTATTTTCCATGTTTTGTCCCTCAGACATAAAGACTGCCAAAAGATAGGGAAGGCATTCACAAAGGCATTTCTTATGAAGGATCCTTGTGGCAGCACGGAACAGGACTATCAGCTGCTGATGGAGCTGACAGATGAAGCTGTCCCTTGCGACAAGGTAAAGGGGGCAAGTGATTGATTTTTAAAATGGACGATAAAAGCCAAAGGAAGGGGTCACAGGACCACATTTTGACCAGAATGAGGGAAGAGGAAAATCTGGATGTTCGAATGTATGTGTGGTTGGCCGAGATGGCGTTTGTGGGGTTTTGGGGGGACTGGGATCTCATCAGGGTTTAGGATGTCTGGGGGAAGGACAGTAAGAGAGAGAAATGGGAACGGGGAAAGAGGAAGGAGACGTGGCCGACGATCAGGCAAAGCGAGCTTACCCGAAACCCAACCCAACCCAATCCAAACAAAAACGACCCAACCTTACATCATTGCCAAACTCTCCCCTGACCCCTGACAATGATGATGTTAATAATGACTCACAGTCACCCTGCAAAATAAAGAGGTCAAGAATCAACATCCCCATTTTACCAGTAAGAAAACCTAGGCTTAGTGAGGTCAGGGGTCAGTGATGGCTCAGGTCTGATGGCCTCGAAAGTGACCGGCTGAAATGTTAATAGCACAGGATTAGGAGCCAAAGAGGCCTGGGTTTTATACATTGATTGTCCCGGAAAAGGTGTGTAATGGGTACGTCTTGCGTAAAGTCCGCATTCAGGGTGAAAATTCAGTGTATGACCGGTTATCTTTGTGAAGCCCCAAGCCAGCCACATGTTACAGCCGCTCATCCTGGTGGCAGAGAGCTGGGATTAGGATGGAGCTCCTGCCTGGAGCACGGAGGGGCTGCTTGGTAAATGACCCCCCAGTGACAAGTCTCGAGGCCACAGACATGGGACTAAGCACTTTATTTGCAATAGTCTCATCGCATCTCCTGAGTTCCTTACGGTTATTGGTTACCACCCATATCATTTTACAGATGGGGAAATCGAGGCATAGTGAGGCTTTGGCCGCCCGGGGTCAGACAACTGCAGGGGCTGATGAGGGCTTCCCTCCGGGGCTCACGCTTCCAGCCACGCCCTCCACAGTCTCCTGTCAAGAAGGCAGAGACCAGGGTGCCTGGGTGGCTCAGTCGGTTAAGCATCTGCCTTCGGCCCAGGTCATGATCCTGGAGTCCCGGGATCGAGTCCTGCATCAGGCTCCCTGCTCGGTTGGGAGTCTGCTTCTCCCTCTGACCTCCCCTCTCTCATGCGCTCTCTCTCTCTCAAATAAATAAATAAAATCTTTGAAAAAAAAGAAGGCATAGACCCATGGGCTCAGGATTGTTCTGAAATTTTACCTTCTCTACCTTTACAAGGGACTCTGAAGAAACTCACTGTATTTGTTTTTTTTTCTCTTTCTTTTCTCTTTGTGGGGATAGGAGAGAGTTGGGGAAAGAAGCAGAGGTTACAGAGCCTGTGAAGAATCAAAGAGCACTTTTCCCAGAAAACAGCCCGGAGACAAAATGGTTTTGCAGATAACTTTAGGAATTTCCTAATATCTGCTCCAGATGTGTTCTGGTTCGGTGTTTATTGTAAGATTCTGATCAGTGGCTTTCGGACTTTTTTTTGCTACCACCAAAAATAATAAGGCATTTCATATTATGACCTAGGAGACACACACACACACGCACACACGCACACACGCACACCCTCTAACCATGCTCTCAGGTTCACACACAGAAAGCCCTGATGTGGTCAACAACACCCACCTTTACTCTCTATGATTTTCTCTGATATTTTGTTTTTCTTTAATTTAAAAAGACGTGGGTTTGTGTGTGTGTGTGGGGGGGGGGGTGTGAGACTTACTGAATTGCTCTCGATGACAGGCTGTGTTTTTCTTTCCTAGACCCTTTTCTGGAGCAAATCCAGCGAGCTGGTGCATGACTACACGCGGGTCCGGCGGGACATGTTCACGCTGGAGGACACACTGCTGGGCTACATGGCGGACGGCCTCAAGTGGTGTGGAGACCCAGGCTCTTCTGGTGAGGGTCAGGGCCTTTTGGGGTTGCCCAGGGACGTGTCGGGCAGACCGGTACCTGCCCTCATGCCATCCCACCCTTAATGACAATCCAGGCTCATGTAAAATAGCATTCTTTAGATCAACTCAGTTTTCTAGAAAAATCAACTTCAGAGTTTGGGCTTGTCCGTGTTCCCTGATTCCCTCCTTCCTGAGAGCTGGTGTAGCTGCTTCTGTATTGGAGGTGTTCTATTTTCTCTGAGGCCGTTATTCAGGACTAAAGGGTGCTAGAGCCGGATGCAGCCTGAGAGGAGCCAGGCCAAAGCCCTTGCTCCACAGAATGGCCGCGGCCACGACCACGGCCACAGCCACGACATCAGAGGCTTGGGCTCTTCCGTGTCTCAGGCCAGTGTGGGGCTTTGCTGTCATTTTTCAGAGGCCACCTTACCTTGGCCAGAAAGACCCAGAACACCACACTGTAGGAAGGTTCTTTCTACTCAGAAAACTCTATTGAGCCCGTTTTCACTTCTTTTCTTTCTCTTTTTATTTATAGTGTGCATGTTTTTACTTTATATTGTTTTATTCTTATTTTTATTGCTTTTGGCTGTTTTTCTTTTAAAGATTTATTTATTTATTTGAGAGAGAGAGAGCACTAGGGGGAGGAGCAGAGAGAGAGAGAGAGAGAGAGATAGAACCCTCAGGCAGACTCTCTGCTAAGGGTGGAGCCCAACTCGGGGCTTGACCCCAGGACCCCGAGATTTTGACTTGAGCCGAAATCAAGAGTCAGATGCTTAACCGACTGAGCCACCCAAGCACCCCACTTTTGACTGTTTTAAAAAACTTATTATACGTGCTGCCGAAGCAAGCACTTAAAAAAACTTACTATAAAACTTCATCGCAGGCTTACATTATTTCCAATTACAAAAACGATGCATGCTTATTTGCAAAGTACTTGCATGTTATAGAAATGTATAAAAGTAAAAAATGAAGGTCACCCTGCCCCTCCCCCACTCCTCGGTTTCCATATCATTTCTCAAAAGGGGAATGTTGTCAACAATTCGGCACGAATCCTTCCACACATGGCCCCACACTCACATAAACACATATATTAAAATGTACACATACTATTCTGCAACTTTGCTTTATTCATTTAGAATTAGTAGATAGAAATACAGCCATATTGGGGTGCCTGGGTGGCCCAGTCGGTTGAGCGCCAGACTATTGGTTTGGGCTCAGGTCGTGATCTCAGAGTCATGAGACTGAGCCCCGGGTCAGGCTCCCCGCTCAGTGCAGAGTCTGCTTGGGTTTCTCTCTCCCTCTCCCTCTGCCCCTCCCTTCTGTGCTCGCTCTCTTTCTCTCCCTCTCTCTAAAATAAATAAATAAAATCTTAAAAAAAAATACAGCCATATTTTTTAAAAGCCCTCATTTATTTCCTCTATGGATGTTATCATAACTTATTTAACCAATTTCCTATTGATGGACATTTAGGTTGAGATATTGCTATCGCAACTGTTGCAAGGAGCACTTGTGTATACAACACGCTCACAAACACACACCCACACACACCACGGGCACATGTACATCTGCCTGCTTGGGGAAGTACTTCGGAAAGATAAATTTCTACGAATGAAATTTCAGTGCCGAACAAATTGCGGTAGAAACTGACACATTGTCATTCAAAAGGTGGTAACCATTTACACTCTCATCAGAATATAGGTTACTTGTTTGCCCAAACTCTCACCAACACTGGTACAATTTATAAAAATGTCTTTGCCAATTTGATAAAGAAATAATACCTTGACTTGTTTTGCTTTGCTCTGACAGTGAGGCTGATCATATTTATTTATTTAATGGTAGATATTTCTATTTCTTTTATAAACTGCCAGTTTGTATATCTCAGCCATTTTTATTGGGATGCCTGTTATTTTCTTATTTATAGATGTTCTGTATAAATTCAAAATAGTAGCTAATACTTATTGCTCACTTACGAAATCTCAGCCGTTAGGGGCGCCTGGGTAGCTCAGTTGGTTAAGCGACCAACTCTTGATTTTGGCTCAGGTCATGATCTCAGGGTCGAGCCCTGGGATCAAGCCCTGTGATTGAGCCCCGCATCAGGCTCCATACTCAGTGTGGAGTCTGCTTGTCCCTCTCCCTCAGCACCTCCCCGCATTCATGATCTCTCTCTCTCTCAAATAAATAAATAAAGTCTTAAAAAAAAAAAAGAGTCTCATGCTCTACCAACTGAGCCAGCCAGGAGCCCCTAAATTTTATAGTTTTTGCCATGTTTCCTGCTTTCCATTTTGAATTTCCCATTTTGCAAGTCAGCTTTTCTTAGTCATTCATTTAATTCTTTTAGGTTTTAAAGTTGTTTACCATAAAACCTTCTCATTTTAGCTTTATTTTTCAATTCTAAATCATGTACTCTCTGAAAGCAGGGCTTCTATCTGATTCATCTCTTTCTCCCCAGGACCTAACACTCAATTAAGGTTTGTATAGTCAAGTGCAATGAGTAAAAAAACAAAAAGTATGTACACATATACACACACATACCTATATACACACACCATGGAATATTATTCATTCTTTTTTAAAAAAGAAAATTCTTGGGGTGCCTGGGTGGCTCAGTCATTAAGCGTCTGCTGTCAGCTGAGGTCATGATCCTGGGGTCCTGGGATCGAGCCCCGCATCGGGCTCCCTGCTCCGCGGGAAGCCTGCTTCTCCCTCTCCCACTCCCCTTGCTTGTGTTCCCTCTTTCGCTCTCTCTCTCTCTCTGTCAAATAAATAAATAAAATCTTAAAAAAAAAAAAAGAAATCCTGCCATTTGCAACCTACAGATAAATCTGAGGGCATTGTGCAAAGTGAAATAAGCCAGACAGAGAAAGACAAATGCATGATATCACTTATATGTAGAATCTTAAAAAAGAAAAAAAAGTCAAACTCCTAGAAACAGAGAGAAAAGTGGTTGCCAGGGGCTGGGAGGTGGAGGAATGAGGGAGAGGTTGGTAAAAGGGTACAAACTTTCAGTTATAAGATGAGTAAGTTCTGAGGTTCTGATGTACAGCATGGTGATTATAGTTGCTAACACTGTTTATATAATTGAAATTTGCTGAGAGTAGAACTTAAACGTTCTCTCATACACATAAAGAGATCAATATGGGAGGTGATAAATGTGTTAAATTAACTCCATGTGGGGGTATCCTTGCACAATGTCTCTCTCTTTCTCTCTCTCTCTCTCTCTATATATAAATCCTCACATGGTCCACTTCAAATATCTTACAATTTTGTCAATTATATCTCAAAAAATAATTTAAACAATTTTTGTGCATTTGACAGATATGCTTGGGAGAAGTACCGTGGAAACGATGTACTCATGCTCTATACCTGCTGAATCTCACTGACTCCTGAGCCTGTCTTGTTGGGGGAGAGTGAGTGTAGGAGGACTCAGGGGTTCTCTGAGCCTGGGGATGTGGGGACTGAGGCAGGTCGAGGAGGAAAGCTGTCAGCCAGAGAGAGTTGGCAGGAAGCAGAGGAGTAATTGGAAAGAGGGGCCCCTGAGGGCCCAGTTTTATCTCTAGTTTTTCCTGGATGAGGGGATAATGTCGAGGGCTTGTTTCTGCCAGATGAACTTTGGCTGCAATTTCCCAGAACGATGACTCAAAGCTGGTCACTGTGTTCCCGTCTGGAATTTGGAGGGTAAGGTAAGGACTTGGAAGGGATTCAGGGGGCATTTAGTGAAATTGGGGCCAGATGAGTCCATTCTCCATCCTCCATCTTGGCAGTGATGCCATTGAAATATGGCTCCACTGTGATCGAACAGCCCGGAAAAAACAAAGCTTAATTATACCCTTACTTTTCTGCTTTAATTATTTTCTAAAAACCATGTCTTTTAGAAATGAACTATCACTCTTGTCCCGACTGGAGGGAAGACTGCAGCAACAACCCTTTTTCTGTATTCTGGAACATGGTGTCCAAAAGGGTAAGTACCAAAAGGGAAATTTTTAAAATTTTGGAGACCAAAGAACTTAAGAGGTCATCCTGTCAGTGGTTGGTTTTAATCCTTTTTAGATCACAGATCCTTTTAGGAAAAAAAGTTTAGGATTCTTTCTTGAGAATAAGGTACCTAAGCACATAACAGAAGATTTTCACATATAATTTTAGGTCATTCATAGAGGGTCCATAAGCTTTAGTTGGTGAATCCCTGCTCTTACCCAGGTTTTGGCTTTGGTTCAGCTTGGTTTAATGCTCTGATCTAGGCGCTGGCCTAACTTAGATCCCTGATCGATCTGAATAATCAGTGTTTGCAGACCGCTTACTATGTGCCAGGTAGAGGCACATAGTACACGTATTAAAAGCTTTCATCCTCACAAGAATCCTATCAAGTGGGTACCATGTGTACCCATTTTACAGACGACAGAATGGAGGTGCAGGTAAATACACTGTCTACTAACCATACACAGTAAGTGGCAGATCTGGGAGTTTGTCCCAAATTCTCTGACTCCAGATCCAGAATTCCCGCTGGGAGTTACTCCCATCATCCCTCGGAGGCCCCATTGCTCTCTATTTCTGACTTCACTCTAAGCGGCCTTGGTGTACATTTATTTTTCTTATGAGTTGCTTCTCTGCAAGTGGACTAAGGAAAAGAGGGAAAGCAAGGAATAAAGAAAGAACTGGAGGAGAGAAAACCAGGGAGAAAGTAAAACAATACTATTTATAATTCTCCAGAATTGAGTCTAGACATCGGAGGAACTGGGCAAGTGAAACTCACATTTGCTAAGTGCATATTCATGACAAGTCCTGGGCCAGATGCTGTACCCGCGTCATCCCAGTTAGTCCTCACCATAGGGGCTGTGGGAAGGTGCAAAGACTCAGAGGTTAAGTGACTCATCCAAGGGCAACAGCCTAGTTTGTAGAGGAGCTGAGAGACTCACCGTCCTTAAGGAGATTCAGGTAAACTCTAGTATGGTAGAGAAGAGGAGGATGGCCTGGGATTTGATGTAAGGAGACCATTTAAACGTGGACAGATTCTTTTTTTTTTTTTTAAAGATTTTTATTTATTTATTGAGAGAGAGAGTGATAGAGAGCATGAGAGGGGGAGAGTCAGAGGGAGATGCAGACTCCCCGCCGAGCAGGGAGCCCGATGCGGGACTCGATCCCGGGACTCCAGGATCATGACCTGAGCCGAAGGCAGTCGCTTAAACAACTGAGCCACCCAGGCGCCCCCGTGGACAGATTCTTTAACTGTTCTGACCTTCAGATTCCTCATTTGTCGAAGAGGGGTAAGAATAATGGTTGTCCTGGGGTGCCTGAGTGGCTCACTCCATTAAGCATCAGACTCTTGATTTCGGCTCAGGTCACGATCTCAGGATGGTGAGAGGGAGCCTTGTGTCAGGCTCCCTGCCCATCAGGGAGTCTGCTTGAAGACACTCTCCCTCTACACCTCTCCCCATTCTCTCTCTCTCTCTCTCAAATAAATAAATCTTAAAAAAAAAAATAATGCTTGTCCCATGGGGTTACTGCCATGTTTAAACAAGATACCCCTACCCCATTAACTAACTCAGAATGCGTTCCTTTAATGAATATGTTGAGCACCTACCAAGGGCTGCGTAATTATACAGAGGCACTTATAAATTGTTGTTTGCTTGCTTGCTGTTTCTGAGAAAGGTTCCTACTTACTTTCTCACTCTCTGCTATATTTTGGGGTAGTGCTATTGTGAACAACTCTTAAAGCCAAGCCACATTTCATAGGTGTCACGCACCAACCTGGAGCTAAGAGCACAGTGGTGAAGGTGATGGAAGGTACCCTACCATGGTGAGCTACCCTGGGGCTGCAGCTTTATTTTGGCTAAATGCTCACAGATGTACCAAGAAAACCTTGTGTTATCAGATGAGAGCCTTCCTTTTGCTCACAAGAGAGGCAGAACTGCTTGGGGTTTGAATCCCCCTTGCACTTCCTTGCTTCCAAGTGATGTGACTTTGGGGCCAATTGACCCAATGCGTATTTCCTGGGGGCTCTTGAGAATCATAGATGGCAGGCTCAGTGCTTGGCCCCCGGAAGGACTCTGTTGACTTAGCATTTGTGATTGTTAGAAATCGGGCCCCTGTCCTCTGTTCATCACCCCCAGCAGAAAGACAGAAGCTGCTCTGGATTCTTATAACTTGGTTTCCAATGGTTCAGTGGTGTCTCATCCGCTGCAGAATACAGGTCAGATTCCTTGGCCAAGCATTCACGGCCCTCTGTGAACTCACTTTTCTAGCCAACTTTTGCATCCACTGAGGTTTTCACCAAAACCACTGTTTTCTCAAACCCCTAGGCCTTTCTGTTTGCAGCTGCCTCAGCCTTTCTGGGGTGAGAGCCTATCTGTCCTGCAGGACCTAGCTTTTGTTGCCCTGTGCCTTGCCTTTTCTATTTCTTTCCTAATCTCCATCACTAAGCATTTAGACTTCTTGCTTCTTTTTCCCTCCCTTCCTCCTTCCCTCTTTTCCCTCTGTAGATTTTCTCTGGGTGCCCACTCTGTGCTATGCCCCAGCTCCAAGCTCCAGGGCTGTGGTGGCAGGCAGGATAGCCAGGCTCGAAACTCTCAAAGAGTGCTCAGTACCGTCCATTTAACAACCCGTGAACAATGACGTTGACCTTCATTGTTCAAACACAGATTGGAGCAACTGCTTCCAGAATTCTCCTGTGAAGCATAATCCTGCCAATGGCTTAGGATGCAAATTACATACACCTGGCATTACTGAGGGATAATCATACAGGCTCTTCCCTCCTTAACCAGTTAATGCTAAGAGTTGTTTTGGAAGGAGCTGCTGGGGTGTGGCAATTAAGTTTGCATGCTGAGGAATGGTGGGCTTTTTTTTTTTTTCTTTTAAGTTTGCAGAAGATGCCTGTGGTGTGGTCCATGTGGTGCTCAATGGGTCCATCAGTAACACCTTTGATGAAAGAAGGTACTCGTTTCTTTGAGTCCTATTTGCAAGTGTTAGTATAGCCTCCTATTAAATATTTCATCCCTGGAAGAATATGCTTTTCATGGTCAAGTCAGTACTGAAGATTTGGGCTAAAGAGGTAAAATGTTTGTTTTCTATGGAGACGGTTGTCTAAGTCAATGCTTTTGTCTGGTGTCTCCTTTGTGTAAAATCCTCTAAATGTCCTGTCGGCCCTGCTCTGTGACCAGCCCCTCCTCTTGGCTTTTCAAGGCCTGGTGCAATTTTCTGAGCTCTCCCAACTTCCCGTCTTTGTTCATGCTGTTCCCCCTGTCCGGCCCCCATCTGCTCTCCCCACCATCCACGAAGATCTGGCCTGGCTCCTCTGTCCTCCATGAAGATTGTGCGTCCCAGTTAAGCAGTCAGACCACTACTGTGCTGGGCTCTTGGCCTGCACGATCTCTTTCTAGGCATTGCCCATCATTTATTGTAGTGGTTGAAAGCAGGGGGTCCGTCCGGTCATGACCTGTTACCTGTGTAACCGATGGCTGGGCTCCTAACCTCTGGGAGCCCCTGTAGTATGCACCAGAAGAGGTGGTGGTGGTGGTTGGAAGATTAGCTGAGATGACATATGACAAGGGCTGAGCTCTGTGCCTCACAACAGAGAGAGGGCTCAGCGGGGATTAGCTGTCATTCCCCATTTAATCCACAGTGCCGAACCTGGCCACACTGATGCCCTTCTTCTCTGACCTCTTCTATACTTAGTTTTTACCACATTGGATACTTCTCCAGCCTTTGTTCTCTAGTATTTCCCTGGAAAAGGATTGAGAAGAGAGGCAGATACTGGTGGGCTACTCCAGGCTCTCCGGATACCCCAAATGAATTTTCCTTCTCTCCTGTTTTAGTATTTAATTGTGCAACGAAGCATTTGTCCTTTTGTCTTCTTCTGACCCTAAGCTTGCAGGCTTTTGGGTGAAAGTGTTAACACCCCATGATTTTATAATCTGATATTCGGCGTCCAGCTACTTGCAATGCTGTCAGAGACCAATGGGGAAGAGTTTGGGGCTGGGGTCCGAGCAGCGCACCAGGGGCTCTCAGAGCAGTGCATCTCGAACCTCACTGAATGTGGGTCATCTGGGGACGGTTCAGCTGCAGATTCTGCTTCAGCAGGTGCTGGTGGGCTGAGATTCTGCAGGTTCCAACTAGCTCCCAGATGATGCTCATTATGTCGGTGCAAGGCCCCCCTCTTTGAATAGCAAGTATTTAAAGAATCACCATCAAGGTACTGATTAAGAATCTTATTTTGAGACTCTTATTCAATGAGGGTCACACTGGTTGAGACTGGCTGTTTCTAGTACAAATCACCGGTCAATCCCAAAGGGCAGGTTCTAACCAGTGGTCCCCTGCCTGCTGGCTCTTGACAAGACCTGGGAATGGCTGAACAATTCAGTTTGGGGTTAACAATATTCTCTGTCTCATCTATCGTAGCACTTTTGGACGTGTGGAAGTCTTTAATTTGCATCCGGAGAAGGTTAATAGACTAGAGGCCTGGGTGATGCATGACATTGGAAGTGTTCACAGGTATACATTCCTACTTTGTGCGTGTATATCCTCGGGGTGATTTTCGGAATCAGTCCATGG
Organism: Mirounga leonina; assembly: GCF_011800145.1. NCBI lineage: Eukaryota > Metazoa > Chordata > Mammalia > Carnivora > Phocidae > Mirounga > Mirounga leonina. Next base: position 69,679,468 of record NW_023270323.1, on the reverse strand, counting down.
CAGAGGCCACAATGATAAGAATGCATTGAGAACAGAGTGACCAGGAAATGACTGGGGCCTCCCTGGACATGCCGCCCATCCTAACAACCTCTCAGTTTCATATCCACAATAAGTATCTGTGCAGTTCACACTATCAGCCCCCTGCTGCCCTGTGAGCTCTTAAAAACAACTTCTGCTCCCCTCTCCCAGGGCCTGACCCAGGGCTTGCTACCTAGAAGAAACTGAGAGCAGGAAATGTCTGCAAGAACCTTATTGCTTAACTCTTCTTTCTTTCTTTCTTTCCCAGTGACTCATGCTCAAGTTCCTCCGTAAATGATCTGAAACAGATTCTAAAGAGAAGGAATATTACATTTTCTTGCCAGAATAATTACCGGTAATTGACTTCTTGAAAAAGAAATGGCTGTTTTGCCATTTGTGGGTGTTTTCCTCTCCTCGGCCTCCTCTGAGCCCGGAGGGCTGTGGGAATCCCTCTTGGGCCTTGTTGGTGATCTGGGATGGTGACCTATGGTGAGCATTCCTCCTCCCCCCCACCCCCCGGGCTCACCCTACAGGCTGTGTCCAGCCAGTGGCCTTCCATTGGCCACCTTTCCCCTATCTTCCTCTTCCTTTCTTCTCCACCTGTCCCCAGTTATTGATTTGCCTCTGAAGCTGACCCAGCTTTCGAGAACGTATTTCCTGGTTTCCTACATGAGACACCTGACCCCAGGGCTTGCAAACCTGCTGGCTTTCAGGGAAGTGGAGGCACATTTTGTCCAGTGCAAAGGATTTGTAAAATCCTTGTGACATGGCAATATTTTGCATGTGAAGTTTCTTTAGTTGGATCTCAGTGTAGATGCCTAATACTTGATAAGTTACCACATGGATGTCTACTAAACTTTATCTTTTATAAATTAGAAAATGTAAGATCTTAATTTTTTTTCAAAGATTTTATTTATTTGACAGAGAGAGAGACACAGTGAGAGAGGGAACACAAGCAGGGGGAGTGGGAGAGGGAGAAGCAGGCTTCCCGCTGAGCAGGGAGCCCGATGCACGGCTCGATCCCAGGACCCTGGGATCATGACCTGAGCTGAAAGCAGACGCCCAACGACTGAGCCACCCAGGTGCCCCTTATTTATTTATTTATTTATTTATTTATTTATTTATTTATTTATTTATTTATT